>NC_092334.1:36302500-36927500 GCF_046630445.1 Rutidosis leptorrhynchoides
TATGCATCTTGTTAATGTCGGTTACCAGGTGTTCACCATATGAATGATTTTTATCTCTATGTATGGGATGTGTATTGAAATATGAAATCTTGTGGTCTATTGTTACGATTTGATATATATAGGTTAAGCCTATAACTCACCAACATTTTTGTTGACGTTTAAAGCATGTTTATTCTCAGGTGAATACTAAGAGCTTCCGCTGTTGCATACTAAAATAAGGACAAGATTTGGAGTCCATGTTTGTATGATATTGTGTAAAAACTGCATTCAAGAAACTGATTTCGATGTAACATATTTATATTGTAAACCATTATGTAATGGTCGTGTGTAAACAGGATATTTTAGATTATCATTATTTGATAATCTACGTAAAGCTTTTTAAACCTTTATTTATGAAATAAAGGTTATGGTTTGTTTTAAAAATGAATGCAGTCTTTGAAAAACGTCTCATATAGAGGTCAAAACCTCGCAACGAAATCAATTAATATGGAATGTTTTTAATCAATAAGAACGGGACATTTCAGTATTGATTGAATTTCGGAATTTAAGGGATTTAAAGAAAATCTTCAAAATATAAAAGATTTGATTCTTTGGCGAATAAGAAAATTATGATTCTTTAATTAAATGCGAAGATATATTTTGATTTCACTATCAAATCTTTCACTATAAATTAACTTCTTCCATTCCGTTACTTTTACTATTCCTATACTAAATTCTCAATTTCAAAAGATTATGAAAATGCTTAACCCAGTTCTAATCCTTATCCTTATCCTTACTATCACAACAATTATTCTCCTTTTTCAACTTCCACCAGAGGAATCTGCTTATTTCTACTTTTCCCTTGGGGTTATAGTACTTATAGTTCTCCCGTGTCTTTATGTTGCGATAAACATTGATATACACGGTTTGTAATTTAAGTGTTGTTATCGGGCTTTATATCTCTCCTTATATTTCAATTTCCCTATTTCTGTTTCCTATAATCATTGTCATCCACTGTTAATACTCCCTCCTATTTGCTGCAATTTATACTCTAATTTATATTTCGGAGCTTTGTCCCTCCGTTTCTTTTTCTTGCGATTAGGCATCTCTCGTAATGGTCCAGAATTCGCAGATATAAGTTTCAGAATGAACATTGTTAATGTTCTAAGAAGGGAATGGTAATGGCACGATTTTGATTTGTTAATTTACCAGAATACCCTGGAAAAGACCGAATCATCAAGAAATATTTTCTTGATATTTTAGATGTTTAAATAGAATACAAGAGTCGTGTAACATGTCACATGATGACGTTATGATCTGTGAATCATCACGTTCCATTAGAAACTCAGCATGACTTACTGTAATATAATCACGTTGATCAAGTGTCATTATATTATACTAACTCATGCATAAGTTCCCAACATTACTTCAATAACATTCATATTTTAAGCTCGAAAGTTTACAGAATATAGAAACTAACAGTTTCTATATGATGTAACACTGATAGCACGAAGAGATTAATGATTTCATATAAGAATAGTTATAAAAATATCTTCAGAAATATGGAGGATATTTATAATGAAAGATATGATAATATCTTAGAATTTCTAATATTGATGGATGATGATGAAGATTTGTCTGTAAAGGTTTAGAATAAGGAGTAAGGTATTCTTTAATGAATTTAGCAGGCACTGAATCATTTGGATTCTTTGAAGGCAGATTTAGTCTTTGTGATTTGTCCAGCGCCTCCTTCATAGTCTGTTCAATCCATTTTCCAGTTTCAAACCTTCTCTTTTTCTCAGCTTTACCACCTTACTATTCTTTATCTTTATACCTTCGACGATTAAGGTCGTGTACAGTTTTTGCTGCTGTATTCAGCTTTTTCAGAATTTGGAGTGATCTGTAGACTGGGTGCTTTTCAAAATTTCAGAGTGGAAGATCATAATTCTAAGAGATAAGGATTATATGTGTATTTATAACTATTGATGTAGATATGCTGCGAGATTTCAAAATACTAATTGCTAATTTTCGATGATTCGTTTAGCAATTCTCGTTACAAGATGCGAATGAGTAAATGATGGAAATTTGATAGATATAATGATCTTTCGGAAAGTTAAAGATAATTGAAGTTGTTGGTAAGTTTATTGCTAATGTGGCGAGATATGAAAGGTTCCCCAGTAACAATGGCGAAAAGGCAACGTATATATCAAGGTTATAATAAGGCTGTTTCGACTGAAGAATCGAAGTTGACTTGCTGGAGTTGTGACAAAATTAACTACTTTGGAAAAGAACTGCAAAGTTATTTTGGGTAATAATAACGCTAAAGAAAATTGCACTGCTACGTGTTAAACGTTTACTTAGTTTTCGAGAGTTTTTCAAGTGCATAACTATATGCATCAATCTTTTCTTCCGTAGATGAAGTGCGGTTGGTTCCTCATCTCGATTGAGGTGTTTTTCAAAATAATTAAAGGTTTGAACGCAGAATGTAATCGTGATGATACAAATGGGGTTTAAGATGAAATCAAGTGGCAACTTGAAGAAATGTTTAGTTTCATATATTATAATCAATATTTTAATTCATTTTAATTGTC
Source organism: Rutidosis leptorrhynchoides (assembly GCF_046630445.1). Lineage (NCBI taxonomy): Eukaryota > Viridiplantae > Streptophyta > Magnoliopsida > Asterales > Asteraceae > Rutidosis > Rutidosis leptorrhynchoides. Next base: position 36,305,071 of record NC_092334.1, read on the forward strand.
CAATGTTGGTCCTCCGTTGATAGTCCACAGTTAGTAATTCAATAATTCATATATAGTTTAATATATAATATTCGAATTAAATAATACGTATCGTGACCCGTGTACATGTCTCAGACTCGATCACAACTCAAAGTATATATATTATTGTAGAATCAACCTCAACCCTTTATAGCGAACTCAAACATTACAGCATATAGAGTGTCTATGGTTATTCTAAATAATATATATAGATGTGTCGATATGATATGTCAAAACCTTGTATACGTGTCCCGATATTTAAAGTGCGTAAAAATAAATAACAGATTTTAAATGACGATAAATAAAATTGGGAGAATGTAAATTGCGATAAATAAAATGTAATCAGTTAGCTAGGAACAATTAGCGTGGATTCTTAGTAAAATTTCTCATAGTTAATTTGTTTATTTCTAACAAATTTTATTTTATCAAATGTTTTCTTCACTATGCCACTTGTTGGATTCTGATAAATCAAAATCCAAATATGAAATTGGATGAAAATGGTTATTCTGTGGTGAACGGATTTGTATATCGGTGGATGTACGTAGGATAGTAAATGACTGTTGAATCAGCTTTGAAGAATGTACAGTGTAACTTATTAATGTGAAATCTGAATATTCCTCGGGTATTACCTACCCGTTAAAATATTTTCACCATTAACAGTTTGTACAAAAGAATTTTTAATTACAATCTTTATGAAAATATACTTACATATATATTTTCTTCAGATGTAATATAGATTTAATGAGTTAATATTAAACTCATTTAATTTACGGTTGCAACTAGAATTGTATAATCTCTAAAAACTTTAGAAATTACATCACTTTTACGGAGTATTTCTTCAATAATATTATGAATTTATACTTTGCGTGATGTTGGTGTTCGTGAAATTCTTGTGAACTTTGCAAGATATGAATGATGTTATCTGAAAAGTTTCGAGTACATCGATGATGAAAGTGTAAAATCAAACATATATTTGAATAATACGCTTGATTATTATGAAATGGAATTCATTAAATTGAAACAGAGATTGTAGTTAACAATGGTTAAGTCTTTGTCGAAGGATGTAAATTATAGCATATTAGTAGTATGAATTAACCGAATAGTTAAGATTCACACATAATAGCTTAGTACGGAAAGATTTATTATGGTTTAAAAATTTATATATATAAGATATACATATAAATTCTTCAGTGGCAATGAGTTAATACTTCATAACTCGTTGATGCAAGATATGTGATATTGATTCGTAATGGTGTCCACGGTGATTCTTGAACTGGCGGAGCTTTTGATGTTATAGGTTTTGCTGATTCTGACGATGCTGATGACACTGAATGTGTTGGTGATGTTAATGGTACTGTTGATGCTGCTGGTAAAACAAGTCTAGCTTGCGAATCACGCATCATTCTTATCAGGGTTTCTACTCTTCTTTCTATCATTTTGGTTCACTCATCTGATTTCTGGTTAGGGTTAGAATAGATAATCTCTAAGACTTTAGAGATTACATAATCGCTGCAGAAGGTTTCTTTAATGAAGTTATGAATCAATACTTCATCGTTTGTTGTTATTGGTATTCCTTGATATCTACAGAGCGTATGACATGGGTGCTCGTGGGATAGATTTTAAAGTTGAGGTTTACGATGCGGTTGTGGTTGGAGGGGGTAATGGTACTGTTGGCATTGATGATGATGGTACTAGTTATGCTGCTGGTGCTGCTACTGGTGTTTGTAACCTTTGCACCATATTCTCCAAAGCCACTACCCTAGCGCGAAGCTCGTTGACTTCTTCTAATACATCGGGGTGATTTTCGGTTCGGACGAGCGGATAAATAAAATCTAGAATTTGATGTAATATATAATCGTGACGAGATACTCTGGAAATGAGAGAGAAAACGGTGTTTCGGACAGGTTCTCTGGTAAGTGCTTCAGGTTCTTCGTCAAGAGGGCAATGTGGTGGATGGAAAGGATCGCCTTCTTCTTGTCTCCAATGATTGAGGAGGCTACGAACCCATCCCCAATTCATCCAGAATAGGTGACGACTGATTGGTTGATCCATTCCGGTCACACTGCTTTCGGAGCTTGAGTGAGATTCTATTTCGGAATCCGAGTGACTTGAACTAACGACGAATTCCATTTCGTACGATTGGATAAAGGATTTTTCGATATAAAGTGATTTTTCCGGCTATCGGGTGGTATTCTATTTACATAGGATATCTATATATATATATATATATATATATATATATATATATATATATATATATATATATATATATATATATATATATATATATATATATATATATATATATATAGATCAAAAGATTTTGTAGATTACAGAGGAATTTGCGGGATATGTCAGGCAAAGTTTAAAGTAACAGATACAATAAGATATGATTTAGCAGATACGCTAAGATATGAATTTTTGTCTATACACTACTCATGCAATTAATGTAGCAAGACGTGTCTAGACTAATAATGATAATCAGGTAATTTTCTAAGGATGATAAGCAGATGATTTCTGACTAGAAATGATAAGCAAAACTTTTAACATGCAGACACGGTCGAAGTCCAGACTCACTAATGCATCGTATCGACTTATCAGTTAGACACACTAATACAGACCTAGTTCGCTAAGACCACCGCTCTGATACCAACTGAAAAGGACTCGTCCTAATCCATCCGGACGAAGTCCATATCAATTACAAACGATTCACAATAGTTGGTTACATCGCGAGGTACTTGACCTTTATATGATACATTTTACAAACATTGCATTCGTTTTTAAAAGACAAACTTTCATTTACATCGAAAGTTGACAGCATGCATACTCTTTCATAATATATCCAACTATAATCGACTTAATAATAATCTTGATGAACTCGATGACTCGAATGCAACGTCTTTTGAAATATGTCATGAATGACTCCAAGTAATATCTCTAATATTAGCAAATGCATAGCGGAAGATTTCTTTCATACCTGAGAGTAAACATGCTTTAAAGTGTCAACCAAAAGGTTGGTGAGTTCATTGGTTTAACATAAATAATCATTTCCATCATTTTAATAGACCACAAGATTTTCATTTTCAGATCTCATAAATATACGTCCCATGCATAGAGACAAAAATATCATTCATATGGATTGAACACCTGGTAACCGACATTAACAAGATGCATATAAGAATATCCCCTATCATTCCGGGAAATCCTTCGGACATGATAAAACAACATCGAAGTACTAAAGCATCCGGTACTTTGAATGGGGTTCGTTAGGCCCAATAGATCTATCTTTAGGATTCGCGTCAATTAGTAGATTGGTTTACTAATTCTTAGGTTACCAAGCAAAAAGGGGCATATTCGGCTTCGATCATTCAACCATATAATGTAGTTTCGATTACTTGTGTCTATTTCGTAAAACATTAATAAAAATTGCGCATGTATTCTCAGCCCAAAAATATAAAGGGTAAAAAAGGCAAATGAAACTCACCATACTGTATTTTGTAGTAAAAATACATATGACGTCAGTTAACAAGTGTAGGGTTGGCCTCGGATTCACGAACCTATATCATTTGTATATATTTTAAAATGTATAATAGTAATCAAACAATTTATTATAACTTAATTTATATATTATATATTTAGTTTATGTTTATATTCAAAAATGGTTAATATTTATATAGTTATATTAATGTATCCACACTCGTTTAATGTTATATTTAAAAAAAATCGATAGTTTGTTATTTACAAGTATTGATATAAATAATATTAGTAAGTTTGATATATATAGTTATGTGAAATTTTAATACAGTTATAGTATACGTATTAAGTATATTTTATGTACAAAATATTTATTTGTTAAAATAATAGTTTAGAAAAATAATGATTTGCTAATAATAATAATAATAATAATAATAACTTTATTAATAATGATAATACTAATAACAAAAATGAAAATGATAAATTTTAATAATAATGATACTAAAATGTTATTAATAATAATAATGATATCAATAATTATGAATATGATAATTATACTAATTTTAATGATAAATCTAATAAATTTATAAATTTATGATATTAAAAATAAAGCTAATAATACTTACTGTTAATACTTAGTTATAACAATAATAATAATTCTCATTATACTAAAAATCATATTCTAATGTTAGTAATAAAAATAACAATAGTTTTATCAATCATTTTAATACTAATGATAATAATAGTAATAGTAATAATAATAATAATAATAATAATAATAATAATAATAATAATAATAATGATACTACTAATAATAATATTAATAACGATAATAATACTAATTAAATTAGTGATAATAATAATTTTATTTCTAATCTTAGTTTTGATTATATTTAGCATAATAACATATAATAATAATAACGATAACAGTTATTAATAATAATGATAATGATAAAAATAATAACACTAATAATAATAAGAGATTACTACCTCAAAGTAAAGGCCTTAAAAAAAGATAATGCCTCTCCCCAGTCTCGAACCCATGTCTTCCCGTTGCCCAACACTCCTCCAACCATTCGATTATTTAGGTTTTTTTTAGTAGTTCGTATCTGATAATTTATTTAACTCGTCCCTGGCACAAATCTGGCCCAAACATGATTCGGCCCAACAGGAGACAGCAGCCCAACAGAATTATTTAACTCCACACTTCTTAAGGCAGCTTTTAACAATTAAAAAAAAAACTTGTAGGTTCATGGGTTCGAACTCAGGACCTCTCGTTCAACACCAACACACATAAACCACTCGACTGCTTTTGCTTTTTCTGTTTTAATACCTAAAGTAATTTTATTAAACCGCTACTAACTGTTTCTCTTTTCTCTTCTTCTTCCTCATTGAACTAGTCTACCAAAGATCGATCCCAACCCATAATAAGTTTTTATAATTTAGTTTTAGGAATTAATATTCATCCTAACAACATATACTAGTGATCTTTTGAAAAAAAAATTATATAAAATCAAAGAAGCAAGCTTCTGCTCGTCGAACACTAAAAAAAATGATTTTTGATTTTGATTGCATTATAGCTAGAGTGTATAACACAAAATAGTTTCTAAATCACCTCTATAATCTCTCTGAGTACTAAATTGGAACAGAATCATCGAAACGAGAATGAATTTCATGATGAACACAAAGCTTTGACTTTTTAATTTAAAAGTTTGACTCTCAAATTAATCTTTGATTTCGCGAATTATGATTTGAAAACTTGCAGGTATTTTGAATGAATAATTCCTAACAACTCTGTGTTAATGGATTTTGAAATGGAATTCAATTTCGAGGTTTGAAAGAAAATGATATGCGTACAGGGACCGAAGAATATCTTCTGTGTTTCTTTTTCTACTTCTTTTACTTTGCACTAGCTGATGTTAATATAGAGATTAAGTGATACAATTACAGCTATATCAAATAAATTCTAGTTTGTTTTGTAGTTGAATTCGTTCGACAAAGAAATCAATCAGAATCATAAAAGTAAGGAAAAAAAATAGAACTGATATGGATGGCCAACTAAACCGTACTAATCTGATATCACCTTCCAATTATTATATTTATATTATATTTAATTTATATAATTACTTATATATTATATTATATTTAAGTTCGTGGTAAAAATATAATTTCTACAAAAATGACTCGTACGTTGTCACTCGACTCATATACCACTTTCGGTTTTTCGAGCGCACTTTCGTACATTTAGAAAACTAGCCTTTTACGTTACGCGACGTGTACCTTTAGTAATAGTTTGATTTATTCATCAATAAATTACTTTGTAAAAATGTATCTTATAAAATTTGAGCGTCGTGGTCATTTGCTTCTATAAATCAGTGACTCGTTGTTTACCAAAATATTTTATTTTAAATTAAGACATTTTATGATGAGGTTAAAATATATATATATATATATATATATATATATATATATATATATATATATATATATATATATATATATATATATATATATACACACACACATACACATTTTTAGAAATATAAATTTTGTATCCAAAATCTTTCATCTAACAATATAACATTTAGTTTTTCAAAACTATTTATTTTTCAAAGTTTATTTTCATTTCATTTAGGAAAATAGTTTAGCGCGTAACGTTTTTCTTTTTAAGAATTTAAATGGATACAAGTACTAATCGTTTTTAAATATCAATTGCGTCACTAGGCGGGTGTTACTACCGTATACTTAATTTGAAAACATATATATTTAATGAACACGTTTTAAATACAAGTTACAACCAATATTTCAACTTACGTTTATTTATTCAAAGGCAGTTTAGATAGACAAGTCCTGTTATATGAAAAAGTGTTTTCGTATAGTTGAAAACTACATCAATTGATTACTATGGAATTCCATCGACAAACATATGGAACCAAATACTATATTGTAAAGTATTTATATTTAATATTTCGTTAACAAGTTATAATATATACGCGTATTCATATATAATCTTTTACGTTCGTTTAATGGTTCGTGAATCATTGGAATTTGGTCGAGGTTAAATGAATGTATGACCATAGTTTAAAATTCTTGAGATTTAACTTATCAAACTTTGCTTATCGTGTCGGAATGATATAAAGATAAAGTTTAAATTTGGTTGGAAATTCCCGGGTCGTCACAACCAAGACATGGTAACCTAAGGCAACTAGTACTAGATGAAGCACATAAAACGAGGTACTCAATTCACCCAGGAAACGGGAAAATGTACCACGATCTCAAAAAGTTCTATTGGTGGCCTAATATGAAGACAGAAATTGCTACTTATGTAAGCAAATGTTTGACATGTGCCAAGGTCAAAACTGAACACCAAAAGCCGTCAGGGTTACTGCAGCAACCGGAAATTCCTCAGTGGAAATGGGAAAGAATAACTATGGATTTCATTACAAAACTGCCAAGGACTGCAAGTTGTCACGATACTATTTGGGTGATAATTAATCGCCTCACTAAATCAGCTTACTTTCTACCAATAAAAGAGACAGACAGTATGGGGAAATTAGCACGCCTCTATTTGAAGAAAGTAGTTTCCAGGCATTGTGTACCTATCTCCATCATATCTGATCGCGACACCCGATTCACATCACGTTTTTGGCAGTCATTACAAAAAGCATTGGGAACTCGATTAGATATGAGCACCGCTTATCACCCATAGACAGATGGTCAAAGTGAAAGAACAATACAAACATTGGAAGACATGTTACGGGCGTGCGTGATTGACTTTGAAACCAGTTGGGATCGACACTTACCGTTGGCAGAATTTTCATACAATAACAGCTATCATACGAGCATCAACGCAGCGCCATTTGAAGCACTTTATGGTAGAAAGTGCAGATCTCCTATTTGTTGGAGTGAAGTAGGAGAAAGACAACTTACCGGACCAGAAATTATTCACGAAACCACCGAAAAGATCATTCAAATACAATAGTGATTGAAAACGGCCATGAGTCGCCAAAAGAGTTATGCTGATGTAAGAAGAAAACCGCTAGAATTTCAAGTGGGCGACAAAGTCATGTTGAAAGTGTCACCCTGGAAAGGTGTTGTACGATTCGTTAAACGAGGAAAGCTAAGTCCTAGGTACGTAGGACCCTTTAAAATCACTGAAAGAATTGGAGCAGTTGCTTATCGATTAAAGCTACCGCAAGAATTTAGTAGTGTTCATGACACATTTCACGTGTCAAATTTAAAGAAATGTTTAGCTAAAGAGGATGTCATAATTCCTCTTGATGAAATACGAATCAATGATAAACTCCATTTTATTGAAGAACCGGTTGAAATCATGGACCGTGAGGTCAAACAATTAAAACAAAGCAAAATACCGATAGTCAGATTTTGTTGGAACGTAAGACGAGGACCCGAGTTTACTTGGGAACATGAAGATCAAATGAAGCAAAAGTATCCACATTTGTTCACTGTTATCACTCATAAAACAGGTACTACTCAAAATTTCGGGACGAAATTTTCTTTAACGGGGAGGTACTGTAATGACCCGAAAAATTTCGACTTACTTAAACCAATTCTCTATACGATTTATTAGTTTGACACGTTAAACAAAGTCTGTAAGATTGAGTCTCAAAATTTTAGAACTGTTTCATATATTCAATTACCTTTGACTACTCTCGACGATTCATGAACAATTATATGTTTGTATATATATATATATATATATATATATATATATATATATATATATATATATATATATATATATATATATATATATATATTATAAGATGTACAAGCAAAAACGACTTTCCTACAGCAAAAACACTGAAAACTCATGCGATCGCATGGGCTACAGTAAATGAAAAGGTACTATAAATACCCCAGTTTGCTCGACTCATCTTCACACTCATACTGTAATTTATATTTATATTTATAATTTTAATTTTAATTTTAAGTTTAATAATAATAAAGTATATTCGAGGGTGTTTTAATTCGGGTTTCAAACCGTTTTAAGCTAAGGAAATATTGGGTATTGTTCGGGGTATTGTTCTTGAATCCAAGGCCAACCATACAGTCATCTACCATCATTACGTCTACGCAATTTGCCTACAATATTGAGTCTCAATATTGAACCGTGAGTTTATAGATCCCCTTTTAAATACTTTAAATATTTTTGGGCTGAGAATACATGCAATTTATTTTAAACGCAATAAGACACAAGTACATACTAAATTCTACACTGAGTTAAACCAAAAATCCCTTAGATTTGGTAACTAGTAGCTGCCAGTACATAGGATATGGACTGGTGGGCGCGAATAATTGTATATGGATCCATAGGGCTTGACATCCCCGTCCGAGCTAGAGCGCTAGCCTTTTAACGGACATATGTTATTTGAGTTTATGACACGTTGATTTACGTGTATTAAAACGAATGGGGTAATTATCATTATAGCTTTAAGTTTAGTTACCAGGGTGCTCTATTATGTAGAATCTATTGATAAAGTTTTGATGAAATCTTGTGGTCTATCTTTATATACTTATGACTCGAGCAATTAAACCTATAACTCACCAACACTCGTGTTGACTTTTTAGCATGTTTTATTCTCAGGTCCTTAGACTGCTTCCGCTGTGATGTGCTTGTTGCCTGCATGGAGTCTCTCATGCTTTGTACAAAGTTTATTGCATTCAAAATAAAACTGCGTTGTGTAATAAATAATTGGACTGTGATGTTAACCTGTAAATTAAAGACTTATGTATTTTGGGGTTTTGCTTATACCTAAGCACTCGCCCACATGTTTATAAATTTCTATGTTTAGAAAGCCACTTATTTTAATGAATGCAATATTTTATCAAAACGTATCATATAGAGGTCAAAACCTCACTGTGGAATCAATGATTAACGTGCCGCGTCAATAGCGATTTTGACGGGTCGTTACATAAGCCTATTCGAGTTAGAGCATTGAACTTGACTATTCGAAGGAACCTTACTTCTCAGGTACGTGACGCACAGTTAAAGGCGTTGAAAGAAGAGAACGTTACTACCGAATCACTTCGAGGAATAGATAAGAAGTTCGTTACTCGAGACGATGGAACCCGGTATTTTATTGACAGAATTTGGGTACCAAAGTTTGGCGGATTAAGGGAACTAGTGCTAGAAGAGGCACACAAGAAAAGGTATTCCAGTCACCATAAATCTGACAAGATGTACCAAGATCGTAAGGCACTGTACTGGTGGCCTAATATGAAAGCAGATATAGCAACCTATGTAAGTGAGTGCTCAACGTGTGCTTAAGTAAAAGCAGAGCATGAGAAACCGTCGAGACTACTAACACAGCCATAGATTCCCAGTGGAAATGGAAATGTATTACTATGGATTTCATTACTAAGTTGCCCAAGATTGTCGGAGGTTATGATACGATTTGGGTTATCATTGAACGTCTCACAAAGTCAGCTCATTTTCTACCGATTTGGGAAACGGATAAGATGGAGAAGTTGGCACAAAGCTATTGATAATGCTAAAAACGAACATATATTTCACAGCATTATCCCTCAAGAAAGACAAGATTTTAGTTGCAATTGTTCTATTTACAAGTAATATTCGTTTAAATAATAAAAGGTGAAGACAAAAGACAGATTCGACGATTTGAAGACGCAAACGACCAAAAATCTAAAAAGTACAAAGTACAAAGTACAATCAAAGTGGTTCAAATTATTAGTGAGAAACATCTCAAAATTGCAAGAGTACAAGACGCAAAATGCAAAGTACAAGATATTAAATAGTACACAAGGACGTTCGAAAATCCGGAACCGGGACCTAAGTCAACTTTCAACGAGCGTCACAACGGGCCGAAAATTACAAGTCAACTATGCACATAAATATAATATAATATATAAATAATTCTTAAAATTATATATATATTATATTTATATTTTAAAAACCGTCGGCAAAGCTAGGATCTAAAGTGTGAGCTGGAATCCACAGCTCCGCACTCGCGGAGCTTCGAAGGCAAGAAAAACCGCACTCGCGGAGTGCACAGTATCCAGATGGGGCCTATAAATATATATATATATATATATATATATATATATATATATATATATATATATATATATATATATATATATATATATATATATATATATTATAATTTTAATTTTAATTTTAAATTCTAATAATAAGGGTATGTTAGCGAATGTTGTAAGGGTGTAAGTCGAAATTCTGTCCGTGTAACGCTACGCTATTTTTAATCATTGTAAGTTATGTTCAACCTTTTTAAATTAATGTCTAGTAGCTAAGTTATTATTATACTTATTTAAGCCGAAGTAATCGTGATGTTGGGTTAAAATATTAAGACGGGGTAATTGGATTTTGTACCATAATTGGGGTTTGGACAAAAGAACAACACTTGTGAAAATTAGACTATGGGCTATTAATGGGCTTTATATTTGTTTAATTAAATGATAGTTTGTTAATTTAATATAAAGATTTACAATTGGACGTACCTATAAATAACCATATACACTCGATCGGACACGATGTGCGGGATATTTATAAGTACTAATAATCATTCCTTTAACCGGACACGGGAATGAATTAATAGTTAATGGACTTATTAAAACAGAGGTGAATTATAATCAAGGACACTTGGTGTAATTATAGTTTAAGTCCCCAATTAGTTGGAATATTTGACTTCGGATATAAGGATAATTTGACGAGGACACTCGCACTTTATATTTATGACTGATGGACTGTTATGGACAAAAAACCAGACGGACAAATTGAATAATTCAGGACAAATGACAATTAACCCATGATAATAAACTAAAATCAACACGTCAAACATCATGATTACGGAAGTTTAAATAAGCATAATTTATATATTTCATATTTAATTGCACTTTTAATTATCGCAATTTTATTTATTGTCATTTTATTTAATTGCACTTTTAATTATTGTACTTTTTAATTATCGCAATTTTATTTTATCGCACTTTTATTTCAATTTCATTATCATTATTTACTTTACGCTTAAAATTAAGTTATATTTATTTTTAATATTTTACATTAGGTTTTAACTGCGACAAAAGTTTTAAAATCGACAAACCGGTCATTAAACGGTAAAACTCCCTTTTATAATAATAATACTACTTATATTTATATTTATATATAGTTTTTAAAAATATAGCGTTAAACTTGGCGAGTTCCCTGTGGACGAACCGGACTTACTAAAAACTACACTACTGTATGATTAGGTACACTGCCTATAAGTGTTGTAGCAAGGTTTAGGTATATCCACTCTATAAATAAATAAATAACTTGTGTAAAATTGTATCGTATTTAATAGTTTTTTCATAATAAATATATAACTATTTCGTATACACCTCTACGCACATCAAGTATTTTTGGCGCCGCTGCCGGAGAACAACACTTAACGCCGAAGCGAGACCCTATTATTAAAAAAAAAAAATTAGTTTTTACGTTATTTTTGTAAAAGTATATTTACATAAGTTTTAAATATCAAAAATATAAAAACATAAAAACTATATATCTTTAAGTCTCTAAAAAAAAGTATTTTTAGTTATAAAATACTAATAAGTGATTTTTATTTAAAATATAAGTTTTAGTTATATTATAAAACATTTTCTATAAAATAAAAACAGAAAATTAAAAAAACAAAAAAGGAAAAGTAAAAAAAAAAGTATAGAAACTGCGCCTGAAAAATTCGACCTGCATCTGTGGTATCCGCACTCGCGGTACTTTTTGCCAGTTGGCATCCGCACTCGCGGAGGTATCTGACAGGTCACACATTGCAGCATTAATTACGAAATTAGGGTTATTTAATTAATTATTATTATTAATTAGGGTTTAATTAAAATATTAATTAGTTTTAGTTAATTAAATTTGTATTTTTAGGTTTTAATTAGTTTTATTACTTATAAAATTAATACTTTTATAAAATATTAATTTAAAAATAATATTTTTATAAAAATTGTATTTTTACAACTTTAAGTTTTATTTTTAAAATTTCGTACCTTTTTAATCGTTTATTTGTAATATTTATATTTTACGTTCGTAATTAGTTTTAAGACTAGTATTTTCCGTAGTTAATTTTATTTTTAGATTTTTAGGATTTACCGTAAAATCCCTTAAGTACTTTTTCTTTAGACTAAGATTTATGTGCTTTAGAATTTTGCGACGCCGTTTTTATATTTTAGTACCTTTTTAAGTAATTGTCGTTTTGGATATAGTATTCCTTTTAAGCTTTAATACCTTTAGACGCAACTTTTAATTCTTAGTTTTTAGACTTTTAAGTTTCGACGCGCTACGTTCTTTTTATTATTTTTCGACCTTTTATTTTTCAACGTTTTTCGACGCGCTCTTTTTCTTTCTTATTTCTCGATGCTCTAATTTTTAAGACATAGAATTTTCTATTTCTTCTCTAAAATTTCTTTAAATTTCAACGAAAAATTATTTTAAGTGATTAAATTGATACACATCCAAAATTTTCTGCTTCGTAGTAATAGTTGGATTTGTTAGTGGCTGAGTTGTGAGCTTCCGATTTAAAGGGTTCTGGCTCCCTGCTACATCTTTTAGCTATTCGAAACATGGGCAAAAGCAGAAAAGTCTATTAATTTGATAACTTTAATAATTTTTATCTTTTATAACTAATAGGATATTTAGTGAATGCACCGAGCAAAACGTTCACCACCTTTTATACGTTCATGATAATGCTAAAAACGAACATATATTTCATAGCATTATGCCTCAAGAAAGACAAGCTTTTAGTTGCAAGTGTTCTATTTACAAGTAATATTCGTTTAAATAATAAAAGGTGAAGACCAAAGACAGATTCGACGAATTGAAGACGCAAATGACCAAAAAGCTCAAAAGTACAAAGTACAATCAAAGTGGTTCAAATTATTGATGAGAAACGTCTCGAAATTACAAGAGTACATGATGCAAAACGCAAAATACAAGATATTAAATTGTACGCAAGGACGTTCGAAAATTCGGAACCGGGACCAGAGTCAACTCTCAACGCTCGACGCAACGGACTAAAAATTACAAGTCAACTATGCACATAAATATAATATAATATTTAAATAATTCTTAAAATTATTTATATATTATATTTATTTATTAAAACGTCTACAAGCTTGAAAACAAAAATATGTGAGCTGGTACCTACCTCCATGCGATCGCATGGCCTGTAGGCTTGTTTTCCATGCAATCGCATGGGCCACTTTTTGTGGAAATATGCCTATAAATTTCGCTGTTTTGATCGAACTTAATAACATCTTTTTCTCTTCCATCACTCAACGATATATATATATATATATATATATATATATATATATATATATATATATATATATATATATATATATATATATATATATATATATATATATATATATATATATATATATATATATATATATATATATTATAATTTTAATTTTAATTCTAATAATAAGGGTATGTTAGCGAATGTTGTAAGGGTGTAAGTTGAAATTCTGTCCGTGTAACGCTACGTTATTTTAATCATTGTAAGTTATGTTCAACCTTTTTAAATTAATGTCTCGTAGCTAAGTTATTATTATGCTTATTTAATGCCGAAGTAATCATGATGTTAGGCTAAATACTAAAATTGGGTAATTGGGCTTTGGACCATAATTGGGGTTTGGATAAAAGAATGACACTTGTGGAAATTAGACTATGGACTATTAATGGACTTTATATTAATTAAATGATACCTCGTTAATTTAATATATAGACTTATAATTTGACGTGTTTATATATAACCACATACGCTTGACTGGGTACGGTGGACGGGATATCTATAAATACCAATAATTGTTCATTTTACCGGACACGGAACTGGATTAATAGTTAATAGACTTGTTGAAACAGGGGTGGATTACATTAAAGGGTAATTGGTGTAATTGTTAACAAAGTAGTAAAACCTTGGACTAGACGCAGTCGATAACCTGTTGTATTCATTAAACAAAGTATTAAGACTTTGTTACAATTCGAATCCCCAATTAGTTGGAATATTTGACTTCGAGAATAAGAATAATTTGACGAAGACTCTCGCACTTTATGATTATGACTGATGGACTATTATGGACAAATCCGTATGGACAAATCGAATAATCCAGGACAAAGGACAATTAACCCATGGGAATAAACTAAAAACAACACGTCAAACATCATGATTACGAAAGTTTAAATAAGCATAATTTATATATTTCATATTTAATTGCACTTTTAATTATCACACTTTTATTTATTGTTATTGTATTTAATTGCACTTTTAATTATCGTATTTTTTTATTATCGCAATTTTATTTATCGCACTTTTATTTATTGCAATTTCATTATCGTTATTTACTTTACGCTTAAAATTAAGTTATATTTATTTTTAATATTTTACATTAGGTTTTAACTGCGACTAAAGTTTTAAAAATCGACAAACCGGTCATTAAACGGTAAAAAACCCCTTTTTATAATAATAATATTACTTATATATTTTTGTATTTTTACAAATATAGTTTTTAAAAATATAGCGTTAAGCTTGTTTAAAAGATCCCTGTGGAACGAACCGGACTTACTAAAAACTACACTACTGTACGATTAGGTACACTGCCTATAAGTGTTGTAGCAAGGTTTAGGTATATCCACTCTATAAATAAATAAATAACTTGTGTAAAATTGTATCGTATTTAATAGTATTTCCTTGTAAAAATTATAACTATTTTATACACCACCTCGCACACATCAGTTCACCACTTGTAACTCGATCAAGACATTTAGCCAATCTTGTTGCCGTTGATTTTTCTTTAGAATCATCATCCAGTCAACCAAGTACTCCAATTCAAATTTTCGATAATCCATTTTTTGAACCCGACCTCACAATTGAGAATTCGGAGGATATTCAGGGACAATTCAGAGATCCTGAACCACTAATCTTTCCTCCGGAACCACCAATCATTCAAACGGAGATTGTCGAGGAACAGCCCATTAAATCAGAATCCTCTAGTGATTCAGATTCCATAAATTCAATCATGGAGAATCTGGAACCTCTAAGTATGGAAGACCGAATGAGAGCTAAACGCACTGGCCAAGGTCACGCAATTACTCAACCCGACATTAATGCGCCAGATTATGAAATCAAAGGACAAATCCTACACATGGTAACTAATCAATGCCAATTTAGTGGTGCACCGAAGGAAGATCCAAATGAACATCTTCGTACCTTTAATAGGATCTGTACACTATTTAAAATAAGAGAAGTGGAAGATGAACAGATATATCTCATGTTATTTCCCTGGACTTTAAAAGGAGAAGCCAAAGATTGGTTAGAATCGTTACCTGAAGGGGCGATTGATACATGGGACGTTTTAGTTGAAAATTTTCTTAAACAATTCTTTCCGGCATCTAAAGCCGTAAGACTTCAAGGAGAAATTGTTACGTTCACACAAAAGCCAGACGAAACTCTATACGAAGCGTGGACAAGATTTGGAAAGTTATTGAGAGGATGTCCACAACATGGTTTAGACACTTGTCAAATAGTACAAATATTCTACCAAGGATGCGACATCACTACAAGGAAAGACATCGATATAGCAGCTGGTGGTTCCATTATGAAGAAAACCGCAACTGACGCTTACAAAATTATTGATAACACTGCTTCCCACTCACGTGAGTGGCACCAAGAAAAAGATATCGTTAGATCATCTAAAGCAGCTAGAGCCGATTCTAGCCATGACTTCGATTCCATTTCTGCAAAGATAGATGCTGTCGAGAGATGAATGGAAAAGATGACTAAAGATATTCACTCAATATGAATTAGTTGTGAGCAGTGTGGAGGACCACATTTGACAAAAGATTGTCTCAGTATTGAACTAACAATGGAACAAAGAGATAATGTTTCATACATAAACCAAAGGCCTGGAGATAATTATCAGAATAATTATCAACCGCCAAGACCAATTTACAATCAAAACCAGAATTATAACCGAAATGTTCCATACAACAATCAACAAGGTCCTAACAACCAGCAAGTATCCAATAATACTTACAATCAGCAAAGACCTATTTTTCAAAACAAACCACCACAAACCGATGATAAAAAGCCAAATTTAGAAGACATGATGTCGAAGCTAGTTGAATCTCAAACACAGTTTTTCACATCTCAGAAACAAACCAATGAACAAAATGCTCAAGCATTTAGAAATCAACAAGCTTCTATTCAAAATTTGGAACAAGAAGTAAGCAACCTAGCAAGGTTAATAGGTGAAAGAAAACCGAAAAGTTTACCTAGCGATACAAATGCTAACCCCCATAATGAAACAGCTAAAGCCATTACCACAAAGAGTTGTTTTACACTTAAAACACCTGAAATGCCTGTAATTTCTGATGAATCTATTCCTACTCCACAAGAACCACAATCTGAACAAGATAAGGAAAAAGAACCAGTAGTTGAAAAGGTTAATGAAGATAACGCAGTTAAGGCTAAACCTTATGTTAAACCATACCAACCACCACTTCCTTACCCGAGTAAAATGAGAAAAGAGAGACTTGAAGCCGAGCAATCCAAATTCTTGGATATGTTTAAACAAATAAATGTAAATCTTCCTTTCATTGATGTAATTTCAGGAATGCCAAGATATGCTAAATTCTTGAAAGATCTAATCACAAATAGAAAGAAAATGGAAGAACTCTCGGATGTTACAATGAATGCTAATTGTTCTGCAGTGCTGTTGAATAAGATACCAGTAAAATTATCAGATCCAGGAAGTTTCACAATTTCATGTTTTCTGGGTAGTCTTAGTTCAATAGAAGCATTGGCAGACTTAGGTGCTAGTATAAATTTAATGCCGTATTCACTATACGCTAAACTAGACGTTGGAGAATTGAAACCAACACGAATAAGCATACAACTAGCCTATCGATCAGTAAAATATCCTAGAGGGATAATGGAGAACATGCTAGTTAAAGTTGGTACTTTAGTATTTCCAGTAGATTTTGTTATTCTGGACATGGAAGAAGATTCTTGAGTTCCTCTCATATTAGGAAGACCATTCTTAAACACGGCTAAAGCAATAATAGACGTGTTTGGTAAGAAACTGACCCTAAGTATAGAGGACGAGAGTGTTACCTTTTCAGTTGATAGAGCAATGCAACAACTGCAATCTGCAGATGATACATGCTATTATATTCAAACTATAGATTCACATGCAGAATTATTAGAAGAATTTTCAGAATTACAAGGAACAGGAGAATGTTCTTTAGGAGAAGGAACTGAACCAATTGGTGAAACTAAAATGTTAGCTATACTTATGGCTAATGGATATGAACCAACAACAGAAGAAATTCAAATGCTAAAAGAGGAAGACAGATATCGATATAAATCATCGATATAAGAACCGCCGACATTAGAGTTAAAGCCACTTCCAAACCATTTGGAATACGCTTATTTACATGGTGAATCTGAATTACCTGTAATAATATCATCTTCTCTTACTAAAAATGAAAAATCTCAACTTATTTATGTGCTAAAAGCTCATAAACCAGCTATTGCATGGAAGATTCATGACATTAAAGGAATAAGTCCTTCGTATTGCACACATAAAATCCTTATGGAAGAAGGTCATAAAACGTATGTGCAACGCCAACGAAGACTAAATCCTAATATGCAAGATGTTGTTAAGAAAGAAATTATTAAATTGCTTGATGCAGGTTTAATTTATCCAATTTCTGATAGTCCATGGGTAAGCCAAGTTCAATGCGTACCTAAGAAGGGTGGCATGACTGTCATCACAAATGAGAAAAATGAGCTTATTCCTTCTAGGACTGTAACATGATGGCGTGTTTTTATTGATTATAGAAAATTAAATGACGCCACCAGAAAAGATCACTTTCCCTTACCTTTCATTGATCAAATGTTGGAAAGATTAGCCGGAAACAGTTACTATTGTTTTCTTGACGGTTTCTCCGAATATTTTCAAATTCCAATAGCACCCGAGGACCAAGAAAAAACCACATTCATATGCCCTTATGGTACTTTTGCTTATAAACGCATGCCATTTGGACTTTGCAACGCCCCTGCAACCTTTCAAAGGTGCATGATGGCGATTTTTCACGACATGATAGAAGAATGCATGGAAGTTTTCATGGATGACTTTTCTGTCTTCGGTAATACATTTGAATCATGTCTAGTTAATGTTAAACGAATGCTTATTAGATGCGAACAATCAAATCTAGTACTTAATTGGGAGAAATGCCATTTCATGGTTAAAGAAGGCATCGTTCTTGGTCATAAAATTTCAAAGGAAGGAATTGAAGCGGATAGAGCTAAAGCAGATGTAATTGCTAAACTTCCACATCCCACCAATGTTAGAGGAGTTAGGAGTTTTCTAGGGCATGCCGGTTTTTACCGACGTTTCATAAAAGATTTTTCTAAAATTGCCACTCCTATGAATAAACTCCTAGAAAAGGATGCTCCATTCATATTTTCAGATGAATGTATAAAATCTTTTAATATTCTTAAATAAAAACTCACTAATGCACCGATCATGATAACTCCAAATTGGAATCTTCCGTTTGAACTAATGTGCGATGCAAGTGATTTTGCAATGGGAGCTGTTTTAGGACAAAGGATTGAAAAACGATTTCAACCTATTTATTATGCTAGTAAGACGTTACAAGGAGCACAAATGAATTACACAACTACTGAAAAAGAACTCCTTGCTATTGTCTTTGCTTTTGATAAATTTTGTTCATATCTCGTTCTAGCTAAAACGGTGGTCTATACTGACCATTCTGCTCTTAGATACCTATTTTCGAAACAAGATGCTAAACCAGGATTAATCCGTTGGATCTTACTCTTACAAGAGTTTGATATTTAAATCCGAGACAAAAAGGGAGCAGAAAATCTCGCCGCTGATCATCTTTCTCGTCTTGAAAATCCTGAATTAGAAGTTCTAAACGAATCGGCCATACAAGACAACTTTCCTGATGAATATCTATTGAAGATAGATTATAATGAAATTCCATGGTTTGCAGACTATGCAAACTACTTAGTATGTGGATTTCTTGAAAAAGGATTATCGTACCAAAAACGAAAGAAATTCTTTAGTGATATAAAACACTATTTCTGGGAAGATCCACATTTGTTTAAAAGTTGTCCCGATGGAATAATACGCCGATGTGTATTCAGAGATGAAGCTAGTCAAATCTTAAACCAATGTCAAACGGGACCAACAGGAGGGCATTATGGACCTCAACTCACAGCAAAAAAAGTTTACGATGCTGGATTCTATTGGCCTACAATTTTCAAAGACGCGCACATTCTTTGCAAATCCTGTTATGCTTGTCAAAGGGCCGGAAAAATAAGTCAACGTGATGAAATGCCACAAAATGTCATTCAAGTATGTGAAGTATTTGACATTTGGGGTATTGACTTTATGGGTCCATTTCCAAAATCTCATAATAATATCTACATCCTCGTTGCCATTAATTATGTATCTAAATGGGCGGAAGCACAAGCTCTCCCGACTAACGATGCACGAGTAGTAGTCAACTTTATAAAACATCTTTTTGCAAGGTTCGGAACACCGAAAGCTTTAATAAGTGATCGGGGTACTCATTTTTGTAACAATCAACTTGAGAAAGTTCTTAAAAGATATGGAGTAACTCATAAAATCTCCACTGCTTATCATCCACAAACAAGTGGACAAGTTGAAAATACCAACCGAGCTTTAAAACGTATTCTAGAGAAAACCGTAGGATCAAATCCGAAGGAATGGTCCATGAAATTAGAGGATGCACTCTGGGCTTTTAGAACAACCTACAAAACTCCAATTGGAACCACACCTTTTAAACTCGTTTACGGAAAAGCATGTCATCTTCCAGTAGAAATTGAACACAAAGCATTTTGGGCTTTGAAGACATGTAATCTTGATTTACATGAAGCCGGACATCTACGATTAAGTCAACTAAATGAATTAGAAGAATTAAGACTTGAGGCATATGAAAATTCGTTAATCTATAAAGAAAGAACGAAGAAATGGCATGATAAAAGAATCAGAAGTTTAAAAGAATTTAAGGAAGGAGACAGAGTTCTTCTTATCAATTCACGATTCAAGCTATTTCCTGGAAAATTGAAATCAAGATGGTCTGGACCATTCATAATCAAAAGAGTTTTCCCATACGGAACAATAGAGTTAATAAATTCAAATGGGATTGAATTTAAAGTTAATGGTCACAGAGTTAAACATTACATACATGGTCCGATGGAAGTTGACAATGAAGTTAATCACAATTTCAACACCAGATCTAACTAAGTGTGGGGAGGTTCAAATCTTTTTAGGGTAATATGTATTTCTGTTAGAGTTAGATATTCTGTTTTCGTGTAGTTCTCGAGAATGGAATCCGAATGGTCTTTCCCTAGCAGACCCTAAAGAACTAGTCTTCTCCCCCCATTCTGAATTTTTATTTTTTTAGGTTTTACGAGATGAAGAATTCCTTTGATCTAAACCATGGTCTAATGCTACACGCTTTAATCACTAAACGTAATAATGACACACTCCCGAGTGACCTGGTATCAGTAATAAGAGCCAATTGGATGGAGTAAGAAAAGAACTCAGAAACGATCATAATAAGTTACATTTTGGTAAAGGAAAATCAAAATCCGCAGCGAAAAGAAGAGCACGACACCTTGAAAGATGTCACAAATGTGGGAAATGGTCACACGAAGGAAAATGCTTGACGAATCAGACATATTCCAATACCGAGTTCGTTACTTTATGTAGAGAAGGACCGTTCATATGTTTCGAAAAAAAATCGTTGAATGCTCGAGGTTATGCCTATGTAGCTATGGAAAACCAATTAGTCGGACTATCTTATGAGTGGGCTAAAGCAGGTCACTGAGAATTCTATCTTACAGGTAAGTATGTACAGTTTTTATTTTTTTATTTTTGCTTCTAACCTTTTGATATTAAACGCTAAATTGTTCGCTATAAAGTATTAAATTGGTATTTAATAAAATTAGGTTTTGCGACCGAAATTATTGATATCATACAAAAATTTATTACATCACTGCGAAATTTACCGTTTATTCTTAAGGTATAAATATCTTTAATCAATCAACCCAAAATATTTCAAAAATTCGTCAGGAGTAAAACTAGGTAATATAGCCAAAATTACTTTACCGAAAAGAGGGGCGTATATTTTTGATAATATTTGATTGATTAAAGTGGGATAAAAGACCAAAAAGATTTTTAATTTTATTTTTACTTTATTTTTTTAAATTAATATTAAATTATTATTATAAATTTTTTTAAAATTAATATATATATAGTTTGTAAATAATCGAAAAATTAATATTTTTAATATAAGTTCGTATGTTTAAAAACAAAATTTTTAATATAAAGTTTGTATGTATAAAAATAAAAATATAATATAAGTTTGGTGTGAATTTTTAATTTTAATATGAATTTTTAATTTTATGCATTTTAAATTTAAGTTTGGTGTGAATTTAAAAACAAAAATTTACTTTATTTCGCTAAGTTAAAAATATGATTTTTAAAATTCGTCGTGAGTTGAAAACTAGGTCGTTGAACCGAAATTGCTCTACCCAAGGGAGGGACGAGAACTTTTATTATCATTATTTTTAATCTTATTGAATTAAAGTATGCCAAAAACATTTAAAAAAACCCAAAAATCTTTACTTTTAAAATCGCGCTTAAAAAATGACAAATTTTAAAATTTTGTCGAGGAACGGACTAGGACAACGATCTGAAATGCCCTCATTCTAAAAACAAAATTTTAATTTTTAATATATATGTTTTAAAGGTTTCATAAAAAAAAAGGGACCTCATGCGATCGCATTAGATTTACCCTGTAACCTCATGCGATCGCATGAGGCTGGATTTCAGGCCAGAAACAAAAGTTCCAGCAGTTCTGCTTCTGTCTCCCACAACACACACACACATACATACGAGCACATCTCCAAAATCCACTCTAAAATCATCAATTTTTCATCAAAATCAACCAAATGTCTCGCTACAATCCGCTCTAAACATGTATTTGATAAGGAGTTTATCAAAAAGGGTAACAATTTCATCCCTAAACCTCTTTAGATTTGAATTTTAGTGTTCTTGAGCTATATTTTACCTAATTTGATTTTGTTAGTTCTAGTGTAATTAGAGTTAAATTGTTAGTATTTTATGCATGTATAACCTAAATTGATGCTATTTAACATGATTTGAAGCCAAAAACTTCAAAATTTTTAGAAATCTAGGGTTTGTGTTCTTGAGCAATTTGGAGCTTTTTGATATAAACAGGTTATGGCCGATTTTTGTCATGAATTATTGCTAAATTAAGTAGTGTAACATATTTAGGTAGCTAAATGACCCAAACTTTGATCCTAAACATGATTTTTGAGAATTAAAGTGGACTTTTTAGGTATAAAATTCATGAACTTGATTAAATTGATGTAAATGCCATTTAAAACTTGTTTAATTGCTAGTAAAGGTTGTTTTAACATGTTATTTGAGTTGAATGCTTATGAATTTTGTAAACATTTTCATATATGCTTATTTGAAAAAGTGTAGAATTGTTAAAATTATGAAAATGTGTATAAGTTTAATTTTGATTTAACATGTTATTGTAATTGTGTTAATTTGTTATTTTGCTAACACTAATGCATATTTGGATGCACAAAATTTGTGTTTAATGTGTTTTGCAGAGATTTACTAATACTGAAACTGGAGGTTCATCATCATCATCTAGATAACCACAACCAGAACCTGAACCAGAATATGAGCCGTAATACGAGCCTGAACCGGAACAACAACAGGAACCACAACAACAGCCTGATCAACACGTACCGTATTATGATCCGCTACAATTTGTTGATGCCTTCATAGTATTTTCGATGCATCCACCAGTAGAATACCCAACGATTCCTGAACACACGTTGCATCCTAATACGAGATTCGATAGAAGCTGGAGAGATTACCCATCATATCAAAGTAACAAATTCAAACTTATACCGAAAAATGTAGAAGTGCCAAGGGTAATTGATTAGGATCCTTTGGAAAGGGTCCAACTTGCTAACTCAGTTAGACAGCATTTGATCCAAAGGTATGGCAGCACTTCTTTTCACGATTGGGAACGTTTATTCACCATCCGTAGACCTGTATATAAGGAATGGTGTATAGAGCTTATGAGTACTATAGCGTTAAATGTAGATGTAGATAGATTATATGATAAAAGTTTTCTTAGATTTATACTTGGCCGTAGGATGTACAGGATGTCCATGCTGGACATGGCCACGGCTTTACAGATATATACTCCTGGTGAATTACTACTACCCGATTATATGAATTTGATTTATCGTGGTGAAAGGGTAGATAGGAATTTTGACGCGAACGCCGTTTGGAGGCGTATGTCAAACTATAATGTTTTTACGCTGGGAGGAAAACACTCCTACTTACATATTAACAAAGCCGAACTTCGTATAATTCATTGATTTCTGGCTAACTCGATTACACAGAGAGGTCACAACAAAGAGAAAATGACCTTACATGATTTATTTTACCTAAAGTGTATTCGAGGCCCAAGAAGCTTTGTTAATATCCCCTACTGTGTTGGTTTTTATTTATCAAAAATGGTGGAAGGAATACAGGAAGGGGGGATTATAGGAGGAGGTATTTTTGTTACTCTCATTGGAGAGTATTTGGGTGTAGATAGGGACCAAGGGGGTCCACTTTTGGAATGTAGGGAACAGGTTGAGCCTTTAGGATTGAAGGTCTATCAGGGTGCTAAGGTATTAAAGAGCAGACGCAACCAGCCAGTACCATATGAAGGTAGTCATCCTCAGGAAGAGAGAGTTTCAGATGAGGAAATGGAGGAAGCAGATGACATTAGGGATGTCATTAGGGAGGCTATGACTGACGTCTACCAGCGTGTAGATGAGGTAGATATGAAAAACGGGGAGAGATTTAGTCGAATGGAGCAGTGGCAAGCCCGGAATGATTACGAGCATTCCAGGCAACAACAGCATGATAGATGGGACTATCATCAGCGTCAGATTATGAGCCAGAGCTCACCTCAGGATCACTACGTTCCAACCTGACCCGCTTACTATCCTCCACACCAGCCCGAGATGAGACCACCATATACTCTCTACAACTCTAACCAGGCCTACCAGTACACCTATTACTAACCATGGAACCCGGACGACGACATGAACTGGAACCCCTATCCAGATTGATATAGTTCCTGTTGGTGATTTCTATGATTTTTATCTTTTTATGATTTTTATTTATGTTTAAACATATGATATTGTGATACATTAATGTATTGTTTAATATTTTTATTATTTGGTACTAATATTTC
The DNA here is from genome assembly GCF_046630445.1 of Rutidosis leptorrhynchoides. Classification (NCBI taxonomy): domain Eukaryota; kingdom Viridiplantae; phylum Streptophyta; class Magnoliopsida; order Asterales; family Asteraceae; genus Rutidosis; species Rutidosis leptorrhynchoides. The sequence goes on from NC_092334.1 coordinate 36,329,975, forward strand.
ATATTTGATTTGAAAGTGGGATTTTAAGTCCCATTTCAAATTACCATGCATGTTTATATTTGTATGTATGTATATTGTCAATTGTACACAACAGGGTAAAACAGCGCATTTTCAAAGACTGACATTAAGTTCAGCAAAAGCTACTAATTTTGACGACAAAACGAAAAACAAATGTGATGTAACAACAAGACGGAATGAACAAATGATGTGCACCATTTATCATTCAGCAAACGAACGCGAATATGTTTGGAAACTTTGGTAAAATTTAATCATTTTTCTACGCTAATCACCCTCAATAATTTAAAATTGTTACTGATTTCTTGCAAATGAGGGTATTGCAAGATCTTAAGTGTGGAAAGGGGTTAAATTCTTTCGAAATTTTAAAATTTTTGACTTATACACTTGGTTACCATTAAAAATACTAGTAATGCAGTAGTTGTATTAGAATCTAGTGCTCTCTGATAATAAAGAACAGCCCTAGTCTTATATACTGACTACCCAATTTTAGTAAAATTTTCAAAATTTTCAATTAAATGAATTCAAAATCATGTTTATACATATTTATGAACGATAAAACTAGGTGTTAACGCCGAAATTTTTGTTACCTCGGAAAGGACATAAATTGAGAAACAAACCAAAATGTTAGAATTCATTTAAAATGGAATAGAGGACAATAAAAAAGAAAATAAAAGCCAAGTGTGGGAAAAATTTACCAAGTTATTTTGAACATATATCACATATTTTTGTACAAATAACTGAAGATACTTTTGTTTTGGACAATTTTATCAGTTTTACCCAATTTATTGTAATATATTTGAAAGAATAGATGGATCTACACGATGAATCAATTCCATCATTAAAAGGAATTAAAGTCTTCTGAAAAGAAACGCGCTTCTTGATTTAGGTCAGGAAGTTGTCGTCCAGACCAGTTGTAGAGTCTACGAAAAATCTTGAAAAGTTTTCTCGAAAATCAGCTGAAAATCCATGGACCTCAGCATCAAACAGGGTCGCCAAGTGGTCAGACTTATCCTAACCATGAGAGGATCTGTCTCGTAAAATGGGGAGGACGTCGTGCAAATTAGCTTGATAAGACTAATGAATCAGACCCCCAGAAAGGATAATCTCCTTAAAGATAAAAAATCAGCTTTTAAGACTGATATTACTCAATCCTTGAGATTGACTTTTAAAGATTGAGAATTACAAACTCATGGAATTCAATGATATCTAAACTCGAGCTTGAACGAGAAAATATTTTGATCAAAATTACAAAACGATTTGTTTTCTGAAAAACCCAATTTTAATGCGTTCATTACCATTGAACGTAAAATCCTAGAAATTCACCTGGAATTCATTAGGTCACTTGAACCAAATCGGGTGTCAACCGTAAGAATGGTGGTTGCATAGCATGGTCGAAGACAGGACCTTGTGCCAGACCGAAAAACTATAGGGTAAGCTTTACTATTGCTCCTACAAAGGATAGTAATTGCATTCGACACGTTATAGACCAAAAGTATGTCAGGGGACATTGCCTTAACAGTTGCTTGTTCAACGCTTTCCTTTACAAGCGGACGGTAGTTTATCGAAAGGTAATATACGGAGCAAGTATACTGGACTTGTTGCTTTCCTAATACAAGGTTAGCAAGTGGGTGACACAAAACCGCAAGTTTTAAGCTAAAATTTTCAAATATGAAACCCACCAAACCCACAAAAACAATTTGCAAACACCGGTGAAGGGTTATTCCAGAAAACTTATCTAGGATAAAAGCTAGATTTAATTTTCAAAAAGATCAAATTTTTTCATAAAGATCCAATTTCCTTAAGGATCTAAATCTTTATAGTCATGTGGGACTGTAAACCACATCGTTACTACCATTGTTCATACCGCCGTATAGAAATCACTGATGTACAAAGTGTGAAGAATAAAGAAGTGATTCTAGTATTTTTATTTCAAGACTATATTGCTTGAGGACAAGCAACGCTCAAGTGTGGGAATATTTGATAATGCTAAAAACGAACATATATTTCATAGCATTATGCCTCAAGAAAGATAAGCTTTTAGTTTCAAGTGTTCTATTTACAAGTAATATTCGTTTAAATAATAAAAGGTGAAGACAAAAGACAGATTCGACGAATTGAAGACGCAAACGACCAAAAAGCTCAAAAGTACAAAGTAGAATCAAAGTGGTTCAAATTATTGATGAGAAACGTCTCCAAATTACAAGAGTACAAGACGCAAAACGCAAAATACAAGATATTAAATTGTACGCAAGGACGTTCGAAAATCCGGAACCGGGACCAGAGTCAACTCTCAACGCTCGACGCAACGGACTAAAAATTACAAGTCAACTATGCACATAAATATAATATAATATTTAAATAATTCTTAAAATTATTTATATATTATATTTATTTATTAAAACGTCGACAAGCTTGAAAACAAAAATATATGAGCTGGTACCTACCTCCATGCGATCGCATGGCCTGTAGGCTTGTTTTCCATGCGATCGCATGGGCCACTTTTTGTGGCCACATGCCTATAAATTTCGCTGTTTTGGTCGAACTTAATAACATCTTTTTCTCTTCCATCACTCAACGATATATATATATATATATATATATATATATATATATATATATATATTATAATTTTAATTTTAATTTTAATTCTAATAATAAGGGTATGTTAGCGAATGTTGTAAGGGTGTAAGTTGAAATTCTGTCTGTGTAACGCTACGCTATTTTAATCATTGTAAGTTATGTTCAACCTTTTTAAATTAATGTCTTGTAGCTAAGTTATTATTATGCTTATTTAATGCCGAAGTAATCATGATGTTGGGCTAAATACTAAAATTGGATAATTGGGCTTTGGACCATAATTGGGGTTTGTATAAAAGAACGACACTTGTGGAAATTAGACTATGGGCTATTAATGGGCTTTATATTAATTAAATGATACCTCTTTAATTTAATATATAGACTTATAATTTGACGTATTAATATATAACCACATACGCTTGACTGGGTACGGTGGGCGGGATATCTATAAATACAAATAATTATTCATTTTACCGGACACAGAACTGGATTAATAGTTAATAGACTTGTTGAAACAGGGGTGGATTACATTCAAGGGTAATTGGTGTAATTGTTAACAAAGTAGTAAAACCTTGGACTACACGCAGTCGATAACCTGGTGTATTCATTAAACAAAGTATTAAGACCTTGTTATAATTCGAATCCCCAATTAGTTGGAATATTTGACTTCGGGAATAAGAATAATTTGACGAAGACTCTCGCACTTTATGATTATGACTGATGGACTATTATGAACAAATCCGTATGGACATATCGAATAATCCAGGACAAAGGACAATTAACCCATGGGAATAAACTAAAAACAACACGTCAAACATCATGATTACGGAAGTTTAAATAAGCATAATTTATATATTTCATATTTAATTGCACTTTTAATTATCGCACTTTTATTTATTGTCATTGTATTTCATTGCACTTTTAATTATCGTATTTTTTTATTATCGCAATTTTATTTATCGCACTTTTATTTATCGCAATTTCATTATCGTTATTTACTTTACGCTTAAAATTAAGTTATATTTATTTTTAATATTTTACATTAGGTTTTAACTGCGACTAAAGTTTTAAAAATCGACAAACCGGTCATTAAACGATAAAAAACCCATTTTTATAATAATAATATTACTTATATATTTTTGTATTTTTACAAATATAGTTTTTAAAAATATAGCGTTGAGCTTGTTTAAAATATCCATGTGGAATGAACCGGACTTACTAAAAACTACACTACTGTACGATTAGGTACACTGCCTATAAGTGTTGTAGCAAGGTTTAGGTATATCCACTCTATAAATAAATAAATAACTTGTGTAAAATTGTATAGTATTTAATAGTATTTCCTTGTAAAAATTATAACTATTTTTTACACCACCTCGCACACATCAGTTCACCACTTGTAACTCGATCAAGACATTTAGCCAATATTGTTGCCGTTGATTTTTCTTTAGAATCATCATCCAGTCAACCAAGTACTCCAATTCAAATTTCCGATAATCCATTTTTTGAACCCGACCTCACAATTGAGAATCCGGAGGATATTCAGGGACAATTCAGAGATCATGAACCACTAATCTTTCCTTCGGAACCACCAATAATTCAAACAGAGATTGTCTAGGAACAACCCATTAAATCAGAATCCTATAGAGATTCAGATTCAACAAATTCAATCATGGAAAATCTGGAACCTCTAAGTATGGAAGACCGAATGCGAGCTAAACGCACTGGCCAAGGTCATGCAATTACTCAACCAGAAATTAATGCGCCAGATTATGAAATCAAAGGACAAATTCTACACATGTTAACTAATCAATGCCAATTTAGTGGTGCGCCGAAGGAAGATCCAAATGAACATCTTCATACTTTTAATAGGATCTGTACTTTATTTAAAATAAGAGAAGTGGAGGATTAACAGATATATCTCATGTTATTTCCCTGGACTTTAAAGGGAGAAGCCAAAGATTGGTTAGAATCGTTACCTGAAGGGGCGATTGATACATGGGATGTTTTAGTTGAAAAATTTCTTAAACAATTCTTTCCGGCATCTAAAGCCGTGAGACTTCAAGGAGAAATTGTTACGTTCACACAAAAGCCAAACGAAACTCTATATGAAGCGTAGACAAGATTTGGAAAGTTATTGAGAGGATGTCCGCAACATGGTTTAGACACTTGTCAAATAGTACAAATATTCTACCAAGGATGTGACATTACTACACGAAAAGACATCGATATAGCAGCTGGTGGTTCCATTATGAAGAAAACCGCAACTGACGCTTACAAAATTATTGATAACACTGCTTCCCACTCACATGAGTGGCATCAAGAAAAAGATATCGTTAGATCATCTAAAGCGGCTAGAGCCGATTCTAGCCATGATTTAGATTCCATTTCCGCAAAGATAGATGCTGTCGAGAGACGAATGGAAAAGATGACTAAAGATATTCACTCAATAAAAATTAGTTGTGAGCAGTGTGGAGCACCACATTTGACAAAAGATTGTCTCAGTATTGAACAAACAATGGAACAAAGAGAGAATGTTTCATACACGAACCAAAGGCCTAGAAATAATTATTAGAATAATTATCAACCGCCAAGACCAATCTACAATCAAAACCAGAATTATAACCGAAATGTTCCATACAACAATTAACAAGGTCCTAGCAACCAACAAGTATATAATAATACTTACAATCAGCAAAGACCTATTTTTCAAAACAAACCACCACAAATGGATGATAAAAAGCCAAATTTAGAAAATATGATGTCGAAGCTAGTTGAATCTCAAACGCAATTTTTTACATCTCAGAAACAAACCAATGAACAAAATGCTCAAGCATTTAGAAATCAACAAGCTTCTATTCAAAATTTGGAACAAGAAGTAAGCAACCTAGCAAGGTTAATAGGTGAAAGAAAACCGGGAAGTCTACCTAGTGATACAAATGCTAACCCCCTGAATGAAACAGCTAAAGCCATTACCACAAGAAGTGGTATTACACTTAAACCACCGGAAATACCTGTAATCTCTGATGAATCTATTCCTACTCCACAAGAACCACAATCTGAGCAAGATAAGGAAACAGAACCGGTAGTTGAGAAGGTTAATGAAGATAACACAGTTAAGGCTAAACCTTATGTTAAACCATACTAACCACCACTTCCTTACCCGAGTAAAATGAGAAAAGAGAGACTTGAAGCCGAGCAATCTAAATTCTTGGATATGTTTAAACAAATAAATGTAAATCTTCCTTTCATTGATGTGATATCAGGAATGCCAAGATATGCAAAATTCTTGAAAGATCTAATCACAAATAGAAAGAAAATGGAAGAACTCTCGGCTGTTATAATGAATGCTAATTGTTCTACAGTGCTGTTGAATAAGATACCAGAAAAATTATCAGATCCAGGAAGTTTCAAAATTCCAAGTTTTCTGGGTAGTCTTAGTTCAATAGAAGCATTGGCAGATTTAGGTGCTAGTATAAATCTAATGCCGTATTCACTATACGCTAAACTAGACCTTGGAGAATTGAAACCAACACGAATAAGCATACAACTAGCTGATCGATCAGTAAAATATCCTAGAGGGATAATGGAGAACATGCTAGTTAAAGTTGGTACTTTAGTATTTCCAGTAGATTTTGTTATTCTGGATATGGAAGAAGATTCTCGAGTTCCTCTCATATTAGGAAGACCATTCTTAAACACGGCTAAAGCAATAATAGACGTGTTCGATAAGAAACTGACCCTAAGTATAGAGGACGAGCGTGTTACCTTTTCAGTTGATAGAGCCATGCAACAACCGCAATCTGCAGATGATACATGTTATTATATTCAAACTATAGATTCACATGCAGAATTGTTAGAAGAATTTCCAGAATTATAAGGAACAGAAGAATGTTCTTTAGGTGAAAGAACTGAACCAATTGATGAAACTGAAATTTTAGCTATACTTATGGCTAATGGATATGAACCAACAACAGAAGAAATTCAAATGCTAAAAGAGGAAGACAGATATCGATATAAATCATCGATAGAAGAACCACCGACATTAGAGTTAAAGCCACTTCCAAACTATTTGCAATACGCTTATTTACATGGTGAATCTGAATTACCTGTAATAATATCGTCTTCTCTTCCTGAAAATGAAAAATCTCAACTCATTTATGTGCTAAAGGCTCATAAAGCAGCTATTGCATGGAAGATTCATGATATTAAAGGAATAAGTCCTTCGTATTGCACACATAAAATCCTTATGGAAGAAGGTCATAAAACGTATGTGCAACGCCAAAGAAGACTAAATCCTAACATGCAAGATGTTGTTAAGAAAGAAATTATTAAACTGCTTGATGCAGGTTTAATTTATCCAATCTCTGATAGTCTATGGGTAAGCCCAGTTCAATGTGTACCTAAGAAGGGTGGCATGAATGTCATCACAAATGAAAAAAACGAGCTTATTCCTACTAGGACTGTAACAGGATGGCGTGTTTGTATTGATTATAGAAAATTAAATAACGCCACCAGAAAAGATCACTTTCCCTTACCTTTCATTGATCAAATGTTGGAAAGATTAGCCGGAAACAGTTACTATTGTTTTCTTGATGGTTTTTCCGGATATTTTCAAATTCCAATAGCACCCGAGGACCAAGACAAAACCACGTTCACGTGCCCTTATGGTACTTTAGCTTACAAACGCATGCCATTTGGACTTTGCAACGCCCCTGCAACCTTTCAAAGGTGCATGATGGCGATTTTTCACGACATGATAGAAGAATGTATGGAAGTATTCATGGATGACTTTTCAGTCTTCGGTGATACTTTTGAAACATGTCTAGTTAATCTTGAACGAATGCTTATTAGATGCGAACAATCAAATCTAGTTCTTAATTGGGAGAAATGCCATTTCATGGTTAAAGAAGGCATCATTCTTGGTCATAAAATCTCAAAGGAAGGAATTGAAGTGGATAGAGCTAAAGTAGATGTAATTGCTAAACTTCCACATCTCACCAATGTTAGAGGAGTTAGGAGTTTTCTAGGGCATGCCGGTTTTTACCGACGTTTCATAAAAGATTTTTCTAAAATTGCCACTCCTATGAACAAACTCCTTGAAAAATATACTCCATTTATCTTTTCAGATGAATGCATCAAATCTTTTAATATTCTTAAAGAAAAACTCAATAATGCACCGATCATGATAACTCCGAATTGGAATCTACCATTTGAACTAATGTGCGATGCAAGTGATTTTGCAATGGGAGCCGTTTTAGGACAAAGGATTGAAAAACGATTTCAACCTATTTATTATGCTAGTAAGACGTTACAAGGAGCACAAACGAATTATACAACTACTGAAAAAGAACTCCTTGCTATTGTCTTTGCTTTTGACAAATTTCGTTCATATCTCGTTCTAGCAAAAACGGTTGTCTATACCGACCATTCTGCTCTTAGATACCTATTTTCGAAACAAGATGCCAAACCACAATTAATCCATTGGATCTTACTCTTACAAGAATTCGATATTGAAATCTGAGATAAAAAGGGAGCAGAAAATCTCGCCGCTGATCATCTTTCTCGTCTTGAAAATCCTGAATTAGAAGTTCTAAATGAATCGGCCATACAAGACAACTTTCCTGATGAATATCTATTGAAGATAGATTATAATGAAATTTTATGGTTTGCAGACTATGCAAACTACTTAGTATGTGGATTCCTTGAAAAAGGGTTGTCGTACCAAAAACGAAAGAAATTCTTTAGTGATATAAAACACTATTTCTGGGAAGATCCACATTTGTTTAAAAGTTGTCCCGATGGAATAATACGCCGATGTGTATTTGGAGATGAAGCTAGTCAAATCTTAAACCATTGTCACACAGGACCAACAGGAGGGCATTATGGGCCTCAACTCACAGCAAGAAAAGTTTACGATGTTGGATTCTATTGGCCTACAATTTTTAAAGAAGCACACCTTCATTGCAAATCCTGTGATGCATGTCAAAGGGCCGGAAAAATAAGTCAACGTGATGAAATGCCACAAAATGTCATTCAAGTATGTGAAGTATTTGACATTTGAGGTATTGACTTTATGGGTCCATTTCCAAAATCTCATAATAATTTCTACATTCTCGTTGCCATTGATTATGTATCTAAATGGGCAGAAGCACAAGCTCTCCCGACTAACGATGCACGAGTTGTAGTCAACTTTTTAAAACGTCTTTTTGCTAGGTTTGGAACACCGAAAGCTTTAATAAGTGACCGGGGTACTCATTTTTGTAATAATCAACTGGAGAAAGTTCTTAGAAGATATGGAGTAACTCATAAAATCTCAACCGCTTATCATCCACAAACAAGTGGACAAGTTAAAAGTACCATCCGAGCTTTAAAACGTATTCCAGAGAAAACTGTAGGATCAAATCCGAAGGAATGGTCCATGAAATTGGAGGATGCACTCTGGGCTTTTAGAACAGCCTACAAAACTCCAATTGGAACCACACCTTTTAGACTTGTTTACGGAAAAGCATGTCATCTTCCAGTAGAAATTGAACATAAAGCATTTTGGGCTTTGAAGACATGTAATCTTGATTTACATGAAGATGGACGTCTACGGTTAAGTCAACTAAACGAATTAGAAGAATTAAGACATGAAGCATATGAAAATTCGTTAATCTATAAGGAAAGAACGAAGAAATGGCATGATAAAAGAATCAGAAGTTCAAAAGAATTTAAAGAAGGAGACAGAGTTCTTCTTTTCAATTCACGATTCAAGCTATTTCCTGAAAAATTGAAATCAAGATGGTCTGGACCATTCATAGTCAAAAGAGTTTTCCCATATGGAACAGTAGAGTTAATAAATTCAAATGGGATTGAATTTAAGGTTAATGATCACAGAGTTAAACATCACATAGATAGTCCGATGGAAGTTGACAACGAAGTTAATCACAATTTCGACACCACAACTAATTAAGTGTGGGAAGGTTCGAATCTTTTTAGGGTAATATGTATTTCTGTTAGAATTAGATATTCTATTTTCGTGTAGTTTCCGAGAATGGAATCCGAATGGTCTTTCCCTAGCAGACCCTAAAGAACTAGTCTTCTCCCCCCATTCTGAATTTTTATTTTTTTTAGGTTTTACGAGATGAAGAATTCCTTTGATCTGAACCATGGTCTAATGCTACACGCTATGATTACTAAACGTAATAATGACACACTTCCGAGTGAACTGGTATCATTCATAAGAGGCAAAATGGACGGAGTAAGAAAAGAACTCAGAAAAGATCATCATAAGATACATTTTGGTAAAGGAAAATCAAAATCCGCAATAAAAAGAAGAGCATGACACCTTGAAAGATGTTATAAATGCGGAAAATGGTCACACGAAGGTAAATGTTCAAATAATCAAACATATTCAAATACCGAATTTGTTACTCTATGCAGAGAAGGACCATTCATATGTTTAGAAGAAAAGATATTGAAGATTCGAGGTTATGCATACGTAGCCATGGAAAATCAAATCACACGACTCTCCTATGAGTCGGCTAAAGCAGGTCTCTGAGAATTCTTTCTCACAGGTAAGTATGTACAGTTTTTTTTTTTTTTTTTGCTTTTAACCTTTTGATAATAAACGCTAAATCGTTCGCTATAAAGTATTAAATTGGTATTCAATAAAATTAGGTATGCGTAACTGAACTTATTGATATCATACAAAAATTTATTATATCACTGCGAAATTTACCGTTTATTCTTAAGGTATAAATATCTTTAATCAATCAACCCAAAATATTTCAGAAATTCGTCAGGAGTAAAACTAGGTAATATAGCCGAAATTACTTTACCGAAAAGAGGGGCGTATATTTTTGACAGTATTTGATTGATTAAAGTGGGATAAAAGACCAAAAAGATTTTTAATTTTATTTTTACTTTGTTTTTAAAATTAATATTAAATTATTATTGTAAACTTTTTAAAATCAATATATTTAAGTTTGTAAATATTTGAAAAATTAATATTTTTAATAAGTTTGTATGTATAAAAATATTAATAATATGAATTTTTAATTTTATGCATTTTTAATTTAAGTTTGGTGTGAATTTAAAAACAAAAATTTACTTTATTTCGTTAAGTTAAAAATTTGATATTTAAAATTCATCGTGAGTTGAAAACTAGGTCGTTGAACCGAAATTGCTTTACCCAAGGGAGGGACGAGAAATTTTATTATTATTATTTTTAATCTTATTGATTTAAAGTATGCCAAAAACATTAAAAAAAATCCAAAAATCTTTGCTTTTAAAACAACGCTTTAAAATGACGAATTTTTAAAAATTTTGTCGAGGGACGGACTAGGTCAACGTACCGAAACAACCTCGTCCTAAATAAAAAGGAAAACAAAATTTTAAATTAATCAAGTAATTGTTTTATTAATAAAGGTTTTATAAAAATAAAAATAAAAAAAGGGAAAATTCAGCACTCGCGGTACTTTGTGGGTTCCACATCCGCACTCGCGGAGGTCTGGAATCCCAGACCAGATAAACTGGTCGACAGACCAGTTTCCACACACCCCATCCCATTTTATTTTTCTGCGAAAAAACCCACAAAATCATTCTCAAATTCGCGATTTTTCACCGTTAAACATCAATTTTTTTGCTAAAATCATGTTGAGAAGGATGCTACCAAGAAGTTACTCAAGAAAATCGGTAATTTCTTGTGACTATCGCTCCAAATCCATATGGACGAACACGTCATTCATCGATTTCATTGCGAGGTATTTGACCTCTATATGATACGTTTTGTAAACATTGCATTCTTTTAAAAAGACACACCATAAATGAATATTTAAATCAAAGATTTTCGACAGCTGATGATTTCTACATATAGACAATCACCGTAAATAATAGTTTACAATAGTACTTCCGTTGACGATGCAGTCAAAATAAGATACATGGTGATGATTTGGTGAATGCAACGTTTTCTTGAAAAATATGTCATGTAAGACTCCATGCACATAGCTTGTCTAACATATAATCAAACAGCGGAAGACTTCTAGGAAACCTGAGAATAAACATGCTAACAAGTGTCAACACAAAGGTTGGTGAGTTCATAGTTTTATTGTATCGTATAATCTGTATATAAAGGTGGATCATAAGATTTCAGTTGTTTCATCCGAAACGTTTATCAAAATATTCTACAAGATTGAGCACCCTGGTAGCTAAACTTTAACGTTATAATAAGTACCCCCATTTTAACATACATGCAACCAACATGTACAATACATGCAAACCAACGTGTACTAAACTTAAATAGCATACGTCTGTTTTATAGTTCAGGCTAGGGTTTCTATACCTGGAACAGACGGGGATGTCAAGCCCTATGGATCCATATACTACTACTCGCGCCCACCAGTTCTTATAACCGGCAGTTACTAGTTACCAAAGCTAAGGGATTTTCGGTTCAAACTCAGTATAGAATTTAGTATGTACTTGTGTCCATTGTTTAAAATAAAGTGCATGTATTCTCAGCCCAAAAATATATATTGCAAAAGCATTTAAAAAGGGAGCAAATGAAACTCACCTTAGCAGCATATAAAGTCGTTCACCAAAATGTAATCGAAACTCGGATTACCAAATAACCGTAGATCTCAACCTAGAGAACATATGTTGGTCAATAAATGTCCATCAAGCTAGGTCAGGTCATAGTGTATCACAATCCTAATGCTCGAGATCGACATACAAAAGTTATCCAAAGTCGTTTCAAAAAGTCAATTTTGACTATAGTTCAACAAAACGAGACGTGCCTTATATAAGGATTCATTTACTCGGTTGGTAATATTCGAAAAAATCCAATTTATCAATCTTACAAACAAGTTGTTTAAATATTAATTGCAGATTCAAAAGCAATTCCAATTAATGTTAATCATAATTCAGTTGACCATATCTTTTAATTCGTTCATCGAAATTACTCGATTTCTAAATGAAAAGTTATTGATTTTTCGCCAGCTTTCCAAAAACATGTATATCATATACCTTTTACCAGTAATATATGTATTTAATTCGTGATTCATTATAAACTGTTTAACGACGAAATTTAGCATACAAGCATGCATAAATATATATACTCGAGCACTAGACATGGATACACAATTAATATATAAAAGATAAGATATGAATGTTCACGTATCAATATTGTGATTCAATATTGCAGGAAAGTACGTACACGTAACAAAGGTGATAAACATTAGGTTTGATTTGCAAACAATACCCACGAACATTACCCATCACCTCCATAGCTATAACCCGTAATTTCCTTAGTTCTATCCTACTCAAAAACTTATTTTGAAATCACGCGAGCGAAATCTCGTCGTAGTATTTTATGTATAATACTAATAATATTTATTCCTAATACTACTAATAATAATCATATGGTTAATAATAATAATAATAATATAAATAATAATAATAATAATAATGATGCAGAGGAGATTATGAGTATGTGTGTGTGTAAATTCGAAACCAGTTGATCGAGCTTTATAGAAAGTGGTTGGCCAAGTTAGTCATGCAATCGCATGACTTGTTAGTTCATTCCCCATGCAATCGCATAGGGACTCATTACAGCTCATGAACCTTAAATTTTTCCTGCCGACACCCCTTTCCTTATATATATGATATATGATACGTAATATATATATATATATATATATATATATATATATATATATATATATATATATATATATTATTTAATATATATTATATTTAATCTTTAGAATTAATTAAATATTATATTATATTTACGCTCATGGTAAAAATATAATTCTTACAAAAATGACACGGACGTGGTCTCACGACCCATGTACCACTCTGGGTTTTTCGAGCGCACTTTCGTACGTTTAGAAAACTAGCCTTTTACGTTTAGTGACTCGTACCCTTATAAAAATAATAGATTTAAATAATAAAAACAATCCCAATCAAAATGTAACTTTATTCATTTGAGCGTTTTGGTCATTTACTTCTATAAATCAGTGGCTCGTTGTTTGTCAAAATATATTATTTTAAGTTAGGACATTTTATGACTAAGTTAATATATATATATATATATATATATATATATATATATATATATATATATATATATATATATATATATATATATATATATATATATATATATATTTAGAATTATAAATTTGTACGTAATATATATGTTTGAAATATTTATCTAATGATATAAAGATAAAGTTTAAATTTATTCGGAAATTTCCGAGTCGTCACAGTACCTACCCGTTAAAGAAATTTCGTCCCGAAATTTGATCGTGGTCATCATGGCTAATCATAAAAATGTTTTTATGATGAATATGAGTTGGTATATAGAGTTTATCACTATTGAGTAATATAGATAAAACGATTCGATTAATTGAAGAGTACGAGTGAAGCTATCCTAAAAGGAATGAAATGAGAACTAAAGTTTTATCTTAACTTTTGACATTATCTTGGTTGAATCCCGAAATTCAAGGGATTTAAAGAAAATCTTCCAATTCTAAAAGATTTGATTCTTCGGCGAATAAGGAAATTAGGATCTCTCTAATTAAATGCGAAGATCTGTCTTGATTTCTCTATCAAATATTTCACTATAAATTAACTTCTTCCGGCTTGTCACTTTTACCTTTCCTATACTTAATTCTCAAATTCAAAAGATTGTGAAAATGCTTAATCCAGTTCTGATTCTTGATATTTTCTTGGCTATCGTATCCTTCATTCTTCTTTTTCATCTGCCACCAGAGGAGGTTATTTTCTTCTACTATTACCTTGGGGTTATAGTGTTTTTCATTCTCCCGTGTCTTTATATTACTATACGCATTGATATACACGGTTTGTAATTTTGGGTTTGTTATCGGACTTTATATTCTCCATTATATTTCGGAGTTTCATGATTTCGTTTTCTCTTCCTGACCTTAAGTCAAGCGGATAATGGTCAAGAATTCGTAGCTATGGATTTTGAAATGAACATAGTTAATGTTCTAAGAGAGAGATTGTTATAGCACGATCTTGGTTGGTTAAATTACCAGGATTCAAGGAAAAAGATAGAACTATCAAGAAGATATATTCTTGATATGTTTGGAGATTAGATAGAATGTAAGAGTCGTGTAACATGGCACATGATGATGGTACTGTGAATCATCATGTTTCATTAGAAACTCAGCATGACTTACCGTAATATAATCACGTTGATCAAGTGTCATTATATTATACTAACTCATGCATCAGTTCCCAACATTACTTCAATAACATTCATATTTTAAGCTCCAAAGTTTACAGAATATAGAAACTAACAGTTTCTATATGATGTAACACTGATAGCACGAAGAGATTAATGATTTCAGATAAGAATAGTTATAAAAATATCTTCATAAATATGGAGGATATTTATAATGAAAGATACGATGATATCTTGGAATTTCTAATATCGAAGGATGGTGAAGAAAATTTGTCCGCAAGAGTTTGGAGTCAGAAGCAAGGTATTCGCTAAAGATTTCATCAGAAACAGAATCATCAGGATTCTTAATGTACAAGTTTAGTCCTCGTGATTTGTTCAGAGACTCCTTCGTGGTTAGCTCAATCCGTTTTCCAGTTCCAACATTTCTGAGCTTGCCAACATACTATTCTTTATCGTCAAACTTTTTACTATTAAGGTCGTTTGCTGCTTCATTAGCATTTCGAGAACTAGTTCATAGTTTGGGGTGTTTTTCAGAAATTTTACATTCGAAGTATGTAAGTCTTGGAAGTAGACGTTATATGTATACATATAACTGTTGATGCAGTAACACTGTGAGATTTCAAAATACTGATTGCTAATTCCTAGTGGTTGGAGTGACAATTATTGTTATAAAGTTTCAATGAATAAGTAACATGATTTTTCGGAGAGGCTTAAAGAGCAATGAAGTTGTTAATAACTTTACTGCTAATGTGGTGGAATACGAAAGGTTTTCCAGTAACAAGAACGTATATGTCAAGGTTACAATAAAGTTAATCTGAAAAGTCGAAGTTGACTTGTTGGAAGTGTGATGAAAATTGATATCTTGAAAATAATTGCAAGATTATTTTCGGTATTAACAACATTAAAGGATCTTGCACAGTTTTGAAGTCAAAGTATAGCTTTGAAAGATGTAGAGATTTAAGAATGATGTCACCGGTTCAGAGTTATGACTTGGATTCTGATCCGTCAATATCAGAATATATAATTGAATTTGTATGAAAATGATTGTATATCGTTGTGAGCATTGTTAATAATTTTTGAATGAAAGTTGAAGAATGTACAGTGTAAAATATTAATTGCGAACTTATATTTTTCCCGGGTATTACCTACCCGTTAAAGATTTCACAATTAATACTTTGTACAAAGAATCTTCATTACAGTCTTTATGAAAATATCTGTATGTATATTTTCTTCAGATGTAATACAGATTTAATGAGTTAATATCATATTAAGCTCATTTGATTTTTGGCTTGAATTAGAAATGAATAATCTCCAAAACATTAGAGATTACCTAATCTTCGCGGATTATTTCACTAATGAATTCAATACTTCATTATTTATTCTTATTGATATTCCTCAGTGAAGGATGTTGATGCTCGTGGAATTTTTGTGAACCTTACAAGGTACAGATGATGTTTTCTGGAAAGTTTCGAGTACATCGAAAATGAAAATAAAAAAAAATCAATTATTTAATTGAATAATACACTTGGTTTATTATGAAATGAAATTCATTAAGTTGAAACAGAGATTGTAGTTAACAATGGTTAAGTTGTTAAGGAAGGATGTACATCATTGCATATTAGTAATATGAACTAACCGAGTAGTACCTACCAGTTAATATTCACACGTAATAGCTTAGTACGAAAAGAATTATTTTGATTTCAAAATTCATATATATTAAATATACATAAAATTTCTTCAGGGGAAATGAGTTAATACTTCATCGGTTATTGTTGCTGGTATTTCTTGGTAACTACGGTGCGTATGACGTTGATGCTCGTGGAACAGATTGTGAAGTTGAGGTTTGCGATGCGGATGTTTTTGGTGGTGGTAATGGTACTGTTGGTGTTATTGTCGGTGGTACTGTTAATGCCGGTGATGCTGCTGGTGCTTGTAACCTTTGCACCATATTCCCCAAAGTCACTACCTGAGCGCGAAGCTCGTTGACTTCTTCTACTACACTGGGATGATTGGCAGTTCGGATGAGTGGATGAATAAGATCCAGAATTTGAGAGAGTATATGATCATGACGAGATATTCTGGAGATGAGAGAGAAAATGGTGTCTCGAACAGGTTCTCCGGTAAGTGCTTCAGGTTCTTCGCCAAGAGGGCAATGTGGTGGATGGAAGGGATCGCCTTCTTCTTGTCTCTAATAATTAAGTAGTCTACAAACCCATCCCCAATTCATCCAGAATAGGTGATGGCTGATTGGTTGATCCATTCCGGTTATACTGTCTTCGGAATTCTGGTGAATATCCATATCGGAATAGCTATCGGAGTTTAAGGAATTTGAACTAGATACGAGATCCATCTTGTATAATTAGGGAGATGATTTTTGATATGAATTAGATTATAGAATTTAGTTTGGTATTCTTCAATACATAATTTACATATGTATTTATAATACCAAATTCCATAAATAACGGAGAAATTTTCGGAAGATGTCAGGAAAAGTTTACAGTAACAGATACGCTAAGATATGAATTTTTGTCTATACACTATTTATGCAATAAATGCAGGAAAACGTGTCTAGACTTAAGAATGATAAACATATAATTTCCGACAAGAAATAATAAGCAAAACTTTTAACATGCAGACACGGTCCAAGTCCAGACTTACTAATGCATCTTAACAACTATCAATTAGACACACTCATGCAAGACCTGGTTCGCTAGGACCAATGCTTTGATACCAACTGTGACGATCGCTCCAAATCCATATGGACGAACACGTCATTCATCGATTTCATTGCGAGGTATTTGTCACGACCCTACTTTTTCCGTTATCTTTTTCCGTTAATTATTTAACGACCGTTAACTGTTAGTGTGCCACGTTATTTCTATGACCTATATTATTATTTTTGTAATAATATATATATAATAATTATTATGTGTTATATGAATATATGTATTCATATTTTAATTTATACGTTTCTACGTCTCGCGGATTTCTATCCGGCGAATCTTTTCGGTTTTAAAACCAACGGTCGAGCTTTCGGGATTTTTAAATCCTAAATATTTTAAATATGATATTTTATGATCATATTATTATTAGGTGTATTTATATTTATTTTTCGTCGCGCGTTTGTTATCTTTCCGGATTTTTAATCGCTTAAGCGTGTTTTCGCGTTTCGGGATTCGTTCGGGCTTTCGGGCCATCAGACTTTAAGCACTTAGCAAATTTGGCCCACCTTGGGGCCCACCCTACCCATTTTCGGCCGAAGCCACAAGGGAGGGGGGATACACTACCTTGTTTTCCCATATTTTGATTTATTTTATTTTTACAAAATCTTATCTAAACCTAAAACCTAATTTTTTGCTTTCTTCCTCCCTTTCTCTCTTTTGGGCGACGACCACCACCACCATAAACATCACCACCATCAATCAAAATATTACTTGGATCATCAAATCGTTTATACAATCGTGTTCCTCTCTTCGTTCTCTACGCGATCATATACTTTGATTCTCGATTTGGGTATAAACCCTAACCCTAGCTTTTTGATTTTTCATATATATTACTGATTTTGTATGTTATATTATTAGTATGATGTATATTAGTTGTTGTAATGTTGTTTGGATGCGTAGAATTACTCGTTTGCTTATGATTTCGGTTTGTAAATTTTGGACAGCAGCATAATTCGTATTTTCTGACTTTGTAACTGATATGAATGTTAAAATAAAGTACATAAATGAGTTCCTCTCATCAAGACATTAATTTTAGACTCCGGATTCATGTCGTTTCGATTCCCGGAGCCCTAGATATGCTTAATTTGATTTTTGTTAAAGATTGAAAGGTGTTCTTGGCATGAACAAGGTTGGGTCCGACTTTGTGACCATCCTTGGTGTCTTTAGGGTGTGTCATTTGGTTAGGACTGATGGTGGGACGAATTTTCATGTTCGGGTCACCTAAATCCGAGCCACGGTTCACCCGTTGTGCCTAAATTACTGTTTTGAGTAAATTGATTTTCCCAAGTGTGGTCATGGCTGATATCCACGACCTAGGGACTGTTCTTGGAGTGTTCTTGAGTTCATAATTGTGTTGGGTGGTTTGAGTAGGCAGAAATGCATATGTGGCTCGCCCGAAACCGACACCCGGGGCTCAAGATACGACCCGATGAACTTTTAAACTTAAAACTTATGGTTAATGATTAAACTTATGTTAAAATTAATGGATTTCATTATTAATTAATTACTTATGATAAAAGAAGTAATTATTATTATTTAAAACTTATGATATAAATATTTATTATATCATTTAATTATTAATTATGATTTAATTAACATTTTAATTAAACTTATGATTAATAATACTTTTATTATTAAAGGAAAATACTTATGATAAGTATTAAATTTGTTTTTGAGAAATTATTAAAAGACTTATAATAAGGATTAAATAATTATTTAATTATTATAAGACTTAATTATTATTTAATTATGATTTAATTATTAAATACTTATGATTTAATAATTTTAATTAGAAACTTATGATATGATTAATAATTCATTATTAATTAAAAATACTTATGATATAATTTAAAAATTATTATTATTAATAATACTTATATTATGATTAGTATTTAATTAATTTATTTAAATACTTATGTCGTACTAATTATAACATTTCAACTTATATTAACTTTAATAATTCATTTTATTTAATTAAACTTATGTTAAGACATTATTATACACTTTTGACTTTAAATAACATTATAACCTATGTTATTATTATAACTTACACTTTTAAAATTAATGTTGACCATGTTTGACCAAGGTTGACTTTTGAGTTGACTTTCGGTTGACTTTGACTTTCAGCTGACTTCTGTTGACTTTCTAAATAAGGAAACTTTCCTAACTTCAAAACTTTCCAAAAATGGAAACTTTCCAAAAATAGAAACTTTCCAAAAATAGAAACTTTCCAAAAATAGAAACTTTCTAAAAATAGAAAGCGTGTGTCCTTATACTGTTCCAATCAAACCGATGCTTGCTGAGTAATGTTCTATGTCTACTTGCAACATGTACAATAGCTATCATACTAAGACTTGACCTAAGTTAGTTATTTATTTCGACCTGCTTTATTTATAGGTCGGCGTTGTGATCTTTCTTGATCACTTTACTTTACTTGCTGTTCGCTTGTTTGTGAGATTTCTTCAGTTGCTATTTAAGGTGAGTTATAGTCCCGTTTTTACATGCTTTTCAAAGTATACTTTTTGGGATGTGATTACATGCATATTTTTATTTACGGTTAGACACAAGTAACAGTTAAATTTAATTATTCATTGTGAGTTGGACAAAAATATTCCCTAGTCTGGTAACTGTAATCATTGGTTTCTACCGGTGAACGCGAATCCTACGGATAGATCTATCAGGTTTGACAACCCCATTTCGAGCTAGTCGCGCTAGCAATTTATAATCGGAATGTTTAGTACTTCGTAATTTGTTGTAGATACACTGTCCGAGTGTATATTTTTATTGTGTTTGGCAAGGGTAAATAAAGGGTTAAGTGGTTACCAGGTGGCTCATTGATAATGGAATAATGTTTAATGTTTTCTAACATTTTTAAATCTTGTGGTCTAAAGTTTACTTATTTATTTAAACCTATAATTCACTCAACCTTTGTGTTGACAGTTTACTTGCATGTTTTCACAGGTACTTGAGTTATTTGATGCTTCCGCTGTCGTTAGAAGAGTCTGCATGCATTTGGGCAGATTTTATTGAAACAATTTATGAAACTTAAGTTTGCATTCTATTTTGGATAATTTAAATTGTGGGTTTGTTGGCAATGTTTTGTGTCAACTTTTGGTTTAATATTATGGTTGGTTGGTTGGTTTTTAAACTACTTAATTTGGTTTGTTTCCTTTTTGGGTAACATTTTGAAATAAAAGAATGCAACTTTGTTTATTTAATTCATTTAAGTCCGATCAAGCTATGGGACCAACTGACGGATCCGTTAAGTGTTTTGACGGGGTCGCCACATGTGGTATCAGAGCTCTGGTTGTAGGGAACTAGGCGGTCTTAATGTGGTCAACCCGTGGTTATTAGGGTGCATTAGAGTCTAGTCTACAGCCCGACCTTTTTGCTATAGCATTATTATGCATTTCATTTCGTATAAGTTATATTATTAGCTTTCATATCTTTTTAGTATGTGGTTTGCGGTTTTGCTGTTTGCAGATGTCGACTTCGAGCGATAACTCTGTTGCTGCTCCTGCTCCACCGTCTCCTGCTAGACGTCGTGCTAATCAACCAGAGATCGATGATCCTGTTCATTACTATTTTTCTACCATTACTCATATGAACCGGGCTTATAATGAGGTGACACGTATTAACGCCCTTAGTGATTGTTTGCGCACTTTGCCACATAATGAAGTTATGGACGAGATCCGTGCCGACATGGGTAACTTTATCACTTTCAAGCATAGGGTTGAGGATGCGAACCGTAAGCGTGATCGAGAAGTTAATGCTAAGTTCGAGGCTCTCGAGAGCACTGTTCGTGTGTTGAAGGAAGAGTTGGATGTTGTGAAAAGGAAGTTGCGTAAGTATGAGGATCCTGCCGAGACTCATGCTGGACCAGCTCATCACACCCGCTCTAAGCGAATGTGATATGATTATTCATTTTGATTATCTATTTCATCAGACTTAATGTCCTTTTCATACATACATTTTGGGTTATGTACGCCGTTTTGCCGAGGATTTTATTAAGATTTTGTTATGAGATATTTTTTTCATTATGTATGGATGGTTATTTTTATGACGTCTATTATCATGTTTTATTTCTGATATTATGGCTCTTGGCATGTTATATTATGCGTAATATATGTTCATGTATGTTAGGTGCTATGTATGTTGTATGATGTTATCATAAAATATGTATGCATGTGATGGTTATTTCTATAACAATCATAACTGTCATGTTATTACTCATAGTGTTAGTTGACTAATATCTTAATGGTTAGTCTTTTCGTGTTTTGATCTATTCCTTTATGACACTAGTATTATTCTTGGTACTAACGGATGTGTTATTCTATTTTGAATATCATGCCTCCAAGAGAGTCCACTGAAGCGCGTATGCAACGCCTGATCAATGAAGGAATTGCTGCTGCTATGGCAGCAAATGCTAATGTTAACGCCAATGTGAACAACAACGTGGGATGCTCCCACAAAACTTTTATGGCTGGTCGACCCCAAGAATTCAGTGGTACGGAAGGACCAATAGGGCTTACTCGTTGGTTCGAGAAAATCGAATCTATTTTCAGGGTCAGTCGGGTCCGTGAAGAGGACAAAGTTAGTTTCGCTAGTTGCACTCTCATGGATAGTGCCTTGACATGGTGGAACAATCTGGTTAGTAGTTTGGGAAGCGATGTAGCTTATGGTTTGGCCTGGAATGATTTTAAGGAAAGATTGATCACCCGCTATAGACCTCGGGGTGAGCTTAAGAAGCTAGAGGTTGAGCTCAAGAATTTGAAAATGCATGGCACCGAGTTAGATGCCTATGAACGAAGGTTTTTCGAGTTAACTTTGCTGTGTCCTAGGGTTTATGCGGATGAGGACCGCAAAATTGAGGCTTACATTGATGGTTTGTCCGAGAAGATTGAACACGGGGTTGAGTCCAGTGAACCCCAGACTATTGAGGCAGCTATGTCTATGGCCCACAAACTTAATGACAAGGTGTTGAGAAGAAGCAAGACTACAGTTGTTGAAAGTAGTGAGGAGGTTGTCAAGAAGGCTGATAATGGGAAATGAAAGTGGGATAACAACCGCAATCAAAACCAGGGTCAGCAGAAGAAACAGGATACCTCAGGTGCTAATAACAGAAATCAGCGTGTGTGTCCTCGTTGCTATAAAGCTCATGATGGTTACTGCACAGTTACTTGTAAGAGGTGCTCTAAGCAAGGGCACATTGCTAAAGATTGTACAGTGCTTTTGCCGGGGTCTGCTACTCCCGCGACTGGTGGTAATAATAATAATGTTGGTAATAGAGGTGGTAACGGTAACGGTAATGGGAAATCGAATAATGGAGGTAATCCAAGGGTTTGTTATGAGTGTGGGAAGCCGGGGCATTTCCGAGATGCTTGTCCCAACAAGAAGACTGCAGAGACTGCACGCGGCCGAGCGTTCAACATTAATGCAAAGGATGCTGAAGAGGATCCTAAGCTTGTTACTGGTACGTTCTCAGTCAACGATTTATCAGTTTATGTGTTATTTGATTCAGGGGCTGATTTAAGTTTCGTGTCGAGTAAGTTAAGTCCGAGAATCAAAACGCCGTTAACTCTCTTAGACAATACTTATGTTGTTGAAGTAGCTAATGGTAAAGAACTTACTGCTAAGACTGTACACCGTAAATGTAACATTAATCTGGGTGGTAGGGATTTCGAGATAGATTTGATACCGATTGAACTTGGTAGTTTTGATGTTGTTATTGGTATGGATTGGTTGTCCGCGAACCGTGCCGAGATCGTTTGTTATGATAAGGCTATTCGTGTTACTGATGTGATTGGAGAGCCACTGATGGTCTTTGGAGATAAGAAATGCACACAGTTAAACCTTATTAGCTGTATGAAAGTTCGTAAACATCTCCGCAAAGGCTGTCATGCTATCCTTGCTCATGTTGTTGATCCTAGTAAGGAAGTAAAGAACGTTGATGACGTTCATATTGTTAGGGATTTTCCCGAGGTGTTTCCCGATGATTTACCTGGCCTTCCGCCGCAACGCGCGGTAGAATTCCAAATTGATCTTGTTCCCGGTGCTGCTCCTGTAGCACGTGCTCCTTATCGTCTTGCGCCTTCCGAACTTCAAGAATTGTCGAGTCAACTCCGTGAGTTGTTAGACAAAGGTTTTATTCGTCCGAGTTCGTCCCCTTGGGGAGCTCCTGTTCTGTTTGTTAAAAAGAAGGATGGTTCTTTTCGTTTATGCATTGATTATCGTGAACTGAATAAGCTCACTGTTAAAAATCGTTATCCTCTTCCGAGAATTGATGATCTGTTCGATCAGCTTCAGGGTTCTTCTGTTTATTCAAAAATTGATCTTCGTTCTGGCTATCATCAGTTGCGTGTTAAAGAATCTGATGTTTCAAAAACTGCTTTTCGCACCCGTTACGGTCACTTTGAATTTCTTGTTATGCCGTTCGGATTGACAAATGCACCTGCTGTGTTCATGGACCTCATGAACCGTGTGTGTAGACCCTATCTGGACAAGTTCGTTATAGTTTTCATCGATGACATTCTTATCTATTCTAAGAGTGATGAAGAGCACGAAGAACATTTGAGGTTAGTGCTTGATTTGTTAAAGAAAGAAGAGTTGTACGCTAAGTTTTCTAAGTGTGCATTTTGGTTAAAAGAAGTTCAGTTCCTTGGTCACATTGTTAGCAAACAAGGAATACAAGTTGATCCTGCTAAAATTGAGGCGATTGAAAAGTGGGAAACTTCGAAAACTCCTACTCAAATTCGTCAGTTCTTAGGATTGGCAGGTTACTATCGAAGCTTCATCCAGGATTTCTCTCGTATAGCGAAACCTCTGACTGTTTTAACGCATAAGGGGAAAAAGTATGAGTGGAAGGATGAACAGGAGAATGCTTTTCAGATTTTGAAGAAGAAACTGACTACCGCTCCGATATTGTCTCTACCGGGGGGTAATGATGATTTTGTTGTTTATTGCGATGCATCACGACAAGGCTATGGTTGCGTTTTGATGCAACGAAAGAAGGTTATTGCGTATGCGTCACGTCAGTTGAAGGTTCACGAACAGAACTATACAACTCATGATTTAGAGTTGGGAGCTGTTATTTTTGCACTGAAGATTTGGAGACACTATCTTTTAGGTGTTAAGAGTACTGTGTACACCGATCATAAGAGTCTTCAACATATTCTCGATCAAAAACATTTGAACATGAGACAACGAAGATGGATTGAGACGTTGAATGATTATGATTGTGACCTTTTGTATCATCCGGGTAAAGCCAATGTTGTGGCTGATGCTTTGAGTCGTAAAGAAAGGGCTGAACCACGAAGGGTTAGAGCTTTGAATATGACAGTTAGATCAAACCTCGTTAGGCAGATTCTTGAGGCACAACAAGAAGCCTTAAAGGAGGAGAATTTCGGGAAAGAGAATGTAGCCAAAGTAGCTAAGAAGTTTGAAGTTCGAGCTGATGGAACTAGATACTTTGCGGGACGTCTTTGGGTTCCGAAGTTTGGAGGTCTTCGACAGTTGATTTTAGATGAGGCTCATAAGTCTAGATACTCTATTCATCCTGGTTCAGGGAAGATGTATCAGGATCTTAAGGAGCTGTATTGGTGGCATAATTTGAAGGGTGACATAGCTAAGTATGTGTCTAAGTGTTTGACCTGTTCTAAGGTCAAAGCTGAACATCAAAAACCGTTCGGATTGTTGGTATAACCAGAAATTCCCGAGTGGAAGTGGGAAGGTATCACTATGGATTTTATCACTAAGTTACCAAGAGTTTCGGGTGGTTATGATGCGATTTGGGTGATTGTAGATCGACTCACTAAGTCGGCTCACTTTTTGCCGATTAGGGAAACCGATTCCATGGAGAAACTCACCCGTTTGTATTTGAAAGAGATTGTTTCGAGGCATGGTGTTCCCGTTTCTATTATTTCCGACAGAGATAGTCGATTTGTATCGAGATTTTGGCAATCGTTGCAAGAAGCCTTGGGCACTAGATTGGATATGAGCACCGCTTATCATCCTCAAACGGATGGTCAAAGTGAGAGGACCATTCAGACATTAGAAGATATGTTGCGAGCTTGTGTGATTGATTTTGGGAATGGGTGGGATAGGTATTTGCCGTTAGCTGAGTTTTCTTATAACAACAGTTATCACGCAAGTATTAAAGCCGCACCGTTTGAAGCTTTGTACGGTAGGAAATGTAGGTCTCCTATTTGTTGGAATGAGGTTGGGGATGCTCAACTTACAGGTCCAGAGATTATTCACGAGACTACTGAGAAGATTGTGCAAATTAAAGAAAGGTTGAGAACTGCTAGAAGTCGGCAAAAGAGTTATGCCGACAAAGGAAGGAAAGATGTTGAATTTCAAGTTGGTGATCGTGTTATGTTAAAAGTTTCGCCTTGGAAGGGTGTTATTCGTTTTGGTAAAAGAGGGAAGTTAAGTCCTCGTTTCATGGGACCGTTTGAGATCATTGAAAGAGTTGGACCGGTGGCTTATCGTTTGAAGTTGCCACAAGAACTCAGTGCTGTTCACGATGTTTTCCATATTTCGAACTTAAAGAAGTGTTTGGCTGAATTTGATCAGACTATTCCTTTGGAGGAACTTCAAGTTGACAAGCAATTGCATTTTATTGAGGAGCCAGTTGAGATCATGGACCGAGAGGTTAAGACTCTTAAACAGAGCAGAATTCCTATTGTTCGGGTCCGATGGAACGCTAGACGCGGTCCCGAGTTCACTTGGGAGCGTGAAGACCAAATGAAGCAGAAGTACCCGCATTTGTTCTCAGATGCCGAGTCAACCCCTGCGCCTGCTTAAATTTCGGGGCGAAATTTCCGTAACGGGGAGGTACTGTCACGACCCTACTTTTTCCGTTATCTTTTTCCGTTAATTATTTAACGACCGTTAACTGTTAGTGTGCCACGTTATTTCTATGACCTATATTATTATTTTTGTAATAATATATATATAATAATTATTATGTGTTATATGAATATATGTATTCATATTTTAATTTATACGTTTCTACGTCTCGCGGATTTCTATCCGGCGAATCTTTTCGGTTTTAAAACCAACGGTCGAGCTTTCGGGATTTTTAAATCCTAAATATTTTAAATATGATATTTTATGATCATATTATTATTAGGTGTATTTATATTTATTTTTCGTCGCGCGTTTGTTATCTTTCCGGATTTTTAATCGCTTAAGCGTGTTTTCGCGTTTCGGGATTCGTTCGGGCTTTCGGGCCATCAGACTTTAAGCACTTAGCAAATTTGGCCCACCTTGGGGCCCACCCTACCCATTTTCGGCCGAAGCCACAAGGGAGGGGGGATACACTACCTTGTTTTCCCATATTTTGATTTATTTTATTTTTACAAAATCTTATCTAAACCTAAAACCTAATTTTTTGCTTTCTTCCTCCCTTTCTCTCTTTTGGGCGACGACCACCACCACCATAAACATCACCACCATCAATCAAAATATTACTTGGATCATCAAATCGTTTATACAATCGTGTTCCTCTCTTCGTTCTCTACGCGATCATATACTTTGATTCTCGATTTGGGTATAAACCCTAACCCTAGCTTTTTGATTTTTCATATATATTACTGATTTTGTATGTTATATTATTAGTATGATGTATATTAGTTGTTGTAATGTTGTTTGGATGCGTAGAATTACTCGTTTGCTTATGATTTCGGTTTGTAAATTTTGGACAGCAGCATAATTCGTATTTTCTGACTTTGTAACTGATATGAATGTTAAAATAAAGTACATAAATGAGTTCCTCTCATCAAGACATTAATTTTAGACTCCGGATTCATGTCGTTTCGATTCCCGGAGCCCTAGATATGCTTAATTTGATTTTTGTTAAAGATTGAAAGGTGTTCTTGGCATGAACAAGGTTGGGTCCGACTTTGTGACCATCCTTGGTGTCTTTAGGGTGTGTCATTTGGTTAGGACTGATGGTGGGACGAATTTTCATGTTCGGGTCACCTAAATCCGAGCCACGGTTCACCCGTTGTGCCTAAATTACTGTTTTGAGTAAATTGATTTTCCCAAGTGTGGTCATGGCTGATATCCACGACCTAGGGACTGTTCTTGGAGTGTTCTTGAGTTCATAATTGTGTTGGGTGGTTTGAGTAGGCAGAAATGCATATGTGGCTCGCCCGAAACCGACACCCGGGGCTCAAGATACGACCCGATGAACTTTTAAACTTAAAACTTATGGTTAATGATTAAACTTATGTTAAAATTAATGGATTTCATTATTAATTAATTACTTATGATAAAAGAAGTAATTATTATTATTTAAAACTTATGATATAAATATTTATTATATCATTTAATTATTAATTATGATTTAATTAACATTTTAATTAAACTTATGATTAATAATACTTTTATTATTAAAGGAAAATACTTATGATAAGTATTAAATTTGTTTTTGAGAAATTATTAAAAGACTTATAATAAGGATTAAATAATTATTTAATTATTATAAGACTTAATTATTATTTAATTATGATTTAATTATTAAATACTTATGATTTAATAATTTTAATTAGAAACTTATGATATGATTAATAATTCATTATTAATTAAAAATACTTATGATATAATTTAAAAATTATTATTATTAATAATACTTATATTATGATTAGTATTTAATTAATTTATTTAAATACTTATGTCGTACTAATTATAACATTTCAACTTATATTAACTTTAATAATTCATTTTATTTAATTAAACTTATGTTAAGACATTATTATACACTTTTGACTTTAAATAACATTATAACCTATGTTATTATTATAACTTACACTTTTAAAATTAATGTTGACCATGTTTGACCAAGGTTGACTTTTGAGTTGACTTTCGGTTGACTTTGACTTTCAGCTGACTTCTGTTGACTTTCTAAATAAGGAAACTTTCCTAACTTCAAAACTTTCCAAAAATGGAAACTTTCCAAAAATAGAAACTTTCCAAAAATAGAAACTTTCCAAAAATAGAAACTTTCTAAAAATAGAAAGCGTGTGTCCTTATACTGTTCCAATCAAACCGATGCTTGCTGAGTAATGTTCTATGTCTACTTGCAACATGTACAATAGCTATCATACTAAGACTTGACCTAAGTTAGTTATTTATTTCGACCTGCTTTATTTATAGGTCGGCGTTGTGATCTTTCTTGATCACTTTACTTTACTTGCTGTTCGCTTGTTTGTGAGATTTCTTCAGTTGCTATTTAAGGTGAGTTATAGTCCCGTTTTTACATACTTTTCAAAGTATACTTTTTGGGATGTGATTACATGCATATTTTTATTTACGGTTAGACACAAGTAACAGTTAAATTTAATTATTCATTGTGAGTTGGACAAAAATATTCCCTAGTCTGGTAACTGTAATCATTGGTTTCTACCGGTGAACGCGAATCCTACGGATAGATCTATCAGGTTTGACAACCCCATTTCGAGCTAGTCGCGCTAGCAATTTATAATCGGAATGTTTAGTACTTCGTAATTTGTTGTAGATACACTGTCCGAGTGTATATTTTTATTGTGTTTGGCAAGGGTAAATAAAGGGTTAAGTGGTTACCAGGTGGCTCATTGATAATGGAATAATGTTTAATGTTTTCTAACATTTTTAAATCTTGTGGTCTAAAGTTTACTTATTTATTTAAACCTATAATTCACTCAACCTTTGTGTTGACAGTTTACTTGCATGTTTTCACAGGTACTTGAGTTATTTGATGCTTCCGCTGTCGTTAGAAGAGTCTGCATGCATTTGGGCAGATTTTATTGAAACAATTTATGAAACTTAAGTTTGCATTCTATTTTGGATAATTTAAATTGTGGGTTTGTTGGCAATGTTTTGTGTCAACTTTTGGTTTAATATTATGGTTGGTTGGTTGGTTTTTAAACTACTTAATTTGGTTTGTTTCCTTTTTGGGTAACATTTTGAAATAAAAGAATGCAACTTTGTTTATTTAATTCATTTAAGTCCGATCAAGCTATGGGACCAACTAACGGATCCGTTAAGTGTTTTGACGGGGTCGTCACAGTATTTGACCTCTATATGATACGTTTTGTAAACATTGCATTCTTTTGAAACGACACACCATAAATGAATATTTAAATCAAAGGTTTTCGACAGCTGATGATTTCTACATATAGACAATCACCGTAAATAATAGTTTACAATAGTACTTCCGTTGACGATGCAGTCAAAATAAGATACATGGTGATGATTTGGTGAATGCAACGTTTTCTTGAAAAATATGCCATGTAAGACTTTATGCACATAGCTTGTCTAACATATAATCAAACAGCGGAAGACTTCTAGGAAATCTGAGAATAAACATGCTAACAAGTGTCAACACAAAGGTTGGTGAGTTCATAGTTTTATTGTATCGTATAATCTGTATATAAAGGTGGATCACAAGATTTCAGTTGTTTCATCCGAAACGTTTATCAAAATATTCTACAAGATTGAGCACCCTGGTAGCTAAACTTTAACGTTATAATAAGTACCCCTGTTTTAACATACATGCAACCAACATGTACAATACACGCAAACCAACGTGTACTAAACTCAAATAGCATACGTCTGTTTTATAGTTCAGGCTAGGGTTTCTATACCTGGAACAGACGGGGATGTCAAGCCCTATGGATCCATATACTACTACTCGTGCCCACCAGTTCTTATAACCTGCAGTTACTAGTTACCAAAGCTAAGGGATTTTCGGTTCAAACTCAGTATAGAATTTAGTATATACTTGTGTCCATTGTTTAAAATAAAGTGCATGTATTCTTAGCGTAAAAATATATATTGAAAAAGCATTTAAAAAGGGAGCAAATGAAACTTACTTTAGCAGCATATAAAGTCGTTCACCAAAATGTAATCGAAACTTGGATTACCAAATAACCGTAGATCTCAACCTAGAGAACATATGTTGGTCAATAAATGTCCATCAAGCTAGGTCAGGTCATAGTGTATCACAATCCTAATGCTCGAGATCGACATACAAAAGTTATCTAAAGTCGTTTCAAAAAGTCAATTTTGACTATAGTTCAACAAAACGAGACGTGCCTTATATAAGGATTCATTTACTCGGTTGGTAATATTGGACAAAATCCAATTTATCAATCTTACAAATAAGTTGTTTAAATATTAATTGCAGATTCAAAAGCAATTCCAATTAACGTTAATCATAATTCAGTTGACCATATCTTTTAATTCGTTCATCGAAATTACTCGATTTCTAAATGAAAAGTTATTGATTTTTCGCCAGCTTTCCAAAAACATGTATATCATATACCTTTTACCAGTAATATATGTATTTAATTCGTGATTCATTATAAACTATTTAACGACGAAATTTAGCATACAAGCATGTATAAATATATATACTCGAGCACTAGACATGGATACACAATTAATATATAAAAGATAAGATATGAATGCTCACGTATTAATATTGTGATTCAATATTGCAGGAAAGTACGTAGATGTAACAGAGGTGATAAACACTAGGTTTGATTTGCAAACAATACCCATGAACATTACCCATCACCTCCATAGCTATAACCCTTAATTTCCATAGTTCTATCCTACTCAAAAACTTATTTTGAAATCACGCGAGCGAAACCTCGTCGTAGTATTTTATGTATAATACTAATAATATTTATTCCTAATACTACTAATAATAATCATATGGTTAATAATAATAATAATAATAATATAAATAATAATAATGCAGAGGAGATTATGAGTATGTGTGTGTAAATTCGGAACCAGTTGATCGAGCTTTATAGAAAGTGGTTGGCCAAGTTAGTCATGCAATCGCATGACTTGTTAGTTCATTCCCCATGCAATCACATAGGGACTCATTACAGCTCATGAACCTTAACTTTTTCCTGCCGACACCCCTTTCCTTATATATATGATATATGATACGTAATATATATATATTATTTAATATATATTATATTTAATCTTTAGAATTAATTAAATATTATATTATATTTACGCTCATGGTAAAAATATAATTTTTACAAAAATGACACGGACGTGGTCTCACGACCCATGTACCACTCTCGGTTTTTCGAGCGCACTTTCGTACGTTTAGAAAACTAGCCTTTTACGTTTAGTGACTCGTACCCTTATAAAAATAATAGATTTAAATAATGAAAACAATCTCAATCAAAATGTAACTTTATTCATTTGAGCGTTTTGGTCATTTACTTCTATAAATCAGTGGATCGTTGTTTGTCAAAATATATTATTTTAAGTTAGGACATTTTATGACTAAGTCAAGATATATATATATATATATATATATATATATATATATATATATATATATATATATATATATATATATATATATATATATATATATATATTTAGAATTGTAAATTTGTACGTAATATATATGTTTAAAATATTTATCTAATGATATAAAGATAAAGTTTAAATTTGTTCGGAAATTTCCGAGTCGTCACATTTCTACATCTAAACACCCTTTAATTCGGATTATTAGTGTTCTTGAACAAAAATATACCTAATTTGATTTTAATGATTTCTAGTGTAATTATGCTTAATTTGATTGTATATTATGCTTGTATAACCTAGATTGGTGCTATTTAACATGATTAGAAGCCTTAAACTTCAAATTTTTGAGTAATCTAGGGTTAATGTTGTATAACCTAGATTGATGCTATCTAATTCATATGAATGCCATGTGGAACCTGTTTAATTGCTATAATGATTATTTTTGACATGTTTTAGAAGTTAAATGATTTGAAATGTTGTATAAATTTTCATATAAGTTTATTTGTAAAAATATAGAATTGTTAGTATTATGAAAATGTGTATAAAGTTTAATATAGTTTAAACATGTCATTGTAATTGTTTTAATTTATGATTTTGCTAACACTAATGCATATTTGGATGCACAAAAATTGTGTTTGATGTGTTTTGCAGACTGAAAGGGGTGAATCTTCATCCGCATCTTAGGCTCACAATGCTCCTCCTGAGAATGCAGAAGAACAGGAGATTAATGACCAATATAGACAAGATCTACCGCATCAATTCATTTCATATTCAAATATAGAATTGGCAGATTTACATCCTAATTTAAGGTTTGATCGACATTGGATAGATTATCCAAAATACCAGAGGAACTTGCACACACTTCAGTCTAATGTTGTTGAAGTACCTAGAATAATAGATTGGGAACCGTTAGAAACAGTTGGATTGGCCAGTCCAATCAGAGAATTACTTACACAAATGTATGGTAATTCTACTTTTACTGATTGGGAACGTTTGTTTAATATACGTAGGCGTGTATATAGAGAATGGTGTGTAGAATTATTATGTAGTGTTGAAATAAATGATCGGGTATCTACCTTAACCGATCGTAGTTTTATTAGATTTTTATTAGGAGGTGTGATGCGCCATATGTCTCTACTAGACATGGCTCAGACTTTGTGTATATATACGCCTGAGGAACTAGCATCTGCTGATTATCAAAGGTTGATAGTTGAGGGTAGGAGGGTTGATGAGAATTTTGATATGAATGGTGTATGGAGTAGAATGACTAGCCATAACCGATTTCGTGGGGGGAATTACTCTTATACTGATATTGATAGAGCTGAGCTAAGAGTAATCCATAGGTTCTTAGCAAACTCGATTACACAGCGAGGTAAGAACAAAGAGAAAGTAAATGAGAATGATTTATTTTATATCATGTGTATTCGAGACCCACAGAGCGCTGTGAGTATACCTTATTGTGTGGGTTATTATTTATCATCTATATTTAAGAGTATACGGCCTAATGGTATAATAGGAGGTGGTATCTTTGTTACTTTAATTGCTGAGTATATTGGTGTCGATAGAAATCGGGGGAGGGGGGGGATTAATAATTGCAGTACCAGAACCCCGTGATCCAATTGGTTTAAAAGTATATCATGGTGCTAAGGTTTTAAAGAAACGACATAACGCTGCAGCACCATATGATGGCCAGCATCCACAGGTCGAAAGATATCAGCAGCAAGGTAACGCTTGACAGAAATGCAACTTTTTATGGCTCATCATGAGTATGAAATGGCTAGACAACGAGCATTTCAAGATTGGCAGTATCATCAAAACCAAATCATAAGTCATCGTGCACGCATAAATGCAAACAACATTGCTACTCCAATGCCCGTATTTCCTCCCTGGACTATACAAACCCGACCACCGTACCCTACATATGACCCAGCTCAAGCATTCTACAGTACATACGGCTATGAATGGAATCCCTACTGGCACAATCCTTATCAACCCTGATTTTCTTTATGCTTATTTTTATTTATCTGGTAACTTGTAATTTTATACTTTTAATATTTCTTTTGATACTTTAATAGTTTTTATAATTTTCTAACTTTTCTTATTAGATTTTTAATAATTTTTGAATGTGGGGTGATATAACCAACTTCAAAAATATGTATATATATGTTTGTAGTTTATCTCATGTACAAAACAGGGTAAAACATCGCATTTTCAAAGACTGGCATTAAGTTCAGCAAAAGCAACAAATTTTGACGACAAGATGCAAATATATGTGAAATAACAACTGCAGGAATGAACAAATGATGTGCACCATTTATCATTCAACAAACAAACACCAATATGTTTGGAAACTTTGGTAAAATTTAATCATTTTTCTACGCTGATCACCCTCAATAATTTAAATTGTTACTGATTTTTTGCAAATGAGGGCATTGCAAGATCTTAAGTGTGGGAAGGGGTTAAATTCTTTCGGATTTTTTTAAAATTTTTTTTTACTTAAACACTTGGTAACCATTAAAAATACTAGTAATGCAGTAGTTGTATTAGAATCTAGTGCTCTCTGATAATAAAGAACAGCCCTAGTCTTATATACTGACTACCCAATTCTAGTAAAAATTTTCAAAATTTTCAAATAAATGAATTCAAAATCATGTTTATACATATTTATGAACGATAAAATTAAGTGTTAACACCTAAATTATTGTTACCTCGGAAAGGACATAAATTGAGAAACAACCCAAAATGTTAGAATTCATTTAAAATGGAATAGAGGACAATAAAAAGGCAAAGAAAGGAAAAATAAAAGTCAAGTGTGGGAAAAATTTACCAAGTTCTTTAAAACATATATCATATATTTTGTACAAAGATACTTTTGTTTTGGACAAAATTAACCTTTTTACCCGATTTATTGTAATACTTTTGAAAGAATAGATGGATCTACACGATGAATCAATTCCATCATTTAAAGGAAGTAAAGTCTTCCGAAAAAGGCACGCGCTTCTTGATTTAGGTCAAGAAGTTGTCCTCCAGACCAGTTGTAGAGTTTACGAAAAACCTTGAAAAGTTTTCTCAAAAATCAGCTGGAAATCCACGGACCTCAGCATCAAACAGGGTCGCCAAGTGGTCAGACTTATCCTAACCATGAGAGGATCTGTCTCGTAAAATGGGGAGGGTGTCGTGCAAATTAGCTTGATAAGACTAATGAATCAGATCCCCAGAAGGGATAATCTCCTTAACGATCAAAAATTAGCTTTTAAGACTGATATTACTCAATCCTAGAGATTGACCTTAAAGATTGAGAATTCAAACTCATGGAATTCGATGATATCTAAAACTCCAGCTTGAATGAGAAAATATTTTGATCAAAATTACAAACCGATTTGTTTTCTGAAAACCCATTTTTAATGCGTTCATTACCATTGAACGTAAAATCCTAGGAATTCACCTGGAATTCATTAGGTCACCTGAACCAAATCGGGTGTCAACCGTAAGAACGGTGGTTGCATAGTGTGGTCGAAGACAGGACCTTGTGCCAGACCGAAAAACTATAGGGTGAGCTTTACTATTGCTCCTACAAAGGATAGTAATTGCATCCGACACGCTTTTGACCATGATCATCTGCATGTCACGGGACATTGCCTTAACAGTTGCTTGTTCAACGCTTTCTTTTACAACCGGACGGTAGTTTACCGAAAGGTAATATACGGAACAAGTATACTGGATGTGTTGCTTTCCCAATACAAGGTTAGCAAGTGGGTGACACAAAACCATAAGTTTTGAGCTAAAATTTTCAAATCTGAAACCCACCAAACCCACAAAAACATTTTG
Organism: Rutidosis leptorrhynchoides; assembly: GCF_046630445.1. Classification (NCBI taxonomy): domain Eukaryota; kingdom Viridiplantae; phylum Streptophyta; class Magnoliopsida; order Asterales; family Asteraceae; genus Rutidosis; species Rutidosis leptorrhynchoides. Next base: position 36,365,639 of record NC_092334.1, read on the forward strand.
CAAATACCGGTGAAGGGTTATTCCGGAAAACTTATCTAGGGTAAAAACTAGACTGAATTTTCAAAAGATCAAATGTTTTCATAAAGATCCAATTTCCTTAAGGATCTAAATTTTCATAGTCATATGGGACTGTAAACCACAACGTTAATACCATTGTTCATACCACCGTATAGAAATCACTGATGTACAAAGTGTGAAGAATAAAGAAGTGATTCTAGTATTTTTATTTCAAGACTATATTGCTTGAGGACAAGCATCGCTCAAGTGTGGGAATATTTGATAATGCTAAAAACGAACATATATTTCATAGCATTATCCCTCAAGAAAGACAAGCTTTTAGTTGCAATTGTTCTATTTACAATTAATATTCGTTTAAATAATAAAAGGTGAAGACAAAAGAGAGATTTAACGATTTGAAGACGCAAATGACCAAAAAGCTAAAAAGTACAAAGTACAATCAAAGTGGTTCAAATTATTGGTGAGAAACGTCTCAAAATTGCAAGAGTACAAGACGCAAAATGCAAAGTACAAGATATTAAATAGTACACAAGGACGTTCAAAAATCCGGAACCGGGACCTAAGTCAACTTTCAACGAGCGACGCAACGGGCCGAAAATTACAAGTCAACTATGCACATAAATATAATATAATATATAAATAATTCTTAAAATTATACATATATTATATTTATATTTTAAAAACCATCGGCAAAGCTAGGATCCAAAGTGTGAGCTGGAATCCACAGCTCCGCACTCGCGGAGCTTCGAAGGCAAGAAAAACTGCACTCGCGGAGTGCACAGTATCCAGATGGGGCCTATAAAAGGCAACGCATTTTGCTGAATTCAACACATCTTTTTCTTCTTCATTCACTCGTATAAAATATATATATATATATATATATATATATATATATTATAATTTTAATTTTAATTTTAAATTCTAATAATAAGGGTATGTTAGCGAATGTTGTAAGGGTGTAAGTCGAAATTCTGTCCGTGTAACGCTACGCTATTTTTAATCATTGTAAGTTATGTTCAACCTTGTTAAATTAATGTCTAGTAGCTAAGTTATTATTATGCTTATTTAAGCAGAAGTAATCGTGATGTTGGGCTAAAATATTAAGACGGGGTAATTGGGCTTTGTACCATAATTGGGTTTGGACAAAAGAACAACACTTGTGAAAATTAGACTATGGGCTATTAATGGGCTTTATATTTGTTTAATTAAATGATAGTTTGTTAATTTAATATAAAGATTTACAATTGGACGTACCTATAAATAACCATATACACTCGATCGGACACGATGGGCGGGATATTTATAAGTACTAATAATCGTTCATTTAACCGGACACGGGAATGAATTAATAGTTAATGGACTTATTAAAATAGGGGTGAATTATATACAAGGACACTTGGTGTAATTATAGTTTAAGTCCCCAATTAGTTGAAATATTTGACTTCAGATATAAGAATAATTTGACGAGGACACTCGCACTTTATATTTATGACTGATGGACTGTTATGGACAAAAAACCAGACGGACAAATTGAATAATCCAGGACAAAGGACAATTAACCCATGGTAATAAACTAAAATCAACACGTCAAACATCATGATTACGGAAGTTTAAATAAGCATAATTTATATATTTCATATTTAATTGCACTTTTAATTCTCGCAATTTTATTTATTGTCATTTTATTTAATTGCACTTTTAATTATTGTACTTTTTAATTATTGCAATTTTATTTTATCGCACTTTTATTGCAATTTCATTATCATTATTTACTTTACGCTTAAAATTAAGTTATATTTATTTTTAATATTTTACATTAGGTTTTAACTGCGACTAAAGTTTTAAAATCGACAAACCGGTCATTAAACGGTAAAAACCCCCTTTTATAATAATAATACTACTTATATTTATATTTATATATAGTTTTTAAAAATATAGCGTTAAACTTGGCGAGTTCCCTGTGGACGAACCGGACTTACTAAAAACTACACTATTGTACGATTAGGTACACTGCCTATAAGTGTTGTAGCAAGGTTTAGGTATATCCACTCTATAAATAAATAAATAACTTGGGTAAAATTGTATCGTATTTAATAGTTTTTTCATAATAAATATATAACTATTTCGTATACACCTCTACGCACATCAGCTATATAAGGGAAGTAGCTTCTCGTCGTAGAGTGCTGATATCCATTATTTCTGACAGAGACAGCAGATTTACATCTAGATTCTGGTAGGCATTGCAAGAGGCAATGAGAACTCGTTTAGATATGAGTACAGCATATCACCCGCAAACAGATGGTCAAAGCGATAGAACCATCCAAACACTAGAAGACATGTTAAGGGCATGTGTTATTGATTTCGGAAATGGATGGGATAGACAACCACCGTTAGTAGAATTCTCCTATAACAATAGTTATCACTCAAGTATAAAGGCAGCGCCTTTTGAAGCACTGTATGGTAGAAAGTGCAGATCACCCGTATGTTGGACTGAGTTAGGAGATAGTCAATTGACTGGTCCTTAGATCATACACGAAACAACCGAGAAGATCGCACAGATACAAGAGAAACTGAAAATGACGCAAAGTCGTCGAAAGAGTTACACCGACGTTACAAGGCGAGATTTAGAATTTCAGGTTGGAGATAAGGTTACGCTCAAGATATCACCTTGGAAGGGCGTAATGCGTTTTGATAAGTGAGGCAAGCTAAGTCCGAGGTATATTGGATCGTTTGAGATTACCGAAGGAATTGGACCGGTAGCGTACATACTAGAGTTACTGCAAGAACTCAGTGAAGTTCATGACACTTTCCATGTTTCTAACTTAAAGAAATGCTTATCGAACGAAAGTTTGGTAATTCCTTTGGAAAAGATACAAGTTGATGGTAGACTTCATTTCGTAGAGGAACCTATTGAAATTATGAACCGTAAGGTCAAACGTATGAAGCAGAGCAACATACCGATTGTAAAAGATCGGAGGAACGTGCCGTAGAGGGCCAGAATTCACGAGGGTACGTGAAGATCAGATGAGGCTAAAGTATCCGCAACTGTTTCCAGAGGAGACGACTACGGCGGACGTGTACTAAAATTTCGGGACAAAATTTTTCATAACAGGTGGGTAATGTAACAATCCGACTTTTTCCGTTACTATCGTTACTTGTCCGTTAAGTATTTAACGGTGATTACTTAGAACTTTATGTGTTTGATTGATTTAAATGCATACTTGATCCTAGTGGTTTACTTGAATTAATATGTTATATTAATTTATGAACTTATTTCGGATAGCGAGATAACTAGAAAACGTTACGATTAAGTTAATCGCCTAGAAAGCTTTTCAGTTTACGGAACTTAGAGAAACGATAAAATAATTATTTTTAATAATTATTAACTTCAAGAAAAACCTATTTAATTTATTATATATTTAATGAATTAAACTTGGTGGGATGCGTTTTAACGATCAGTTAACGTTCCGGCAACCCGGTACGACTAGAAACGGACCACGCACGTACAAGAAAATTACGAAACGAATAGTATTTCACTTTTAATCATTATTTTATGTAATTATTATGTTTTAAACATACTTTCAATTTATTAGAATTTATATAGGTTAAAAACGCGAGAAATTAAGGTTTATCGATCTGATTTGCGTTTTCGGTTAACGACACCCGAGGGATTTCACAATACTTGAACTACCTAGAAAAAATGAAGCCCAAGGAGCCTTATTTCAGCCTCTAGGCTGAAATCCACAAGAAGGGGGCTTCTTTGACTTATTTTGGGCTAAAAGGTTACTAGTGAGTTTGTAATTAGGCCCTAAAGCTAACCCTTAAAACCCATAATTGGAAAAATACACCCATTCACTCCCTCCTATCCCTAAACCATGAAAATTGCATCTCCTTCCTCATCCTCTCATCGTCATTCATCAACACCACACAAACACCATCAATTTTGATTGTTTGCTTGAACCTTCAACACGAAAGTGCTTCCTTTGATCGTCCTCTACACGCCAGTACTAATTGATTTGTGTTTTAAGGTAACCCTAATTTTATTAGATCAATTTTTATGTCAATTACATAGTGTATTGATGTCTAGTGCTCAATTACATGCGATTAGAGTTGTTGTTAGTCGTTAATTTGCTCGATTGTTGTCTTTGTTATGAAAACTGAATTTGATTGTTATGAATCTGATTATATGAGCATGTTTACTGATCTTGTATTGTATCTAGATGGATAGATCTCGAAAAATTAATAAGTTTGGACTATGATTTTGCTTGATTTCGTTATCGTATGCTCAAGATATGTTTAATCGAAGTTTCCGTTAGGGTTTACATGATATCCGAATTTTCTGAGTTGCATGCTTTGTGTTTTAGTTTATAAAAAGTGTATTACTGTATTCCTTATGAAAAGTTATGCAATTTGGACTAAAGATTTGCGTCGAAAGGTTATGTAATGCTCCCGTTACATCAAAACGAAGATTTGGTTTTTAAAGTGAGCTGAATCGTTTTTCAAAGTTACATAAAAATTGCTAGAGTGAACTAGGAATTGATTTAGACTTTGATCTTATGGAATATGTTAGTTTAAGTGTTCCTTGACATGTTTCATTTGTGTGCAAACTTGCAAAAATGTGATTTTCCATGAGATATATGCTCATCTACGTGATGCGTCCAGTTGATGATTACAAACTGATGAGTCTGTAAAGATTTGCAAAACTGTACGAATTGGCTAAAGAAATATTTCTGATTATTTTATAACTAAAACTTTGAGATGTTTGGAGATGATCCAATTGGCCGTTCGTCAAAATCTATTTTCTATATTTTTTGAAAAATGTTTAAAAACTGACGCGCGGGCAGAAATTTCTGTAATGAAATATGAATAGACCCTTTCTGATATTGGACTTTTATTTATCGTATGAGGCTTTGGCTGGACTTTTTGGAATCGATTTTAAGTGTAGTTATGATCTGGAGTTTTTCATGATTTAATGATTTATGTGCTATAAGATATAGTTGGATCTTTCTACGACGTACGAATTTCTAAGGCATGCTTTAAGGTGCAAAAGTGCAATATGATTAATTGTGACTTGTAAAGTGATACTTGACATAGGTTTGACATGTTGACCATGTTTGTATGACCTACTGAGATGTTTGACTTTAGTGGACCACGTTGACCGAGTTGACTTTAGGGTTGACTTTGGTTGACTTGCTTGGATTAGTTGACTTTTACTTGTTCGTTGAGTCAGTCTGAGCATTAGAACTTTGCGTACACTATGGGTTGACATAGTATGACCTATATGTGTATACTTAAGATGACTTACATGATAGGTTTCATTGTTCGGTCGAGATTGTTCGACTACAGTACGTTTTGCTAAGATATTTCAGGTGCTTTTGCTAAGGTAAGTCTACAGTCCCTTTTTCTTTAACATTTTTGGGATGAGATACATGCTGCTTTTGAAACTATTTCTTAAACTGTTTTTACAAACATATTACATATTAGGCACGAGTAACTTACCAAGAATATACATATGAGTTCAGATCAAAAATCCCTTAGCTTGATTATATTAGTTACTTTGTAAGCTCGACTTTATAGGGACAGTACCGTTAGGTTTGACAAACCTCACCGCAACGTTAAACAGGTGCTTATATAGTTGTTACTCGTACACTTGATCGGTGTATCACCAGTATAGGGTAAACTAAAGACGTGTGCTCGGCTCACGCAAAGGTTAAAGCTTTATAATCAAGTGCTCATGATAAGTGTATATTATTACGAAGCTGTTCAGAAATCTCGTGGTCTAACTTATGATGAATGTTACTTAAACATGATGTTTACAAACTTGAAACTGGACATGGTAATGTCTACAAACAGATGAAATGAAAAGAACTTTTTGATGTCACTCACAGTTGAAACTTAATATCTTACAAACAGTTTATTACTTAGCATTTGCTATACGCAAACTTTTGAGATTAAACCTTAGAGGTTTATTCAGATAAACGATTTTGAGAAATGATTTTCGACAAACGATTTATGGAAACTGTTTTATGAACATACGAGAACTATTTACACAAACCTGTAGATTCACTCAACTTTATGTTGATCCGTTTTGCATGTTTTATCTCAGGTATTAGTTGCTTCCGCTGTAGAACATTGCTGTTATGTAGAAGTTAAGCCAAGCATTTGGACCAGAGTTAATACACCATTAGTGGATTCTGACGGGGTATTATAGTTTTGGTGTAAATGAGTCATTTAATGCATTTGGGTCATTAAATGCTCAAGAGTTAAGTGTTGGTGGTTAGTTCCATTAGTTTGTATGTTGATTGTGTACTTAATGTACTAGGTACCTTGCGTTGAAGCTTGCGGAGTTGTATAATCATCATCACCTAGGAGTTGAGGTGAGTGGAATAATTATGCATGTAGGTATATAGTATATTTATTTGTATGCTATGGCATGATCCACGGAGCCGGAAGTGCCATAGTATGTGCGAGTGTGCTATGATGTGAACCACGGAGCCGGTGGCATCATGGTACGTGTGTTGTAGTGTGAACCGCGAAGCCGGTAGCACTATAGCACGAGTGTTGAGGTGTGAACCACGAAGCCGGTATCGCCTCAACGAGAGTATGACTCGAGTTGTGATGTGAACCACGGAGCCAGTAGCAACAAAGTGTTAACCAAGGAGCCGGTAGCACTATAAAATGAGGTGTGAACCACGGAGCCGGTAACACCGAAGTGTGAACCAAGGAGCTGGTAGCATTATAAAAGAGTATGACTCAAATGCGTAGTGACGTGAACCATGGATCCGGTAGCATCATAACATTACGTATGGTGTGAACCACGGAGCCGGTAGCACCATGACGTGCGTATGGTTAACCATATAGTTTGTGTATGTGTTGTGGTGTAGCATATTATATTTTTTGGAGTATATGCTATTGTTTATGCTAAGTTGCGGTAATGGAGGTTATTAGCTTTATATTTGGAGTTCGTATGCTAATATTATATTGCTAGCATGTATGTGGTATGTGAGTAGGTGGTTGCAAGTAGGTATATTATATATGCATGCGTATACTTATTGCACTCACTAAGCGTTAGCTTACCCATCTCGTTGTTTACTTTTTAGGTGCAGGTATGGAGAAAGGGAAAGGGGTTGTTGGTCATTAGATTTCCTCATATTGGTTGCTAGGTGAAGCTTTTGGAAGTCGGCCTATCGTTTTGGGTAGTTTAGCCCAAAACCATGCTCGTGTGTCGTTCGGGTTAAAACTATCATTTTAAGGTCGAACTTGTATTACTTTTGGTTAATGGCTTTCGTGCCAAGTATGTAAACTTTGGATTGTTGGATGTTTAAACGTTTTATAAGAAACGGTTCATTTCATGTAACCATTTAAGTGGCGCGTTAATGGTTTATTAAAAAAATTTTGTCGGGTTGCATACGGGTTGGGTTGTTTCAAGTGGTATCAGAGCATGGTCTAAGTGATTTAGGCGACTTGAGATAAGTGTCTAGACTTAGACTTTATTTTTATTGTGTATGCGTTTTATGCGGGACTTGTAGGAGACGGGTCGGACCGAGTTTGGTTGGTGCCTAGGTTTAGGTGAACTAACCATGCGCTAATTATTTTGTGTTGTGTTTGTAATCATCAAACGAGATAGGCGTTGTACTAGCAAGTTAACGCGGCGTGCTCGTGTAACAATGACTAGCTACCATTGTTACGGGTTCAAACCGTGCCAAACGAGTGATGTACGACGATTGTTGAGCAAGATGGGGCGTTGTAGTGCGAGTGAGTTTATATGCGTTCGTGGTTTAATCGTTTTTGCATTCCTTAGAATGAAGACGGAAGATGAATATGGAACGGACGGGCCTACTCAAGAAGGGAAGGATGAAATAACGTTAAGGATTGAGGACGAGTTCGAACGCTATATCTCGATCTTCGTCGACAAGGTTAAACAAGTTGTCCGAGATGAAATGTCCCGTTCATATTGATTATAAACGTTCCATATTAATTGATTTCGTCGCGAGGTTTTGACCTCTATATGAGACGTTTTTCAAAGACTGCATTCATTTTTAAAATAACCATAACCTTTATTTTATCGATAAAGGTTTAAAAGCATTACGTAGATTATCAAATAATGATAATCTAAAATATACCGTTTACACACGACCATTACATAATGGTTTACAATAAGAATATATTACATCAAAAATAAGTTTCTTGAATGCAGTTTTTACATAATATCATACAAGCATGGACTCCAAATCTTGTCCTTATTTTAGTATGCAACAGCGGAAGCTCTTAATAATCACCTGAGAATAAACATGCTTAAAACGTCAACAAAAATGTTGGTGAGTTATAGGTTTAACCTATATATTATCAAATCATAATAATAGACCACAAGATTTCATATTTCAATATACATCCCATACATAGAGATAAAAACCATTCATATGGTGAACACCTGGTAACCGACATTAACAAGATGCATATATAAGAATATCCCCATCATTCCGGAACACCCTTCGGATATGATATATTTCGAAGTACTAAAGCATCCGGTACTTTGGATGGGGTTTGTTAGGCCCAATAGATCTATCTTTAGCATTCGCGTCAATTAGGGTGTCTGTTCCCTAATTCTTAGATTACCAGACTTAATAAAAAGGGGCATATTCGATTTCGATAATTCAACCATAGAATGTAGTTTCACGTACTTGTGTCTATTTTGTAAATCATTTATAAAACCTGCATGTATTCTCATCCCAAAAATATTAGATTTTAAAAGTGGGACTATAACTCACTTTCACAGATTTTTACTTCATCGGGAAGTAAGACTTTGCCACTGGTCGATTCACGAACATATAACAAATATGTACATATATATCAAAGTATGTTCAAAATATATTTACAACATTTTTAATACGTTTTACTGTTTTAAGTTTATTAAGTCAGCTGTCCTTGTTAGTAACCTAGAACTAGTTGTCCATAATTAGATGTACAGAAATAAATCGATATGTATTATCTTGAATCAATCCACAACCCAGTGTATACACGTCTCAGGCTAGATCACAACTCAAACTATATATATTTTTGTAATCAACCTCAACCCTGTATAGCTAACTCCAACACTACTGCATATAGAGTGTCTATGGTTGTTCCAAATAATATATAGATGGGTCGATATGATATGTCAAAACATTTGCATACGTGTCTATGGTATCCCAAAATTACATAATATATTAGAATACATGTATAATACAATATAAGTTAGCTAGGATATGATTAATATAGATTTGTTATCAATTTTCACGTAGCTACAACAAGCAAAAATAACCAATCTTGTTTTACCCATAACTTCTTCATTTTAAATCCGTTTTGAGTGAATCAAATTGCTATGGTTTCATATTGAACTTAACTTTATGAATCTATACAGAAAAAGTATAAGTTTATTGTCGGAATTACAGGTTACAAGTCGTTTTTGTAAAGGTAGTCATTTCAGTCGAAAGAACGACGTCTAGATGACCATTTTGGAAAACATACTTCCACTTTGAGTTTAACCATGATTTTTGGATATAGTTTCATGTTCATAAGAAAAATCATTTTCCCATAAAAACAACTTTTAAATCAAAGTTTATCATAGTTTTTAATTATCCAAACCAAAACAGCCCCCCGGTTTCACTACAACGGCGTATATCCGATTTTATGGTGTTCATCGTGTTTCCAGGTTTTAAATCATTAAGTTAGCATATCATATAGATATAGAACATGTGTTTAGTTGATTTTAAAAGTCAAGTTAGAAGGATTAACTTTTGTTTGCGAATAAGTTTAGAATTAACTAAACTATGTTCTAGTGATTACAAGTTTAAACCTTCGAATAAGATAGCTTTATATGTATGAATCGAATGATGTTATGAACATCATTACTACCTCAAGTTTTCTGGATAAAACCACTGGAAATGAGAAAAATGGATCTAGCTTCAAAGGATCCTTGGATGACTTGAAAGTTCTTGAAACAGAATCATGACACGAAAACAGTTCAAGTAAGATTTTCACTCGAAATAAGATTGTTATATTTGTAGAAATTGAATCAAAGTTTGAATATGAATATTACCTTGAATTAGAAAGATAACCTACTGTAAATAACAAAGGTTCCTTGATCTTAGATGATTACTTGGAATGGATTAGAAAGCTTGGAAGTAGACTTGCAAACTTGGAAGTATTCTTGATTTTTATGAAACTATACTTATGGAATTTATGAAGAACACTTAGAACTTGAAGATAGAACTTGAGAGAGGTCACTTAGATGAAGAAATTTGAAGAATGAAAGTGTTTGTAGGTGTTTTTGGTCGTTGGTATATGGATTAGATATAAAGGATGTGTAATTTTGTTTTCATGTAAATAAGTCATGAATGATTACTCATATTTTTGTAATTTTATGAGATATTTCATGCTAGTTGCCAAATGATGGTTCCCACATGTGTTAGGTGACTCACATGGGCGGCTAAGAGCTGATCATTGGAGTGTATATACCAGTAGTACATACATCTAAAAGCTGTGTATTGTACGAGTACGAATACGGGTGCATACGAGTAGAATTGTTGATGAAACTGAACGAGGATGTAATTGTAAGCATTTTTGTTAAGTAGAAGTATTTTGATATGTGTCTTGAAGTCTTTCAAAAGTGTAAGAATACATATCAAAACACAACATGTATATACATTCTAATGGAGTCGTTAAGTCTTCGTTAGTCGTTACATGTAAGTGTTATTTTGAAACATTTAAGTTAACGATCTCAATTAATGTTGTTAACCCAATGTTTATTATATCAAATGAGATGTTAAATTATTATATTATCATGATATTATGATGTATGAATATCTCTTAATATGATATATACATTAAAATATCGTTACAACGATAATCGTTATATATAAGTCTCGTTTCGTAATTCTTGGGTTAGTAGTCTTGTTTTTACATATGTAGTTCATTGTTAACACACTTAATGATATATTTAAATATCATTTTATCATGTTAAATATAGTGTATCAATATCTTAATATGATACATATGTATTTAGTAGACGTTATCATAACGATAATCGTTATATATATCATTTCGAGTTTCTTAACTTAGTAATCTCATTTCTTATGTATATCTCACATTGTTAATATACTTAGTGCGATACTTACTCATCATAATCTTATGTCAACCATATATATATGTCTATATATATACCACAACATGTAGTTTTTACAATTTTGTAACGTTCGTGAATCGCCGGTCAACATGGGTGATCAATTGTCTATATGAAACTTATTTCATTTAATCAAGTCTTAACAAGTTTGATTGCTTAACACATTGGAAACATTTAGTCATGTAAATATCAATCTCAATTAATATATATAAACATGGAAAAGTTCGGGTCACTACACGAGATTCGTTAGAGGGACTAGTAACCGAGATGGTCCGAGACCAAGTGACTAAGGTCGTAAGGGAAGAGTTGGAAAAGAGGTTTCTTGAACGTCAAGGTAGTGGTGATAAAGGAGTGCCTGCAAGGTTAGAGTCACATGGGGCTCCTGGTAAGAGGGCGAGGAGTACGCCTGAAGGTGTGGGGAACGTGAAAAAGAGGAGTAAGGGAGGTTATGTACCTACGTGCTATAATTGTGCAAAAAGGGGTCATTTGTCACGTGATTGCCCAAATGCACCTTCTAACAACGAGACATGTTTTAAGTGTCAAAAAGAGGGACACCGAAAGGCGGAGTGTCCCGAGTTGTTTAATGATCAAGGTAAAAGTGTAATGGAGAGCACGGGTAGTATGGTGAAGGGAGTGTAGGGATCCATTGTGTCAAAATGTTACAATTGTGGGGCAAAAGGGACATAAGTCTCGCGAGTGTCCGTCGGACAAGACTGTATGTTTTTACTGTCGGAAGGAAGGGCACCAGAAGTCAGAGTGTCCCGAATTGGTTGTTAAACAGCCTTGTAAGTTGGGAGATTTCGCGCCCACGTGTTATAATTGTCTACAACGAGGTCATTTGGCACGGGATTGTGCGAGTATTCCTTTAAGCAAGATCAAGTGCTTTATTTGCCAGAAGGAGAGACACCGAAATTCGGAGTGTTCTGAATCGTTTGCCGATCGAGTTAAGAGGTTAGAACGCGAGTATTCGATGGATAGTGAAGCGCGGAAGTCCAACGATGCTGCTTCAGGTACTTTCGTTTTAAATACAAAAATGCCTTATGATTATTTGTTGAGTGTCGATGGATTCGGGTATGTGTTAGAAGACTTAACTCTCGTTTCGAGATCTAACTAGTCTCGAGTGAACGTGTATGTAATTAGTACCCATAAGGGTCCGGAGTTAGTGAACTCGGTGATGATTTGATTTGTTAGTGAGTTCGATGACGGTGCACCGGGGTGATGCTTGAGTCGTTGACTCATGATAGTGTGACCTGGGTCGGGTGCATGGTGTTAATACATAGTATTATTATGGGTAGCATTCCTAATGGAATTACCCTAAGATTGACGGGCGGATTAGGACTTCAGTTTCTAAGCATTCCTAGGGTGGAGTGAGGGGTTTGGTTTTACCAACCTTTACAAATGGGCTTTATTGTTAGGTTCATAACGTGTGTTCGTTATAGTGTCAGAAGTTGAAGAACCGTAAGGTTCATAGGTTGGATATGATTGAAGTCATTTTAGTCTTGAGACTGGTAGCATAGGACGAATTGAACAATGTGATTGACGTACGAGTCGTGAGATACTAGACTGGTAAATTTCATCTCCCTTTTACGAGATGGATGTGCAAGATTGTCAGGGATGCGGACACGGACTTGATGGTCGAACAAGTTAAGGACGGTGTTTGATGGCGAGGATGCGGGAAACGCAATTGTTAAGTTAACATTGTTCACTCTTTTTCCCATAGGGGAAGCATAGGTGTATTGTCGGTCGGACAAATTCAGGTACAATGAGTCGAGTGAATCCACTGGTTAGAAAGTCTACCCTGCAGGTAGCGGCATCTTTGATATACGAGGTACGAGTCATGTTGGCGGTAGGTCGTTGCTTAATTGATGCCAACGGGTGACAGTGAGCATCAATGTTGTGGTAAAAGGAATTTCTGCGAGAATTCGTGGGCTATGATCGATGAGGAGATTGGTCGTATAGGTCGATGTGTTGTGTCTTGACTCTGTTGCTGTGTCTTTAGTTGTCTAGGCTTTTTACGTTGTGGTTTTTGGGTCGTTAAACTCGTTCGAGTGAGACCCGTAGGATTTGTCGATTGTGTTGAGCATTATAGTGAAGCCAATTAGGGCGTAACCGGAGTGTAGTTGTACGTTTGACGATATTAACATGCTAGGAGGTATATACATGTTAATTGGTAGTTCGATTTCATTGGCTTGGATACGATGTGGCGAGTGTGGTACGCTCTTGACGACCGCTCTTTTCTTCTATGATTTTCGGGTGTATGCGTGGTTTGCCATTCGAGAGGCATTTTCGTTAACCACGATTGCGGTTTGATGCGGTGCGCGTAGCGAGTGTCCATAGAATTTATGTGAGAAGGTAACTATGATGATGTTTATGAAGAAGTTGGAAGAGTATAAGCCTTGGTGTTTCCAAGCATCTCCTTAGTGATGAGTCTAAGGGTTAATAGGCTAGTGGTGCGACCTAGATGAATTGAAACTAGCGGGTGTCGCTAGAAGGTTATGGGCGCTGAGCCGTAAAGTTCTTGGAAATTGCGCAACTTCGAGTAAACAGGAGACGAGTGACACCGAGAGTAGACCCCGTAAGGGTCGAGCTCTTGAGACTCGGTAGTAGTAATGGGAGTTGCATAACACTACGTCAGGTGCCTCTTTATACCTGCTAGTGAAATGTTTCACTCCGATGGTGAGATTACTTTGTATTTGAGTACCGGTGAGGAACCGGAAGATACAACTGTGGTTTACTGCGGTGTTTAGCGGGCGTTAGCGTTGGCCAATTTGAAGGATCGAGGTTCGAATACCTTGTTATAGGTCCGCAAAGACTTCGTTGAGTATGACCAGCGTCGAGACCGGTCATGTGGGTTTGTGTAATGTCAGGATTTCGCAAAATGTTATCATTTTGGCAGTGGATGTACGGGATTAGAATCCTAGGTGGGGGGAGTAAGTACCGGGGATTTCAGAATAATCCTTATCTAGTAGACGTGATGGGCGAACGGGTGTCGCTTGTTTAGGAAAGGAAGACTTCGATGGTCTTCGGAGAAGTCCCAATTTGGATTTTGGAATAAATTGTGAAGGTATTTTTGCGGCATGAGCTGGAATGGCGAAGTTCCCGAATGGCGGATACGAGAGATTTTCGTAAAACGTCGGGATGATTCCCGAATACACCACGTTTGAAAGGAGCGACGATGATGATTGTCGTGAATTGTTCTACTTTTAGGATGATTGTGAGGTGTATGGTAAGAGTTTGGATACTCGGCGTAGGAGCAAACGGTTGCGGTTGTTTTGTTTTGTGGGTTGATTACCCGATATCGTTGAAAATGGTGGAAATTTTGGTCAAATAAAAGTGCGAAGTACGGTTGTTGTAATATAATGCGTTAGTGTACGAAGCGAGAATTCAGATACGTGATTATTACATGTGTGACTCCGCGTTGGAAACAGAAAGGTTCGAGGAAGAAGTGTTTAACTTCTAGTGTTGATGCGGATCATGAGGACGTGATCCAATTTAAGTGGGGGAGAGTTGTAACATCCCGTTTTTCATCATACATGTCCGAGGTACGTAATTGATCTTTAGAATGTTCATACTTGGTTGTATAATTGTATAAAGATGATTGTATGATGCGTGTATGAAGGGTACCAAGCATGTACGTGTTGCTTGTTCGAATGTCGAAGAAAACTGGACGTTGTTTGAGTTACAAGGTGTGTACGTACCTTTTCGACCCCAAATAAAGTTTGAGTTGATGTTTCAAAACCTTACCATTATAAAGGAAATCTTATTACGTTTCCAAAGATATTTGATTCATCGAAAACGGAGTTACGGTCAAAAAGTTATGGCCAAAACAAGTTGCTGAAGTTCAGATGAAATAGGCTAACTCCGCGGCGCGACAAGAATCTCCGCGGCGCGGATATTGCCTATTTTGAGGGTCAGAAAGCTTGGAAATGTGAACTAAAATCACCCTTTAAGCCACGGCGCGGAGAGTCCACTCCGCGGCGCGGAGATAGGCACGATCTAATGCTTTTCAGCCTTTAAATGAGTTAAATGAAGGGCAAAATTGGTATTTCACATGTGGACGGGGTTTGGAGCTGATAATGCTAAAAACGAACATATATTTCATAGCATTATTCCTCAAGAAAGACAAGCTTTTAGTTGCAATTGTTCTATTTACAAGTAATATTCGTTTAAATAATAAAAGGTTAAGACAAAATGCAGATTCGACGAATTGAAGACACAAACGACCAAAAAGCTCAAAAGTACAAAAGACAATCAAAGAGGTTCCAATTATTGATAAGAAACGTCTCGAAATTACAAGAGTACAAGATTCAAAACGCAAAGTACAAGATATTAAATTGTACGCAAGGACGTTCGAAAATCCGGGACCGGGACCAGAGTCAACTCTCAACGCTCGACGCAACGGACTAAAAATTACAAGTCAACTATGCACATGAATATAATATAATATATAATTAATTCTTAAAATTAATATATATATTATAATATATTTAAAAATCGTCGGCAAACAAAGAGCCAAAGCTGGGTGAGCTGTAAAAACAAACTCCGCGACTCGCGGAGTTTGAAGGCAAAAAATGCCGCGAGTTGCGGAGACACCCTGGACGAAAATTCCTATAAAAGCCAGCGCAGTTCGACGTAAAAAAATATCATAAATCAATCTCTCTCTATATATGTATACGTAATATTTATATTTATATTTTATATTTTAATTTTAATTTTAATTTTAAATCCTAATAATAAGGGTATGTTAGCGAATGTTGTAAGGGTGTAAGTCGAAATTCTGTCCGTGTAACGCTACGCTATTTTTAATCATTGTAAGTTATGTTCAACCTTTTTAATTTAATGTCTCGTAGCTAAGTTATTATTATGCTTATTTAAAACGAAGTAATCATGATGTTGGGCCAATTACTAAAATTAGGTAATTGGGCTTTGTACCATAATTGAGGTTTGGACAAAAGAACGACACTTGTGGAAATTAGACTATGGGCTATTAATGGGCTTTATATTTGTTTAACTAAATGATAGTTTGTTAATTTTAATATAAAGATTGACAATTGGACATCCCTATAAATAACCATATACACTCAATCGGACACGATGGGCGGGATATTTATATGTACGAATAATCGTTCATTTAACCGGACACGGGAAAGGATTAATAGCCACTAGAATTATTAAAACAGGGGTGAAATTATGTACAAGGACACTTGGTATAATTGTTAACAAAGTATTAATACCTTGGGTTACACGCAGTCGATAACCTGGTGTAATTATTAAACAAAGTATTAAAATCTTGTTACAGTTTAAGTCCCCAATTAGTTGGAATATTTAACTTCGGGTATAAGGATAATTTGACGAGGATACTCGCACTTTATATTTATGACTGATGGACTGTTTTGGACAAAAACCAGACGGACATATTAAATAATCCAGGACAAAGGACAATTAACCCATGGGCATAAAACTAAAATCAACACGTCAAACATCATGATTACGGAAGTTTAAATAAGCATAATTATTTTATTTCATATTTAATTTCTTTTATTTTATATTTAATTGCACTTCTAATTAACGCACTTTTATTTATTGTTATTGTATTTAATTGCACTTTTAATTATCGTACTTTTTAATTATCGCAATTTTATTTTATCGCACTTTTATTTATCGCAATTTCATTATTGTTATTTACTTTACGCTTTAAATTAAGTTATATTTATTTTTATTATTTTACATTTAGGTTTTAACTGCGACTAAAGTTTTAAAATCGACAAACCGGTCATTAAACGGTAAAAACCCCCTTTAAAATAATAATATTACTTTTATATATATTTGTATTTTTATAAATTAAACTAATATAGCGTTAAGCTTTGTTTAAAGATTTTTTTTTCCCTGTGGAACGAACCGGACTTACTAAAAACTACACTACTATATGATTAGGTACACTGCCTATAAGTGTTGTAGCAAGGTTTAAGTATATCCATTCAATAAATAAATAAATATCTTGTGTAAAATTGTATCGTATTTAATAGTATTTCCTAGTAAAATTTAAGCTATTTTATATACACCTCGCATAACATCAAGTATTTTTGGCGCCGCTGTCGGGGACTCTCAATTTCTTGTTTAAAAGCCGGAAGCGCAACGCTAATATAAAAAAAAAAGATTTTTATTTTTAGTTTACTTTTATAAAAATACGCTTTTATAAAAATACGTTTTAAATATTCAAAAAATATAAAAAGAAAAACAAAAATATAAATATTTTTAAGAATTTGTTAAATATTTAAGTTTTATAAAGTTTCTTTATTTTTATTTTATAAAAATATAAGTTTTATTTAAATATTTTGTTTTTATTTAAAACAATATAAAAAAACCAAAAAATAAAAATAAAAAAAATATATATAAATCTATTTTTTTTAGATTGTTATTTTTATAAAATTATAAAGTATTTCTATTTTTATTTTAGTTTTTAAAACATAAGTTTTATTTAGTTTTTATAAATATTTTACTTAAATATTTAAACAGAAAATATAAAAAAAAAAAAAACTGAAACGAACGATTTTTGGCCTGCACCTAATTTGAAATTTCAAACCCCGCGACTTGCGGAGTTTTCCAGCTTCGAGAACCGCGACTCGCGGAGTTCTCTTTGACACGGGTACACAGAAACCCTAACAGCATCATTACGTAATTATTATTATTATTAATAATTAAAAACCCTAATTAGGTTTTAATTTTTAATTAATTAAGTTTAGTTTATTTATTTAATTTGTATATTTAGTTTAATTAATTTAAATAAATTATAAAATTAACACTCTTATAAAATAAATAATATAAAAATAATATTTTTATAAAAATTGTAATTTTTGCAACTTTTAGTATATTTTTATAATTTGTTCCTTTTTATTCATTTTAGCGTAATTTTTGTATTTTTCGCTCATAATTAGTTTTAAACTTAGTTTTTGCCATAGTTATTTTTATTTATAGATTTTTAGGCCTTGCCGTAAAGTCCCTTAAGTGCTTTTTCTTTAGACTAAGATTTAGGTGCTTTAGAATTTTGCGAAGCCTTTTTAAGTTTTAGTTTCTTTTTAAGTTATTGCCATTTGGGATATAGTTTTACTTGTAAGCTTTAATAGTTTTAGACGCAATTTTTAGTTTTTAGTTTTTAGTTCCTTTTTAAGTTTCAACGGGCTACTTTCTTATTTTTATTTTTCGACGCCTTTTACCTATGTATCAATTATCACTTCAATTACTAATCTCAATTTGCAATTTTAATTTTAAGTTATTGATAGTAATAAGGTTGGGTTAGTCGAGTGTTTTTAAGTTCTATAAGTCACTCTTTTTCTTTCTTATTTTTCGACGCCTTTTATTTTTCAACCGTTTTCTTTTTCGACCTTTTTCGACGCGCTCTTTTTCTTTCTTATTTCTCGCTATTCTAGTTTTTAGGACATAGATTTTTATTCTACTTCTTATCTAAATTTCTTAAAATTACGAAAATTTATTTTAAGTGGTTAAATTGATAGACATCAAAATTTTCTGGTTCGTAGTAATAGTTGGATTTGTATGTGGACCGGGTTATGGGAGCCAAACAGTACTCAATTATATTGAGACCAAACGAATCCTGCCCCTCTGCTGCATCTTTTGGCTATTCGAAACGTGGGCAAAATCAGAAAAGTCTATTAATTTGATAACTTATATAATTTTTCTTTCCTTTTTAAAAACTAATAGGATATTCAGTGAATGCACCGAGCAAGACGTTCACCACCTTTTGTACGTTCACCACCTGTAACTAGATCAAGACATTTAGCTAATATTACCGCCGTTGATTTTTCTTTAGAATCGTCATCCAGTCGACCAAGTACTCCAGTTCAAATTTCCGATAATCCATTTTTTGAACCCGACCTTACAATTGAGAATCCGGAGAATATTCAGGGACAATTCATAGATCCTGAACCATTAATTTTTCCTCCGGAACCACCAATCATTCAAACAGAGATTGTTGAGGAACGAACCATTAAATCATAATCCTCTAGTGATTCCGATTCAACAAATTCAATTATGGAGAATCTAGAACCTTTAAGTATGGAAGACCGAATGAGAGCTAAACGCACTGGCCAAGGTCACGCAATTACTCATCCAGACATTAATGCGCCAGATTATGAAATCAAAGGACAAATTCTACATATGGTGACTAATCAATGCCAATTTAGTGGTGCGCCGAAGGAAGATCCAAACGAACATCTTCGTACCTTTAATAGGATCTGCACACTATTTAAAATAAGAGAAGTGGAGGATGAACAGATATATCTCATGTTATTTCCCTGGACTTTAAAGGGAGAAGGCAAAGATTGGTTGGAATCGTTACCTGAAGGGGCGATTGATACATGGGACGTTTTAGTTGAAAAATTTCTTAAACAATTCTTTCCGGCATCTAAAGCCGTAAGACTTCAAGGAGAAATTATTACGTTCACACAGAAACCAAATGAAACTCTATATGAGGCATGGACAAGATTTGGAAAGTTATTAAGAGGATGTCCGCAACATGGTTTAGACATCTGTCAAATAGTACAAATATTCTACCAAGGATGCGACATCACTACAAGGAAAGACATCGATATAGCAGCTGGTGGTTCCATTATGAAGAAAACCGAAACTGATGCTTACAAAATTATTGATAACACTGCTTCCCACTCACATGAGTGGCACCAAGAAAAAGATATCGTTAGATCATCTAAAGCAGCTAGAACTGATTCTAGCCATGACTTAGATTTCATTTCCGCAAAGATAGATGCTGTCGAGAGACGAATGGAAAAGATGACTAAGGATATTCACTCAATACGAATTAGTTGTGAGCAGTGTGGAGGACCACATTTGACAAAAGATTGTCTCAGTATTGAATTAACAATGGAACAAAGAGAGAATATTTCATACATAAACCAAAGGCCTGGAAATAATTATCAGAATAATTATCAACCGCCAAGACCGATTTACAATCAAAACCAGAATTATAACCGAAATGTTCCATACAACAACCAACAAGGTCCTAGTAATCAACAAGTATCCAATAATACTTACAATCAGCAAAGACCTAATTTTCAAAACAAACCACCACAAATCGATGATAAAAAGCCGAATTTAGAAGATATGATGACAAAACTAGTTGAAACTCAAACACAGTTTTTCACATCTCAAAAACAAACCAATGAACAAAATGCTCAAGCATTTAGAAATCAACAAGATTCTATTCAAAATTTGGAACAAGAAGTAAGTAACCTAGCAAGGTTAATAGGTGAAAGAAAACCGGGAAGTTTACCTAGTGATACAAATGCAAACCCCCGGAATGAAACAGCTAAAGCCATTACCACAAGAAGTGGTACAACACTTAAACCACCTGAAATATCTGTAACTTCTGATGAAACTATTCCTACTCCACAAGAATCACAACCTGATCAAGATAAGGAAAAAGAACCGGTAGTTGAAAAGGTTAATGAAGATAACATAGTTAAGGCTAAACCTTATGTTAAACCATACCAACCACCACTTCCTTACCCAAGTAAAATGAAAAAAGAAAAACTTGAAGCCGAGCAATCCAAATTCTTGGATATGTTTAAACAGATAAATGTAAATCTTCCTTTCATTGATGTGATTTCAGGAATGCCTAGATATGCTAAATTCTTGAAAGATCTAATCACGAATAGAAAGAAAATGGAAGAACTCTCGGCTGTTACTATGAATGCTAATTGTTCTGCAGTACTGTTGAATAAGATACCAGAAAAATTATCTGATCCAGGAAGTTTCACAATTCCATATTTTCTGGGTAGTCTTAGTTCAATAGAAGCATTAGCAGACTTAGGTACTAGTATAAATTTAATGCCGTATTCACTATACACTAAACTAGACCTTGGAGAATTGAAACCAACATGAATAAGTATACAACTAGCCGATCGACCAATAAAATATCCTAGAGGGATAATGAAGAACATGCTAGTTAAAGTTGGTACTTTAGTATTTCCAGTAGATTTTGTTGTTCTGGACATGGAAGAAGATTCTGAAATTCCTCTCATATTAGGAAGACCATTCTTAAACACGGCTAAAGCAATGATAGACTTGTTTGGTAAGAAACTGACCCTAAGTATAGAGAACGAGAGTGTTACCTTTTCAGTTAATAGAGCAATGCAACAACCGCAATCTGCAGATGATACATGTTATTATATTCAAACTATAGATTCACATGCAAAATTATTAGAAGAATTTCTAGAATTACAAGGAACAGGAGAATGTTCTTTAGGAGAAGGAACTGAACCAATTGATGAAGTTGAAATGTTAGCTACACTAATAGCTAATGGATATGAACCAACAACAGAAGAAATTCAAATGTTAAAAGAAGAAGACAGATATCGATATAAATCATCGATAGAAGAACCTCCGAAATTAGAGTTAAAGCTACTTCCAAACCATTTGGAATATGCTTATTTACATGGTGAATCTGAATTACCTGTAATAATATCGTCTTCTCTTACTGAAAATGAAAAATCTCAACTCATTTCTGTGTTGAAAGCTCATAAACCAGCTATTGCATGGAAGATTCATGATATTAAAGGAATAAGTCCTTCGTATTGCACACATAAAATCCTTATGGAAGAAGGTCATAAAACGTATGTGCAACGCCAACGAAGACTAAATCCTAAGATGCAAGATGTTGTTAAAAAAGAAATAATTAAACTGCTAGATGCAGGTTTAATTTATCCAATTTCTGATAGTCCATGGGTAAGCCCAGTTCAATGCGTGCCTAAGAAGGGTGGCATAACTGTCATTACAAATGAGAAAAATGAGCTTATTCCTACTAGGACTGTAACAGGATGGCGTGTATGTATTGATTATAGAAAATTAAATGACGCCACCAGAAAAGATCACTTTCCCTTACCTTTCATTGATCAAATGTTGAAAAGATTAGCCGGAAACAGTTACTATTGTTTTCTTGATGGTTTTTCTGGATATTTTCAAATTCCAATAGCACCCGAAGATCAAGAGAAAACCACATTCACGTGCCCTTATGGTACTTTTGCTTACAAACGCATGCCATTTGGACTTTGCAACGCCCCTGCAACCTTTCAAAGGTGCATGATGGCGATTTTTCACGACATGATAGAAGAATGCATGGAAGTTTTCATGGATGACTCTTCAGTCTTCGGTGATACTTTTGAATCATGTCTAGTTAATCTGGAACGAATGCTTATTAGATGCGAACAATCAAATCTAGTACTTAATTGGGAGAAATGCCATTTCATGGTTAAAGAAGGCATCGTTCTTGGATATAAAATTTCAAAGGAAGGAATTGAAGTGGATAGAGCTAAAGTAGATGTAATTGCTAAACTTCCACATCCCACCAATGTTAGAGGAGTTAGGAGTTTTCTAGGGCATGCCGGTTTTTACCGACGTTTCATAAAAGATTTTTCTAAAATTGCCACTCCTATGAATAAACTCCTAGAAAAAGATGCTCCATTCATCTTTTCAGATGAATGCATCAAATCTTTTAATATTCTTAAAGAGAAACTTACTAATGCGCCGATCATGATAACACCAAATTGGAATCTACCGTTTGAACTAATGTGCGATGCAAGTGATTTTGCAATGGGAGCCGTTTTAGGACAAAGGATTGAAAAAAGATTTCAACCTATATATTATGCTAGTAAGACATTACAAGGAGCACAAACAAATTACACAACTACTGAAAAAGAACTCCTTGCTATTGTCTTTGCTTTTGATAAATTTCGTTCATATCTCGTTCTAGCAAAAACGGTGGTCTATACCGACCATTCTGCTCTTAGATACCTATTTTCGAAACAAGATGTCAAACCAAGATTAATCCGTTGGATCTTACTCTTACAAGAATTTGATATTGAAATCCGAGATAAAAGAGGAGCAGAAAATCTCGCCGCTGATCATCTTTATCGTCTTGAAAATCCCAAATTAGAAGTTCTAAATGAATCAGCCATACAAGACAACTTTCCTGATGAATATCTATTGAAGATAGATTATAATGAAATTCCATGGTTTGCAGACTATGCAAACTACTTGGTATGTGGATTCCTTGAAAAAGGATTATCGTACCAAAAACGAAAGAAATTCTTCAGTGATATAAAACACTATTTCTGGGAAGATCCACATCTGTTTAAAAGTTGTCCCGATGGAATAATACGCCGATGTGTATTCGGAGATGAAGCTAGTAAAATCTTAAACCATTGTCACATAGGACCAACAGGAGGGCATTATGGGCCTCAACTAACAGCAAGAAAAGTTTATGATGCTGGATTTTATTGGCCTACAATTTACAAAGACGCTCACCTTCTTTGCAAATCCTGTGATGCATGTCAAAGGGCCGGAAAAATAAGTTAACGTGATGAAATGCCACAAAATGTCATTCAAGTATGTGAAGTATTTGACATTTGGGGTATTGACTTTATGGGTCCATTTCCAAAATCTCATAATAATCTCTATATTCTCGTAGCCATTGATTATGTATCTAAATGGGCGGAAGCACAAGCTCTCCCAACTAACGATGCACGAGTTGTAGTCAACTTTTTAAAACGTCTTTTTGCAAGGTTTGGAACACCGAAAGCTTTAATAAGTGATCGGGGAACTCATTTCTGTAATAATCAACTTGAGAAAGTTCTTAAAAGATATGGAGTAACTCGTAAAATCTCCACCGAATATCATCCACAAACAAGTGGACAAGTTGAAAATACCAACCGAGCTTTAAAACGTATTCTAGAAAAAACCGTAGGATCAAATCCGAAGGAATGGTCCATTAAATTGGAGGATGCACTCTGGGCTTTTAGAACAGCCTACAAAACTTCAATTGGAACCACGCCTTTTAGACTCGTTTATGGAAAAGCATGTCATCTTCCAGTAGAAATTGAACACAAAGCATTTTGGGCTTTGAAGACATGTAATCTTGATTTACATGAAGCTGGACGTCTACGGTTAAGTCAACTAAACGAATTAGAAGAATTAAGACATGAAGCATACGAAAATTCATTAATCTATAAAGAAAGAACGAAGAAATGGCATGATAAAAGAATCAGAAGTTTAAAAGAATTTAAAGAAGGAGACAGAGTTCTTCTTTTCAATTCACGATTCAAGCTATTTTCTGGAAAATTGAAATCAAGATGGTCTGGACCATTCATAGTCAAAAGAGTTTTCCCATACAGAACGATAGAATTAATAAATTCAAATGGAATTGAATTTAAAGTTAATGGTCACAGAGTTAAACATTACATAGATAGTCTGATGGAAGTCGACAACGAAGTTATTCACAATTTCGATACCACAACTAACTAAGTGTGGGGAGAATCAAGTCTTTTAAGGATTTTATGTATTTCTGTTAGAGTTAGATTTTTTGTTTTTGTGTAGTTCTCGAAAATGGAACCCGAATGGTCTTTCCCTAGCAGACCCTAAAGAACTAGTCTTCTCCCCCCATTCTGAATTTTTATTTTTTTAGGGTTTTACGAAATGAAGACTTCCCGTGAACTAAACCATGGTCTAATGCTACACGCTTTGATCACTAAACGTAATAATGACACACTTCCGAGTGAAATAGTATCAGTAATCAGAGAAAGATTGGACGGAGTAAGAAAAGAATCCAGATGCGAAGATAATAAGTTACAATTTGGTAAAGAAAAATCAAAATCCGCGGCGAAAAGAAGAGCACGACACCTAGAAAGATGTCACAAATGCGGAAAATGGTCACATGGAGGTAAATGTTCAAATAATCAAACTTATTCAAACACCGAATTTGTTACTTTATGCAAAGACGGACCGTTCATATGTTTAGAAGAAAAAACACTGAATGCTCGAGGTTACGCCTATGTAGCCATGGAAAATCAATTAAACCGACTATCTTATGAATGGGATAGATCATATCACTAAGAATACTATCTCACAGGTAAGTCTGTACAGTTTTTATTTTTATTTTTATTTTTAACCTTTTGATAATAAACGCTAATTTGTTCGCTATAAAGTATTAAATTGGTATTGAATAAAATTAGGTTTGGCGACCGAAATTATTGATATCATACAAAAATTTATTACATCACTGCGAAATTTAACGTTTATTCTTAATGTATAAATATCTTTAATCAATCAACCCAAAATATTTCAAAAATTCGTCATGAGTTAAATTAGGTCATGGAACCGAAATTACTTTACCGAAAAGAGGGGCGCATATTTTTGATAATATTTGATTGATTAAAGTGGAATAAAAGCCAAAAAGATTTTTAATTTTATTTTTACCATGTTTTTAAAATTAATATATAAATCTTAAATTAATATTGTGAACTCTGTAAAATCAATATATTTAAGTTTGTCAATATTTGAAAAATTAATATTTTTAATATAAGTTTGTATGTATAAAAACAAAAATATAATATAAGTTTGGTGTGAATTTTTAATATTATGCATTTTTAATTAAGTTTGGTGTAAATTTTTAATTTTATGCATTTTTAAATTTAAGTTGTGTGAATTTAAAAACAAAAATTTACTTTATGTCGCTAAGTTAAAAATATGATTTTTAAAATTCGTCGTAAGTTGAAGACTAGGTCTTTGAACCGAAATTGCTTTACCCGAGGGAGGGACGAGAACTTTTATTATCATTATTTTTAATCTTATTGAATTAAAGTATGCCAAAAACATTAAAAAAAAACCCAAAAATCTTAGCTTTTAAAACAATCGCTACAAAAAGACAAATTTTAAAATTTTGTCGAAGGACGGACTAGGACATCGTTCCGAAACGACCTCGTCCTAAATAACAAGGGAAACAAAATTTTAAAATTAATTAATTAATTGTTTTATAAGATAAGGTTTTTACAAAAAAAAAAAAAACAAACACCGCGACTCGCGGAGTTTGTAAGGGTCAAACACCGCAAGTCGCGGAGGACCGAAATTACAGAAAAAAAATAAAAAGGGCCGAACAGCTCAGTTGCACACACCCACAACTCATTTTACTGCGAAAAACACCCGAACAAAACACACACAAAATCGAATTTTTGGCCATTTTTCATCAAATCTTTTACAAAATCATGTTGAGAAGGATGCTATCAAGGAATTACTCAAGAAAAACGGTAAATTTCTACACCAAAACACCCTTTAATCCGAAAAATTAGTGTTCTTGAGCAATTTTATACCCAATTCAATTTTGATGCTTTTTAGTGTAATTATGCTTAAATTGTTTATATATTATGCTTGTATAACCTAGATTGATGCTATTTAACATGATTAGAAGCCTTAAACTTCAAATTTTGAGAAATCTAGGGTTTGTGTTCTTGAGCAATTTGGGGCTTTTTGATAAAAACAGATTACGGGCGATTTTTTTCATGAATTATTGCTAAATTAAGTAGTGTAACATGTTTAGGTAGTTAAATGATCCAAACTTTGAGCCTAAACATGATTTTTGAGAATTAAAGTGGACTTTTTCAAGTCTAAAATTCATGAACTTGATTTTTGAGAGATAATGCCATTTGAAACTTGTTTAATTGCTAGTAATGATTATTTTGACATGTTATTTGAGTTGAATGCTTATGAACTTGGCGAACATTTTCGTATATGCTTATTTGAAAAAGTGTAGATTTGATAAAAATATGAAAATGAACATAAGTTTGATATAAATTGGACATGTCATTGTAATTATTTTGATTGATGATTTTGCTGACACTAATGCATATTTGGATGCACAAAAATTGTGTTTGATGTGTTTTGCAGACTGAAATGGGTGAATCTTCATCCGAAGCTCGCAATGCTCCTCCTGAGAATGCGGAACAACATGATGTTGATAGCTATTATAAACAAGATATACCTCATCCAGTTATGACATTTTCAGATATGCACTTGGAAGATTTGCACCCGAACTTGAGATTTGACAGACGTTGAATAGATTATCCAAAATACTAAAGGGGCTTGCATACTCTTCATTCTAAAGTTGTTGAAGTACCTAAGGTAATAGAATGGGGACCATTAGAAGCTGTAGAATTGGCCGGGCCAATTAGAGAATTACTTACACAGAGGTATGATAATTCTACTTTTAACGATTGGGTACGATTATTCAGCATGCGTAGACCTGTATATAAAGTATGGTGTGAAGAATTATTGTGTAGTATAGAAATAAATGATCGGGTAGTTAGTTTAACCGATCGATCTTTTATTAGATTTTTGTTAGGAGGTTCGATGCGCCACATGTCTTTACTAGACATGGCTCAGGCCTTACGTATATATACGCCTGTGGAGTTAGCATCTGCCGATTGTAGAGGGTTGATATTAAATGGTAGGAAAATTGATGAAAATTTTGATACGCATGGTGTATGGAGTCAAATGACTAGCCATCACCGATTTAAAGGGGGAAATTACTCTTATTTGGATATAGATAGAGCTGAGTTAAGAGTAATTCATAGGTTTTTAGCCAATTCGATTACACAACGAGATAAGAATAAGGAAAAGGTAAATGAACAGGATTTATTTTACCACATGTGTATTCGAGACCCACAAAGCGCTGTAAGTATACCTTATTGTGTGGGTTATTATTTATCAGCTATGGTTAGGGGCATGAGACCGCACAGTATAATAGGAGGTGGTATATTTATTATTTGATTGCTGAATATCTCGGTGTGGATATAAGTCGGGGGGATTATTAATCGAAGAACCAGAACCCCACGATACAATTGGTTTAAATGTATACCATGGTGCTAAAGTTTTGAAGAGGCGAAATAACGTCGCAGTACGATATAATGGTAGACATCCACAGGTTGAGAGAAACCAACAGCCAGGTAATGTGGAAGGGGGAAATGAAATGACAGAAATGCAAAGGTTTATAGCTTCACAAGAGTATGAAAATGCTAGACATAGAGCATTTGAAGATTGGCAAGTTCATCAAAACCAAATCATAGCTCATTGCCAACATGTAGGTAGAAACTATATTCCTACTCCATCGCCCGTATTTCCTCCCTGGTCTATAGAGATCCAACCACCGTATCCTACGTATAACCCAGCCGAAGCATTCTATAACACATACGGTTATGCATGGAACCCCTACTGGTATCAGTATCATCCCTAGTCTATTTAGTTTTATTTATTTTATTATTTGTAATGTTGATACATTTAATACTTATGTTAATATTGTAATAGTTTTTATAATTTTCTAACTTTTATTATTAGATTTTAATAATTTTTGAATGTGGGGTAATATACCAAACTTCAAAAATATGTATATATGTTTGCAGTTTATCTTATGTACACAACAGGGTAAAACAACGCATTTTCAAAGACTGGCATTAAGTTCAGCAAAAGCAACTAATTTTGACGACAAGATGCAAAATATATGTGAAATAACAACAAGACGGAATGAACAAATGATGTGCACCATTTATCATTCAACACAAACAACAATATGTTTGAAAACTTTGGTAAAATTTAATCATTTCTACGCTAATCACCCTCAATAATTTAAATTGTTACTGATTTCTTGCAAATGAGGGCATTACAAGATCTTAAGTGTGGGAAGTGGTTAAATTCTTTCGGATTTTTAAAATTTTTATCTTAAACACTTGGTTACCATTAAAAATACTAGTAAAGCAGTAGTTGTATTAGAATCTAGTGCTCGCTGATAATAAAGAACAGCCCTAGTCTTGTATACTGACTACCCAATTCTAGTAAAATTTTTAAAAAAATTTCAATTAAATGAACTCAAAATCATGTTTATACATATTTATGAACGATAAAACTAGGTGTTAACACCGAAATTATTGTTACCTTGGAAAGGACATAAATTGAGAAACAAACCAAAATCTTAGAATTCATTTAAGAATGGAATAGAGGAGAACAAAAAGGAAAATAAAAGCTAAGTGTAGGAAATTTTCACCAAGTTATTCAAAACATATGTCACATATTTTTGTACAAATAATTGAAAATACTTTTGTTTTGGACGATAATTAACTGTTTTACCCAATTTACTGTAAGAAAGATGGATCTACACGATGAATCAATTCCATCATTAAAAGGAAGTAAAGTCTTCCGAAAAAGAAACGCGCTTCTTGATTTAGGTCATGAAGTTGTCGTCCAGACCAGCTGTAGGTTGACGAAAAATCTAGAAAAGTCATCTCTAAAATCAGCAGGAAATCCACGGACCTCAGCATAAAACAGGGTCGCCAAGTGGTCAGATTTATCCTAACCATGAGAAGGATTTATCTCGTACAATGGGGGGCACCGTGCAAATTAGCTGGATAAGACTAATGAATCAGATCTCCAGAAAGGATAATCTCCTTAAAGATCAAAAATCAGCTTTTAAGACTGATATTACTCAATCCTAGAGATTGACCTTAAAGATTGAGAATTACAAACTCATGGAATTCAATGATATCTAAACTCGAGCTTGAACGAGAAAATATTTTGATCAAAATTATAAACCGATTTGTTTTCTGAAAACCCATTTTCAATGCGTTCATTACCTTTGAACGTAAAATCCTAGGAATTCACCTGGAATTCATTAGGTCACCTGAACCAAATCGGGTGTCAACCGTAAGAACGGTGGTTGCATAGCATGGTCAAAGACAGGACATTGTGCCAGACCGAAAAAATTATAAGGGTGAGCTTTACTATTGCTCCTACAAAGGATAGTAATTGCGTCCGACACGTTATATACCATAATTAAAAGCATGTCAGGGGACATTGCCTTAACAGTTGCTTGTTCAACGCTTTCCTTTACAACCGGACGGTAGTTTACCGAAAGGTAATATTCGGAACAAGTAAACTGGACGTGTTGCTTTCCCAATACAAGGTTAGCAAGTGGGTGACACAAAACCGCAAGTTTTGAGCTAAAATTTTCAAATCTGAAACCCACCAAACCCACAAAAATATTTTGCAAACACCGGTGAAGGGTTATTCCGGAAAACTTATCTAGGGTAAAAGCTAGATTTAATTTTCAAAAAGATCAAATGTTTTCATAAAGATCCAATTTCCTTAATAGATCTAAATTTTATAGTCATGTGGGACTGTAAACCACATCGTTACTACCATTGTTTATACCGCCGTAAAGAAATCACTGATGTACAAAGTGTGAAGAACAAAGAAGTGATTCTAGTATTTTAAGACTATATTGCTTGAGGACAAGCAACGCTCAAGTGTGGGAATATTTGATAATGCTAAAAACGAACATATATTTCATAGCATTATTCCTCAAGAAAGACAAGTTTTTAGTTGCAATGGTTCTATTTACAAGTAATATTCGTTTAAATAATAAAAGGTGAAGACAAAAGGCAGATTCGACGAATTGAAGACACAAACGACCAAAAAGCTCAAAAGTACAAAAGACAATCAAAGAGGTTCCAATTATTGATAAGAAACGTCTCGAAATTACAAGAGTACAAGATTCAAAACGCAAAGTACAAGATATTAAATTGTACGCAAGGACGTTCGAAAATCCGGGACCGGGACCAGAGTCAACTCTCAACGCTCGACGCAACGGACTAAAAATTACAAGTCAACTATGCACATGAATATAATATAATATATAATTAATTCTTAAAATTAATATATATATTATAATATATTTAAAAATCGTCGGCAAACAAAGAGCCAAAGCTGGGTGAGCTGTAAAAACAAACTCCGCAACTCGCGGAGTTTGAAGGCAAAAAATGCCGCGAGTTGCGGAGACACCCTGGACGAAAATTCCTATAAAAGCCAGCGCAGTTCGACGTAAAAAAATATCATAAATCAATCTCTCTCTATATATGTATACGTAATATTTATATTTATATTTTATATTTTAATTTTAATTTTAAATCCTAATAATAAGGGTATGTTAGCGAATGTTGTAAGGGTGTAAGTCGAAATTCTATCCGTGTAACGCTACGCTATTTTTAATCATTGTAAGTTATGTTCAACCTTTTTAATTTAATGTCTCGTAACTAAGTTATTATTATGCTTATTTAAAACGAAGTAATCATGATGTTGGGCTAATTACTAAAATTGGGTAATTGGGCTTTGTACCATAATTGGGGTTTGGACAAAAGAACGACACTTGTGGAAATTAGACTATGGGCTATTAATGGACTTTATATTTGTTTAACTAAATGATAGTTTGTTAATTTTAATATAAAGATTTACAATTGGACGTCCCTATAAATAACCATATACACTCAATCGAACACGATGGGCGGGATATTTATATGTACGAATAATCGTTCATTTAACCGGACACGGGAATGGATTAATAGCCACTAGAATTATTAAAACAGGGGTGAAATTATGTACAAGGACACTTGGCATAATTGTTAACAAAGTATTAAAACCTTGGGTTACACGCAGTCGATAACCTGGTGTAATTATTAAACAAAGTATTAAAATCTTGTTACAGTTTAAGTCCCCAATTAGTTGGAATATTTAACTTCAGGTATAAGGATAATTTGACGAGGATACTCGCACTTTATATTTATGACTGATGGACTGTTTTGGACAAAAACCAGACGGACATATTAAAAAGGACAAAGGACAATTAACCCATGGGCATAAAACTAAAATCAACACGTCAAACATCATGATTACGGAAGTTTAAATAAGCATAATTATTTTATTTCATATTTAATTTCCTTTATTTTATATTTAATTGCACTTCTAATTATCGCACTTTTATTTATTGTTATTGTATTTAATTGCACTTTTAATTATCGTACTTTTTAATTATCGCAATTTTATTTTATCGCACTTTTATTTATCGCAATTTCATTATTGTTATTTACTTTACGCTTTAAATTAAGTTATATTTATTTTTATTATTTTACATTTAGGTTTTAACTGCGACTAAAGTTTTAAAATCGACAAACCGGTCATTAAACGGTAAAAACCCCCCTTTAAAATAATAATATTACTTTTATATATATTTGTATTTTTATAAATTAAACTAATATAGCGTTAAGCTTTGTTTAAAGATTTTTTTTCCCTGTGGAACGAACCGGACTTACTAAAAACTACACTACTGTACGATTAGGTACACTGCCTATAAGTGTTGTAGCAAGGTTTAAGTATATCCATTCAATAAATAAATAAATATCTTGTGTAAAATTGTATCGTATTTAATAGTATTTCCTAGTAAAATTTAAGCTATTTTATATACACCTCGCATAACATCAGGAGCCTCAAATCTGATCCCAACCTTATCCAAACCTCATTTCTTTCATTTTCTTCTCATCCAATTCCATCAAAACCTAGAGAGAGGGAGAGGTTCTAGAGAGAGAATTGGAGATTTGGAGAAGAAGAAGAGTGAATCGGATCAAGTCTCAAGTTTTAAAGTTGTTCCCTAATGGTTATAATCTAGGGTTTGGTCATGTAAATTGAGGTTTGTAAGTGTTATTGGTGTTGTTAAGTCACTAATACACTTGTGTAATGATGAAAGTTTGTTAATGGGTGCAAGTTTAACCAAAAATATAAGTCTTGATGTTAAAATGGGTCAAAGGGTAATGGTTGACCTAGTTGGGTAAGATGGATATGAAATCCCCTAAGTTTGTTTTAGTTGGTGTTAGTAGACCTTAATCACTAGCTTTTAGTGATTTATGATGAGTCTTGGCCATTAATGGGCGATTTTGGTGTAAATGGGTCATTTAATGCATTTGGGTCATTAAATGCTCAAGAGTTAAGTGTTGGTGGTTAGTTCCACTAGTTTGTATGTTGATTGTGTACTTAATGTACTAGGTACCTTGCGTTGAAGCTTGCGGAGTTGTATAATCATCATCACCTAGGAGTTGAGGTGAGTGGAATAATTATACATGTATGTATATAGTATATTTATTTGTATGCTATGGCATGATCCACGGAGCCGGAAGTGCCATAGTATGTGCGAGTGTGCAATGATGTGAACCACGGAGCCGGTGGCATCATGGTACGTGTGTTGTAGTGTGAACCGCGGAGCCGGTAGCACTATAGCACGGGTGTTGAGGTGTGAACCACGGAGCCGGTATCGCCTCAACGAGAGTATGACTCGAGTTGTGATGTGAACCACGGAGCCGGTAGCATCAAAGTGTGAACCAAGGAGCCGGTAGCACTATAAAATGAGGTGTGAACCACGGAGCCGGTAACACCGAAGTGTGAACCAAGGAGCTTGTAGCACTATAAAAGAGTATGACTCAAATGCGTAGTGACGCGAACCACGGAGCCGGAAGCGTCATAGCATTACATATGGTGTGAACCACGGAACCGGTAGCACCATGACATGCGTATGGTTAACCATATAGTTTGTGTATGTGTTGTAGTGTAGCATATTATATTTTTGGAGTATATGCTATTGTTTATGCTAAGTTGCGGTAATGGAGGTTATTAGCTTTATATTTGGAGTTCGTATGCTAATATTATATTGCTAGCATGTATGTGGTATGTGAGTAGGTGGTTGCAAGTAGGTATATTATATATGCATGTGTATACTTATTGCACTCACTAAGCGTTAACTTACCCATCACGTTGTTTACTTTTTAGGTGCAGGTATGGAGAAAGGAAAAGGGGTTGTTGGGCATTAGATTTCCCCATGTTGGTTGCTAGGTGAAGCTTTTGGAAGTCGGCCTATCGTTTTGGGTAGTTTAGCCCCAAACCATGCTCGTGTGTCGTTCGGGTTAACACTATCATTTTAAGGTCGAACTTGTATTACTTTTGGTTAATGGCCTTCGTGCCAAGTATGTAAACTTTGGATTGTTGGATGTTTAAACGTTTAGTAAGAAATGGTTCATTTCATGTAATCATTTAAGTGGTGCGTTAATGATTTATTAAAAACAAAAAAAAAAAATTGTCGGGTTGCATACGGATTGGGTTGTTTCAGTTATATATTTAACGGACAAGTAACGATAGCAAACTGAAAAAGTCGGGTTGTTACAATAATATTCATCACGTGCCTCTCACGTGTTATATTTTAACGACCAGATGTAACATGCGTTAACTTATGGGACTAACCACATATTTTTAATAAACCTTGGGACCAATCGTGTTGGAAAAAAAAATTAGTTCCTACCATACACTAGAGCAAACTTCTGGAACCAATCGCGTAAATTTATCAATATAACTAATAGACAAAACTCTGTAGCACTATTCATCAATAGTGACAGGGGTATTTTGGTCATTTCAGTTTTCTTTTTTTTTAAATACACTGTCAACAAGAACATCAGCTCTAAGTCTCCCCGTGTTCACAAAAACCTTTTGATTTCATTTCCTCAATTGCATCATCCTTTATTTATGAAGATCATTTAACAATTTATGAACAAATCTCAATACTCGCACATAGAATTATTAATCAATCGATAAAAGTATAAAACAAACCATCTTATCAAACGTTGAGAGTTTAAGCTTCAACTACAGAATCACGTGACATAAAAAAAACTGAAATAAAGTAAAATACAAAAACCAAATTCATACACAATAACACACCTTTTGGAAGATGAATCGTTGAAAGAAAAATTTTCAAAATCTAATAACGGCACCTTCACTGGTCGTTCATTAACTTCATTCAAGCCCTAATTACACAAAAACATAAACGGAATTAATAAATAAAATATAACAATAACGAAAGAGCTTTAATTAGTGAGCTAAGTAGGCTGTGTAAATATGAAACATAGGTATGAAATTACGAAACTTCTAGAAACATAAACCTGATTTGAGTTATTGTAAGAAATTCAAATAGAAAATTTGAGAGAAGTATAAACCTGATTTGAGAAAGACATTTGAGTGATGGTAAGAAATTGGAAATGGATTTTGTATATATGAAAATAAAATTGGGGAATCTTTTCAAAGTTGTACTCTCGATGCCTGCAGGATTTGTTAGATGTCTCCTCAACTTTTTGACTAAAAAAAGGTAATCAACTTCCTACTTTGATTTTCAAGAACTACCCTTTATCTTCTACTAAAGTTCTAAAAACACCCTTGTAGGTGTACGAAAGTCTAAGGTGTTGTTTGTTTTTAATATTGAAGACCTTATTATGTCTTTTGTCTGCGGGCGGGCAGACGTTTCTATTTCAGACGGTTTGTTTTTTCGCAGACATAAGACAATATAAGATCTTCAATCATCTTCAAAATTTCAGCTCTAAAACACTGCTTCTAATTTTTGAAGACATTTTCATCTACTCCATCAATCTTTTGTAACCACCTTCTAATTTATGCAGTTCACTTCCAAACTCATTCCCTTCTCTTCAAACTCTTCCCCACCAACCTAACCACCTCCGGCGTCAGTACCACCTCCGACGAAACCTCCGGCGGCACGACCTCCGGCCTGCACAGTTACTTTTGATACATTTAAAGGTTGTTTTCGGTTTAATTTTTTGGTTGGGATAACTATGTTTGTTTATATCAGTTTACTTGATGTGATAATTTAAGTTACTGTTGAGAAAAAGAATTGTCGGAAAAACATAGAAACCAAGAAAGTCACAAGGGAGGAAACAAATGTGAAATACAGTAATCTTGTAGAAATTAAAGAAGACGTGAGTTTGATTTTAGGTATTAAAAACATCCACGAAGAATCTTGATATATAATACTCCGTAAAGGATTGATCGAGATAATATATAACGAAATAGCTACAAAAAGTATACAGATGATAGATATTGCATTAGAAAAGAACAAGGAGAACTTGAACTGATGGAATAGATACATAGTAGAATTCATAGACATACAAGTGGATGTTTTGTGTTATAGGTGGCAAAGTAATAACTTTGTTAAATTTACTTTACTTTTTTCTTTGTTTGATTTTGTTGGTTTTCTTAGACAAATTTTTTTTTTTGGTAAAAACCGAAAAGTAAATTCATTTGGGATTTTAAATTGTTTTTGCAGACATAAAAACAAACAGTCTTTCATGTTCAGTCTACAGATCTTCAGATCACATCTTCTCTACAGATGTGGCTCGCAGATCTTCAGACAAAAACATCTTAAAAAACAAACAGCACCTAAGAAACTCAAATTTTCAGTACTTTAAAGAAATAGGGAGTACTAAGGTTATATTAATATTAATATATTAATATATTAATTAATTATTAATTATTATTAATTATTAATTATTATTTATATTTATATTTATATTTATATTTATATTTATATTTATATAATCTATATATATCTAATAGACAAAACCCTGTAGCACTATTCATCAATAGTAACCAGGGGTATTTTCGTCATTTCAGCTTCTTCTTTTTTCCCTCCAACGATAAAAGAGTCAACTTTCATAAAAGGAACAACCCTTCAACGCTAACAAAAGATGTCGACAAACATTCCTTTTTACAAAATAGATCAACTAACTTAAGGGAAAAAAAAACGAACGCTAAAAGAAGTAACTTTCACAAAAGGAACAACCCTTCAATGTTAGATGTCGAAAAAAATTATTTTTTACAAAATAGACCAAGACTTTTTTTTTTTAACTCGCATTCAAAACAGAGTCCCCGGCGCGAAGCGAGGGCTCCGCAACTAGTTAATATTAATATTAATACTTTATTATTTTATTATTATTATTATTATTATTATTATTATTATTATTATTATTATTATTTTATTATTATTATTATTATTATTATTATTATTATTATTATTATTATTATTATTATTATTATTATTATTTATTATTTATTATTATTATTATTATTATTATTATTATTATTATTATTATTATTTTATTATTATTATTATTATTATTATTATTATTTTATTATTATTATTATTATTATTATTATTATTATTATTATTATTATTATTATTATTATTATTATTATTATTATTATTATTATTATTATTATTATTATTATTATTATTATTTTATTATTATATACTCAATGTGGTGGAAATTAATGTAGTTTTAGTTATATGAGATTGTAGTTTTGAGTTTGTGTTCGTATTACAACCGGCCCCTCAACTTCGGCTATATTTACACAACGACCCCTCAATTTTACACTTTCTCAGGGGTTAAAAGTGTAAATATATAATTTTATTAAAATAAAAGAAACTAATTCCACCCGAATTTATAACGGGTCCTATCTTCTCGCTCGGTGCGAGTTAAATTTTTCCGAGACCACCGTTCAATTCAGAAAAATCTTACGAACCCAACGGGACTAACTATACGCGAAACGGACAATTTTTTTAAAAAACACTAAACACAACGACAACTCGTATCTTCCCGCTCGCCACGAGTTAAATTTTTTCGACGGTAGCGTCAGACTCGAAATAATTTTATGAACATAACGAAACTAACCATGTTCGAAACGGACACTTTAAAAAAAAAAAAACGCTAAACACAACGACAACCCGTATCTTTCTGCTCGCCACGAGTTAAATTTTTCCGACAACACCGTTACACTAGAAAAAATTTATTGAACAAAACAAAACTAACTACGTTCGAAACGGATACTTTTAAAAAACGTTTAACACAACGACATCTAAAACGGCGCTTAACACATGGGCCGTGTTCCCCTATGTAAATAGACAACACTACGTTAAATATGAATACGCAGCTCGAAAGTCCTCGCCGCAACGCGTGGGCCGGTCCGGACTAGTTTGTATTAATTCATAGAACTTTATTTAAGTATGGAAAGACATTTAAAATGTTACAACAGGACAAGCCTTTATATACCAACCAGGAGCCCGGTTCCAAGCCCAAATACTACTACTGTTGTGTTTACGACCATAATCGACCATATTTAAGGTCGTTGTTCTTCGTAATTTTTTTTTCCCTTTTTCTTGTACTGAATGTTTCTACCTCTCAAATGACATGAAACTCATAAGCTTATATAGTCTATAACTCTCTAATTCTAATGATAAAGCTCAGTTTTAAAGCCAAAAAACATGAGTTATTTATTTGAAGTGAATTATACACACACATAATCTGAACGTTGTTACCTGACCAACTATCTCTCAACCATTAGACCAATGGTTACTAAGAGATATTTTTTTTAATCAAATTCAAGTTGGCAATTTTAACACCATTTGACAAATGTTATGCAACGTTATATTTGACTCAAAGAAAGCGTCAATCACAAACCTAACTCAATGTTATATATGAAACAAAGAAGGCGTTAGTCATAAACTCAACGAAGACAAAAATAGTCTTTTTTTTGCTTGACTGCATGCTCTTTCTTTTGTAAGGTTTTATATATATATATATATATATATATATATATATATATATATATATATATATATATATATATATAGTGGCGGATCCAGGAAATTTTTTCACCGGGGGCGAATTTTTTTTTAAAACGTAGGGAATTTTTTTTTACAAAATATATAGGTTTTGGGGCAAAATATATAGTTTTTTGAGCAAAATCTGAAGGTTTTTGGGCAAAATACGAAGATTTTGAAGCAAAATATGAAGGTTTTTGGGCAAAATACGAAGATTTTGAAGCAAAATATGAAGGTTTTGGGGCAAAATATGAAGGGTTTGGGGCAAAAAAAAATTTCCACCGGGGGCAACATCGAAAAATCGAAAAAATTTGCACTAAAATTTCGAAATCCACCGGGGGCGGGCGCCCCCCTCTTAACACATTAGATCCGCCAGTGTATATATATATATATATATATATATATATATATATATATATATATATATATATATATATATATATATATATAGTCAGGATCAATGGGGAAGTAATCAATCGGGGGAAGCGGGGGGAAGCAAATTTTTTTTTTTCGTTTTTTGAAAAAACTTTGTTCACGAACATTATAGATTGGATGAAAATAAGAACATTTAGAAAAGACACTTCGTGATGAATGTTATTATTTTGGCGTGAAAACGATCGACAAAAATAACATTCAAGATAATATTGTTCGTGAAGAATGTTAACATTTTTTTTCATGTTTTGTGAAGTAAAATTTAGCCCGATTTAGAGTTTAGGGTTAGGTGTTTTGGGTTTATGGAATAAACCCAAAACTCCTAACCCTAAAACCTAAACCCTGAACCCTAAACCCTAAACTCTAAACCGTTCGTGTTGAAAACTCAATCTAAATCCTAAATCTAAACCCTAAATCTAAACCCTAAACCCTAAATTTCTAAACCCTAATATCTAAACCCTATAAACCCTAATATCTAAACCCTAATATTTAAACCCTAATGTCTAAAACCTCAACATACGCTCGAAAAACACGATAATTGTTATATATTACTTCTTCGAGCGTTTTCCCGCCAAAATAATAACATTCATCACGAAGTGTCTTTTCTAAATGTTCTGATTTTCATCCAATCTATAATGTTCGTGAACAAAGTTTTTTCAAAAAACGAAGAAAAAAAAATTTGCTTCCCACCGATTGGTTACTTCCCTCTTGATCCTACCAATATATATATATATATATATATATATATATATATATATATATATATATATATATATATATATATATATATATATATATATATATTACGTCATTACTTATTTTGTTTAAGATTGAGCAGGAATTAGAAATAAATTTTTTATCGGCAGTTTTTTTTTTTTCAAGGGTTTAAAATTTATTCAAGCTATGCTGCTCATCCTCATACCGATAAAGGCTGTAGAAGGTTGGTGGTGGTTTAGAATGTGAGATTTGATTATAAGAAACTCAAATCGAATTAGATCTAAATCACCAGGGAGCACTTAGTTTATTTTTATTTGTTTTTTACTTTTTAATATTTTGAGATTAGGTAAAAGTTAGACTACATAAGTTGGTTAAACTGAGACGGAAAAGAGAGAGAGCGTTCTTTATGGTTAATTGGGTTTGTTTGCTCATTGTTGTATATATTCTATGGTGGTGTTAATTGCTTGGTTGCGGTTTGTAGTGGATCAATTGTAGTTCAATATGTTATAGTTCATAGTGAATGCTAGGTAAGTTCAAACAGATTAAAGATCAAGGTCTATATTTCACAAGAAAAAGAGACGGCGCACACTATTGTTTTCTTTGTTTGTTTTTTTTTTTTTTTTAAAATAAAGTATATATTACAAGGTATATAACAACATATTTGATTATCAAACATAGGGGTGTACGTTTTGTCGATTTATGGTTTAATGGTTTGGATTAAATCGGTTTTAATAAGAAAAAAAAATGGATCATTAATGACCAAATCGAATTTGTTAAAACCAAACTAGTCCAACGACGAAATCATTTTATTTGGATAAGTTCTCCATTAAACTAAATTAGTTAGAATCTATTTTATTTACGCAACAACAACATCAGAATCATAGGCGGATCTAGTATGTTAGGAGGGGGGCGCCCGCTCCCGGTGGATTTGAAATTTTTAGTGTAAAATTTTTGGATATTTCGACTTTGTCCCGGCGGAAATTTTTTTTTGCCCTCAAACCTACATATTTTGCCCCAAAACCTTCAAATTTTGTCCAATATTCTCCAAATTTTGCCCCCAAAACCTTCAAATTTTGCCCACAAACCTTCAAATTTTGCCCCAAAACCTTCATATTTTGCCTAAAAAAAATTGCTACAGTTTTAATTTTTTTTGCACCCGGTGAAATAAAATCCTGGATCCGCCACTGATCAGAATATATATACAATATAGGTTGCAATTGTTGGTTATAGTTTTGGTTAGAAGAAATAGATATGGTTGCTTTGTATTTGTGAATGGATGTTATCCCACATAGGTGGGAGGAAGAAGTGGGAGGGGGTGACTTGGTTATAAAAGGAGTGTTAAGCCTCACTTTCAAATTGCACCAATCAATACACTTTAAGTATTTGATTATTTCTTTCTTTCTTACCCTTGTTTGGGAGTTGTTTTAGTTAAATACTTTGGAGAGTGTAGTTGGCTTAAGAGAGTTGTCTATGTCATTGTAACAATTTGTGATATAGTGTATTTCTCTCTTTGGAGGCCCGTGGTTTTTCTCCTGTTTTGGAGTTTCCACGTTAAATTCTTGTGTTGTGAATTGTGCTTATTTCTTTACTATTATTGTTGGGCTCGGTGGTGGAAATTAGTGAGACCGTAATTTCCCAACAACTGGTATCAGAGCGTCAGGTTTGACGGGGGTCTCGGTTATAGGAGTCGGAGTATGCTCTGTGGTTGCCACAGGAGTGGATCGTCCACATCATAAACGAGTTCTATTGATCGTATAGGGTATCTGGTTAGATAATATTTTTTCTGATTCGGAGAAAGTGGTGTCTAGAATTTGTAGTGGACCGGGTGTTGGATTTTCCGATTTAAAGGATCATGTGCGCCACTCCACTACATCAGTCGGCCTGTTGAAACGTGAGCAAAATCAGAGAAAGTGTTGTTAGTAGGATACGGATACGATGTCGAAGTTCAGTTCGATGAGGTTTGATGTAGAGAAATTTGATGGGAGGATCAATTTTGGCTTGTGGCAGGTTCAAGTCAAGGATGTGTTGATTCAGTCCGGGTTACACAA
This sequence comes from Rutidosis leptorrhynchoides, assembly GCF_046630445.1. NCBI lineage: Eukaryota > Viridiplantae > Streptophyta > Magnoliopsida > Asterales > Asteraceae > Rutidosis > Rutidosis leptorrhynchoides. The sequence goes on from NC_092334.1 coordinate 36,407,175, forward strand.
GGCATTTTAAGGTAAACCCACCTTTGTTCCCGGCAGTGATTCTAGCAGTAAGTTCGATGAAGAAGAATGGGATGATATGGATTTGAGGGCGGCAAGTGCGATTCGTCTGTGTCTTGCAAAGAACGTGCTTGCAAATGTGCACAGGTTATCAACGACCAAGGAACTTTGGGATAAGTTGGAACATTTGTACCAGGGCAAGGGCATCTCAAACCGGTTGTGTCTTAAGGAACAGTTTCATACTTTGCGTATGGATGGGGATTCAAAGATTTCAGGTCATCTGAGCATTCTGAATGGTATTGTTTCGGAACTGGAGGCTGAAATGTCCCGTTCATATTAATTATAAACGTTCCATATTAATTGATTTCGTCGAGAGGTTTTGACCTCTATATGAGACGTTTTTCAAAGACTGCATTCATTTTTAAAACAACCATAACCTTTATTTTATCGATAAAGGTTTAAAAAGCATTACGTAGATTATCAAATAATGATAATCTAAAATATACCGTTTAGACACGATCATTACATAATGGTTTACAATATGAATATATTACATCAAAAATAAGTTTCTTGAATGTTGTTTTACATAATATCATACAAGCATGGACTCCAAATCTTGTCCTTATTTTAGTATGCAACAGCGGAAGCTCTTAATAATCACCTGAGAATAAACATGCTTAAAACATCAACAAAAATGTTGGTGAGTTATAGGTTTAACCTATATATTATCAAATCATAATAATAGACCACAAGATTTCATATTTCAATACACATCTCATACATAGAGATAAAAAATCATTCATATAGTTTGAACACCTGGTAACCGACATTAACAAGATGCATATAAGAATATCCCCTATCATTCCGGGACATCCATCGGACATGATAAAACAACATCGAAGTACTAAAGCATCCGCTACAACGGATGGGGTTTGTTGAGCCCAATAGATCTATCTTTAGGATTCGCGTCAATTAGTAGAATGGTTTACTAATTCTTAGGTTACCAAGCAAAAGGGGCATATTCGGCTTCTATCGTTCAACCATAGAAAGTAGTTTCATGTACTTGTGTCTATTTTGTAAAACATTTATAAAGCTGCATGTATTTTCATCCCAAAAATATTAGATTTTAAAAGTGGGACTATAACTCACTTTCACAGATTTTTACTTCGTCGGGAAGTAAGACTAGGCCACTAGTCGATTCACAAACTTATAACAAATATGTACATATATATCAAAGTATATTCAAAATATATTTACAACATTTTTAATACGTTTTAATGTTTTAAGTTTATTAAGTCAGCTGTCCTCGTTAGTAACCTACAACTAGTTGTCCATAGTTAGATGTACAGAAATAAATTGATATATATTACCTTGACCCAATCCACGACCCAGTGTATACACGTCTCAGGCTAGATCACAACTCAAAGTATATATATGTTTGGAATCAACCTCAACCCTGTATAGCTAACTCCAACATTACTGCATATAGAGTGTCTATGGTTGTTCCAAATAATATATATAGATGGGTCGATATGATATGTCAAAACATTTGCATACGTGTCTATGGTATCTCAAGATTACATAATATATTAGAATACATGTATAATACAATATAAGTTAGCTAGGATATGATTAATATAGATTTGTTACCAATTTTCACGTAGCTACAACAAGTAAAAATATCCAATCTTGTTTTACCCATAACTTCTTCGTTTTAAATCCGTTTTGAGTGAATCAAATTGATATGGTTTTATATTGAACTCTATTTTATGAATCTAAACAGAAAAAAGTATAGGTTTATAGTTAGAAATATAAGTTACAAGTTGTTTTTGTAAGAGGTAGTCATTTCAGTCGAAAGAACGACATCTTGATGACCATTTTGAAAAACATACTTCCACTTTGAGTTTAACCATGATTTTTGGATATAGTTTCATGTTAATAATAAAAATCATTTTCCCAGAAGTAAAAATTTTAAATCAAAGTTTATCAAAGTTTTTACTTATCAAACTCAAAACAGCCCGCGGTGTTACTACGACGGCGTATATCCAGTTTTACGGTGTTTTTCGTGTTTTCAGGTTTTAAATCATTAAGTTAGCATATCATATAGATATAGAAAATGTGTTTAGTTGATTTTAAAAGTCAAGTTAGAAGGATTAACTTTATTTGTGAACAAGTTTAGAATTAACTAAACTATGTTCTAGTGATTACAAGTTTAAACCTTCGAATAAGATAGTTTTATATGTATGAATCGAATGATGTTATGAACATCATTACTATCTTAATTTTAGTAGGTAAACCTACTAGAAATGATAAAAATAGATCTAGCTTCAAAGGATCCTTGGATGGCTTGAAAGTTCTTGAAGCAGAATCATGACACGAAAACAAGTTCAAGTAAGATTTCCACTCGAAATAAGATTGTTATAGTTATAGAAATTGAATCAAAGTTTGAATATGAATATTATCTTGTATTATAAAGATATATTACTGTAAATAAGAAAGATTTCTTGAGGTTGGATGATCACTTTACAAGATTGGAAGTAAGCTAGCAAACTTGGAAGTATTCTTGATTTTATGAAACTAGAACTTATAGAATTTATGAAGAACACTTAGAACTTGAAGATAGAACTTGATAGAGATCAATTAGATGAAGAAAATTGAAGAATGAAAGTGTTTGTAGGTGTTTTTGGTCGTTGGTATATGGATTAGATATAAAGGATCTGTAATTTTGTTTACATGTAAATAAGACATGAATGATTACTAATATTTTTGTAATTTTATGAGATATTTCATGCTAGTTGCCAAATGATGGTTCCCACATGTGTTAGGTGACTCACATGGGCTGCTAAGAGCTGATCATTGGAGTGTATATACCAATAGTACATACATCTAAAAGCTGTGTATTGTACGAGTACGAATACGGGTGCATACGAGTAGAATTGTTGATGAAACTGAACGAGGATGTAATTGTAAGCATTTTTGTTAAGTAGAAGTATTTTGATAAGTGTCTTGAAGTCTTTCAAAAGTGTATGAATACATATTAAAACACTACATGTATATACATTTTAACTGAGTCGTTAAGTCATCGTTAGTCGTTACATGTAAATGTTGTTTTGAAACCTTTAGGTTAACGATCTTGTTAAATATTGTTAACCCATTGTTTATTATATCTAAAGAGATGTTAAATTATTACATTATCATGATATTATGATATATTAATATATCTTAGTATGATATATACATTTAAATGTTGTTACAACGATAATCGTTACATATATGTCTCGTTTCGAAATCATTAAGTTAGTAGTCTTGTTTTTACATATGTAGTTCATTGTTAATACACTTAATGAAATGTTTACTTATCATTTATCATGATTAAACATAGTGTATCAATATCTTAATATGATTCATATGTATTTAGTTAGACGTTGTTATAACGATAATCGTTATATATATCGTTTCGAGTTTCTTAATTCAATAAACTCAATTTTATGTATATAACTCATTGTTAAAATACCTAATGAGATACTTACTTATCATAATATCATGCTAACTATATATATAATCATATATATATGTCATAAATAGTTTTTACAAGTTTTAACGTTCGTGAATCACCGGTTAACTTGGGTGGTCAATTGTCTATATGAAACCTATTTAAATTAATCAAGTCTTAATAAGTTTGATTGCTTAACATGTTGGAAACACTTAATCATGTAAATAAAAATTTCATTTAATATATATAAACATGGAAAAGTTCGGGTCACTACAGTACCTACCCGTTAAATAAATTTCGTCCCGAAATTTTAAGCAGTTGGAGGTGTTGACGTATCTTCTGGAAATAAGTGCGGGTATTTCTTCTTCATCTGATCTTCTCATTCCCAGGTGAACTCGGGTCCTCTAAGAGCATTCCATCGAACTTTAACAATTAGTATCTTGTTTTGCTTAAGTCTTTTAACCTTACGATCCATTATTTTGACGGGTTCTTCGACGAATTGTAGTTTTTCGTTGATTTGGATTTTGTCTAACAGAATAGTGAGATCTTCTTTAGCAAAATATTTCTTCAAATTTGAGACGTGGAAAGTGTTATGTACAGCCACGAGTTGTTGTGGTAATTCAAGTCGGTAAGCTACTGGTCCGACACGATCAATAATCTTGAATGGTCCTATATACCTTGGATTTAATTTCCCTCATTTACCAAATCGAACAACGCCTTTACAAGGTACAACCTTAAGCATGACCATCTCTCCAATTTCAAATTCTATATCTTTTCTTTTAATGTCGGCGTAGCTCTTTTGTCGACTTTAGGCGGTTTTCAACCGTTGTTGAATTTGGATGATCTTCTCGGTAATTTCTTGTATTATCTCCGAACCCGTAATCTGTCTATCCCCCACTTCACTCCAACAAATCGGAGACCTGCACTTTCTACCATAAAGTGCTTCAAACGGCGCCATCTCAATGCTTGAATGGTAGTTGTTGTTGTAGGAAAATTCTGCTAACGGTAGATGTCGATCCCAACTGTTTCCGTAATCAATAACACATGCTCGTAGCATGTCTTCAAGCGTTTGTATCGTCCTTTCGCTCTGCCCATTAGTTTGTGGATGATAGGCAGTACTCCTGTCTAGACGAGTTCCTAATGCTTGCTGTAATGTCTGCCAGAATCTTGAAATAAATCTACCATCCCTATCAGAGATAATAGAGATTGGTATTCAATGTCTGGAGACGACTTCCTTCAAATACAGTCGTGCTAACTTATCCATCTTGTCATCTTCTCTTATTGGTAGGAAGTGTGCTGATTTGGTGAGATGATCAACTATTACCCAAATAGTATCAAAACCACGTGCAGTCCTTGGCAATTTAGTGATGAAATCCATGGTAATGTTTTCCCATTTCCATTCTGGGATTTCGGGTTGTTGAAGTAGACCTGATGGTTTCTGATGCTCAGCTTTGACCTTAGAACACGTCAAACATTCCCCTACGTATTTAGCAACATCAGCTTTCATACCTGGCCACCAAAAATGTTTCTTGAGATCTTTGTACATCTTTCCCGTTCCAGGATGTATTGAGTATCTGGTTTTATGAGCTTCTCTAAGTACCATTTCTCTCATATCTCCAAATTTTGGTACCCAAATTCTTTCAGCCCTATACTGGGTTCCGTCTTCCCGAATATTAAGATGCTTCTCCGATCCTTTGGGTATTTCATCCTTTAAATTTCCCTCTTTTAAAACTCCTTGTTGCGCCTCCTTTATTTGAGTAGTAAGGTTATTGTGAATCATTATATTCATAGCTTTTACTCGAATGGGTTCTTTGTCCTTTCTGCTCAAGGCGTCGGCTACCACATTTGCCTTCCCCGGGTGGTAACGAATCTCAAAGTCGTAATCATTCAACAATTCAATCCAACTGCACTGTCTCATGTTCAGTTGTTTCTGATTAAATATGTGTTGAAGACTTTTGTGGTCGGTATATATAATACTTTTTACCCCATATAAGTAGTGCCTCCAAGTCTTTAATGCAAAAACAACCGCGCCTAATTCCAAATCATGCGTCGTATAATTCTGCTTGTGAATCTTTAATTGTCTAGATGCATAAGCAATTACCTTCGTTCGTTGCATTAATACACAACCGAGACCTTGCTTTGAAGCGTCACAATATATTACAAAATCATCATTCCCTTCAGGTAATGACAATATAGGTGCCGTAGTTAACGTTTTCTTTAACAATTGAAACGCTTTCTCTTGTTCATCCTTCCATTCAAATTTCCTCCCTTTATGCGTTAATGCAGTCAAGGGTTTTGCTATTCTGGAAAAATCTTGGATGAACCTTCTGTAGTAACCAGCTAGTCCTAAAAATTGGCGTATATGCTTCGGAGTTTTCGGGGTTTCCCATTTTTCAACGGTTTCAATCTTTGTTGGATCCACCTGAATACCTTCTTTGTTCACTATGTGACCGAGGAATTGAACTTCTTCCAACCAAAATGCACACTTTGAAAACTTAGCGTACAGTTTTTCCTTCCTTAACAACTCTAGCACTTTTATCAAATGTTCTTCATGCTCTTGGTCATTCTTTGAGTAAATAAGTATGTCATCGATGAAAACAATGACAAATTTGTCAAGGTATGGTCCACACACTCGGTTCATGAGGTCCATAAACACAGCTGGTGCATTAGTCAACCCAAACGGCATAACCATAAACTCGTAATGACCGTAACGCGTCCTAAAAGCAGTCTTTGGAATATCATCCTCCTTCACCCGCATTTGATGATACCCAGAATGTAAATCAATCTTAGAATAAACCGATGAGCCTTGTAGTTGATCAAATAAGTCGTCGATTCTCGGTAGTGGGTAGCGGTTCTTGATGGTAAGTTTGTTCAACTCTCGGTAGTCGATACACAACCTAAATGTACCATCCTTCTTCTTGACAAACAAAACAGGAGCTCCCCACGGTGATGTGCTTGGTCGAATGAAACTACGCTCTAAAAGTTCTTGTAATTGGCTCCGAAGTTCCTTTATTTCGCTGGGTGCGAGTCTGTATGGAGCACGAGCTATTGGTGCAGCTCCTGGTACAAGGTCTATTTGAAATTCAACAGATCGGTGTGGAGGTAGTCCCGGTAATTCTTTCAGAAATACATCGGGAAATTCTTTTGTGACGGGAATATTATTGATGTTCTTTTCTTCGGAATTGACTTTCTTGACGTGTGCTAGCATAGCATAGCATCCTTTTCTTATTAGTTTTTGTGCCTTTAGGTTACTAATAAGATTTAACTTCGCGTTGCTCTTTTCTCTGTACACCATTAAGGGTTTTCCTTTTTCTCGTATAATGCGAATTGCATTTTTGTAACAAACGATCTCTACTTTTACTTCTTTCAACTAGTCCATACCGATTATCACATCAAAACTCCCTAACTCTACTGGTATCAAGTCAATCTTAAATGTTTTGCTAACCAGTTTAATTTCTCGATTCTGACATATATTATCTGCTGTTATTAATTTACCGTTTGCTAATTCGAGTAAAAATTTATTATCCAAGGGCGTCGGTGAACAACTTATTTTAGCACAAAAATCTCTACTCATATAGCTTCTATCCGCACCCGAATCAAATAAAACATAAGCAGATTTATTGTCAATGAGAAACGTACCCGTAACAAGCTCAGGGTCTTCCTGCGCTTCTGCCGTATTAATATTGAAAACTCTTCCGCTGCCCTGCCCATTAGTATTCCCTTGATTCGGGCAATTTCTACTAAAGTGGCCCGGTTTTCCACATCCAAAACAAACTATGGCGGTGTTATTGATTCTGACATTATTTGTTCCTTTAGTTCTGTTATGCATTGGTCCGTAGATTTCGCACTTCTTCGCGCTATGACCATTTCTTTTACACCTGTTGCAAAATGTCGTGTAGAATCCCAGGTGATGCTCTTCACATCTTTGGCCTGGCTATTTTTGGTTTTTGTTGCCATTGTTGTTATTGAGATTGTTGTTGGGATTGTTATTATTGCTGTTGTTGTTGTTGTTGTTGTTGTTGTTGTTGTTGTTGTTGTTGTTGTTGTTATTGTTGTTGGGACGGTTATTGTAGTTGTTGTTGGGACGTTTGTTGAAGTTGTTGTTGCGATTGATGTTGCGGTTATTGGGATAGTTATTGCGATTGTGGTTGTGATTGTTGTTGTTGTATTGGTGACTCTTGTCATTGGTTTCTTCCCACTTTCGCTTGACTTGTTTCATGTTAGCCTCTTCGGTCGCCTGCTCTTTAATCCTTCCTTCGATCTGGTTCACTAATTTGTGAGCCATTCGACTTGCCTTTTGTATGGAGGCGGGCTCGTGTGAACTCACATCTTCTTGAATTCTTTCCGGTAACCCTTTTACAAATGCGTCGATCTTCTCTTCTTCGTCTTCGAACGTTCTGGGACACAATAGGCACAATTCTGTGAATCTTCGTTCGTACGTGGTGATATCGAAACCTTGCGTTCATAATCCTCTAAGATCTACCTTGAGCTTATTGACCTCGTTTCTGGGACGATACTGCTCATTCATCAATTGCTTGAATGCTGACCATGGTAGTGCGTAAGCAACATCTTGTCCTACCTGCTCGAGATAGATATTCCACCATGTTAACGCCGTACCTGTGAAGGTATGCGTAGCATACTTAACTTTTTCCTCTTCGATACACTTACTTATGGCAAAAACCGATTCGACCTTCTCGGTCCACCGTTTCAATCCAATTGGTCCTTCGGTTCCATCAAATTCTAAAGGTTTCAGGCAGTGAATTCTTTGTAGGAACATCATACACGATTTCTTGTGAAATTAGTTCTACTGCTAGATCCATAGTTATTGTTATTTTGCATCACAGCCTACACTGTGGCTATGTTCACAGCAAGGAATACACGGAAGTCTTCCTCACTCATGTTCAAGTTCTGACGAGTCGCCGGTGCCATTTCCTTCAAAATAGCCAAAAGAATTGAGTTAATCATATAGAATTTAAGAGTAGTCAATAGTTTTTCATAGCATAATATGAACTTATTTATAAAAGCTTTTTCTTCATATTAGCATTTTATAGTTTTAATTCGGGTAGTACCTACCCGTTAAGTTCATACTTAGCAGCTATTATACAATTCAACTACTACGATTCTATCTGAAAAACTTATTACAATAATATTTCGCGTTCAAACTTTATACAATATTTTACAAACTTACAATACCGCTATAATACATATAGGATGAAATATAGCACATAATAACTTTGCTACTCGGCAGCTATGAAGGCAATTTTAGTTAATACGCAAGTTGTTCAGCAAAAGAAATAAAGACACGTAATTCATAAGTCCAGAAACAAGTCATGCATTTTGGTTTTACTAAGACGACTTCCCATCCTTGATCTTGTGGAAAATAACCGTTATGACCATTGGCTAGGCAGCATGTTGTAATGTCGTCAAAAGGACGAGGGTTTCGTAATGTCCAACAGCCCCGTAATAATCTAAAAACCTTGTTTCTCACCCCAACTACTGAATCCATCACTTGTGGGAAGATTTTATTTAAAAGCTGCAATCCGATGTTCTTTTTCTCACTTTAGTAAGAAGCGAACATCACTAACCCATAAGCATAACATGCTTCTTTATGTTGCATGTTGAAGCATGTTAGAAGCTCTTTCCAATTCACGAAATCCTATGTTGGGATATGTTGAGTCAAAATAGGTTCTTAACCCGTAGCTTAAAATTGCATTTGGGTTCCCCGCATTTAACGCTTTAAAGAAAACATGGCGTAACTTACGGTTCCCCAATGTGATATACCCCACCTATCAAAGAAAAGCCTTTTATAAACTAAGGCATTTCTGGAAAGTCTTTCAAATGTTTGACAAGTTAATTTCGCCATAACTAAATGTGCTGATGAATTCTGACCGACTCTAGACAAGATTTCCTCAATCATATCCTCTGGTAGGTCTTCTAAAATATTCGATTGTCTACCCTTAACGTCCATTTTATTGTTATACTGTAAAATAGACAAGGATTAGATTCGTAAAAGATAATTAACAAACAATACAAGCAATTTTTACATAGAACATAAAAGGACAAGCACACTACAATTCATATAATACACAACATGATTACAACCCTCTAATCTGAATCACTGGTTTCTTCTTCTTCGGACTTGGTTCGTTTTCCTAATTTTCTAGGGATATATGGTGTTCCTCTAATACGAGCCGTTGTTTTCCACAATGGTTTAGAAAAACCTGGTGGTTTAGAGGTTCCCGGGTCATTGTTACATTTTAGGAAATACGGATGTTGCCGATACATATAAAGTTCATCGGGGTTGGAATCTGGTTTCTCTATTTTTATACCTTTTCCCTTATTATTTTCTTTCGCTTTATTAAATTGGGTCGAGGTAATTTCTATAACATCATCGGAATCCTCATCGGGATGCGATTCATTGGAAAATTGATAATCTTCCCAATATTTTGCTTCCTCGGCGGAAACACCATTGACCATTATTAACTTTGGTCCGTTGGTTGAGGATTTTCTTTTATTTAATCGATTTACTATAGGTATCAATATTTCTTCCTCCGGAACCTCTTCTTCTTCCGGTTCCTCCTCTTCTGGTTCCTCTTCTTCCGGTTCCTCTTCTTTCGGTTCCTCCTCTTCCGGTTCCTCTTCTTCCGGTTCCTCTTCGGAAATTTGTGAATCTTCCCAAAATATATTCGATTCTTCATTATTATTAGGTGAATCGATGGGATCTGTACTAGTGGTAGACATCTATCACACAATATCAAACACATTAAGAGGTTAATATATCACATAATATTTACATGTTAATAATATATAGTTTCCAACAAAAGTGTTAAGCAATCGTTTTTAAAGAAAACACGGTCGAAGTCCAGACTCACTAATGTATCCTAACAAACTCGATAAGACACACTAATGCAAATTTCTGGTTCTCTAAGACCAACGCTCTGATACCAACTGAAATGTCCCGTTCATATTGATTATAAACGTTCCATATTAATTGATTTCGTCGCGAGGTTTTGACCTCTATATGAGACGTTTTTCAAAGACTGCATTCATTTTTAAAACAACCATAACCTTTATTTTATCGATAAAGGTTTAAAAAGCATAACGTAGATTATCAAATAATGATAATCTAAAATATACCGTTTACACACGACCATTACATAATGGTTTACAATATGAATATATTACATCAAAAATAAGTTTCTTGAATGCAGTTTTACATAATATCATACAAGCATGGACTCCAAATCTTGTCCTTATTTTAGTATGCAACAGCGGAAGCTCTTAATAATCACCTGAGAATAAACATGCTTAAAACGTCAACAAAAATGTTGGTGAGTTATAGGTTTAACCTATATATTATGAAATCATAATAATAGACCACAAGATTTCATATTTCAATACACATCCCATACATAGAGATAAAAAAATCATTCATATAGTTTGAACACCTGGTAACCGACATTAACAAGATGCATATAAAAATATCCCCTATCATTCCGGGACATCCATCGGACATGATAAAACAATATCAAAGTACTAAAGCATCCGCTACAACGGATGGGGTTTGTTGGGCCCAATAGATCTATCTTTAGGATTCGCGTCAATTAGTAGACTGGTTTACTAATTCTTAGGTTACCAAGTAAAAGGGGCATATTCGGCTTCGATCATTCAACCATAGAAAGTAGTTTCATGTACTTGTGTCTATTTTGTAAAACATTTATAAAGTTTCATGTATTCTCATCCCAAAAATATTACATTTTAAAAGTGAGACTATAACTCACTTTCACAGATTTTTACTTCGTCGGGAAGTAAGACTTGGCCACTGGTCGATTCACGAACCTATAACAAATATTTACATATATATTAAAGTATGTTCAAAATATATTTACAATATTTTTAATACGTTTTAATGTTTTAAGTTTATTAAGTCAGCTGTCCTCGTTAGTAACCTACAACTAGTTGTCCATAGTTAGATGTACATAAATAAATTGATATATATTATCTTGACCCAATCCACGACCCAGTGTATACATGTCTCAAGCTAGATCACAACTTAAAGTATATATATTTTTGGAATCAACCTCAACCATGTATAGCTAACTCCAACATTACTGCATATAGAGTGTCTATGGTTGTTCCAAATAATATATATAGATGGGTCGATATGATATGTCAAAACATTTGCATACGTGTCTATGGTATCCCAAGATTACATAATATATTAGAATACATGTATAATACAATATAATTTAGCTAGGATATGATTAATATAGATTTGTTACCAATTTTCACGTAGCTACAACAAGTAAAAATATACAATCTTGTTTTACCCATAACTTCTTCGTTTTAAATACGTTTTGAGTGAATAAAATTGTTATGGTTTCATATTGAACTCTATTTTATGAAGCTAAACAGAAAAATTATAGGTTTATAGTCAGAAATATAAGTTACAAGTCATTTTTGTAAGAGGTAGTCATTTCAGTCAAAAAAACGACGTCTTGATGATCATTTTGAAAAACATACTTCCACTTTGAGTTTAACCATGATTTTTGGATATAGTTTCATGTTCATAAGAAAAATAATTTTTCCAGAAGAACAACTTTTAAATCAAAGTTTATCATAGTTTTTAATTATCAAACCCAAAACAGCCCGCGGTGTTACTACGACGGCGTATATCCAGTTTTACGGTATTTTTCGTGTTTTCAGGTTTTAAATCATTAAGTTAGCATATCATATAGATATAGAAAATGTGTTTAGTTGATTTTAAAAGTCAAGTTAGAAGGATTAACTTTATTTGCAAACAAGTTTAGAATTAACTAAACTATGTTCTAGTGATTACAAGTTTAAATCTTCAAATAAGATAGTTTTATATGTATGAATCGAATGATGTTATGAACATCATTACTACCTTAATTTTAGTAGGTAAACCTAATGGAAATGAGAAAAATAGATCTAGCTTCAAAGGATCCTTGGATGGCTTGAAAGTTCTTAAAGCAGAATCATGACACGAAAACAAGTTCAAGCAAGATTTTCACTCGAAATAAGATTATTATAGTTATAGAAATTAAATCAAAGTTTGAATATGCGTATTACCTTGTATTAGAAAGATATATTACTATAAATAAGAAAGATTTCTTGAGGTTGGATGATCACTTTACAAGATTGGAAGTAAGCGAGCAAACTTGAGAGTATTCTTGATTTTATGAAACTAGAACTTATAGAATTTATGAAGAACACTTAGAACTTGAAGATAACTTGAGAGAGATCAATTAGATGAATAAAATTGAAGAATGAAAGTGTTTGTAGGTGTTTTTGGTCGTTGGTATATGGATTAGATATAAAGGATGTGTAATTTTGTTTACATGTAAATAAGTCATGAATGATTACTAATATTTTTGTAATTTTATGAGATATTTCATGCTAGTTGCCAAATGATGGTTCTCACATGTGTTAGGTGACTCACATGGGCTGCTAAGTGCTGATCATTGGAGTGTATATACCAATAGTACATACATCTAGAAGCTGTGTATTGTACGAGTACGAATACGGGTGCATACGAGTAGAATTGTTGATGAAACTGAACGAGGATGTAATTGTAAGCATTTTTGTTAAGTAGAAGTATTTTGATAAGTGTCTTGAAGTCTTTCAAAAGTGTATGAATACATATTAAAAACTACATGTATATACATTTTAACCGAGTCGTTAAGTCATCGTTAGTCCTTACATGTAAATGTTGTTTTGAAATCTTTAGGTTAACGATCTTGTTAAATGTTGTTAACCCATTGTTTATTATATCTAAAGAGATGTTAAATTATTACATTATCATGATATTATGATATATTAATATATCTTAGTATGATATATATACAGTTAAATGTTGTTACAACGATAATCGTTACATATATGTCTCGTTTCGAAATCATTAAGTTAGTAGTCTTGTTTTTACATATGTAGTTCATTGTTAATACACTTAATGACATGTTTACTTATCATTTATCATGATTAAACATAGTGTATCAATATCTTAATATGATTCATATGTATTTAGTAAGACGTTGTTATAACGATAATCGTTATATATATCGTTTCGAGTTTCTTAATTCAATAAACTCAATTTTATGTATATAACTCATTGTTAAAATACCTAATGAGATACTTAATTATCATAATATCATGTTAACTATATATATAATCATATATATGTCATCATATAGTTTTTACAAGTTTTAACGTTCGTGAATCACCGGTCAACTTGGGTGGTCAATTGTCTATATGAAACCTATTTAAATTAATCAAGTCTTAACAAGTTTGATTGCTTAACATGTTTGAAACACTTAATCATGTAAATAACAATTTCATTTAATATATATAAACATGGAAAAGTTCGGGTCACTACAGTGTCTATTGGAGTTAAAATGGAAGATGAAGATAAAGCTTTGAGGCTGATATTATCTTTGTCATCGTCCTATGAGCACATGAAACCTATTTTAATGTATGGGAAAGAAACTCTGAAGTTTGAAGACGTTACTAGCAAGCTCCTATCCGAGCAGAAAAGACTGGAAGGTAACGGGGTCTCGTCATCAGAAAGTACGGTACTGTTGTGTTCGGATAGGCGGAAGAGAAACTCCGGAAAGAATCTGGTATGTTGGAAGTGCGGGAAAACTGGACATGTAAGGGTTAATTGTCCAGGTGGAGCTAATTCGGCAAATGGCTCCAAAGGCGCTAATGATGTCTCCGTTGTTACGGAGAGTGACGAATTCCTCTGAAGTCACGTCATCCTCATGGTGTGTCCGCGCCACCATGGAAAGGGATGTTCGTTAGCAGTTCCACAAATTGCACATGGGCATTGGTTTGGCGTTGATGCAAGGTGTGTGGTGGAAACTGATGTTGTAGCTGATGAAACTTCCAGGGAAAGCCAAACAGGAAGTTGCACCATAACTGTTCAGCTGGTTATACAACATGTGCCGAGGTGAAATGCTTGGAATGTGATATTCTAAGTGCTATGCTCTTTATGGTGGAGTATGATAATTCTGTTTAGAGTTATGATTGTCTGTTATGATAATGATTGTCGGGTTTTGACAATGTTCGATGAAGATGCAAATTTTATTTCTTGGGTTAGAGGTAATGTCAGCGGCATGAAGATGAGGATCTTGAAGTTGTCGTCGAGGAAGCATCTACGTCGGTTTCTATTGCAAAGTGGAAGCATGGTTATCTTCTTCTATCCAAAAGGTGGAGATTTGTTGGTTATAGTTTTGGTTAGAAGAAATGGATATGGTTGCTTTGTATTTGTGAATGGATGTTATCCCACATAGGTGGGAGGAAGAAGTGGGAGGGGGTGACTTGGTTATAAAAGGAGTGTTAAGCCTCACTTCCAAATTGCACCAATCAATACACTTTAAGTATTTGATTATTTCTTTCTTTCTTCCACTTGTTTGGGAGTTGTTTTAGTTAAATACTTTGGAGAGTGTAGTTGGCTTAAGAGAGTTGTCTATGTCATTGTAACAATTTGTGATATAGTGTATTTCTCTCTTTGGATACCCGTGGTTTTTCTCCTATTTTGGAGTTTCCACGTTAAATTCTTGTGTTGTGGATTGTTCTTATTTCTTTACTATTATTGTTGGGCTGGGTTGTGGGAATTAGTGAGACCGTAATTTTTCAACAGCAATATTGTCGCCTCATGTAACTTAACATAGTTAATCCGATTTCATTCAAAATTGTTTTGACACGACGATTTTTTCGGGTAGAACCATTTAGTGCACACTCATAATTAAAATACAAAGCAATGCAACAGAAAACATAATCTGACACACAATCACAAGATACGACAAAATAACAAACGAAATAACTAAATCAAATTTAACTACCAACAAGTATTGTGATGAGTTTTTTTTTTTTTGCGGTTTAATATATATGTTTGACAATGAGTTGAAAACAATAACAAAATAAATGAAAAAGAGTAAGTGAATTTTGCAAAGGATAAGTGTTTGTTTAGCTAGTTTTCTTTTTCAGTAAGTGACGCCAATTCAAATTTTTTGTACGTTACAAAGAGATTACTCAATGTTTAGTGATTCGCGGAGGGGGAACACGATGTACAGAGACGAGGTTCATGGAGACTAGATTTTGGAATCAACCCCGCTCTGATTCCATCTTGAAAACCGCATGAGGATTATTGTATTGTTAATACGATATTTATCAAGATAAATGATAACATAAAACCCTCAAAACCTAACGGGGTCCAAGCTCATAGTCTGAATCAACCTAATCAATATTCTAATGCCAACTCAAACTCAACTGTTTTATTTTATATGAATAAAAAAAAAAAAAAAAAAAAAAACTAAAAAGAAATATGTGATACATATCGCTAATGACTGATTTTTGAAAGGGCATGGATGAGTGTTAACCCTCCTAATATTTTGAGTTATGTAGTCACATTGTTAACATGTATATGTTAATATGGTTGAGTGGTTTATAATGGGCATTTCTTCCTAAACGAACTAGGTTTAAATTCTTTCCATCTTTTTTTTTTTTTTTTTTTTTTTTTTTTTTAAAATTGTATAAACTAGTTAAAGACCCGCGAATTCGCGGGTTCTATTTAAAAAAAGGTTCTTAAATTAACGTAAGATATAAAAGTACTTGTAGTTCCAAATGTTTTACATGAAATAACGTGAAAATATGGTCACATAATTACACACAAGTTGATGAGTTCACATAAAAATAACAATAATATAAATAAAACAAAAGGAACATAAAAATTATTTATATAGGTATGGAGTCCCATTGGTGATTAAACGAAGTTAATCGCTTTTGATAGTTGTGAATCGTATATGGACTTGTTTTAAATTTATTTATTTATGTTGATACCATCCATTCAAACAGTAATCAATCATGATGTAGTAACATGAAATTTTAATATCTTGAACATACGAAAAACGAAAAACGAATTATCGAATATGACATAGGTTCTGGAAATAAGACATACGCAGATTTGAAAGTTTGAATAACTTCCATGTTGTCATCCACATATACACGACAGCTATATAATTGATTACTAACTTGGGGACCTGTAATTGACCATTCAAATTTGTTATTAAGTTTTAATTTAGCATTGAAATTATATTTGTATCATCATATTTAATGATGTATTTACCATCGAAATTACGAAGTTTGCAATTACTGATCAGGCAAATCAAAAGCGAGCCATAGAATTTTGATTAAAAAGTATTGATTAATGTATAATTCGGAGTAGGTATTTAAATGATATATAAAACGGATTCAAAGAATTACCTCCTGATCCATCATAACCATCTCAACTGATGCAACAACATTCAGTGCGTTATGATAGGTGCGTTTCCAAACAGTAAACAACTTGACTTAAATGTTTGGATCAACAACATCATCGGTTAGCAAATTCAAAGGCACAAAAACTTGATCAGCAGCCATTGGAATGATCGAATGATTGTGAGATTTTGATTTTTTGTATGTTGCTGTGTGTGTTTGGAATGAAGATAGCAGCATCGATTGATCGGGTTTTATAGATCATATTTGGTTGATTTAGGCCGAGATTTTAGAAATGAATATGGAATTGATTCAAATTGATTTGAATTTTGAATTGTATTGGGATAAAGATTGACGGTGAAATTGGGGATGATATTTTCATTTAGGGATAAGATGTTATACTATAAAAACTGAATACTTCATAATAGCTAATCAAACCTCTTAATCTTCTCTATTTTTAAATCATTTTTTTTCCCGACTACTTTATAGAATTTTTTTTAAAGTCCGTTTTTTTTTTGTTTATTCCGAGACAACTCCGATTTGATTTATTATTATAATTTTTTTTTTACTTAATCTAAGTTTTGGATTTTGATAAAAATAAAATATTGAGGGCAAAAATATTGTAAGGCTGCTAAGATAAAATTTAAAAGTGTAAAAAGGATATATAATTAACGTGTTAAAAGATGAGTAACACATATTTAAGATTTTGAAGATATATTTAAAAATTCGGAGTATAGAATGTGTTTACATATATATTAACGTGTTTGTCATTGACTTTTTATAATACAATCCGTATTTTTTTACTTCTTTCCTATTTTACTTGGAACCGTTTTTTATTCAGTAGTTGTTTACAAAATAATCATTTGACTAATAGGGGTAGTGTAGTAATGTGGCTATAAAATGAAATTTGGATTAAGTAATAATCATTTGACATTAAGATCCAATGGTCATAATTAATTGATAGCGAAAAATTAATGGTCAAGATTGTTTTTTTGAAATAAATATTACTTACTTTTCCTTTTCTTTTAATAAGAAGAGGGATGCTCACTACTATGTTATCTTTCTGTTTTCTTTTTGAATTGTGTAAGCTCATTTTTCACATTAATTTTTTTGTTTTAATTGTGTAGTTTCATTCTTATTTTAAGAATTAAAGCTATAAATACGTTATATAGTTTCACTTTTATTTCAATGTAAGCTGTATACTAAATAAAATATTAGTGTACGTCACATACAATCAAAAAGTGTTTTAATGTGTGCTATTGGTGGTTTGTTACCTGTTGAACCGGTAAAATCTATTTTTTAGCATTTTTTATTTTATATGGCTACAAATAGATTATATATACTTTCATTTATTTTCCGATGTAGGCTATATATAAAATTGATTTGTTTCGATGTATCATTAACTAAATTCACCACAAAGATGCCACGTCATCTCGCTTTTCTTTTATTCGGTTAATAAGTTCAGTGCGCTCATATTAGCACAATTTTTGAAAGTATATAGCTTACACTTGTATTTTATTGGGCATACACTAAAATAAAAATGAAAGTATATAACGCATTTATAGATCTAAACCTTAATTTAATTGTCTAAAATATATTTATACATGTATAGTTTTTACATTACCACAAATGATCTAATTGTTCATTAAATATTATTTTTAACTGTGATCTTATATACTTTATTAAATCATCACTAAATAGTCAGTGGTTGAGATCCCGAGTTCCTTGCAAGAGGTCTTATGTTCGAATCTCGTCTGGGACGAGTATTTAGTGGTGGTCAAAGTTTGGAAAGAGTAATTTTGTTGGGCTACGTACATCAGAGTGTGAGGTCGGATTACTCGCCTCCCGAGGTGCCCGAACAGGAGAAACCTTCTACCTTTTTTTTTTTGGGCGAAAATATTAGTATATATATATATATATATATATATATATATATATATATATATATATATATATATATATATATATATATAATAGACCCGAAGATCCGGTGGTACAACATTGAACAGATCGTAACGATCTATAGTGAAAGTAATTGGTCACAAACGACCAAAAACACATTGACACCCGCTCTTTTCGTTCTAAACAAATGAACAACAACATTGAAAGCTGAGCGAGCACATTGGAAATACAATTGAGAATACATAAAAACAAAACCAACAATCTTATGCCTACAAACATGCACATAAACCCGGTCACGTATCTAATCCCGCATCTTCACCCCGCAGAAACCGCAAACTCAAACCAATCACCGGACAACCCAAGAACACCTAACCCGAGGCCTATTTACCGAAGTCAACTAAGTCAACAATGCCGGCAACAATATCACCTTCTACCTTTTTACATAGCTAATCAAACGGTGTAAAGACAAAGAAAGACTTTAAAAACACTTGTGGGACAGAGGCTCTTTACCGATTACTTTGAATATCCGCCACTATTCCGTACATGTCTTTCTATATAGAATAATTAACATCTAACATTTTAACATGAAATGAATTTATAAAATAAAACAGATAACCCCACTACCCAAAAAAAAAGTAATAAAAGAGATACGATTGACGATTACGGTTGGCGTTGAAAACTTGCAAAAGAGGTTGAGTTGAGGCCACAAAAGCCTTAAAGCCAATATACAAGAGTCTACTCATAAGTCTTGTTTGTCTCATCACTATGACACTATTAATTTTGTCTTGCTCACACTTGACTTTTCAAGTCAAGTTTATTACTTTACTTTTCACAATTAAATCCAAAAGTTTTATATTGACATGTTTATATAACTCTTTTTTATTATGAAAAGTCTTTTTCTTTTTCAAATAGAGAAAAATGTCAAATTGAGAACTTTATCCGTTTTAGCTCTCAATGCCATGAGCCTACTCACTAACAAACATATATAGCCGTCAGCAACCTAGTAACGTAAGTCCCATTAATTCACCATCTTCCTACACACTTTCCTAATTTAAACTCCATAATTAAACTAATCTACTAAGGTAACATCAAAGAATTCTTTTTCGTCTATTTTTATGGGACCTTATAAGTATCATTTTTTAAATGCAACCACTGTTGCCACGTACCATTAAACATGACAAAAAACGAAACTTCTTGGATAGGTAAAGGAAGGTCATAGGAAAGAGGTAGTCATACTATAAATCAACAACCGAAAACCTAACTTGCAAAAGCAAATATGATCATGGATGCATATGATCCCATGTCTAAATCCAATACTTACATATCAGATGACTCACCTGATAAAGAATATTATGATGTACACCAAAATTGTGAATTTTTTGATAACTTACTCATGATTGATGAGTGGATGAATGAAGATCAAGCACCCATGGTCCCTGAGTATCAAGATCATATGCAAGTTTACGTTTCAGCCGCCATTGATGATGGAAGTCAGTCTATTATTGGAAGCAGTAGCATTAATAGCCACCTTCAAGGAGATAGTAGTGGTAATTATTAAACTCATTTAATTATTAGAAGCAAGCGTCGATTTATTTGCGACTTAACTGTCGCTTAGAGTCTAAATTGAACTTCAAACGGGTTTAAAACTCATGGAAATTTGATTTTATCATTTTCATTGCGTCTCACACTGTTTTTTTCAGCCTACTTATTGGCCGGAGGTCCATTCGGATTCGGAAGCAATCTACCTATCCATAGAACATTGTAAGAGTGGACTTTCTCTACTCTGGGGTGTTTCACTATGGGTAGAGAAATGACTTTTCTTTATTCTAGGATAAGGAAATGATTATCATACACAATTTTTTATGTAAACTAGATGACATACACTTTGATCATTTAAACGTATACGACTTGCAAACATGGACAAAAAGAAAGTGCCGTGATATATAATGAATCTAAAGAATATAAAAAGGTGTATTATGTTATTAGGTGGCGTGCAACTGCAAGATCAAAGCGGTACAAAAGCGAAAGTCGCCTTCAAAACTCAATCACAGGTAGAGATACTAGATGATGGATTCAAGTGGAGGAAGTATGGAAAGAAGATGGTGAAAAACAGCCCAAACCCAAGGTACTAAACTAAACGTCTTTTATTAAATAAATAGATATAGATATTGCTACTATTTCACATTAAATTATAAGTTCAATATGGATGACGTAAAAAAAATAGTACTAATATCGTATAAACAAATATTCCAACAGGAATTATTATCGTTGTTCTGCTGAAGGATGTTCAGTTAAAAAGAGAGTTGAAAGAGACATAGATGATGTACGATTTGTAATCACAACCTATGAAGGCATCCATAACCATCAACGTATTTAATTTATTATTAGCTGTTATATATACAAGCTTAATCACACCAGTATCATACTGATAAGTGAATACTAAAGTGTTGTATATTTTTTGGGTTCTGTTGAAAGAAGAGGGTTGTATTTCAGTTACTTTTTTTTCAGTACCCAACGTTATGGATCTTTTTCTTACAATATAAATAGAATAATTACATGAGGAGTCCTGTGGTTTATCCAAGATTTTATACGAGTCCCTAAACTTATTTTTAATGTGTGAAGTCCTCGTACTTTACACTCGTTACACGAAGAGTACCTATCATTAAATTCTTTAGGTCCGGTTATAAGTCCACAACTGACCTAGTCAATAAATTATTCAATAAACATGTAAAAAATTATTAAATAAACATGCCATGTTTAAAAACCCAAACCTGTACAATTGTTGTCTTTCTTCGATATGGCTCAGCTCCGATCTCCGGCTGAACTCCGAATGAAATGATTTCTTTAGGTCGGGTGGCATCCTACAACTCCGGAGAACTCGACATTTGAACGACGGGCCCATCGTTTGTTGACTATTCCAATAGGGTTATAAGAAAGAATATTTGTTTCTACTTCCCATGTGGGATGAGTTTCATCCTTTTATAACCGATTAAACTCCAACAATAACCCTCTTTAATCGGTTTAGCTACATGCTAACCATTTGTTGGATCATGATAAATACAAAGATGAAACAAGAGTACAAAACAAAGAAAAAACACATGGACTACATCGTTATTTGCTTTTTTCTACATTCATTCCATAAACAAATAGGTGTATAGATGCAATTTTAAAACAAACGTGCCCAACTAAATAGCTATCAAAACTAACCACTAACTCCTACGTTGACCCATTATTCTGCTTAAGTTTCAGTCACCACTCAGCACTCCCAACTAATTCAAACTACCTAACACAATTAATTAAAACTACTAAGACTTTGATTAATTCTAACTTATTATTAATCTGAACATACAACCATGCCATTTAGCATAACATGACATAACCAATTACTTGAACAATCAATCCCTTAATTGCTTATGTTCAAGTTAACCTTCATGCAAATAACAAGTTACTGCTTTCGCATACTGCGTTCAGTTGCTCTTTTCCTGCTGATTTCCTGCTAATTTCTTCTACAAATCTGCTTCACATTGCTGCTTCTACTGCTTTTTTTCTGAAAATATTCTGCTTGCAGATCTTTCTACTATTATCTATTGTTGGCTACTTGCTACCATTGCTTGGTATTTCTCCATGCTGCTACTGCTACTCTTTCTGCAAATATTTTTCTGCTAATATTTGCGGTTTCTTCCTGCCTTTGTTTACTGCTTTCTACTGCTGCTATTTAGTAATCGATTATGATCACCCCTACGACTTTCTTGTTACAGACCAGGACCTACTACCCGCTCTCTGATACCAAGTGTTGAACCGGTTTAGCCTAAAAACATGCCATACATATAAGCTTATGAGTTCCTGAGTACTCTAAAATCAATCAGTGATAGAGAGAGGTTCCCATAGGGTTATAAGCAAGAATTTGTTTGTTTACTTCCTATGTGCGATGACTTTCATCTTTTTATAACTGATTATGCTCCAACAACATAAAGGGGTTTTAGATCTAATTGGGTTACCTACAATATAAATGCACAAAAATGGCGTGTATTGTAATAGCTATGTAGGTTTTCGCTTTTTGTTTCGATTTGTCATCTCTCTGAAGTTTCTAAAGATTAGAATTTTTAACGATTTTTCTTAAGATGGATTTGATAACGTATGTGCGAATATTTACATAGTTTGGAATTTCAGCACGATGATTTCATCCGTAACTGTTTTTGGTTAAATATAATTCTTATGTGGGTTTGTTGGGTTTATATCAAGTGATTCAAGAAATATTGGTTGATTTTGAAGTTTATGATTTTGACTTTTATAGAAGAATATTTACATGTTTTTTATATAGATTAAAGATTGAAGATGAATATAGTGTAGTTAACAGAGAAGATAAACATATAATTACTAAAATACCCTTAAGTGCGTTGGACATGTCATGAGTTAACGAGCTTTTTAGCAATTGTTAGTGGCAGGGACCCCTCGCGAAACGAGCGTAAAGTACAGGGATCCCGCACATCAAAAAAAAAATTAGGGCAATGCATGAAATCTGAGGTAAACTACAGGGACGCCTAATGTAATTTTGCTATATATAAAATGACTTTGTTTGATGCATTGACGAATGTAGAATTAAAATTAAGGAGTCTTAATTTTTTCTAAACTATTGAGAGGGTAGCTTAGACCACCGTCACAGTGATTGTGACATGAAGTCCATTTTGGTGTTTTTGGAATGAGAGAGAATATTTTGAATGTGACCTGCTAGAGTTAAATTTTGAAGTTGTGTTACGTTAATGTTAAATTTGGGCGTCAAATAAGAGTAAAAGGTTTTTAGTAATGTGATAAAATATGATTTAAAGTTAGGTTAAAATGAGGTGTCAAATTTGAGTGGGTATCAAATTTAACAATTGCTTGTCATGAAATAAACTGACACCCTGAAAAGTCAAATTTAAAGCCTCTTTCACCACATCACAGGATAACGGTGTTAGGGGCATCATCTTTCACCACATCACAGGATAACGGTGTTAGGGGCATCATCTTTCACCATCTTTCACCACATCACAGGAAAAATTGACTCTGACTCCTAGTGAATGATGGTATTTTACCTGAAAAAATCACAAGTCCCAAAAATATGTTAGATGTTATATAATATTTAATGGTGTCTTATATAATTTTAAGTTAATTTAAAAACAAAAATAATCTAGACAATCACTATCACGGAACACTACTTATCCTACATAGAGTCGCCAGTGATTTGATGTAATGTGTAACACCGCGTCAGAATCCATTAACGGTGTATTAACTCATGGTCCCACAGTTAACGGTCACGCTCTCTATATGAGACGTTTAAGAAAAGCATTCGCATTAATTTCAAAAGACGTTGTCATTAAATGTAAAGTAACTCAAAACAGTTAACATTAATGACAAAAGTAAATAATCCCAAACATTATTTAAAGTAAATAGTTTTTAATGCGAATGTAAGATGTTCAAGATAATGATAATGATGGACTCCAATCCATAGCATGCAACCAAGCAAGTAGTCATCAAAGTAGCGGAAGCAAATACCTCTAAGAACCTGAGATAAAACATGAAAACGGTCAACAAAATTGATGAGTGAATCTACAGGTTTAGTAAATCGTTTATCGTTTGTTAGACCACGAGATTTCGTTCAAAGTAGTAAAAATTATACATCTGTTATGAGCACTCGAATATAAAGCTCTAACCCGCGGATAGCTAAAATGCTACACGACTTCCTTTAACCTATAAGTATACACTGATCAAGCATATATGTAACGAAGTAATAAGCACTCGTTCGTTGAGTGAGGTTTGTCAGACCTAATGGATCCGTCCCTATGATTCGAGTTTACAAATGTAATTAAGATATTCAAGCTAAGGGATTTTTGATCGAACTCATATGTATATTGAGTTTATTACTCGTGTCTAATTCGTAAAACGGTTTAAAAACAACATGTTATCTCATCCCAAAAAGTAAAAGTGTATGAGACTTTAGACTCACCTTGAGTGCACTTGAATAAAGCACAAGTAACGAGTAGTCGGATTACTACGACCGAGTAATGTAACCTAGATATACCAATATATAGCTACATAAGTCTATTTCAATAGAGTGTGATCCACAGTACAGCTGTCCTATTGCTCAGACCGGCGCACTTGTAAAGTAAAACTCAACTAGTTCATGTAAGTCAAACAAAAGTCAAACTTGGTCAAGTTGGTCAACCTAAGTCAACTACATCAGTAGGTCATGTCAATGATGTCACATAGTCATACCAAGGTTAACTCATAAGTTTCACATATTCGTTTAGCAATTTAACGTTTATTAGTTCGGTCACCGTACGTGTTCATAAAAGTCATGCAATCGGACAAGTATTATCCACAAATGACACATCAAGAAATTATGATAAACTCCAGATCATAAGTACAGGTCATAAGATTTCTAAAAAGACCAACTATCGTACGATTCCTAGAACTCACGTAGCATGCAAATCTTTCTAGTTCAGTTTCTGTTCGCGCATTAGTTTTATAAAATTCTCATTTAATCTAGAGACATGAAAATCATACTAGACCAGTGGGAGAATTTCATAAAAATCCCAAAGTTTAATCTATAAAAAGATCTAAGAAATTCATTCACCCAATCTTTACAATTTCGCCCATCAAGTCAGACTTTCTGATTTAGACAGAATCCATACCTATGGTTTCGGCACGCATAAAGCACATAGCAAGTAGAGTTTTCAGAGATAGATATACAAATTACATATGCTCCATAACATTCATTTAACAACATATCAGAAGCTCAAGCTTCAAAACAATTTCTACTTCATGCTAGGCTATTATATGTACAAACGAGACAGATTCGACTCGATTTAAGTAGCCATTTTCGGGTGCGATTATCCGGACATCTAGAGACAATTAGCACACAAGGTCTACATGAAAGATTAATTACTCATCATGAAATTTTCAAAATACAAAGGCTTATTTTCCAAAAATCATGTTAAGTAGTCTTTTAACTCAAGATAAAATCATTGTTTAGCAAGTTTTACCATTAATGGTTAAGTAATCATAAAATGAGTTTTACAAATCCAATCAACATGATATCCTAATCCATTTTGAGTGTTTTTCAATTATATATCCAATAGAAATCATTTCATGCATCAATTCCAAACACGCAAATCGCAGTTTTCAGATTAGAGCACAATAACACGTCGAAAATTCCTTTAAGCATAACTAGAGCTATACATAACGAAATCAAGCGATTCTTGCAAGCAAAGTTATTAATTTTTCGATAGGTTTTCATCTGGACACTTTTTATTTACAAAAAACTTAGTCACCATATCAGTAGTATAGCAATCAAATTCATGATTTAACCCTAACATGGAAACCGAGCATTATAACGATTAGTAACGCATACAATCGCAATCAATTGAGCAATAAGACATCTAGAACTATGTAATCATAATAATATTCAGACTTATTAAACTATGGTTATGAAATTATACCTCAAAAACACAATTAATTAGTACTAGCGCGTAGAGAACGATCAAAGGAAGCACTTTAATGTTGATGATTCAAGCAAACAAGCAATTGATGATGGTGTTTTGTATGTGTGTGTGTGTGTGTGTGTGTGTGTGTGTTATTCGACGAGCAAAGAGAGGCCAGGAAAAAGAAACTGTCGACTGCTAGGTTATAATGGAAGTGTCCAGTGATTTATTTTCCAATTATATTTAGTCTTTAGGGCCTAATCAAACACAACTAATTAATCAAGTTCACAAAATAAGTCCAATATGGGGTTTATGGGGGGATTCGGAGGAATGGGTTCCATGGGGTAGTCCATGGGCTCTTTTGGCCATTATCTCGCATTCAGGTGATTCGTTTCGAGTGCCGTTAACCGTACCGAGTTCCCGAAACGTTAGTCGATCGTTAAAACACAATCCACCAAGTTTAATTCATTAAATAAATAATAAATTAAATAAGTTTTTCTTAAAGTTAATAATTATTAAAAATAATTATTTTATTAAAATTCGATCATTTCGCAGTCTTGAAAGACATTCGTTGCAGTTCTTAAAACCGTATCGTTTTCTTTGTATTTCAAAACATGAAATAAGTTTTGTGATTAATATATTCATATATTAATCTATACATATATAAAAACTGACTCCTTTTGTCAATAAATGAGCCCCTTATTATGAGTTTTTATATTTCCCACAAAATAAAACAAATACTTGATTTATTTAGGTTTTTTGACTTTTTACATAAAAAAACAAAAAAAAAAAGAAAAAAACCGGCGTTTATACCCCTGTAGATGCCCAATTAATTCTCAAAAAAAAACCCGCTTTATCTTCTTCCTCTCTGTTGATGGTTCAATAACCCCTTTCATTGATTCATCTAATTATCAGTTATCTAACTTCAATTGCATGATTTGGTCCGAATTCCATACGAATCGCCTCACTTACAATTGCCTGTTACTCCTGCATGTCAGTAAACTATTCGATTGATGGGCTTTAGTTTTCAATTGGATCTGCACTTGAGCAGATGGTTCAAATCCCCCATACGGTACAATTGTATATGGCTATAAATTTCAATTGCCTGCTTTATTGTTAAGCATATTAACTAAATAATCAATTGGTATTGCAATGGCAGATGGTAAATCAAAAGTTGCAGCTCAGGTTAACATAAACGCAATCGTTTTCCTGAATGAGTTGGAAATAGGAAAACAATGCCAGGTGAAGCTGATGATCTGCAGAAGTTGGGATACGCATACGGTTTACGGGAGATATTTGAGCACCGATTTTATTGCTTCAGATGAAAAGGTATCTATACATATACCTCATGAATTTCTAAAATCCGATAATCACTGCATTCGTATAGGGTTTTTGTTTTTTCCCTGTTGCATCGATTGTTTCCTCTGGTCCCTAACATTGTTATGCTTAAATGTTTCTGCTACTTCAACCCCTTCCACATTATGTTCACTACCTGAGTTTTCTATATTAGACAGTGTTTAGAGTTAGTATAATGGGTTTGCAATTTTTAAAGTTGTGTGATATTTGTTTCCTATATAACAAACTGTTTAGAGTTAGTATAATGTCTTTGTAATTTTTAAAGCTGTTGACTATAATGACTAATAGCCTGGCCAATTATTGAAAACATGAGATGCCCGATATTTTTTGAAATCTCTTGACTATAATGACTAATAGCCTGGCCAATTGTTTCCCCTGGTCCCTAACATTGGTATGCTTAAATGTTTCTGCTACTTCAACCCCTTCCACATTATGTTGACTACCTGAGTTTTCTATATTAGAGAGTGTTTAGAGTTAGTATAATGGGTTTGCAATTTTTAAAGTTGTGTGATATTTGCTATAATGTCTTTGTAATTTTTAAAGCTGTTGACTATAATGACTAATAGCCTGGCCACTTATTGAAAACATGAGATGCCCGATATTTTCAAATCTCCCCCTCACCCTATTGATTAAGCAACAATTTAATTTTGGACCCACATGTCTGTTTCATGTTTTACAATGTCTGCAGGTTCATGATGCATCGGATTGTAAGCTTATTTGTTATTCACGCTTTAAATTCGTTTCTTCCATGTCTTACTCATTTATACAACTTTGATCACATATGTGTCATGCAGGGCAACATCATTCAGTTGACTGCCAAAAGCAATGTGGCACACCACTTCATCGCACGGCTCAAGGATGGTATTGTTTACTTGCTACATGGCTTTGAGGTCATCTCGAACCGAAATGAGTACCGTATCATGAGGGATAACAACCTCATGATCGAGCTCACCGGGACAACATTTCTTAGGAAACAACCCACTGCTGACCCCACGGGCTTTACCCGCCATCCTTTCAATTGTATTGAACTCGAGGACTTAGAGCCAACGTTGGGCAAATTCGTTGTTGGTATAAAATGTTTCCCTCTTCCCATTTTTACATACATTTCATTCTTCCTGTCTAATGTGCCCCACATGCCTAATTATTTTTGTAGATGTTGTTGGTTATGCTGTTAACATTGGTGCACCCGATCCACATAAAACAGGCTCGAACACTCTCGATTTCGAGCTGGCTAACGAGAGGTAAACGACATTGTCGGCTTAGTGGATTAGGTTGGACACCTTCATCACACCTATGTTACCGCTTGATCCCCATTCTCATTTGTGTTTCTCTACAGGGGTAAAACGATCCGTACTACACTTTGGGGGAGTTTGGGCCCCGCTTTTCTTGAACGGCAGCCCACAGCGCCCGCAACATACTTCATTCTCATGAGTTCAGTTACAGTCAAAAGTGGTTACAATAGTATGTTTCGCCTTGCCCAGCCTTATATT
Source organism: Rutidosis leptorrhynchoides (assembly GCF_046630445.1). NCBI lineage: Eukaryota > Viridiplantae > Streptophyta > Magnoliopsida > Asterales > Asteraceae > Rutidosis > Rutidosis leptorrhynchoides. The sequence continues at coordinate 36,436,148 of NC_092334.1, forward strand.
TGGTACAATTTCCAGATGTGTCACTAACTTTTCCCTGAATTGATTACCAGACACTATCACACTCTCGAGCACGTCCTCCACGCTCCTTATCGACGACCTCCAGATTCCGGCACTAAATGACTTCAGGCAGAGATTAAGGTATCAGTTCCGCTCAGATTACCCGCCTTTATTTATATTTTGCGTATTACTATACATGTCAGCTTACCTATAGATTGTCCTTGCAGTGGCGTCGACTTGCCTGTAATTGTGCAGCCATCTGCTCCAGGGTGGCATTTGCCACCACCCAATGAAGGAACACTTCGAGAGCTACTTGATATGGCACGCAAGGGCAAGAAGAACATCGTAAGTATCGCCCAAACTTCCTTTTCAACCACTATTCCCATCTAATGTTGCCCACTAACTTGCTTTACATTTATTTCATGCCCCGTTTAGACAGCCGACGTTTTCAAGTGTAAGGTGGAAATTGTCAACATCCGCATGAAACACTTTTGGTACTACAACACTTGCAGCGTCTGTAAAGCAAGGAAGGGCCTAGAAAGGAGATCTGGCCACCACTGGTGCGAATCATGTCAGGCTAATGTTCCTGAACCAAACACGAGGTTTTTAACGCATTTTAGCAACACTGGGTGTTTATTTAAAGATGATTTCCTTTATAACCTTGGTAGTCAGGCTCCCAGATTTAATTTCAACTACTTTTACGCATGTTCCGCGTTATATGCGATGTGCGAGATGAGACAGCAAAAACAGTCATGGTGCTCTTCGATGACACTGCCGAGTCGGTGACAAAAAGCACTGCCAAGGCTCTGCTAGCTGAAGTTGATGAGGTAATGGGCCAGTTTTGCACCCACTTTGTTCCCCCACTGCAACCCATCTAACAGGCTTTATCGTATCTAGGAAACATGTAACACTGTACTTCCGAATGCACTTGCAAACCTCCTAGGCACCACAAAGGTGGTTCTGTTGAAGACGGCATCGTACTATGATCAGAGCCTGTACGAGAGCTTCAATTGCATTAAGGTTTATGTAGACGAGCCTGTTTCAACGCATCCGGCCCCCTCAGAAATCATGGAAACCCCCATACCTCCAAACTCCGCGTCATCCAGTGTAGTTGCTCAGCCATTGTCACCACCCAAAGCACTGAAGAGGCTGATCGAGGTTCCTACGCCTGCAAAGGATTTGGAGCGTGTCAATTGGCGCAAGTAAGTTGCTTATTTTGCCGCAGCCTTTAGTTTACATATCTGGCAGGGGCACACACACACAGAGCCTCATATTTATATATATATATATATATATATATATATATATATATATATATATATATATATATACACACATATATATATATATATATATACATATATATGTATATATATATATATATATATATACATATATATATATATACAGATGACCATCTACATATCACGTGTCGTTTGTTTAGATGCTGTCTCGATTCTCACATTGCCTTTTAAACTATTTGTTAGGTTTGTCGTTACCACCGACTCGGAGGATGAAGAGACTGCTGGTGAAGATAGCACACCTAAGAAGGAGGATGTGTGCCCCGAATAGTAGTTTTCCCTTTATTTGTCAATAAATAGCTCATTATGTTGAGCCCTCGCTTTTGTGATGTTGGATTTGTCGAACATGAGTTGTTTGCACTACTTTTTGGTTTGTTTATGATGCAAGTTTTAATAGCATAATGCATGTTTTTCGATTATAATGTTCACTCCTATCTGGCATATTATCTTTGGCCCATGACTTCGTATTCTATTTCCCTTGTGTTTGATTGTTGTGTCCACCAATGCCATTCTAAGGTAGAGGCTTTGCCTGCAGCTAAAGATGCCGGCATTTGTTGACAGAGATGCCTACATTACCCAGTGGGGGTAAACTCGACCTTTTTTGTTTCTGGCATTCTTTGTAGTATGTGTACAGATTTATATGTTTCCTGGCCAGATCCATGTACCATTAATAAATGATTCGGTGCCAGTCAGCACACTCAACTTGGGTGCAATGGTAACAGTCAGCCACTATGAACCGCTTATTAAGGTGTCGGCATTTGGACTGTAGCGGGGTGTCTTATGCTTAGGGTGTCTATTTTAGCCTGCATTATTAGGAGTGGGTCATTGCTCTCCAAACTGTCTCCAGTTACGATTGCAGAACTGTCTGAACCTATGGTAACAAGCTGCCATTATACAACACACAAAGATTTTAGACCTGCTTTTATAGCTGTATACGTTCATAGCGTTATTAGATACCCACTTACTTTTCAATGCCATACATGTATATGTGATTTAAAAATTGCATCAATTCTGTATGTGGATTAGTTTTCCCCCACCCTTCTTTTTGGTACTCTCCTCCTTCATCGAACTCTCCTTGCTGGAACTTTCTTTGCATCATACTACTCATACTGACACTCTAAGGCCTACATCTTTGAATATATCTGTGTGTATATATATACACATATATACAGATACATATATATACCTCTATATTTTTGTATGTAAATGTATATATAACTGTATAGATATATAAACAAGTGTACATATCTGTATAGATGTAGGTTTATATATATGTATATATATATAATGTATCGATGCATAGATTCATGTATATATATTTATATATAAGTATATATATGTATAAATATGTGCATATATATATATATATATATATATATATATATATATATATATATATACATATATATACACACATATATATACACACATATATATACACATACACATATATATATATATATACATATACACACACACATATATATATATATATATATATATATATATATATATATATATATATATAACTGTATAGATATATATATATATATATATATACAGATTTTTCAGCTTCTTTTAAGAAACACTACTTATTATGCTAATTAATTATGGGATCCTTTCAGCTTTGCCTTTTGTAACTCTTCCCAACCCATCCATTATTAGTAACCCTAAAGCTAATAAATTGTTTGGAAATACAAAGAGTTGTTGTTACATTATAACCTCACCAACCTATTATGCTCATGCTCACAATACCTATTGTCTATGAAACCTTCAGCAACCTCATCAGGCTACATACTTCACCCTCTCCAAAAAAAAAAAAAAAAAAAAAAAACTTGCACAACCCCAAAATCATTCATCTAATATGCCTGCAACTGATATTGCAACCTCATCCACCAACATTGCTAAAGGTAGGTCATTTGTTGTTTACATGTTTATGTTTATATTTATATAGTTTCATAATTTTACCTTTGCTTTCTTTTAAAACATGTAAATAGCAGGCAGTGCTCAGTATGTATCCCTTGCAGACCTATTCAATGGTCCTCTATCAATTTACTCAGCAACCGTGCGTACATCTGATGGCAAATCGCGGATGTTTTGTGGTCTAAAGTTAAATGAAAGATTTTCACTGGAACCAGGTACTGTATATGCTCTCACCTAACATTAAACTCATCAGCCAATTGTTGGCACTTACTTACATAAGCCACACTCACACACTTCATCTGGCAGGAAATCTTCTTTTTAACCGCCATGACCAGGCCCGAATAATATTTCCCTTCTCCTATTCTGCAGTCCAGTTCCTAAACTGTATTTATCCATGTATCAGGTGGATCAACTGGACAGAAACCACTCCATGGTAAAACGGCCATACAGATCGCGTTGAATTCATCGGGTACTTATTCGGCTGTCTAAGTACTTCTTAATTACACAGTTTGCTTTGGGTGGCTATTTGACCATCGTGCTTAGGCTGTCTGAACATACAAACCTGTTTGTTACGCTTTGGCCACCTACTTTGTCATCTAAAAATTTGTTGTATGCATTTATTAGGCTCAAGTGTGTCTTATCATAACCACGGACCACCAAAACATAGATGTCGCAACTGTGATGCTACAATGTGGTATGAAGAAAGGAACAACAAACCCAAGAACACACGAAACCCCTCCTTCTCGATGTGCTGCCAAAATGGCAAAGTATTGCTTCCGAAATTAAAGGAGCCTCCTACACTGTTAAAAACACTACTTGACTACAATGAACCTGCGGGCGCAAAATTCCGGGAACAAATACAGATTTATAATAGCATGTTTTCTTTCACGTCATTCGGTGCCAAAATTGACCACTCTGTCAACCGGGGCCGGGGTCCTTATACATTTAGAATCAGTGGTCAGGCATACCATAAAATAGGCTCGCTATTACCAGAAGAAGGAGGTCGGCCAAAATACGTACAGCTTTATTTTCATGACACTCAAAATGAGGTTAAAAACCGCATATCCGCCTTTGTGGAATCTGATTCAAGAAACTCACTTGACGAAGCACTTACGAATAACCTTATTATCATGCTTGATGAATCAAGTGCCATTGCACAAGCCTTTCGTATGGCACGCGATTGGTCAAGTAACAATGCAATGTCTAATTGTGGTCTCCGTCTACTCGCAAAGGTCACAACCTCACGGCAATATAATACGCCTAACATCGCTGAAGTCGCTGCGTTAATTACCGGGGACTTTGGCCACTGTAACTCAACACGGGATATCATTGTCCAAAAAAAAAAATTGCGCCCCACATCGCATATCTGAACTTCACCAGTTATATATGGCATTGCAATACCCATTGCTATTTCCATATGGGGAAACCGGTTACCACGAGGAGATACCATATCACACGAATAGTGGCAAAAGGCAAACAACCCGCAGTCACGTCACCATGAGAGAATACTACTGTTACAGAATTCAGCAACGGGAAAGTGAGGCGACAACGATTCTTAGAGGTGGTCGACTATTCCAACAATACTTGGTTGACGCTTATACAGATGTTGAAGAACAAAGGCTGAAGTGGCTCAGAAACAACCAAAATGAGCTACGCCTAGAACTTTACAACAACGTTTGTGACGCTGTTACACGGGGAGATACATCAGCCACTTCAATTGGGAAACGAATTATTCTACCGTCTTCGCACACAGGCAGCCCACGCTACATGGTTCAAAACTACCAGGATGCAATGGCTTTATGCCAGGAATATGATAACCCCGATTTGTTTATCACTTTCACTTCCAACCCTCGATGGCCCGAGATTGATATGATGATCTCCTATATCGATGGTCAAAAATCAGCCGACCGACCTGACATTGTTTCCCGAGTATTCAAACAGAAACTTGACGGGTTGATGACCGACATAATGAAAACACAAATATTTGGAACATGCCAAGCGGGTACTTTTTCCACCTGCTTTCATCTATTATATTATACTTATTCCTGATATGATTATCAAAATGTGCACAGACATAATACTATACCAACCGACGTTCTATTATATTTTTAACATCCTGACATTTTTAAAACGCAATTCTATTGTTACAGGTATATATATCATTGAATTCCAGAAACGGGGCCTGCCACATGTACATATGCTAATATGGTTGATCGCTGCTCACAAATGCAAGACACCAGCTGCCATTGATGACATCATCACAGCTGAGATCCCCTCTGAAAAAGACGATCCGGAGGGGTTTCGGGCTGTTACTGAGTACATGCTACACGGCCCTTGCGGTGGCCACCACATGAATGCTCCGTGCATTATTGATAGGCAATGTTCCAAACATTTCCCCAAACCCTATTATGCAGAAACCACAATTGACGAGGACGGATATGCTAACTATAGGAGACGAAACAATGGTGTCAGGTTTACTAAAAATAACACCCCACTTGACAACGGCTTCGTAGTCCCCTACAACAGGTACCTGTTACTAAAATACAACGCCCATATCAACGTTGAGTGGTGTAATCGATCTCTGGCAATCAAATATTTATTCAAGTATTTAAACAAGGGTCCTGATCTAGCAACAATAGTCATCCAAGAAAATATGATTCCCGGTGATGATGCCAGTGGAGACAAGGTTATTGACGTTGACGAGATAAGGAATTATTTAGATTGTCGTTATTTATCTCCATGCGAAGCTGTTTAGAGGCTGTTTTCCTTTGACATCCACTATTCTAAACCATCGGTCATTAAGTTGTCTTATCACCTCCCAAACCAGCAATCGATAACTCTCCATGACTCACAAAAGCTACATGCACTTTTACAAAGGGAAAGTATTAAAGAAACGATGTTCACACAATGGTTTGAACTCAACAAGGAAGATGACTTTGCACGTACACTGACTTATGCAAAAATCCCTACACATTATGTATGGAATCAGGACGCTAAAATATGGAGCTCGAGAAAACTTCGCACCTGCATCGGTCGCATTGTCTACTCAAATCCTGCCTCGAGGGAGCGTTACTACCTTCGTATGTTACTAAACATAGTTAAGGGCCCCCGCTCTTTTGAAGACCTACGTACGGTGAACGTTGTTTTACACCCAACGTTTAAAGACGCTTGCTTTGCCTATGGGTTAGTGAATGACGACAAGGAATGGACTGAGGCTATCTCAGAAGCAAAAATATGGGCTACGGGTGCACAACTTCGCGAGTTATTCGTTATTATGTTACTCTTTTGCAACGTAGGTAAACCACTACAACTATGGGAATCAAGTTGGGAGGCTTTATCGGACGACATCTTGCATAAAAGAAGGAAATTATTTAACTTTCCTGATCTAATCCTAACCAAAGCACAAATTAAAAATTATTGTTTGTTGGAATTGCAAGGCTTATTAAATAGAAATGGAAAGTCCCTGGATGATTACCCCGACCTCCCACAACCCGACCCATCTATCCTAACACAAATGGACAACCGCCTAATTCGAGAAGAGCTAAACCACAATATAAAAGAAATGCATTTACTCCATGATTACCTCTTGAGCTCACTAAACCCAGAACAACTATCAATATACTAAAGGGTTATACATGCAGCTACCGAAAAAATGAGGACTTTTTTTCTTATACGGTCTTGGAGGTACGGGAAAAACATTCCTATACAACACCATTCTCGCAAAATTAAGATCAGAAAGATTAATTGTTCTTGCAGTTGCATCATCAGGTACGTCTATTATTCATCCATTTATTAATCTTCACAGTATTATTCAGATTTTACACAAACAGGCCCTTTCATTTCGTGCGCACGTTACATTACATCTGATCTGTAAGCCACAGGTATTGCGTCACTGCTATTACCCGGCGGGCGGACTGCCCATAGCCGATTTGTGATCCCCCTGGAACTAATGGAGAATAGTACATGTGGCATTAAACAAAAGACGCACCTTGCAGCACTTATCCAAGAGGCCAGATTAATTATTTGGGATGAGACTCCAATGACCCAACGATTCGCTTTCAAAGCGTTAGATAAAACATTAAGAGATATTTTGGGTGCTAGAGATGATGCAAATAGATTAAAGTTATTTGGTGGTATGCTTATTTTATTGGGTGGTGACTTAAGACAAATACTCCCCGTGGTAACGAAAGGCAAGAGACAAGAAGTAGTTCATGTGTGTATTAATAGGTCAGATTTATGGCAACATTGTGAATTGCATACGTTTTCACGTATTATGAGGGTCAACGAATACACAGCCGATGGTCACGTTGATACTCGCAAACACGAATTCAATAAATGGGTCCTCAATGTAGGTGAAGGTAAGGTCCCCGCATTGTGTAAAGACGGTGAGGATGAACCAACATGGATAAAGATACCCAATGAATTCATTATAAAGTCTGACAAACCCCCAATTTAAGCAATCGTGGACACCATATTTCCAAATTTCATCAACAAGACAGAAGATGAAGACTATCTGCGTGAAAGAGCTATTTTGACACCTCGGAATGATGATGCTGATGAAATCAACAAGCATATGTTCAAGAAATTGCAGGGTGCAAAGATGACATTCAAAAGCTCGGATGAAATTTGCAAGGGCTCCACTGATAACATCGACCAACACTATTCATATCCGGTCGAATTCTTAAACAAGCTAAATTTTCCGGGTGTTCCTCCTCACAAACTGAAACTAAAACTAGGCCAACCAATAATGCTTTTACGAAATCTCAGTCCTAGCACAGGCATGTGTAATGGAACACGCCTCATCATAACCAACTTTAACAAGTTTGTCCTTCAAGCTAGAATCATCACTGGAACACATGTAGGGAAAATGGTAATAATACCTAGAATTGTCCTGACTTCAACAGAAAAAAAATGGCCCTTTGTAATGCAACGAATTCAATTCCCAGTACGGCCATGTTATGCGATGACAATAAACAAAAGTCAAGGGCAATCGTTGAAATTGGTCGGCCTATATCTCCCTAAACCTGTATTCAGCCATGGTCAATTATACGTAGCTCTCTCGCGAGTGACCGACCCCGATGGCCTGAAAATTGTCCTGGGCAATGATAGCGCTGACTGTTTTAAGAATCACACCAGAAATGTCGTGTACAAGGAAACCTTCGTCAACTTGGACCACAATATATAGCGGTAATACTTAACCCTTAATATCATCCAACTGTTATCTCAGTTTAGTCCCTTTATATTACTTAGCCTAAATTGCAGTCACGCATTCAGACAACACATTAACAACCTATATTTAATATAATTGTGCAGCTGCCTCATTATAGAATGCCAGTTGAGAAAACAACTGTTTGTTTAGATTTTCATGTTTCAGATTCTCGCTAAATTTACTTAATTTCGTCTCTTGGCCATATTCGTTATGCAGGAAACTGCTACCTTCAACCTATCGTGCCCAATAATAGTGATTTTGGGAGCGTGCCTATCTCTTAAAAAGGTTTGAAGTCACCAGTAATGGGTGGTTCAGTGACTACATTCATACTCTGCAGAACCATCCAAAAAAATATTAAAAAAATTAGATAAAATCATGTTTCTATGTTGAGCCTGGTATGTGCTGGTTGTTTTGGGATACACATGATGATGTCTCCATTGCTGCATCAAGTTTGTCAGCCCACTATGCCCATACATTTGAGTACAGAAAATGTTTAAGTGTAATGTACTTTCATTTGCGCTTAAAAAAATTAATGAAACCTTCCATTAACTGCAGGTTTTGGCATTCAGTACCATTGCAGCTTCCTAACCATGTCTCTCCTCTATCAGGTTTATTCAAACACACAACTTTAGTTGCAGTTGTAATGTTTCAAATGTGGTGTACATGCCATAATATCATCCAACTGTTATCTCGGTTTAGTCGCTTTATATTACTTAGCCTAAATTGCAGTCACGCATTCATACAACACATTAACAACCTATATTTAATATAATTGTGCAGCTACCTCATTATAGAATGCCAGTTGAGAAAACAACTGTTTGTTTAGATTTTCATGTTTCAGATTCTCTCTAAATTTACTTACTTTCGTCTCTTGGCCATATTCGTTATGCAGGAAACCGCTACCTTCAACCTATCGTGCCCAATAATAGTGATTTTGGGAGCATGCCTATCTCTTAAAAAGGTTTGAAGCCACCAGTAATGGGTGGTTCAGTGACTACATTCATACTCTGTAGAACCATCCAAAAAAATATTAAAAAAGTTAGATAAAATCATGTTTCTATGTTGACCAAACTTTCGACCCAACCACTGATCCATGGCCTGGTATGTGCTGGTTGTTTTAGGATACACATGATGATGTCTCCATTACTGCATCAAGTTTGTCAGACCACTATGCCCATACATTTGAGTACAGAAAATGTTTAAGTGTAATGTACTTTCATTTGCGCTTAAAAAAATTAATGAAACCTTCCATTAACTTCAGGTTTTGGCATTCAGTACCATTGCAGCTTCCTAACCATGTCTCTCCTCTATCAGGTTTATTCAAACACACAACTTTAGTTGCAGTTGTAATGTTTCAAATGTGGTGTACATGCCATCCCAACTCTATAAGCAGGCCAGGGAAAAAAAAGGGAACCCCTCCCCTGTCTCCCACGAACCCTGAATTTTATTGCTTCTCATGTTCACAAAATATTTCGTTGTCTTCAATCCATTGTAGTTTTAACAACTAACTCACTGCAGTTCGCCTCCTTTTGAACAGGAAGAATGGAACCCTCCACACGATCGTTAAAGCCACGTACTGAAGCCTACATCATTGTTCAACATAATAATCACTCAATTGATTCCACATTTATAGCACGTTCCTTCCAAATGTTCATTACACACTTATGTTTAATCATATGTATTCGTATTCCTTTAGCAAATAGTACATTAGCATTGCCCTCTCTTAACTATATTTTTGAGTAATTCGGACTTTAGCACAGGGTTCAGAGTTAACCCACTTTTGGACGTAACATGTCTCGAGCCCCAATTCAGACAATGTCACATTCAAGCACCATACAACGATCATTACCATCTTCGTGCAACGCACGGGCAATACACCTAGTTATAGTAGTTCTCCAAGAACTAAATATGCATTTAATTCAATTAAATAAACCAAATGCAAATAAGTACCGTTAAATAACTTAACGGACAGTTAACAAAGCTTAACGAAAATAGCAGGGTTATTACATAATGAAAGAAGGTTACCACTTTTGTTTTAGTTTTTCTATAAAACTGAGACCATGATAATATTTAAGGGTCAAAATTCTCTGTGATTTCAAGGTACGAATGCTAGGATCAAAACAACTGCTATCACAGAACACCACTTATTCTCCATGGTGTTTTGCTTGATGAATTTCCTTCCAATATTCTAGTCATCTCAAGCCGTATAGTGTTTTCGGGTCATCCTTTATACGACCAACATATTGACACCGTTAATGAAGCTTTACACGTTAATGGTAATGCTGGTGACATTGTTTTAGATTCGATTAATGATGTTTCTATTAATGCGAACAATGATGTGGAGGCGGTTGGTTCTACAAACGAAGAAGTTGATGACGATGCTTTTGAAAAATGAGCTGCAATTTGGGAGTTTAGGAATGTTTGATGCTTCGATTTTGAAACTTGTTACGGAATCTACAACTATTCTGAACCAGTTCCTTTTAATTTGATGAAGAATGATATTGTTTCGTTAGTTGGTGTGGATCATGGTTTGTTGAATGGCAATGTTGAAAGTGTGGATTTGGATGAAATTTCGAAGATTGGTCCACCTCCTGGGTTCGATAACAACATGTATTGTGGAGATTCTATTTCTACTTCTAAAGTCCCTAAAACTAATAAGAAAAGACAAAAGGATAATAAAAAGGACGAGTTGGTGTTAAGATATGACGACGAAGTGGAGGTTTGTGAGGATGGTGCAAATAAAATGGGTTCATCTGAAGCTAATGGCGAGAGTTCCTTGGTTGCTACTAAATAGGATTTTTCATGACTTCGCAAACCGAGGTTTGATTCCACCTTGTGAGGGAGTTTGTATTAGTAGTAGTTCGATGAACGTTATTACGTACCAGTTTCCTTTTAAAGGTATCCAATGGACCCTAGCAAGAATATGTGATTGTGGTATCTTCAATCACAACTGTAGCAACCCTACTTTTTCTGTCACTTCCATTAACTGTCTGTTAATCATTTTAACGGTGATTACTTGAATTTATATGTGTTTACGTGTATTAAATGCATACTTGATCCTTGGAGGGTTACTTGAATTAATATGGGTTAATATTAATTAATAAACTTATTTCGGTTAATGAAATACGATAAAAAAAAGAAACGGTTTGAATAACTGCAAAAACTAATTTTCGAGAAACGAAACGCTCGAGTTTATTTTTAATAATTATTTTCATAATTATTAACTTTGTAAAATATTTAATTTATTGGTATTTTAATAAATTAAACAATTGGTTGCGTTTTAACGATCGGTTTAGCGTTCTGGGACTTCGGTACTTTTAAACGGCACTTGAGACGGACCACGATTACATAGTATTGGACAATGAGAGCCCGGGCATCCCTAGTGGGCCCCATTCGGCCGACCACTACCACCCTCCCCCTTTTATTTTTTTGTTTGGGCTAATTAGATGGACTTGTTTGTTAACTAGTGTCATTAGGCCTACATATATAAAGACTAGTTAAACCTAAACTACTTGTAAACCCTCACACCCATCATCCAGTCGACAAACTCTTTTCCCTCTCCCTCTCATCTTGATCGACAACCACCACCCCAACCCTAACACCACTCAATTTTGCTTTTTAGATAAAACCTTCAACACAAAAGTTGCAATTCACAACGTTTGCTACGCATTGATATAAACGATTTAGTGATATAAGGTTTAACTCTCTAAACCCTAATTGATATAAATCTGATTTTGATGATGTTTGATAGTGTAATATGTCTATTGTTCAAGTCTATACGCGTCTATGTTAATTGCTTGCGTTAATTCGATCGTTTGATGTGATTAGGGTTAATCTCGAATTTGTTTTGCATGGTTAACGAAACTTAACTTTTTTGAATGTTAAATATTATTACATATTTAGAATCTCCTCAAAATATTAATAATTTTAGGCTTTGGATTTGCGTATTTTCGTTACCGTATGTGTAAGTTATGATTAAATGAAGTTTTATTGATAAATCTGCGATTTATTCGAATTCTGAAAAAATGGACATAGAATTGAGTTATATACTGATCATAATTGTGTAGATAATTCAAAAACATTCAATTTAGGCTAGGATATTATTCTATTTGGTGTTGTGAAGCTCACGTTATGCTTAAACGAATGTTCTTGACAAAACTGATTTGCTCGGTAACTTAAAATAAATTCTAAAAGCAATTTGAAATGATATATTGAATCAAGTCTTTGCATATCTGGAAAATTTATATGTTTTAGATAACTTTTCATCCAGGCCTTGTGTTTTATGGATTGGTATAGCTTGCGTAATGTGCGTGCGAAAACGATAACCTGTATTCTATCCAAATCTGCTACGTATGAACCTTTAGCTCTATAAGTTGACTTGTGCATAGTTTGAGAACTTGATCTTCTGGATATTTAATATTTGTATGATATGTGATCAAAGTCTAGTTTATGAAAAACCTTGAAACCTGATACAATATGCACAATAAGGCCGTAGTTTTGATAACTACTGATTTGAGCTGAAACAAAAGGTATGACTTTACGGAATAAGCTGTACCAATTGGCTAAACAAAAATGTCTCATCTTTTGATATATGGTAGTTTGACTTTTCCTTGAACCCTGGCCACTGACCTTGCTCTAATTGCATGTTCCTATCTCCGGTTATGCCCAATAGAAAATTGATGCGCAGATTGAAATTGAATTCATGCAACGTGTATTGCAAATGCGAGTATATGCTTCGTGTTAGGAACATAATTTTGAACTTTGGATTGAATGTGGACTACATACTGACCATTTTCATGTCTTAAAAATTGATTGTTATATGCTCATACGTATCTTAGTTGCACACTACTTGACATGCGGTATGACAACAAAGTCGGAAATTAACGAAACTTGAAACTGAAAGTGAATGTTATGAACCAAGTTTGATCATTAGACCAACATTTGACATGAACCTACAGATGTGTTGACTTTGGTTGACCATTTTGACCAAGTTTGATTTTTGTTTAACTTTGGTTGACTTTTGTTGACTCAACCAGAGATTCCCAGTGGAAATGGGAATGTATTGCAATGAACTTCATCACAAAACTGCCAAAAACTGTGGGAGGTTACGACACCATTTGGGTTGTCGTGGATAGTCTCGCTAAGTCTGCACACTTCTTACCAATAAGAGATACTGAAAAGATGGAGAAGTTGGCTCAGGTTTACATAAAAAGAAGTCATCTCTAGGCATGGATTGCCTGTATTCATTATATCCGATCACGATAGCAGATTCACTTTTAGATTCTGGCAAACATTACAGCAAGTAATGGGGACTCGTTTAGATATGAGTACAGCATATCACCCCCAAACAGATGGCCAAAGCGAACGAACTATTCAAACTCTAGAGGACATGTTGCAGGCATGTGTCATTGATTTTAGAAACAGACGGGATAAGTATTTACCGCTAGCTGAGTTCTCATACAACAAAAGCTACCATTCGAGCATCAAAGATGCACCTTTCAAAGCGTTGTACGGAAGGAAGTGTAGATCTCCCGTGTGTTAGAGCGAATTGGGGGCTAGTCAGTTGACAGGTCCTGAGAGTATCTAGGAGACAACAGAGAAAATCGTACAGATTCAAGAACGATTGAAAATAGCTTGGAGTCGTCAAAAGAGTTATGCCTATGTTAGAAGGCGAGACTTAGAATTACAAGTTGGCGACAAAGTCATGCTTAAAGTATTATCCTGGAAGGGTGTGGTACGGTTCGGAAAATGAGGTAAATTGAGTCCTAGATATGTTGGACCATTTGAGATAACTGAAAGAGTTGGATCAGTGGCTTACAGATTGAAACTCCTACAAGAACTCAGTGCAATACACGACACTTTCCATGTATCCAACCTGAAGAAATGCCTAGCCGACGAGAACTTGGTGATTCCTTTAGAGGAACTGCGCATCGATGACAAACTTCATTTTATTGAGGAACCTGTCGAGATCATGGACCGTGAGGTCAAATACTTTTAGCAAAGTAACATTCCTATCGTTAAGGTTCGATGGAACGCACGAAGAGGACCAGAGTTCACGTGGGAGCGTGAAGATCAAATGAGGCAAAAGTACCCGCACCTGTTTCCGGAAGGAACTACTTCAGCGGACGTTCACTAAAATTTCGGGACGAAATTTTCAATAACAGGTGGATAATGTAACAACCCTACTTTTTCCGTCACTTCCGTTAAATGTCTGTTGATCGTTTTAACGGTGATTACTTGAATTTATATGTGTTTACATGTATTAAATGCATACTTAAATTAATATGGGTTAATATTAATTAATAAACTTATTTCGGTTAATGAAATACGATAAAAAAAAGGGACGGTTTGAATAACTGCGAAAACTACTTTTCGAGTAACGAAACGCTCGAGTTTATTTTTAATAATTATTTTCATAATTATTAACTTTGTAAAATATTTAATTTATTGGTATTTTAATAAATTAAACGATTGATTGCGTTTTAACGATCGGTTTAGCGTTCCGGGCCTTCGATACGTTTAAACGGCACTTCAGATGGACCACAATTACACAGTATTGGACAACGAGAGCTCGGGCACCTCTAGTGAGCCCCATTCGGCCGACACTTATAGATTATATTTTACTACGAAATAATATTAAATACGATATAATTTTACACAAGTTATTTATTTATTTATAGAATGGGATATACTTAAACCTTGCTACAACACTTATAGGCAGTGTACATAATCGTAGAGTAGTGTAGTTTTTAGTAAGTTCGGTTCGTTCCACAGGGATACAACTAAGTTTAACGCTATAATTTTAAAAACTATATTTGTATAAATATATATATATATATATATATATATATATATATATATATATATATATAAGTATTATTATTATTATTATTATTATTATTATTATAAAAAGGGAGTTTTACCGTTTAATGACCGGTTTGTCGATTTTAAGACTTAAATCACAATTAAAACCTAATGTAAAATATTAAATATAAATATGACTTAATTTAAAGTGTAAAGTAAATGATGATAAAAGTACGATAATTAAAAGTGCGATAATTTAAAGTACGATAAATAAAATTACGATAAATAAAATGACAGTAAATAAAAGTGCGATGAGATATAAAATAGGAGAATTATGCTTATTTAAACTTCCGTAATCATGATGTTTGACGTGTTGATTTTAATTTATTACCATGGGTTAATTTTCCTTTGTCCTGGATTATTCGATATGTCCATCTGGTTTTGTCCATAATAGTCCATTGGTCATAATTATAAAGTGCGAGAGTCTTCGCCAAATTAACCTTATACCCGAAGTCAAATATTCCAACTAATTGGGGACTTAAACTGTAACAAGGTCTTAATACTTTGTTTAATGAATACACCAGGTTATCGACTGCGTGTAATCCAATGTATTAATACTTTGTTAACAATTACACTAATTACCCTTGAATGTAATCCACCCCTATTTTAATGAGTCCAGTGACTATTAATCCATCCCCGTGTCCGGTCAAATGAATAATTATTAGTATTTATAGATATCCCGCCCACCGTACCCAGTCAAGCTTATGTGGTTATATATAAATACGTCAAATTATAAATCTCTATATTAAATCAACGAGATATCATTTAATTAATATAAAGCCCATTAATAGGCTATAGTCCAATTTCCACAAGTGTCGGTCTTTTGTTCAAACCCCAATTATGGTCCAAAGCCCAATAACCCAGTCTTAATATTTAGTTCAACATCACGATTACTTCAGCTTAAATAAACATAATAATAACTTAGCTACGAGACATTAATTTAAAAAGGTTGAACATAACTTACAATGAGTATTTATTGCGTAGTGTTACACGGACAGAGTTTCGACTTACAAACCTTAAAACATTTGCTACTATAACCTTATTATTATTAACTTAATATTAATTATAATTAAAATATAATTATAAATATATATTTGAGAGAGAGTAAAGAGATGTGACGACCTAAAAATTTCCGACTAAATTTAAACTTAATCTTTACATAAGTTCGACATGATAAGCGAAGTCTGTAATGTTAAAATCCCAAAACCTTTGAACTGTGTTCATGTATATATTTGACCTTTGACCATGCCCGACGATTCATGAACAATTATTTGTAAATAAATATGTATATATTCTATATAAATGTAAAGATATATAATAATTAGAATAATAAAATATAATATAAACTAAATATGTAAAACAAAATACAAAATAATTAAATTCGAATCTATAAATAAACAAATATGATTTCTATGCATAATTATCATTAAATATATGTGGTAATGTAGAAAATGTATAAATATTAAATATTAAATATATGATATTATACATATATGTTATATAATTATTAAATGATACATAATTAATAAATTTTTAATATTAAAACATGTATTCACAAGTTAAAATATAGTTTTTGTATTAACACTAATATTGCTATTACTGTCAAATATCAACATTGTATTAATAATTTAATTATTTTAAATATATAACATTTAAAGATGAAATTGGATATATATATATATATATATATATATATATAGTATATTATTATTACTAATATTATCATTATCATTAATAATATAAATAATATCATAACTAGTATGGTATTGTTATTATTATCATTATTAATATTAATACTGTTATTATTTCTACAATTAATATCATTAAAATTTATAATTATTATTTTTATTAAACAGTATAACAGTATTATTTATTATTATATATTATTAATTATTAATATTAAATAAATAAATAAGTAAAAAAAGTAGATAAAGCATAGATCAATTATAGATATATACGTGTGTATCCACCATCTCTATTATTATTATTTTTTTCTGTCTTTCTTCTCCATCCCGTGATAACTCTCGACATCTATCATTATCAGCTTAATTTTTTTTCTTACATCCTCTGTATGCTCGTGATTATATGTCGATTGCATTATGATTATAACCTTCAACCTCTGCAATCATAATGGGAGAAGAGAATTTTTTTTTTAAACCGTCGGTTCTGTATTGCCACTTTTTGGCAAGAATTAAAAAACAAATCAATTATCAAAATCCAAAAATGTAGTTTTGTTAGGATTCAATTACTCAATCTATCTGTCAAATTTGAGATTCAAATTCCTCAAATCGAAGCTTAATTTGTCGAGTCAAAGATTTGTTTCAAAAAGTCAAACCTTTGTTCTTGATCCAAATTCGAGTATTCTGTTTCGTTTTTAGTTAAATTGATGTTACCAATAGTTTTTAGGATTGGATTAAAACCTACTTCATGTTATAAGCTTGGTCTCAAACGTTCCCTAAATCATTTTCATTTTTTTTTTCTTCTTCTTCGCTAAACCGCTGCAGCAGCAGCTCTTGTTTCAATTTTTTTTATTTTTTTCCTTTTAATCACTCATGGCTTGTTTGTATATTTAATTTAAGTCAATTTATATGTTGCAAAAATTTGATTCCTGGTCGACGAGCTGTTGTGAGAAGGAAGAAGAAATAATAACAATATTATACGGGTTAAAAGTTAAAGTGTTGAGTTTAATTACAGAAAAACAAATTGGGACGAATGGTTTGGGTGTGTGTATGGTATTTGAGAGGTCTCGTGTTCAATTCGTGCTGGAGACAAGTTTTTTTTTAAAACACTTATTGAGGTAGTTTCTTTATTCTAAAAATCATCATTATTATTATTGTTATTATTGTTATTAATTATTATTATTGTTAATATTATTATTGTTGATATAAATCATTTTGACATGTTATTATTTTAATTGTAATATTAGAAATAGAATTATTATTATTATTATTAATACGATTAGTGATATATTATTATTATTATCATTAGTAAAAGGTATTAACTAACAATTATTATTATTATCATAATTATAATTACTATTATAATTATTAATATTATGGTTAAGTTAATTACTAGTATCACTATAATAATACAATTACATATTAATATCAAATACATGAGTATTATTATCATAACAATAATTATTATTATCACTACTAATATTAAAATAGGTATTAATATGATTATGATTATTATTATTATTACTATTATTATGAAAATAATACAAGTTATTATTATTTTCGCAAATATTAATATTGATATCATTTTATAAATACTAGAATTATTATTATTAACATAAGTAAGATTATTAATATTATCATGGGTATTGTTATTATATAGTTATCAAAACCATTATCAAAACTGTCATTTACTGAAAAATTAATATTTTTTTTACAATTGTAATTATTAATATCATTATTATTAATAATATAATTATTAACATTATTATCTTATTAGTAATATTAAGTATTATAATTATTATCACATTACCACTATTAATATTATTTTGGTATTATTATAACTATTATTATTGATATACTAATGATATGTTTAATATATATATAACATAACAAAAATTAACATATTTAAATACAAAATGGATATATGAAAGATATATATATATTATTAATATAAAAAGGAAATAACTAATAAATGTATATACATATATTTGTTCGATTACAATTATGTATATTAATAAATATACAAATGATATAGGTTCGTGAATCCGAGGCCAACCCTGCATTATGCAATGTCGTCATATGTATTTTTACTACAAAATACAGTATAGTGAGTTTCATTTGCTCCCTTTTTAAATACTTTTGCAATATATATTTTTGGGACTGAGAATACATGCGCTGCTTTTATAAATGTTTTACGGAATAGACACAAGTAATCGAAACTACATTCGATGGTTGGATTATCGAAATCGAATATGCCCCTTTTTAGCTTGGTAGCCTAAGAATTAGGGAAATGGCCCCTAATTGACGCGAATCCTAAAGATAGATCTATGGACCTTGACACGTCCCATTCGGGTTACGAATGCTTTAGTACTTCGATTATCATGTCCGATGAGAGTCCCGGAATGATGGGGATATTCTATATGCATCCTGTTAGTTCGGTTATCAAGCGTTCACCATATGAATGATTTTTTTATCTCTATGCAGTTTGCAAAATGCCTGATATGAGATGATGTTATGAAAAATGAAATGAAAATCTTGTGGTCTATTAAAATGAAGGAATTGATTATTTATGATAAACTAATGAACTCACCAATCTTTTGGTTGACACTTGAAAGCATGTTTATTCTCAGGTATTAAAGAAATCTTCCGCTGTGCATTTGCTCATTTTAGAGATATTACTTGGAGTCATTCATGGCATATTTCAAAAGACGTTGCATTCGAGTCGTTGAGTTCATCAAGATTATTATTAAGTCAATTATAGTTGGATATATTATGAATTGGTATGCATGCCGTCAAGCTTTGATGAAATGAAAGTTTGTAAAACGAATGCAATGTTTGTAAAATGTATCATATAGAGGTCAAGTACCTCACGATGTAACCAACTGTTGTGAATCATTTATAATCGATATGGACTTCGTCCGGATGGATTAGGACGGGACCTTTCAGTTGGTATCAGAGCGGTGGTCTTAGCGAACCAGGTCTGCATTAGTGTGTCTAACTGATAAGTCATTAGGATGCATTAAGGAGTCTGGACTTCGACCGTGTCTGCATGTCAAAAGTTTTGCTTACCATTTTCGTCAGAAAATTTTTTTTGCTTATCATTATTAGTCTATGTAGTGACCCGAACTTTTCCATGTTTATATATATATTAAATGAAATTGTTATTTACATGATTAAGTGTTTTCAACATGTTAAGCAATCAAACTTGTTAAGACTTGATTAATTGAAATAGGTTTCATATAGACATTTGACCACCCAAGTTGACCGGTGATTCACGAACATTAAAACTTGTAAAAACTATATGACGACATATATATGATTATATATATAGTTAACATGATATTATGATAAGTAAGTATCTCATTAGATATTTTAACAATGAGTTATATACATAAAATTGAGTTTATTGAATTAAGAAACTCGAAACGATATATATAACGATTATCGTTATAACAACTTCTTACTAAATACATATGAATCATATTAAGATATTGATACACTATGTTTAATCATGATAAATGATAAGTAAACATGTCATTAAGTGTATTAACAATGAACTACATATGTAAAAACAAGACTACTAACTTAATGATTTCGAAACGAGACATATATGTAACGATTATCGTTGTACCGACATTTAAATGTATATATATCATATTAAGATATATTAATATATCATAATATCATGATAATATAATAATTTAACATCTCATTAGATATAATAAACATTGAGTTAACAACATTTAACAAGATCGTTAACTTAAAGGTTTCAAATCAACATTTACATGTAACGACTAACGATGACATAACGACTCAGTTAAAATGTATATACATGTAGTGTTTTAATATGTATTCATACACTTTTGAAAGACTTTAATACACTTATCAAAATACTTCTACTTAACTGATAAGGCTAAAAAGGAACATATATTTCATAGCAATATCCCTCCTAAATAATAGATTTTTATATGTAATTGTATTATATTTTCATTGTAATTGTTTAAATAAATAAATGTGAAGACGAAGCACGAAGATTAAAGAATTGAAGAAAAAGTGCCACTAAAAAGTGAGTAAAAGACTCGCACGGATTTTGAAATTGAAGGAGAGCAATTTTTGTACAAATTACAAATCGCGAAACGTAAAGTGCACGATATAAAATAGTACGAAAGGACGTTCGAAAATCCAGAACCGGGACATGAGTCAACTATCAACGCCCGATGCAACGGACTAAAAATTACAAGTCTACTATGCACAAGAATATAATATAATATATAAATAATTATATTAATTATTTATATTTTATATTTATATATATAAAACGTCGGCACAGAAAATCCAAAAGGGTGTGAGCTGTATCCCATTTCCCCGCGACTCGCGGAGTTCTCAGGCACAAAGTGCCGCGACTCGCGAAGTACAGAAATTTCAGAATGCCTATAAAATCTCACGAATTCTGCGAGTAAAAAAAAACATAATAATAATAATACTCCGAGGTATAATATAAATATATATATATATATATATATATATAATATAGATTAGTGTTATATTAGATTAGTTCGGGTTATGTAAAGGTTATTTTACGGGTTTTAAAGTCGGAGCTCTGTCCGTGTAACACTACGCGATAAATAATCAATGTAAGCTATGTTCTCCTTTTTAAATTAATGTCTCGTAGCTAAGTTATTATTATGCTTATTTAATCCGAAGTAATCATGATGTTGGGCTAATTACTAAAATTGGGTAATTGGGCTTTGTACCATAATTGGGGTTTGAATAAAAGAACGACACTTGTGGAAATTAGACTATGGGCTATTAATGGGTTTTATATTAACTAAACAATACCTTGTTAATTTAATATACAAACTTATAATTCGACGTATTTATATATAACCACATACGCTTAATCGGACACGATGGGCGGGATATTTATAAGTACGAATTATTGTTCATTTGCCGGACACGGGGATGGATTAATAGTCAATGGACTCATTAAAACAGGGGTGGATTACATTCAAGGGTAATTGGTGTAATTGTTAACAAAGTAGTAAAACCTTGGTTTACACGCAGTCGATAACCTGGTGTATTCATTAAACAAAGTATTAAAACCTTGTTACAATTCGAATCCCCAATTAGTTGGAATATTTGACTTCGGGAATAAGAATAGTTTGACGAAGGCTTTCGCTCTTTATAATTATGACCGATGAACTATTATGGACAAAAATCAGATAGGTTTCAAATACATCTAGGACAAAGGACAATTAACCCAGGACAATAAATTAAAATCAAAACGTCAAACATCATGGTTACGAAAGTTTAAATAAGCATAATATATTTTATTTCATATTTCCTCGTACTTTTATTTATTGTCATTTTAATTATTGTTATTTATTTTATATTGTTATTTAAATATCGTCATTTACTATACGCTTCGCTTAAAATATAAATCGACAAACCGGTCATTAAACGGTAAACCCCTTTTATATATTATTATATATAATTATATATATTTTGTACAAATATAGTTGTTTAAAAATATAGTATGCAATAAGCCCGCTCCCTGTGGAACGAACCGGACTTCCTAAAAACTATACTACTCTACGATTAGGTACACTGCCTATAGTGTTATAGCAAGGTTTAGGTATATCTCATTTGTAAATAAATAATTAAAACTTGTGTAATTTGTATCGCTTTTCGTATCAAAAATATAATACTATCACGTACCCCCACGCTACCACATCAAGTTTTTGGCGCTGCTGCTGGGGACTCGGCGAAACTCTATATTTTTAATTCATTTTTGTATAAATATATATTATTTTTAGAAAAACAATATAAAATCCTAAAAAAAAAAAAATAATAATAATAAGTTTTTATTTAATTTATATATTTTATTTAACTATTAAAACAGAAAAATAAAAAAAATATATATAATAAAACTGACCTGTCGAAACTTGACCTGTTTTTGAACTGGAATTGAACCCTCCGCGACTCGCGGAGGTTTTGCACTGGGTCAACGCGACTCGCGGAGCCGCCACAGACAGAAACCCTAAACATCATTAATTACGGGGTATTTATTATTTATTATTATTATTAACCCTATTTACTTATTATTATTATAATTACTTTTAAGTTTTTAATTTAATTTGTATTTTAAATATTAATTAGTATTATTAAATATATATATAAATTAATACTTTTATAAAATAAATAATATAAAAATAATATTTTTATAAAAATAAATAATTTTTATAACTTTAAGTTTATTTTTATATTTTGTATCTTTTCATTTGTTTTAGCGTAATATTTGTATTTTTATCGTTCATATCTAGTTTTAAGCTTAGTATTTTGCCGTAGCTTATTTTTATTTCTAGATTTTTAGGCTTTGCCGTAAAATCCCTTAAGTGCTATTTCT
This sequence comes from Rutidosis leptorrhynchoides, assembly GCF_046630445.1. Taxonomy (NCBI): domain Eukaryota; kingdom Viridiplantae; phylum Streptophyta; class Magnoliopsida; order Asterales; family Asteraceae; genus Rutidosis; species Rutidosis leptorrhynchoides. Next base: position 36,459,527 of record NC_092334.1, read on the forward strand.
TTAGACTAAGATTTAGGTGCTTTAGAATTTTACGACGATTTTAAAATTTTAGTGCCTTTTAAGTCACGACTCGCTACTTTCTTATTTTTATTTTTTGACGTTTTTCGACGCGCATTCTTTTTCTTTCTTATTTCTCGACGCTTTAGTTTTTAGGACTTATAAATTTTCTCTATTTCTTATCTAATATCTCAAACGGAAAGAAAAATTATTTAAGTGGTTAAATTAATGGACGTTGACAATTTTCTGCTTCGTAGTAATAGTTGGATTTGTTAGTGGCTGAGTTGTGAGCTTCCGATTTAAAGGGTTCTGGCTCCCTGCTGCATCTTTTGGCTATTCGAAACGTGGGCAAAAGCAGAAAAGTCTATTAATTGGACAACTTATATAAGTTTTTCTATTTTTATAACTAATAGGATAATTAGTAAATGCACCACATTGTAGCTAAAATTTGGCCATCGCAATAAAATGGAAAATTTTGAAAACAAGGCTATGGAAACTCTTTTTGATATCCAAAATCAATTAAATCAATACTCTCAAACGGGTGTTGATGACAATTCGTTCGGTCAATCTTGGATCACGAATGACGAAACAATAACTGGTTGTGAAATCTGTGAAGATTATCACTCAACATGGGAATGTTATTATTACGTTCCTATGGAAAATTACGCACCCATGGAACCTGAATGGAATGATTATGAGGAATACAATTCAAATTGGGATTATTCCCAAGAATATATCCAAACTCAGCAACCAGTAGACGAGGAAAATTACGTGTCTGAAAATTTATTAGACAATATGAAAATCAAACTCGAAGAACTCAATGCTCAAAATGAACAAATGAGAGAGTTTGTAAACCGGCAAGCTGAAACTCTATCAGACTACACACATGTTGATCTGAGGAGTATTGTGCAAGAAAATCTCATATCATCGAATTTTGATGAATTCGAGAGCTCCGAAATCACCAATTATCCCGATGATACTTTTTATTCAGTTTTACCAATTTCACAACATATCGACACATTAGCCTCTACCGACGAAATCATCGATCCATCAATGGATAAAGAAGAAGTAAGGGTGACAAATTGGTACTCTTGGGAAAACAATAACGTTAAAAATTTTACCCCCGAGACCAAAATGGTGAGACCAATAAGTACCGTTAATGAAGAAGAATCTACTCCAATCCCGAAATTCACCATTCCACAACCTTCCAACCCAATATTCTCAATAGACGAGTCATCTACCGAAGATGAACTACGAGCTTTAATAGATAATGACACCTCGAATTTCACCCAATTGGGTAATAGAGGTGAAACCTTTGATCCCGAGAATGAACGGAAGGAAATGTTAGGAATTATCCACCCTATAGAAATATGTATGTTGATGTATATCGATCCATTTGACCAAGAACTAGAAAAAAGACATATCCATTTGCTAAAAGCTACACTTAAAAAAGAATTAAGTAGTGACGATCGGGAGAGTCTAAACTTTAAACTCATTGATATATTATACACCACCCGAGATGTAAATAACTGGCTCACTATTCTAATTCATGGAACTTATTCTACCGACTTCACATGTCGTCAGCTAAGTATGGGGAAGTCTAACCCCACTTAACGTTAAATTCGGGGTTCGGGTTAGTGCATAACTCGTTAATAAAAATGCACAATTAGGGTAAAAGACGTATTTTCAAATATTAGCAAACAGTTCAGAAAAGCAACCGTTTTTGAAGAAAAACATGTGTGAAATAACAAAAGAAGGAATGAACGATGAGGCACGCCATCTATCATTCGACGAGCTTTGTAATTACAAACTGGGTATTTTTAATTACTTTTCTACACTAATCACCCTCATGAATTTATAATTATAGTCTGATTTCATGCAAATGAGGGCATTGCATGATCTCAAGTGTGGGGAAGGGTTATAAATTCTCTCGGGTTTATACTTGGTTTATTTGCCAAATTTTATGAAAATTTGAAAAATTTTCAACTAAATGAATTTAAAATCATGTTTATATATATTTATGAACGGTGAAAACTAGGTGTTAATACCGAAATTATCGTTACCTCGGAAAGGACATAAATTAAGAAACACCCTAAAACGCTTGAATTCATTTAAAATGGAATAAAGGAGAATAAAAAGGCAAAGAAAGAAACTAAGTGTGGGGAGAATGTATCAAGTTATTCAATTAAAAACTATCTATCACATGTTTCTGTAAAGTTTATTGCAGGTGCTTTTGTTTTGGACTAAATTAACTGTTTTACCCGATTTACTATAATGAAAGATGGATCTACACGATGAATCAATTCCATCATTTAAAGGAAGTAAAGTCTTCCGAAAAAGAAACGCGCTTCTTGATTTAGGTCAAGAAGTTGTCGTCCAGACCAGCTGTAGGTTGACGAAAAATCTAGAAAAGTCAACACTAAAATCAGCAGGAAATCCACGGACCTCAGCATAAAACAGGGTCGCCATGTGGTCAGACTTATCCTAACCATGAGAGGATCTGTCTCGTAAAATGGGGAGGGCGACGTGCAAATTAGCTTGATAAGACTAATGAATCAGACCCCCAGAAAGGATAATCTCCTTAAAGATTAAAAATCAGCTTTTAAGCCTGATATTACTCAATCCTTGAGATTGACCTTAAAGATTGAGAATTACAAACTCATGGAATTCGATGATATCTAAACTCGAGCTTGAACGAGAAAATATTTTGATCAAAATTATAAACCGATTTGTTTTCTGAAAAACCATTTTCAATGCGTTCATTACCATTGAACGTAAAATCCTAGGAATTCACCTGGAATTCATTAGGTCACCTGAACCAAATCGGGTGTCAACCATAAGAACGGTGGTCGCATAGCATGGTCGGAGACAGGACCTTGTGCCAGACCGAAAAATTATAAGGGTGAGCTTTACTATTGCTCCTACAAAGGATAGTAATTGCGTCCAACACGTTATAGACCATAATTAAAAGCATGTCAGGGGACATTGCCTTAACAATTGCTTGTTCAACGCTTTCCTTTACAACCGGACGGTAGTTTACCAAAAGGTAATATACGGAGCAAGTAAACTGGACGTGTTGCTTTCCTAATACAAGGTTAGCAAGTGGGTGACACAAAACCATAAGTTTTGAGCTAAAATTTTCAAATCTGAAACCCACAAAACCCACAAAAATATCTTGCAAACACCGGTGAAGGGTTATTCCGGAAAACTTATCTAGGGTAAAAGCTAGATTGAATTTTCAAAAGATCAAATATTTTCATAAAGATCCAATTTCCTTAAGGATCTACATTTTCATAGTCATGTGGGACTGTAAACCGCCTTTCAAATGTGCACTTTGCTTTGGAAACCGAAAGTAAATCGGCTATTTGATTGCAAGTGTCGTTGACCTAAACCCAAGGCAACTGTGGATGACACACCCACCTTTAACCATGGTTCTATCGTTACTATCATTGTTTATACCACCATATCAAAATCACTAATGTACAAAGTGTGATGAATAAAAAAGTGATTCATGTATGTTTTTATTTCAAAGTTCTGTATTGCTTGAGGACAAGCAACGCTCAAGTGTGGGGATATTTGATAAGGCTAAAAAGGAACATATATTTCATAGCAATATCCCTCCTAAATAATAGATTTTTATATGTAATTGTATTATATTTTCATTGTAATTGTTTAAATAAATAAATGTGAAGACGAAGCACGAAGATTAAAGAATTGAAGAAAAAGTGCCACAAAAAAGTGAGTAAAAGACTCGCATGGATTTTGAAATTGAAGGAGAACAATTTTTGTACAAATTACAAATCGCGAAACGTAAAGTGCACGATATAAAATAGTACGAAAGGACGTTCGAAAATCCGGAACCGGGACATGAGTCAACTATCAACGCCCGATGCAACGGACTAAAAATTACAAGTCTACTATGCACAAGAATATAATATAATATATAAATAATTATATTAATTATTTATATTTTATATTTATATATATAAAACGTCGGCACAGAAAATCCAAAAGGGTGTGAGCTGTATCCCATTTCCCCGCGACTCGCGGAGTTCTCAGGCACAAAGTGCCGCGACTCGCGGAGTACAGAAATTTCAGAATGCCTATAAAATCTCACGAATTCTGCGAGTAAAAAAAACATAATAATAATAATACTCCGTAGTATAATATAAATATATATATATAATATAGATTTGTGTTATATTAGATTAGTTCGGGTTATGTAAAGGTTATTTTACGGGTTTTAAAGTCGGAGCTCTGTCCGTGTAACACTACGCGATAAATAATCAATGTAAGCTATGTTCTCCTTTTTAAATTAATGTCTCGTAGCTAAGTTATTATTATGCTTATTTAATCCGAAGTAATCATGATGTTGGGCTGATTACTAAAATTGGGTAATTGGGCTTTGTACCATAATTAGGGTTTGAATAAAAGAACGACACTTGTGGAAATTAGACTATGGGCTATTAATGGGTTTTATATTAACTAAACAATACCTTGTTAATTTAATATATAAACTTATAATTCGACGTATTTATATATAACCACATACGCTTAATCGGACACGATGGGCGGGATATTTATAAGTACGAATTATTGTTCATTTGCCGGACACGGGGATGGATTAATAGTCAATGGACTCATTAAAACAGGGGTGGATTACATTCAAGGGTAATTGGTGTAATTGTTAACAAAGTAGTAAAACCTTGGTTTACACGCAGTCGATAACCTGGTGTATTCATTAAACAAAGTATTAAAACCTTGTTACAATTCGAATCCCCAATTAGTTGGAATATTTGACATCGGGAATAAGAATAGTTTGACGAAGGCTTTCGCTCTTTATAATTATGACCGATGAACTATTATGGACAAAAACCAGATAGGTTTCAAATACATCCAGGACAAAGGATAATTAACCCAGGACAATAAATTAAAATCAAAACGTCAAACATCATGGTTACGAAAGTTTAAATAAGCATAATATATTTTATTTCATATTTCCTCGTACTTTTATTTATTGTCATTTTAATTATTGTTATTTATTTTATATTGTTATTTAAATATCGTCATTTACTATACGCTTCGCTTAAAATATAAATCGACAAACCGGTCATTAAACGGTAAACCCCTTTTATATATTATTATATATAATTATATATATTTTGTACAAATATAGTTGTTTAAAAATATAGTATGCAATAAGCCCGCTCCCTGTGGAACGAACCGGACTTCCTAAAAACTATACTACTCTACGATTAGGTACACTGCCTATAGTGTTGTAGCAAGGTTTAGGTATATCTCATTTGTAAATAAATAATTAAAACTTGTGTAATTTGTATCGCTTTTCGTATCAAAAATATAATACTGTCACGTACCCCCACGCTACCACATCATTAACAAAAATGCTTACAATTACATCCTCGTTCAGTTTCATCAACAATTCTACTCCTATGCAACCGTATTCGTACTCGTACAATACACAGCTTTTAGATGTATGTACTATTGTTATATACACTACAATGATCAGCTTTTAGTTGCCCATGTGAGTCACCTAACACATGTGGGAACCATCATTTGGCAACTAGCATGAAATATCTCATAAAATTACAAAAATATGAGTAATCATTCATGACTTATTTACATGTAAACAAAATTACACATCCTTTATATCTAATCCATATACCAACGACCAAAAACACCTACAAATACTTTCATTCTTCAATTTTCTTCATCTAATTGATCTCTCTCAAGTTCTATCTTCAAGTTCTAAGTGTTCTTCATAAATTCTACAAGTTCTAGTTTCATAAAATCAAGAATACTTCCTAGTTTGCTAGCTTACTTCCAATCTTGTAGAGTGATCATCCAACCTCAAGAAATCTTTCTTATTTACAGTAATATATCTTTCTAATACAAGGTAATACTCATATTCAAACTTTGATTCAATTTCTATAACTATATCAATCTTATTTCGAGTGGAAATCTTACTTGAACTTGTTTTCGTGTCATGATTCTACTTCAAGAACTTTCAAGCCATCCAAGATCCTTTGAAGCTAGATCCATTTGTCTCTTTTCTAGTAGATTTATCCACAAAACTTGAGGTAGTAATGATGTTCATAACATCATCCGATTCATACATATAAAGCTATCTTATTCGAAGGTTTAAACTTGAAATCACTAGAACATAGTTTAGTTAATTCTAAACTTGTTCGCAAACAAAAGTTAATCCTTCTAACTTGACTTTTAAAATCAACTAAACACATGTTCTATATCTATATGATATGCTAACATAATGATTTAAAATATGGAAACACGAAAAACACCGTAAAACCGGACATACGCCGTCGTAGTAACACCGCGGGCTATTTTGGGTTTGATAATTAAAAACTATGATAAACTTTGGTTTAAAAGTTGTTCTTCTGGGAAAATGATTTTTCTTATGAACATGAAACTATATCCAAAAATCATGGTTAAACTCAAAGTGGAAGTATGTTTTTCAAAATGGTCATCAAGACGTCGTTCTTTCGACTGAAATGACTACCTCTTACAAAAATGACTTGTAACATATATTTCTGACTATAAAACTATACTTTTTCTGTTTAGATTCATAAAATAGAGTTCAATATTAAACCATAGCAATTTGATTCACTCAAAACGGATTTAAAATGAATAAGTTATGGGTAAAACAAGATTGGATATTTTTTTGATTTTTGTAGCTACGGGAAATATTAACAATTCTATACAAATCATATCCTAGCTAACTTATATTATATTATACTTGTATTCTAATATATTATATAATCTTGGGATACCATAGACACGTATGCAAATATTTTGACATATCATATCGACCATGTATATATATTATTTGGAACAACCATAGACACTCTATATGCAGTAATGTTGGAGTTAGCTATACAGGGTTGAGGTTGATTCCAAAAATATATATACTTTGAGTTGTGATCTAGCCTGAGACATGTATACACTGGATCGTGGATTGATTCAAGATAATAAATATCGATTTATTTCTGTACATCTAACTGTGGACAACTAGTTGTAGGTTACTAACGAGGACAGCTGACTTAATAAACTTAAAATATCAAAATGTATTAAAAGTGTTGTAATTATATTTTGAACATACTTTGATATATATGTACGTATTTGTTATAGGTTCGTGAATCGACCAGTGGCTAAGTCTTACTTCCCGACGAAGTAAAAATTTGTGAAAGTGAGTTATAGTCCCACTTTTAAAATCTAATATTTTGGGATGAGAATACATGCAGTTTTAGAAATGTTTTACGAAATAGACACAAGTAATTGAAACTACATTATATGGGTGAATGATCGAAGCCGAATATGCCCTTTTTGCTTGGTAACCTAAGAATTAGTAAACCGATCTACTAATTGACGCGAATCCTAAAGATAGATCTATTAGGCCTAACGAACCCCATCCAAAGTACCGGATGCTTTAGTACTTCGAATTCGTTTTTAACATGTCCGAAGGATTTCCCGGAATGATAGGGGATATTCTTATATGCATCTTGTTAATGTCGGTTACCAGATGTTCACCATATGAATGAATTTTATCTCTATGTATGGGATGTATATTAAAATATGAAATCTTGTGGTCTATTATTATGATTTGATAATATATAGGATAAACCTATAACTCACCAACATTTTTGTTGACGTTTTAAGCATGTTTATTCTCAGGTGATTATTAAGAGCTTCCGCTGTTGCATACTAAAATAAGGACAAGATTTGGTGTCCATGCTTGTATGATATTATGTAAAAACTGCATTCAAGAAACTTATTTTTGATGTAATATGTTCTTATTGTAAACCATTATGTAATGGTCGTGTGTAAACGGTATATTTTAGATTATCATTATTTGATAATCTACGTAATGCTTTTTAAACCTTTATCAATAAAATAAAGGTTATAGTTGTTTTAAAAATGAATGCAGTCTTTGAAAAACGTCTCATATAGAGGTCAAAACCTCGCGACGAAATCAATTAATATGGAACGTTTATAATCAACATGAATGGGACATTTCAGTTGGTATCCGAGCGTTGGTCTTAGAGAACCAGAAAATTGCATTAGTGTGTCTTACCGAGTTTGTTAGGATGCATTAGTGAGTCTGGACTTCGACCGTGTTTTTCTTTTAAAAAAAAAACGATTGCTTAACATTTTTTGTTGTTGGAAACTATATACTATTAACATGTAAATATTATGTGATATATTAATCTCTTAACGTGTTTGACATTGTGTGATAGATGTCTACCTCTAGTACAAATCCCATTGATTCACCTAATAATAATGAAGAGTCGAATATATTTTGGGAAGATTCACAAATTCCCAAAGAGGAACCGGAAGAAGAGGAACCGGAAGAGGAGGAACCGGAAGAAGAGGAACCAGAAGAGGAGGAATTGGAAGAGGAGGAACCAGAAGAAGAAGAGGTTCCGGAGGAAGAAATATTGATACCTATAATAAATCGATTAAATAAAAGAAAATCCTCAACCAACGGACCAAAGTTAATAATGGTCAATGGTGTTTCCGCCGAGGAAGCAAAATATTGGGAAGATTACCAATTTTCCGATGAATCGGATACCGATGAGGATTCCGATGATTATATAGAAATTACCTCGACCCAATTTAATAAAGCGAAAGAAAATAATAAGGGAAAAGGTATAAAAATAGAGAAACCCGATTCCAACCCCGATGAACTTTATATGTATCGACAACATCCGTATTTCCTAAAATGTAACAATGACCCGGGAACCTCTAAACCACCAGGTTTTTCTAAACCATTATATAAAACGACAGCTCGTATTAGAGGAACACCATATATTCCTAGAAAATTAGGAAAACGAACCAAGTCCGAAGAAGAAGAAACCAGTGATTCAGATTAGAGGGTTGTAATCATGTTGTGTATTATATGTATTGTAGTGTGCTTGTATTTTTTTGTTCTATGTAAAAATTGCTTGTATTGTTTGTTAATTATCTTTTACGAATCTAATTCTTGTCTATTTTACAGTATAAAAACAAAATGGACGTTAAGGGTAGACAACCAAATATTTTAGAAGACCTACCAAAGGATATGATTGAGGAAATCTTGTCTAGAGTCGGTCAGAATTCATCAGCACATTTAGTTATGGCGAAATTAACTTGTCAAACATTTGAAACACTTTCCAGATATGCCTTAGTTTATAAAAGGCTTTCCTTTGATAGGTGGGGTATATCACATTGGGGAGACCGTAAGTTACGCCTTGTTTTCTTTAAAGCGTTAAATGCGGGGAACCCAAATGCAATTTTACGCTACGGGTTAAGAACCTATTTTGACTCAACATATCCCAACATAGGATTTCGTGAATTAGAAAGAGCTTCTAACATGCACCATAAAGAAGCATGTTATGCTTACGGGTTAGTGATGTTCGCTTCTTACCAAAGTGAGAAAAAGAATAAGAATATCGGATTGCAACTTTTAAATAAAACCTTCCCACAAGTGACGGATTCAGTAGTTGGGGTGAGAAACAAGGTTTTTAGATTATTACGGGGCTGTTGGACATTACGAAACCCTCGTCCTTTTAATGACGTTACAACATGCTGCCTAGCCAATGGTCATAACGGTTATTTTCCACAAGTCCAAGGATGTGAAGTCGTCTTAGTAAAACCAGAATGCATGACTTGTTTCTGGACTTATGAATTACGTCTCTTTATTTCCTTTGCTGAACAACTTGCGTATTAACTAGATTTATCTTCAAAACTGTCTTGTATCATAGTGTACTATATTTCATGTTATATGTAATATAGCGAAGTTGTAAGTTTGAAGAATATTTGTATGTGATATATTATTATAATCAGTTTTTCTTATGGAATTGTAGTAGTTGAATTGTATATTAGCTAATAAGTATGAACTTAACGGGTAGGTAGTACCCGAATTTAAACTTATAAAATGCTAATATGAAGAAAAAGCTTTTATAAATGAGTTCATATTATGCTACGAAATACTATTGACTACTCTTAATATTCTGTATGATTAACTCAATTCAGTTGTCTATTTTGAAGGAAATGGCACCGACTACTCGACACACCATGAATATGAACGAAGAGGAATTTCGTACCTTTCTTGCTACAAACATAGCCGCAGTACAGGCTGCGCTACATACCAACAATAACGCTGAATCTAGCAATGCAGCTAACGGCGTAAGAAATCGTGTAGGATGCACCAACAAAGAATTCACTGCCTGCAAACCTTTGGAATTTGATGGAACCGAAGGACCAATTGGATTGAAACGGTGGACCGAGAAAGTCGAATCAGTGTTTACCATAAGTAAGTGTACCGAAGAGGACAAAGTTAAGTACGCTACGTATACCTTCACAGGTACTGCGTTAACGTGGTGGAACACCTATCTTGAATAGGTAGGACAAAATGCTGCTTATGCACTACCGTGGTCGGCATTCAAGCAATTGATGAACGAGCAGTACCGTCCTAGAAATGAAGTCAATAAAATCAAGGCAGAACTTAGAGAGTTACGAACACAAGGGTTCAACATTACCACATATGAACGACGATTCACAGAGTTGTGCCTATTGTGTCCGGGAGCATTCGAAGATGAAGAAGAGAAGATCGACGCGTTTGTAAAAGGGTTACCAGTAAGGATTCAAGATGATGTAAGTTCACATGAGCCCGCTTCTATACAGAAGGCAAGTCGAATGGCTCATAAACTCATAAATCAGATTGAGGGAAGAATTAAAGAACAGGCGGCCAAAGAAGCCAACACGAAACAACTCAAGAGGAAGTGGGAGGAAAACGGTGACAAGAGTCACCAGTACAACAACAATAACAATTACAACCACAATCGCAACAACTATCCCAACAACCGCAACAACAATCGCAACAATAACCGCAATCCTAACAATAACTACAACAAACATCCCAACAACAACAACAACTACAACAATCATTTCAACAACAATAACAATCCCAACAACAACCTCAATAACAACAACGGCAACAAAAACCAAAAACAGTCATGTCATAGGTGTGAAGAAAATCACCAGGGGTTTTGCACGACATTTTGCAACAGGTGTAAAAGAAATGGTCATAGCGCGACAAAGTGTGAGGTCTACGGACTAAAGTTTAACAGAACTAAGGGAGAAAATAATGCTGGAATAAGTAATGCCGAAATGACTATTGTCGGAGCAAGTAATACCAACGCTGTTTGTTATAAATGTGGAAAACCGGACCACATTATTAGAAATTGCCCGAATCAGGGGAATACTAATGGGCAGGGTCGTGGAAGAGTTTTCAATATTAATGCGGTAGAAGCACAGGAAGACCCGGAGCTTGTTACGGGTACGTTTCTTATTGACGATAAATCTGCTTATGTTTTATTTGATTCGGGTGCGGATAGAAGCTATATGAGTAGAGAATTTTGTGCTTAATTAAGTTGCCCATTGACGCCTTTGGATAGTAAATTTTTACTCGAATTAGCAAATGGTAAATTAATTTCAGCAGATAATATATGTCGGAATCAAGAAATTAAACTGGTTAGCGAAACATTTAAGATTGACTTGATACCAGTAGAGTTAGGGAGTTTTGATGTGATAATCGGTATGGACTGGTTGAAAGAAGTGAAAGCAGAGATCATTTGTTACAAAAATGCAATTCGCATTATACGAGAAAAAGGAAAACCCTCAATGGTGTACGGAGAAAAGAGCAACGCAAAGTTAAATCTTATTAGTAACCTGAAGGCACAAAAACTAATAAGAAAAGGTTGCTATGCTGTGCTAGCACACGTCGAGAAAGTCAATTCCGAAGAAAAGAACATCAATGATATTCCCGTCACAAAAGAATTTCCCGATGTATTTCCGAAAGAATTACCGGGACTACCTCCATACCGATCCGTTGAATTTCAAATAGACCTTGTACCAGGAGCTGCACCAATAGCTCGTGCTCCATACAGACTCGCACCTAGCGAAATGCAGGAACTTCAGAGCCAATTACAAGAACTTTTAGAGCGTGGTTTCATTCGACCAAGCACATCACCGTAGGGAGCTCCTGTTTTGTTTGTCAAGAAGAAAGATGGTACATTCAGGTTGTGTATCGACTACCGAGAGTTGAACAAACTTACCATCAAGAATCGCTACCCACTACCGAGAATCGACGACTTATTTGATCAACTACAAGGCTCGTCTATTTATTCGAAGATCGATTTACGTTCTTGTTAGGACCCCGAAGTTGTATAGTATTAATGTGAAATAAGCTTAAATGAAGGTTCCTTAGAAGAGGGCAGGAACCTAAGTAGTCCTAATTAGATAGCCATTGCATTGTAACTGAGTTCTAGAAGCTGTGGAATGTAATTTTACCGATTCTCTCTAATACTGAGTCTCATTCTTACATACTGAATCTCTCTTTATCTTATCATTTCTCTCAATCTCAACATGATCTGACCTATCATTTGGTATCAGAGCTTCCAGGAAGTGATTCTACATCACTATATCGATCCAGAGATTGTAGATTACAGAATCTGAATACTCTCGGTATTTTGAATCACATTCGGTATTATCGAATTTGATAATCTAACGTTCAGATTCCCGTGATAAGTTCAGCGAAGGTGCATTAGGTCTTTTAGAAAGAGTTTCGATCATCATTACAGCTTTTTAACTTCAATTATGGAGAATCAAGTTGATTTTTAGAGTTTGTGGCTAAAACTCTCGGTATTGCTTAATTCAAGCTTGATTCTGGATTTTTGTGAAGATTTAAGGATTCAGTTGTGTTCGTGAGGTGTTAAATCATATTTCTGACGGTTCAATTTCTTCAATTCATCAAGTTTTGAAGATTTGATCAACACTCGGTATCGTAACTGTCATACCGAGTCTGCTTCATTACTTAAATTCATCGTAAGTGTTGCAGATTGTAGTGTGATCGTAATTCTATCACATTCGGTTTGATTATACGCAGCTAATTGGTGTGGTTTGAGAAAGGATTCTGTCATATTTCTAAGTTTTAAACTTAGACTCGGTATTGTCAACTGCTACAGTTGACATTCGGTATCCTATACTTTCGGTATCTTTGATATTTTGTGTGATACTAACTTGTTTCCTTGTGCAGCAAGGTTACAGAATCTAATTCAAAAGGATTGAATTGAGTTTGAACTTCAAATTCATACAGAATCTGACTACCGAGTCAGATACAGAATCTGAGTTTCTGTATCACTTAATCCATTGTTTTAAGTGGTTACAGGCTACAATTCTTGTGATTACCGAATCTATACTGAATCTGGGTGTGTCACTTGTATTTCTGATCAGTTTCTTATACAAAATCTGATATACAGAATCTTTACCGAATCTGCTACAGTACCGAATCTGATACATAATCTGACATTCTAATCAGATTATTGTGATTTTTCATCTTAGATTTGTGTAATACAGAATCTTTACCGAATCTACCTCATTTTCAAGATGTCTACTCAAGATACTTTGATCATTGGATCAGATTCCCGTCCTCCAGTGTTGTTTAATGGCAAGTACACTCAGTGGCTTCACCGTATCACTCAGTACATAGACTATAAGGGTGAGAAAGCAAAGTACATTTGGGCTTCTCTGAGAGATGGTCCAGTTGTTGATTATCATCCGGATACTGGTATGCCAATTCCAGTCTATGAACTTTCTGGTGATAAGCGTGAGAGAGCTCAGGGTGACATAGAGGCAAAGAATATTGTTATGCAAGCTATCCCGTATGAATTGTTTGAAAATGTTGATAGCAACACAACAACAAAAGATATATGGGATGAGATCAAACGACAGCAAGAAGGTTATGACATGTCAGACGTTACTAAATTGAATAAGGCTCTGGGAGTCTATGAAGATTTCAAGCAGGAAACTGATGAACCACTCAAGGATACCTATCGTCGTTTCAATGGTGTTCTCAATGAGTTGAAAAGGTGCAAGATCATAAAAGTAAATGCTGAAGTCAACATGAAGTTTCTCAAAAAGCTCAATGCTGATTGGCTTCCTTATGGAACCATTGTTCGATCTACTAAAGAGATTGACAAGTTGACTATTCATGAGCTTGTTGGAGTTCTTATGCATTACCAACCTGAAGTGTCTAAACTTCAAGAAGGAAGGAAAGAGTCTTCTCTGGGCGATCCACTTGCCCTAATTGCCAAAAAGAAGAGCAAATCATTGACGTCTTCCAAAAGCTTGTCCAAGAAAGTGCTTGTAGAAGAATCAACTGATTTAGAAGATTTGAATCTTTCTGATGTTGATGATTCTCACCTTGAATTAGTCAAGATGGAAGCCATGTTCACAAAAGCCTTGAACAAACACAAGTTTAAAGGCAAATCAAGCAATCAATGCAAAAACTCGTCATCTTCCTCGTACTACAAGAAAGTTGATCAATCTAAACAACAACGTGCTGATGATTCCAAGAAGGAAGATTCAATTTGTTTCAATTGTGGCAAAGCTGGTCATTACTCTCGTGAGTGCAAGATGCCTAAGAAGAAGGACACAGCTTACTACAAGAAGAAAGTGTTGATGGCTAAGAATGTGGAAACTGGGGGAGAGCTAAAACCGATTGATGATACTTGGTTTAATTGGACTGACGATTCAGATTCAGAGGTGGAACATGCAAATGTTTGCAAGGTGACAAAGCTCATCAAAGCTAAGGAAGCAATGGAGAATTCTGACTCAACATCCGATGATGATGAGGTACAATCAACTGAATTCTCACCTGATTTTATAAAAATGCAAAATGACTTGATGAAGAATCTGGTCTCAATGTCAAAAGAAGTCAAAGGCTTAAAATCAAAAAACAAGGTTTTAAAAGATAAAATCAAAATGAATGAGACCAGACCTTCCTCATCCAAATTGCAAACGGATGTGCAACGATTGACTCTCCAACTCAACTCTACGGAAACTGAGTTGGAAGATCTGAAAAAGACAATTCATCCGATTAAAGTTGAAAGAACTGATTATCGTTTAAAATCGGAACGACTTGCAGAAAAAGTTCAATTTTTAGAAAAAGATCTTTCTGATTTGAAAAACCAACATGAACCTACACTTTCAAAACTAAACAAGAAAATCGTTCAATTAGAAAACACCATAATTGAAAAGAACACTGAAATTTCTTTATTGTCAAAAGAATCTTTTCAAATGAAAGCACAACTTGCTCGATATGAGGAAAAACTCTATCGAACAGAGCAATCCAAAGCTATCATGGATATGGAACTTTCAAAACAAACGATTTTCATGAATAGACCAAAAAAGATTCATGGTGAAAAGTGGGGGTTGGGTTATGAAGATCCGAAAATTTTGGAAGATGCTTCCAAAAAGATTCCAGGATTATATCATTCTGATTATTTTCAAGCCGGTTTACCATCGCATTTTGTACATACTTCTGATGCTGATTTTGATGATATTATTGTGAATCGTAAATCTAGAAAATACCATCAAATTAGCTTAATGTATGAAAAAATCAATGCTAAGATAGGTAAATCGAATCCTGATTTCTTGAAAAATCTTGTTGAAACTGAAAAGAACATGCAACGTGAAGATTATGTGCCTAAGCGTAGATTGGTTTATATCCCAACACTCATGCTAGAGAAATACATTTTAATGCTTGAGAATGAAGTGTTTAACAAACCTAGTTCTAGCATTACTGCAATAGATGAGGTGTTTGATGAACCAATTTTTGATGTGAAACGAATTCTACCAACTTTACCTACATGTCCAGATGATGTTTTCCGTGAAGACCTAGCACATGAACTAACTGTCTTCTTTGAGACAGATTCTCTAGGTCAAAATTCTTTAGATGAAAAAGTAGAACCTCAGAATGAACCAAACATTGAACCTTTGATAGATTTTGAAAGTCAACTTGATCCTTTGCATGATTATTACTTGCATTTTCCTACTGTACGTGATTTGAATCATATAGTAGCTCAACTTGAACAGGAGAATATTGACTTGCAACTTAAGTGCCAATCATTAGAACAAATGCTTGCTTTGTGTGATAAATTGCCTTCACTGCCTAAGAAAGAATGTACTTATGCTTTTAAGGAGGGTGGAGTGATAGTTTCTGCTGAAGAATTATGTCTTGAGATTAAAAGCTTAAAACAAAAGATAATTCAACTGAAACAGGCTAACACACTTAAGCAAACGTCTAATGTTGCAACCAATGTGCTTGAATGTACTGGTGGGATTACTAAGAAGGGGAAGGGAACAACAACATCTAAGGATGTAAAACCCATTACTATTCTTAAAAATCCTCTACGTTCTCAATTTGGCAATCATGGTTCGAAAGTTGTTTCTATCACTCAGTATATTGTTAAAAAGGTTCATTCTCCAAATGGTTCTGTGTTAACTGAAAAGATTCCTATGATTCCTATGACAAAAACTTCAAAACCGAGTCTTTTAAAGAAATCAGTTAAGTCCACAACACACACAAGTTCTAAACCTGATTTAAGTGAGTATGATGCAAAAGAACGTACAATCAAATTGGAAATTCTGCAAAATCAGTCATCTCATGTGTCAACTGAAAAGTTTGGACGTCTAACTAACAAAGGTGTTTTTCGTGTCACAGGTCATAATCCTAACTTGAATTACAAATCTGTATGGGTTCCTAAGTCTACGACTAAGAAAGTAGCAACCAAACCAAAGCAATCTGCTAGTCGGCCTAGGAAATCATCTCATGTTTTTCAATTTTCGTCTGTGAACAAAACATCTACTTGGAATAAATTGTGTGTTAAGACGTCTGATAACGATGTAAAGATTGATATTGCATATGATGCTTCATGTAATGTGGTTTTAAATGATGCCTTATTGTCTAAACTGCATGATGCTTTACGTGATTATTTCATCATTGATCCAAAGTTTATTGCTGGTACTAACTGAAAAGGACCCAAGAAACTTTGGGTACCTAAACTCTAGGAAATTCACATTTACAGGGTTTCGACGTCTGTGTTTGGTATATCGATTCCGGTTGTTCTCGACACATGACGGGCGATAAATCCTTGCTTGTCAACTTCATTGACAAATTCCTAGGAACGGTTACATTTGGAAACGATGAGATTGCAGCAATAACGGGTTACGGATATTTTGTGCAAAATGGCATAACAATCAAACGGATTTCATATGTTGAGGGTTTGGGGTGCAGTTTATTTAGTGTGAGCCAATTCTGCGATGGAGATCTCAAAGTTTTGTTTGAACGTCGACAATGCTCGGTGCAATCCACCGAAAGGAATGATCTTCTTGTTAGTAAACATTGTGCGTCACTATATACTATTGACCTCAATGATGCACCATCACATGCAACCATGTGTTTGGCCACTCGTTCTACCAAAGAAAATTCATGGATATGGCATCATCGGATGTCACACCTGAATTACAAGGGTATCAATCGACTAGTCTCTAAAGATTTAGTTGATGGTATTCCAACCTTTCAATATGATAAGCATCATGTGTGTCCATCATGTGCGATGGGTAAGCTGAAACGGACCAATCATCCGCTTAAGCAAAACCCCAGTACTTCATCGTCTTTGCAATTATTGCATATGGACTTATGTGGACCCATGTATATTTCTAGCCTCGGTGGCAAGAAACATGTGCTTGTCATTGTTGATGACTATACCCGGTTTACATGGATTTTTCTTTTGCGAACTAAGTCAGAAACCCCCGCCATTATCATTGAGTTCATTAAAAAGATTCAACGCTCTTTTAACAAACATGTTAAGAGCATCAGAACTGATAATGGGACGGAATTTAAGAATGACCCACTTGATAGTTATTTGAAAGACCAAGGCATTGAACATCAGTTCTCTACTGCTCGGACCCCCCAACAAAATGGAGTAGTCGAACAACGTAATCGTACGTTGTGCGAAGCAGCAAGAACGATGCTTGCCTACTCCAATTTACCTCCAAAAATGTGGGGGGAGGCCATTTCGACTGCATGCTATACCCAAAATCGTTGTATTGTAAACAAACGTTTTGATAAAACTCCATATGAGTTATTATATGGTAGACGCCCGAATGTCAAATATTTCCGTCTTTTTGGTTGTATATGCTATGTGCTTAACGATTTGGACAGCCTCGGAAAGTTTGATCCTCATGGCGATCAGGCCATATTTCTTGGTTATTCCTCGAACAAAGTTGCTTATCGTGTTTATCATAAGCGGACAATGATGATTAAAGAGAGCATTAACGTCAAGTTCGATGAATTTTCGGGAATGACTTTTGAACAACTCAGTTCAAAACCCGATCCTAACTTGGCTACTACTTCTTCCGTGCAAAACTCAATTTTCTCGAAGAAGGGTGTTCCTACGGTTACATCAGAGGAACTGGATATCTTGTTTGATAGTCTTTATACTCCTCAACGGGATTCAAATGTTCAAGCCGTACCGGTTACACCATCACAGTCAACTACTGTGGAGACTCTTCAAAGTCTTTTTGATGAAGATTCAACACCAACTGATTCACCTGTTGCTTCTTCATCCTCCCTCCAACCTCCTGTTACTGATAATCTTGAACAAGATCAAGATTCATCATTTGATACAACTCCAGCTGTTTCTCCAGATACTCTATTGAATCCATTAGATAATGTTACATCAGATCAAGCAAATCAAGGCTTAACGTCAACAAAGGTTGATGTTCCGATGGATACAATTGATGTTCAACCTCTTCCCCACACCCGATGGACTAAAAGTCATCCAATAGATCTTATTATTGGTGACGCATCTGCTCCAGTTTGAACTCGAAGGGCTACTCAGAATATGTGTCTATTCACAGCCTTTCTTAGTAAGATTGAACCAACAACGGTTGCTCAAGCTTTACTAGATCCATACTGGGTAGTTGCAATGCAAGACGAGATCAATCAATTTGAACGATTGAAAGTATGGCGATTAGTTCCAAGACCAATGGGTCAACGACCAATAAGGGTTAAGTGGATTTTTAAGAACAAGAAGGATTCTGATGGAATTGTAGTTCGAAATAAGGCACGTCTTGTGGCCAAAGGATATCGACAACAAGAGGGCATTGATTATGACGAAACGTTTGCTCCAGTTGCTAGGATTGAGGCTATTCATCTTTTCCTTGCATTTGCTTCTCATATGAAGTTTACGGTGTTTCAAATGGGTGTCAAAACTGCTTTTCTGAATGGTTATCTTCAAGAGGAAGTCTATGTTGATCAACCAGAAGGCTTTGTCGATCCCATTCATCCAAATGACGTTTACTACTTGGAGAAAGCTTTATACGGTCTGAAGCAAGCACCGCGTGCATGGTACGAGACCTTAACAAAGTATTTGCTGGGCAATGACTTCTCTCGTGGAACGATTGATACAACACTATTCATCCGTAAAAACCACGGTCACATTCTCTTGGTTCAAATTTACGTTGATGATATTATTTTTGGTTCCACGTCCCCGGCCTTATGCAAAGAATTTGGTGACCTTATGGCCAGCAAATTCGAAATGAGCATGCTTGACCAGTTAACTTTCTTCTTGGGGTTACAAGTAAAACAATTACCAAATGGGATTTTTATCAGTCAAACAAAGTATATCAATGATATGCTAAAACATTTTAAAATGACTGCTTTAAAACCAATGACAACCCCAATGAGGACTTTACTGGATGATGATACTAATGGGGAACCCTTTAATATTATGCTTTATCGAAGCATGGTTAGTTCTTTAATGTATCTGACTGCAAGTCGACCAGACATTACACTTGCCGTAACTGTCTGTGCCTGCTTTCAATCCAACCCTAAGAAATCTCACTCCAAAGCGGTTGTTAGGATTTTTCAATACCTTAAAGGTACACCTAACCTTGGGATCTGGTATCCTCATGGATCCAATTTCAATCTCACTGCTTATACTGATGCGGATCATGGTGGTTGCCATGTTGATAGAAAGAGCACATCTGGATCAATTCAGATGTTGGGGAATAGGCTAGTTGGTTGGTCATCCAAAAAGCAGAACTGTGTGTCTTTATCAACAGCTGAGTCTGAGTACATTGCTGCAGCTCACTGTTGTTCACAAGTTTTGTGGATGCAAACTCAACTCTTGGACTATGGCTTTAAGATTTCTAAGACCCCGATCTATTGTGATTCACAAAGTGCTATTGCAATAACAAGCAACCCGGTTCAGCACTCTAAAACTAAACACATAGATATTCGTTATCATTTCACTAAGGACCATGTAGAGAAAGGGGATGTAGAGTTATACTTTGTGCCTACTAAAGTGCAATTAGCTGACATGTTCACTAAACCTTTAGATGAAGTTAGGCTAAAATTCTTGATCAAAGAGATTGGCATGGTAGAGTATAGTGCTTGATATTCCTTAGATCTGTTGGGACTTATTTTTGAGATCTTGTGTTTAGGGGGAGTAGATACTTTCTAGGGGGAGCAACTAAGTTTCAGTGCTTTAGATAATTTTTCTTTAAGGGACTGCCTTTAGATTAATGATAACTTCCTAGATATATTTGTTCAATGGTTACGCAAGGGGGAGGTAACTCATTGATATCCTATTTCAAGGGGGAGTTAATTCATTTTCTTGAGAACATAATTAAAATGCTGATTTACTTTCTTGTATATCACATTTTGAGGGGGAGAAAAAGGGAGAAAATGAGAAAATTATTCAAAAATATTGTTTTTCAAAAGTGAACTCAAAATTTCTTTGTTTTTATCTGAAATAATTCACTATGGCTTGTATACATCTCAGTATGCAACCCGTGTCAACAATTGGTATCACTGAAGATTTGTACTTTGTATAAAATTCAAAGTTCTTTTAAGTACAAATCTTATTTTGAAAAATTCATAAAAATTAGAAAAGATAAAAAAAAAATATTTAAATTTTACTGAATAAATGCAATTTTTAGAATTTTACCGAGTCTGACAACCAACAGTACAGATTCGGTAATTCAAAGTTTTCAAAAATTGTCTCAGAATTGTTTTTCATGAAAAGATTGAAATGGATTTCAAGAGGAAAAATCAATTTGTCAAGATTTGGAGTTAAATTGTTAAAGTTTTAAAAAATTGGACTGTATTCGGTATATTAGGCCCATTCTGTAAAGCCCATTCGGTATTTTACCTTCGGTATCTATGAAAGGAGAGTCAAAGTCAAACATTACTCTCTTACTGTTATTAATTACCTACCGAGTCTGTTGATTATACCGAATCTGCCTAATTCTACCGAGTCCGTCATTCTGTTTCTTCAAATTTTTGGTAATTATTCATTTTAATCAATGTTTAAGATATATAATTGTAGATCTGAGATAATTAAGTTTTTATCAACCAGAAAAGATCAAAAATAACTAGATTATGACCTTTAATTTTTGAAATCTTGTTGATTATACCGACTCTGAGTCGATTTCAATTAATCTTTGATTAAACTCAATTGATTTGGAAAATCAACATGAAATCTTGTCTAATCTGAGTTAAATTGACTGATCTATCATTTGACCGAGCCTGATTACATGTTTAATTGCTTATTTAATGAATTCTGTATCTACCGAATGTGTTCTTATCCTGATACCGAGTTTGTTCATACAATTAACATGTTAATATGCTTGTAATTGAATGGTTAATTGATCGTGGTTGTGAAATTACATGATATGTGATAGAATATGCATGTTTGAGTGACTTTCTGTTAATTGTTGAAGATACCGAATCTGGTTTTCTTTCTTGATACCGAGTCTGAAATTTGGTACCTTGAAATTTTCTAATTTTTATCTTCAAACACTTAACATGTTTATTTTATATCTTTCTAATATGAAAACTCAAGCTTATTTGGTTACAGAATCTAAAGTTTTCATAAATACCGAATCTGCTTGAATTGTGCTGAAAATTGACTAAGTGTTGTTCTGATTCCTTGTGTTATATAATTGACTTTGCATGATGATTTTGTACTAAGATGAATATCATATGAATGTCATGGTTGTCAATTATTTGTTCATATTTGGAATAAATGATTTTTATATCTTAGAAAAGTCAAAAAAATTATAAAATTTGAAAAATATAAAAAGGATTTCAAAGGAAATAAGAATAGAGAAATGTGCTTTATGATAACATTTTGTGGTCTTCTATTTCTTATGTATACAGCTAAATGGTGAATAATCACTTTATCAATTCTGAAACCAATATTCCCTGCAATTATTGGACTGCAATTCTAGAGAAGCATACTTTATGGCCTGCTCTGAGCTCCACAGTTAGTGTGCCAGAAACAGACTTGGATATTCTTAATAGATCAATCAGATTTGTGGAGGCCACACAACCAAATGCTACTAATCCACAGGGTGAACCAGCCAGATTTGAATTTAGGCTGAGGGGAGTACAAGGATTCAGGAGTATCACAAAAGCAGACTTCAGGAGGATATTCAGACTTCCTCTTGTACAGAATGCTCCTGCTTTTCCTGCCACATAGCAGATGATGTCTTCAATCTTTTCTCTTAGATATGTTGGAGCAACTAATGTTCCACCTGCTAAGTTTCAAAAGAAGTATCTGCACTCCAGGTGGTATGTAATATTCTCAATCATCAACAGATGCTTGTTGATGACGAGAAGTGGATCTGATAGCTTAACTGTGCCGATGCTCAAACTTTTCTACTCATTCACAAGAGTAGAGAATCCTGATTATGCAGAACTTATATGGGATTTGGTTCAGGCACAGGTTGAAAAGCCAAGGGGTTCATACATCCCTTGCGAAAGGTTTTTCTGTATCTTTATCCATGATGCTATAAATGCTTACAGAAATGCAAATATATTTGTACCAGGTACACATGGATTACAGATGAAAAGGTTTGGAGAGCTGAAGATGAACACCCCTATGGTGTCTGATAATCAATTCACTGCGCCAATTCTAAATTGGCTAGTGAGGCTAGTTGAACCCCAAGACGCTAGTATGCGTTCTTATTTTTAGGTTGTAGGAATACCTCTTCCGAACCCGGTACAACAAGAACAAGTTGAACCTGCCGTGGTTCCAGTCCCAGAGGTTGTAGAGGAACCTGTAGTTCAACCACCCGGGCCAGCTAATCCTCCACTTAGGGTGAACCTCAAACGATCTAGGGTAGCACACCAAGCTCAACCCGTGAGGATCAGGGAACCTAGTTCAACTAGGATTGAACCAACCCTTTCCACAACACCCGAAGTAAGCAGTGACACTTCAGCAATAGCATCTGAATCATCTCCTGAACGTTCTCCTAAGAGAACTCGATACATGCCTGATGAGATGATTCAGACTCCGCCAACCCAACGAGTAACTAGATCTAGGACTTCGACACCCATCGTCCGCCAAACAGTTACTCCAACCATTGGTGATACGGACCAAGATCTAGAGCCAATTAGGTCACCTTCACCCATCTCCGTATCACATCCAAGAATAACAGTAAGCCCTACACTAAATGAAGCGCAAGCTTCGGTAGGCAAGAGATATAAACGCACGGATGGTAAAAAGACCACTAAGCCCATCCAATCTAAACAGGACTTAAGAATAAATCCCACAAAGCAAGATGCTTCGGCATCTAAGGAAGTAAAGTCTTCCTCTGCAGTAAAGTCTGCGTTGACTCAATCGATTGAGGACACTCAATCATTGAAGCCCAGAACGGCCGAAGGGGAGCCGAAAATCTTGAAAAGGCACCCTGCGTATCGGCTGGAAATCCTCCTGTGCCTCAACGTACAACAGGGTCTCGAGGTCCGGCTTATCTTGATGAGGAAGATCTGCCGCGTCCCATGGAAACGAGTCAACATGACAATCCTTCGGGATATTTATCAGACTTCCAGCAGACTGTTCCCTTGGTTCATGAAAGTGATCCATTGGTTCAAACCACTTCTCTTCCAGATTCTGAATCTCAGGGTCTGGAGGAAGAGTCTTTAACTGAAAGATATGTGCCACCTCATGGTATATCATTGATTTCTGGAGTCAGGGATAGCAATATCTCTACAAGAACTAAACAGACGGGTAGTTCTACTACTCTGTCAGAGTCCCATGAGACCAAAGTCATGGAGGCGGATGCTTCGAAAGAAACTTTGCCGGTGACAACTTCGGTTGTTACCCAACCTCCATCAGAAGGGGATATCACGAATCTGACTAGTAGTATGTATAGCCCTACATATAAGAATAATACCGCACAATCATCCTTACCTGCCCTCACGGCAACTCAAACACTTCCACCAACATCGCCTTCAACAGTTGCTGCTGATGCTGCTTTTGTTCATGGTTACACTGTTGTTTCACCAACTAGGTCACCTTCTCGAAGTTCAAATAGATATGGATTACAGTATCTCTCTGACAATGAGGTGGAGGAGCTCTATCTTGCTGAGTTTGCTAAACGAACTGATCTTGATGAAGTTCGCGAAACTATGATGATTTATCTTGAGCAAGCAAGGATAGTGTATCCTTTAGCTCCATGCAAGTCACCTGGACCAATTCACATGCCTGATCATGATGATTTCGATCTCAACAATCTTCATGAGGGGGAGAATAGACAAGGTGGTTATCAGTCCAGTGTTTTTCAAACATCAACGTATGAAGTTGCTACATCTAGTCAAAAGAAGGATAAAGATGTTGTTGATATATCTGATTTCAGTGATGAAATTGAAGAAATTCAGTGTGAAAGTTTTCTAGATGAATTGGAAAGTCAGAGAGAGGGTGACTCAGGGATGTTAGTGATTATGGATTCAGCTGATCAATCAGAGAAAAAGTTAACTCAAGAGGACAATCAAAACTTTGACAACATTGAAGATATTTTGAAGGGGTCATCGAGTGTCGCCAATGAATTCAATGATCATCAATTTGTTAATTTGACATCTCCAACTGACGAATTTGGAATACACTTCGAAAAGGAGATTTTCTCTAATGGCAAAGAAGATACCACGACTCCTCCCGATTTGAATGTTCCTTTTCAAATTGCGGAGATTGTTCTTGAACGTGATGCTAATTACCAACTGAGTGGGGATTAAGAGAAAGATATTCTTCGTTCACTATTCATTAAACAACAAGCATATAGAATTTATGGTGATTCTGATCTCGTCCTTTCTGCATCAATGAGTGTTCTGGGTGCATGGAAATATCATAAGAAACCAGAATATCTCAAAGCTTATCTGAGTGTTCGTGACAAATTCAAATTGAAGAATGAAAAGAAACTTCAAATTCAGTGGAGTTCAGAGATTAAAAGCATAAATAAGGTTTTGATGATTAACAAGGATGGAGTGAAGATGCCATTGTTTCAAGTTACAAGAATGGATGATGAGGATTACCAATTCTCAGAAGCGGATTTTGATAAACTGAAGATGGATGACATTATTTTCATTTACAACTATCTGATTAACTTGAATGAATCTGCAACAATTTATCATGCTACTGCAACGAAGGCAGTCTATAGATTTATTCTTGATTCGATGAGATGGATGTCAGTTCATGATTTTCAGTTGAGATTGGAATCTGGACACAAAAAGCTCGGAATCAAACCACCAAATCAAGTGATTGAAGTGCTAAGATACATGTCCTTACTTGAAGTGAGCGACTGTCCATATGGGTTTGCATTTGTCAATTCTCACTATACAAAGATCTTCATCAGAGTCTCAGATTTCAGAAGATACTCAGACGGAACGTTGATGTATGCTTTCAAGTACATGAGATGGAGATTGATCAATAACTGCTATTCAACTGAAGATATTGAGATTGTCAAATACATTCTCACAAGATTAAAAAGTCGTCTCAAAACAAGAGTGAACATACGAAGATATGAGAATCTCAAGGGTTTCAAATCCAAAGTTCACTTCAGAGGAACAAAGTTTCTTTAGATGTTTTAAATAGGATTATGTTGTAAAGTTCACATTTAACATTAAGGGGGAGATTGTTAGGACCCCGAAGTTGTATAGTGTTAATGTGAAATAAGCTTAAATGAAGGTTCCTTAGAAGAAGGCTATATAAGGAACCTAAGTAGTCCTAATTTGATAGCCATTGCATTGTAAACGAGTTCTAGAAGCTGTGGAATGTAATTTTACCGATTCTCTCTAATACTGAGTCTCATTCTTACATACCGAATCTCTCTTTATCTTATCATTTCTCTCAATCTCAACATAATCTGACCTATCAGTTCTGGATATCATCAAATGCGGGTGAAGGAGGATGATATTCCAAAGACTGCTTTTAGGACGTGTTACGGTCATTACGAGTTTATGGTCATGCCATTTGGATTGACTAACGCACCAGCTGTGTTCATGGACCTCATGAACCGAGTGTGTGGGCCATATCTTGACAAGTTTGTCATTATTTTCATCGATGACATACTTATTTACTCGAATAATGATCAAGAGCACGAAGAACACTTGAGAAAAGTGCTAGAGTTGTTAAGGAAAGAAAAACTGTACGCTAAGTTTTCAAAGTGTGCATTTTGGTTGGAAGAAGTTCAATTCCTCGGTCACATAGTGAACAAAGAAGGTATTCAGGTGGATCCAGCAAAGATTGAAACCGTTGAAAAGTGGGAAACCCCGAAAACTCTGAAACACATACGCTAGTTTTTAGGACTAGCTGGTTACTACAGAAGGTTCATCCAAGACTTTTCCAGAATAGCAAAACCCTTGACTGCATTAACGTATAAAGGGAAGAAATTTGAATGGAAAGATGAACAAGAGAAAGCGTTTCAGTTATTGAAGAAAAAGTTAACTACGGCACCTATATTGTCATTACCTGAAGGGAATGATGATTTTGTGATATATTGTGATGCCTCAAAGCAAGGTCTCGGTTGTGTATTAATGCAACGAACGAAAGTAATTGTTTATGCGTCTAGACAATTGAAGATTCACGAACAAAATTATACGACGCATGATTTGGAATTAGGCGCGGTTGTTTTTACATTAAAGACTTGGAGGCACTACTTATATGGGGTCAAAAGTATTATATATACCGACCACAAAAGCCTTCAACACATATTTAATCAGAAACAACTGAATATGAGGCAGCGTAGGTGGATTGAATTGTTGAATGATTACGACTTTGATTTCGTTACCACCCGAGGAAGGCAAATGTGGTAGCCGACACCTTAAGCAGGAAGGACAGAGAACCCATTCGAGTAAAATCTATGAATATAATGATTCACAATAACCTTACTACTCAAATAAAGGAGGCGCAACAAGGAGTTTTAAAAGAGGGAAATTTAAAGGATGAAATACCCAAAGGATCGGAGAAGCATCTTAATATTCGGGAAGACGAAACCCGGTATAGGGCTGAAAAGATTTGGGTACCAAAATTTGGAGATATGAGAGAAATGGTACTTAGAGAAGCACATAAAACCAGATACTCAATACATCCTGGAACGGGGAAGATGTACAAGGATCTCAAGAAACATTTTTGGTGGCCGGGTATGAAAGCCGATGTTGCTAAATACATAGGAGAATGTTTGACGTGTTCTAAGGTCAAATTTGAGCATCAGAAACCATCAGGTCTACTTCAATAACCCGAAATCCCGGAATGGAAATGGGAAAACATTACCATGGATTTCATCACTAAATTGCCAAGGACTGCAAGTGATTTTGATACTATTTGGGTAATAGTTGATCTCTCACCAAATCAGCACACTTCTTGCCAATAAGAGAAGATGACAAGATGGAGAAGTTAGCATGACTGTATTTGAAGGAAGTTGTCTCCAGACATGGAATACCAATCTCTATTATCTCTGATAGGGATGGCAGATTTATTTCAAGATTCTGGCAGACATTACAGCAAGCATTAGGAACTCGTCTAGACATGAGTACTGCCTATCATCCACAAACTGATGGGCAGCGTGAAAGGATGATACAAACGCTTGAAGACATGCTACTAGCATGTGTTATTGATTTCGAAAACAGTTGGGATCGACATCTACCGTTAGCAGAATTTTCCTACAACAATAGCTACCATTCAAGCATTGAGATGGCGCCGTTTGAAGCACTTTATGGTAGAAAGTGCAGGTCTCCGATTTTTTGGAGTGAAGTGGGGGATAGACAGATTACGGGTCCGGAGATAATATAAGAAACTACCGAGAAGATCATCCAAATTCTACAACGGTTGAAAACCGCCCAAAGTTGACAAAAGTGCTACGCTGACATTAAAAGAAAAGATATAGAATTTGAAATTGGAGAGATGGTCATGCTTAAAGTTGCACCTTGGAAAGGCGTTGTTTGATTTGGTAAATGAGGGAAATTAAATCCAAGGTATATTGGACCATTCAAGATTATTGATCGTGTCGGACCAGTAGCTTACCGACTTGAGTTACCTCAACAACTCGCGGCTGTACATAACACTTTCCACGTCTCGAATTTGAAGAAATGTTTTGCTAAAGAAGATCTCACTATTACGTTAGATGAAATCCAAATCAACGAAAAACTTCAATTCATCGAAGAACCAGTCGAAATAATGGATCGTGAGGTTAAAAGACTTAAGCAAAACAAGATGCCAATTGTTAAGGTTCGATGGAGTGCTCGCAGAGGACCCGAGTTCACCTGAGAACGAGAAGATCAGATGAAGAAGAAATACCCGCATTTATTTCCAGATGATACGTCAACACCTCAAACTGCTTAAAATTTCGGGACGAAATTTATTTAACGGGTAGGTACTGTAGTGACCCGAACTTTTCCATGTTTATATATATATTAAATGAAATTTTTATTTACATGATTAAGGGGTTCCAACATGTTAATCAATTAAACTTTTTAAGACTTGATTAATTGAAATAGGTTTCATATAGACATTTGACCACCCAAGTTGACTGGTGATTCACGAACGTTAAAACTTGTAAAAACTATATGACGACATATATATGATTATATATATAGTTAACATGATATTATGATAAGTAAGTATCTCATTAGGTATTTTAACAATGAGTTATATACATAAACTTGAGTTTATTGAATTAAGAAACTTGAAACGATATATATAACGATTATCGTTATAACAACTTCTTACTAAATACATATGAATCATATTAAGATATTGATACACTATGTTTAATCATGATAAATTATAAGTAAAAATGTCATTAAGTGTATTAACAATGAACTACATATGTAAAAACAAGACTACTAACTTAATGATTTCGAAACGAGACATATATGTAACGATTATCGTTGTATCGACATTTAAATGTATATATATCATATTAAGATATATTAATATATCATAATATCATGATAATATAATAATTTAACATCTCATTAGATATAATAAACATTGGGTTAACAACATTTAACAAGATCGTTAACTTAAAGGTTTCAAATCAACATTTACATGTAACAACTAACGATGACATAACGACTCAGTTAAAATGTATATACATGTAGTGTTTTAATATGTATTCATACACTTTTGAAAGACTTCAATACACTTATCAAAATACTTCTACTTAACAAAAATGCTTACAATTACATCCTCGTTCAGTTTCATCAACAATTCTACTCGTATGCAGCCGTATTCGTACTCGTACAATACACAGCTTTTAGATGTATGTACTATTGGTATATACACTCCAATGATCAGCTATTAGTAGCCCATGTGAGTCACATAACACATGTAGGAACCATCATTTGGCAACTAGCATGAAATATCTCATAAAATTACAAAAATATGAGTAATCATTCATGACTTATTTACATGTAAACAAAATTACACATCCTTTATATCTAATCCATATACCAACGACCAAAAACACCTACAAACACTTTAATTCTTCAATTTTATTCATCTAATTGATCTCTCTCAAGTTCTATCTTCAAGTTCTAAGTGTTCTTCATAAATTCTACAAGTTCTAGTTTCATAAAATCAAGAATACTTCCTAGTTTGCTAGCTTACTTCCAATCTTGTAGAGTGATCATCCAACCTCAAGAAATCTTTCTTATTTATAGTAAGATATCTTTCTAATACAAGGTAATACTCATATTCAAACTTTGATTCAATTTCTATAACTATAACAATCTTATTTCGTGTGGAAATCTTACTTGAACTTGTTTTCGTGTCATAATTCTACTTCAAGAACTTTCAAGCCATCCAAGATCCTTTGAAGCTAGATCCATTTGTCTCTTTTCCAGTAGTTTTATCCACAAAACTTGAGGTAGTAATGATGTTCATAACATCATCCGATTCATACATATAAAGCTATCTTATTCGAAGGTTTAAACTTGAAATCACTAGAACATAGTTTAGTTAATTCTAAACTTGTTCGCAAACAAAAGTTAATCCTTCTAACTTGACTTTTAAAATCAACTAAACACATGTTCTATATCTATATGATATGCTAACTTAATGATTTAAAACCTGGAAACACGAAAAATACCGTAAAACCGGACATACGCCGTCGTAGTAACACCGCGGGCTGTTTTGGGTTTGATAATTAAAAACTATGATAAACTTTGATTTAAAAGTTGTTTTTCTGGAAAAATGATTTTTCTTATGATCATGAAACTATATCCAAAAATCATGGTTAAACTCAAAGTGGAAGTATGTTTTTCAAAATGGTCATCAAGACGTCGTTCTTTCGACTGAAATGACTACCTCTTACAAAAATGACTTGTAACTTATATTTCTGACTATAAACCTATACTTTTTCTGTTTAGATTCATAAAATAGAGTTCAATATGAAACCATAGCAATTTGATTCACTCAAAACGGATTTAAAATGAATAAGTTATGGGTAAAACAAGATTGGATATTTTTTTGATTTTTGTAGCTACGGGAAATATTAACAATTCTATACAAATCATATCCTAGCTAACTTATATTGTATTATACATGTATTCTAATATATTATGTAATCTTGGGATACCATAGACACGTATGCAAATATTTTAACATATCATATCGACCCATGTATATATATTATTTGGAACAACCATAGACACTCTATATGCAGTAATGTTGGAGTTAGCTATACAGGGTTGAGGTTGATTCCAAAAATATATATACTTTGAGTTGTGATCTAGCCTGAGACGTGTATACACTGGGTCGTGGATTGATTCAAGATAATATATATATATCGATTTATTTCTGTACATCTAACTGTGGACAACTAGTTGTAGGTTACTAACGAGGACAGCTGACTTAATAAACTTAAAACATCAAAATGTATTAAAAGTGTTGTAATTATATTTTGAACATACTATGATATATATGTACATATTTGTTATAGGTTCGTGAATCGACCAGTGGCCAAGTCTTACTTCCCGACGAAGTAAAAATCTGTGAAAGTGAGTTATAGTCCCACTTTTAAAATCTAATATTTTGGGATGAGAATACATGCAGTTTTATAAATGTTTTACGAAATAGACACAAGTAATTGAAACTACATTATATGGGTGAATGATCGAAGCCGCATATGCCCCTTTTGCTTGGTAACCTAAGAATTAGTAAACCGATCTACTAATTGACGCGAATCCTAAAGATAGATCTATTGGGCCTAACGAACCCCATCCAAAGTACCGGATGCTTTAGTACTTCGAATTCATTTTTATCATGTCCGAAAGATTTCCCGGAATGAGAGGGGATATTCTTATATGCATCTTGTTAATGTCGGTTACCAGGTGTTCACCAAATGAATGAATTTTATCTCTATGTATGGGATGTATATTGAAATATGAAATCTTGTGGTCTATTATTATGATTTGATAATATATAGGATAATCCTATAACTCACCAATATTTTTGTTGACGTTTTAAGCATGTTTATTCTCAGGTGATTATTAAGAGCTTCCGCCGTTGCATACTAAAATAAGGACAAGATTTGGAGTCCATGCTTGTATGATATTATGTAAAAACTGCATTCAAGAAACTTATTTTTGATGTAATATGTTCTTATTGTAAACCATTATGTAATGGTCATGTGTAAACGATATATTTTAGATTATCATTATTTGATAATCTACGTAATGCTTTTTAAACCTTTATCGATAAAATAAAGGTTATGGTTGTTTTAAAAATGAATGCAGTCTTTGAAAAACGTCTCATATAGAGGTCAAAACCTCGCGACGAAATCAATTAATATGGAACATTTATAGTCAATATGAACGGGACATTTCAGTCTAGACACATCTTATTGCATTGATTGCATGAATAGTGCATAGACAAAATTCATATCTTAGCGTATCTGCTAATTCATATCTTAGCGTATCTGTTATTGTTACCTTTGCCTGAAAGCTTCCGTAGATTCCTCCATAACTTATGGGATTTTAGTATTATATATGCATATGTAAATTATATATTGCAGGGTACTAATCTACATCCTATAATCTATTTCTTATCGAAAATCCTTCATCTGATCGTACGAGATGAATCCCTCAACCAGTTCGAGTCCCTCAGATTCCGATAGCTATTCCGATAGTTATTCCGATAGCTATTCCGATATGGATTTCCACTCGAACTCCGAAAGCAGTATAACCAGAATGAATCAACCAATCAGTCATCCCCAATTCATCTGATGAGTTCGTAGTCGACTTAAACAATGGAGACGCGAAGAAGGCGACCCTTTCCATCCACTAAATTGCCCTCTTGGCAAAGAACCTGAAGCACCTACCGGCGAATCTATCCGAAACACCATTTTTAGCCTCATTTCCAGAGTAGTTCGACACGATTATATTCTATCCACAATTCTAAACCTTATTCATCCGCTCATTCCGACCGACAATCATCCCGGAATAATAGAAGAAGTTAGCGAACTTCGCGCTCGAGTAATCAATTTGGAGAATATGGTGCAAAATCTACCAGCTTCAGTAACATCACCGGCACCAACAGTACCATCAATAACAGCACCAGTACCATCAACAATCCATGCTTCAATATCACCATCTGTACTTCGAGTATGATCTTCGTTCTACGTATCGTTCTACCTCATTTATCTTCGTTCGACATGGCGAATATGTAATCTCTAAAGTTTTAGAGATTATTTATTCTAGTTCCAACCGAAAACT
The DNA here is from genome assembly GCF_046630445.1 of Rutidosis leptorrhynchoides. Taxonomy (NCBI): domain Eukaryota; kingdom Viridiplantae; phylum Streptophyta; class Magnoliopsida; order Asterales; family Asteraceae; genus Rutidosis; species Rutidosis leptorrhynchoides. Next base: position 36,492,447 of record NC_092334.1, read on the forward strand.
AAATGAGTTTAATATTATATTAACTCATTAAATCCATGATTACATCTGAAGAAATATATATGTATATATGTTTTCATAAAGATTGTAATTAAAAATTCTTTTGTACAAACTGTTAATGGTGAAAATATTTTAACGGGTAGGTAATACCCGAGGAATATTCAGATTTCACATTAATAAGTTACACTGTACATTCTTCGAAGTTGATTCAACAGTCGTTTACTATCCTACTTACGTCCACCGATATACAAATCCGTTCACCCCAGAATAACCATATTCAATCAATTTCATATTTGGATTTTGATTTATCAAAAATCAAGTGGCATAATGAAGGAAACATTTGACAAAATAAAATTTGTTAGAAATAAACAAATTAACTATGAGAAATTTTATTAAGAACCCACGCTAACTGTTCCTAGCTAATTGTTCCCAGCTAACTGATTACACTTTATTTATCGCAATTTAATTATCGTAATTTACATTCTCGCAATTTTATTTATCGTCATTTAATTTCTGTTATTTACTTTACGCATTTTATTTATCGTCATTTAATTTCTGTATTTATTTTACGCACTTTAAATATCGGGACATGTATACAAGGTTTTGACATATCATATCGACGCATCTATATATATTATTTGAAATAATCATAGACACTCTATATGCAGTAATGATCGAGTTCTCTATACAGGGTTGAGGTTTATTCTACAATAATATATATAGTTTGAGTTGTGATCGAGTCTGAGACATGTACACGGGTCACGATACGTATTAATTAATTCGAATATTATAAATTAAACTATATATGAATTATTGGACTGTTAACTGTGGACTATCGAATGTGGACTATCAAGATTGGACAAATAAAAATGAATTAAAATATTAATTATAACATATGAAACTAAACAATTCTTCAAGTTTGCCACTTGATCTCATTTGAAACCTCATTTGTATCTTGACGATTACAATCTGCGTTCAAACCTTTCATGATTCTTGAAAACATCTCAATCGAGAAGATGAACCAATCGCACATCATTTACGGAAGGAAAGAGTGATGCATATAGCTATGCACCTGAACTTAACTAGTTAGTATGCCTTTATTAGTATTAATGGACCTTTACTTGGATTAATTTGTTAATTAATACGTACTTGGGCTTTATGATCAAACATGGGCTTATAAAGCCCACCCTACTCCTTAGTTGGACTATTTAGCCCAACACTACATGTAAGTATCATCATTTGAACTTAACTAGTTAGTTAGTTGTATGGAATCTTGTTACTTGCACCCTTCCCATGTAAACACTTCTATTAACCAATTTTTGTGAGCTTTACATACATGAAACTTGTGGACAATCCTCTCCCCCCTTTCTTCCCTCCTAACCGTCGGCCTCCATGTGTATTGGGGAGGGTTTGTTTCATTTTTTTTGTATTACTTAGCTACTAGTTTCTCTCATTCAAACACACACACAAGAACACTTCCAACTTTTTCTCTTTTTCTCTCAAGTATTGTAAGTAACTTGAAAACATTTTCTCTCTTCTTTTCTTGTTAAAAACCGAACCAACAACCCTTAAATCATCATCATCTTTGTTCTTTGTTGTTAATTGTTTGTAGTTGTTAGTTGTTGTTACTTTGTTACTTGTTATCATTTACTTACTAGTTTCCAAGAATCAAACTCTTTAGTTTCATTCTTCTTTTATCTTGTTTTTACAAGAACACTCAAGAACATAAACTTACTAGTTTATGTTCTACACTTAATGTATCAAAATATTTAAGGTTCATGGTTGTTAAACTCATACTTCTAATTCATGTTAGTAAACTTTAAAGTTTACTTTCTTAAAGATCAAACTTTGGTTTGAATCTTTAAAGTATGAACCACCATGAATCATTTACTTGTTTACTTAGTTTATGTCTTCATTTTATACACTTTAATTTCATATTTGTTGGTTGTTATTGGTCAAATGTTACTAGTTAACTTTGATCTCATTAATCTTGAACTAAAGTTAACTTTAAAAGTTCAAGAACATGTAAGTAAGTTTCTTTAATTATAACTTGGTACACTTATGCTAGATCTAGACTTTTGAGTCTTGGATCTTCAAGATCAAACTAAGAACTATGTTCTACATCTTAAGATCTTGATTTCATAAGTTCACTTTCAAGTTTGTAACTTATTATTAGTTTTAAAGTTCATGTATGTGTTAGATCTAAGACTTTGATGTAACTTTGGTTCATCAAAACACTTGCAACACTTAAGTGAGTTGCGCTTCATGTCTTAGACTTACACTTGGTTTATGATGGTCAAACCTTGGTGAAAATGATGCAAACACATCAACGAGTTGTACACTTAAAGCTATATGCATCAAGGATGAGAACCGTGATAAGCATCGAGCACCAAGACCACCGGAACCCACTATTTTTCTATTTTCTATCTTCTGCCTACTGTTTTCTAGGTTCTGTAACATACCAGTACACCTGGGCTACTGTAACCTTTATTTTCAGATAGATCTTTTGGGGTAGATAATTTTTCATATAGGACTCATCTTAATCCAAGTTACGGTTTAGGATTTATGGCCCTCCGATCGTCACTATGTCCTTTTAACGTTGTGCAGAAATTTCTGACCTACTCGCACTTAGACCGTCGCCACGGTCAAACGAAGACGAGTTTGCTTCTGTAAATTTTACCACACTGAAAGGACTCATATCCGGAGCCATGGCCACTGGTCTCACCTTATTTCAGTAAGGGTAGAGGCCGTGGTGACTGACCGAAATCAGCCTTTGTTTTAAACTACTTTCATAAACGAAACTTACTTTACGCCTTTTGTTTGATGATGAATGATGATGACCCTTAAGACCTTATTTACATACTTTTAAACCTATTCGGACGATTTACTGACTTATTACTATTTGACTTAGGTTGAGGACCCATTTGGACAACCTTCATTACTTGCTTACTTTCCGAGTCATACTTTACCGCAACTTTATCATTGTGAGTTATAGCATTCCCTTTTTACTTTAACTTATTTTGGGAACTGAGAATACATGTGGATTTTATGTTTTACATACTAGGCACGAGTACTTAAACTTTATATATGTGTGGGTTATATAACAGCAGAAACATTCCCTTTAGCTCGGTAACGTTTAGTCATTGGTTTTTGAACCGGTGAACGCAAATCTTAGATATGGATCCATAGGGTTTGACATCCCCACTCGGGCTAGTAGCGCTAGCATTTAATGAGTGTTTAATACTTCGTAGACATATGCACTTGCCAAGTGTACTTTCAAGGGGTATAAATGTTAAGTTAGTTACCAAGTGCCCACGGTTAACATATACTTTATCATACTGTTTTGAAACGCTCTTTGTAGCACCGAAATCTCGTGGCCTACCTTACATACTGTTATACTTAAACTATAGCTCACCAACCTTTGTGTTGACGTTTTTAAGCATGTTTTTCTCAGGTGCTTAAGGTTATTTGCTTCCGCTGTCGTGCTAGTCTTGCCGTAGACACCCGCTGCTCTAGTGTTATCACCGCATGAACTGTTTATCTTGCATTCAAACTTTAATACTTTTAAACTATGTTTTGTAACAACCTAAGAGTCACATACATTTATTCATGCTTGTTATTCGTAGAAGCATACTGTTGGTGTAAAACAATTGACGTCGGTTATGACGTCATCTTTTTATCGTGAATGCAACTTCTTTTATTACAGCATGTAGTACTTAACCTTGTAATGATCCTGTTGTTGATGATTCGTACACGATGGTTTTGTACGGTGCATCACATTTGGTATCAGAGCATTGGTTATAGGGAATTAGGTTGCATTAGTGAGTCTAAGACCGACCCGAGTAGGATTCACTAATAGGACTAATCTACAACTTGCTAGTTTACTTGTTTCCGCTGAACTTACTGCATGCTGCTGCTTACTTTTACTGCTATATGTCGTATGCTACTACATGATTTCACTACTGTATGATATCACTTGCTTTCGATTGCATGCTACTTCTGTACGATTCGTTATTATTGCCATGTTACTTATTGTTAAACATGATTTAAACTGTTGGCCTAATACGTGCTTGCTTTATGACTTACTGACATGGAAAATTTATTTTTCCTTGTTCAGATGTCGGATGTTCCACCTGCTATCGTTTTGGGCAGTTTAGACTCTTCAGCTACCCCACCTACCACCGTTGCTGATCCACCGATCCCGATACGCACGAGTGACCCCGGCGCTTCATCTTTCGGGACTAGCAGCCAGCCACCTGCACCAGTGGCTACTATTGATGGTCACGTGGACCCTACGGAGATTCTAGCTCCGTCTGCTCCCGGGCCCTCGGAGCCACAACCCCGCATCGGTGGTGTTGTGATTCTCGCGGAGTTCGGGGAAGGGCCATTCCGTAACCATATGCGCATGCCGTGCCGATGCGCTCCTAATGGATGTTTAGTGCCGATTCCGCCAGGAAGATACAGACAGATGATGGCCGCCCACAGACGGCCAGTTCAGCCACCCGTACAGTCACCACATGATTCTGACGACCCGTCATCCACTGATGCTTCATCCGACGACACCTCCTCAGACGACTCCAGTGATGATGAGGACCCTGCTGATGTACCTATTCAGCCACCCTCCACCCCGCCGAAGAAGCGGTATCGCTTCGACGTTACCATCATTCCGGGGATCAACGGAGGCCGTGCTTTCACTGACGCATTTGGTCGGTGTCGTAGGGTTACTGCTCGTAAGCGGCTTGTACCGTACCCTGCCGACCCACAAGTGCGTAAGACACCCCATTACGTACTGACTATTTCTGGAGCCGGAACGTCTGCACCCCGTTTCGTGCGGTCTGCACCACCCGCACCACCGGCACCACCTGCACCACCAGCACCACCTGCCCCACCATCTCCCATTGTCGAGGAATTGACAAGGGAGGCGGGAATCCTCCGAGCTCGGGTTACTGAGCTCGAGGAGCAGTTGGCTCAGGTTTTAGACATCCTACACCCACCTTCACCGTAGGACCTTTTGTATTAGATTTCATGATGTAATCTAGTTGTAGTTTCATATTTCACTTATGTATTGTACGAATCTATCATGATGTATGAAACTTATTATTAATGAATGGAAACTTTGTGATGTTACTTTTTGCACAAGTGTTCTATTTACGTTACTGTATGGTGTTTTGCGGTACTTGTATCAACTTGCGTTACTTAATTAACATGTGTTGTGCTGTTTACATGTTGGTTGTTATATACTATATTATTATATATTGAATGCTGGATTTTTACTTGAGTCAAAATGTTTGTATAGAACACTATGGCTAACGGTCGATCCACACCTACTGCTGCTCAAATTGAAGAGATGATCCAAGAACGTGTAGCCGCAGCCATTGCGAAAATGCAACCCCAAGCTCCACCGGCACCGCCACCACCACCGGTTATTCAACCCGTTCAAAATGGGTGTACTTACAAGGAATTCCAGAGCTGTAAACCACATAACTTCAGCCGCACTGAGGGACCGGTTGGTCTCACTAGATGGTTCGAGAAACTTGAATCAGTATTCCGAGTTAGCAACTGTTCGGAGGACAACAAAACCAAATTTGCTTCTTGCACGCTGTCTGACAGCGCGCTCACGTGGTGGAACACAATGGCACAAGCACAAGGCATTGATGAGGCGTATGCTACGCCATGGGAAGAATTTAAATGTGCCATGATTGAGGAGTATTGTCCGAGAACCGAAATCCAAAAGATGGAAATGGAATTCATGTAGTTAAAGGCCGTTGGGAACGACCTTGATGGTTACAACAGGAGATTTTTGGAACTAGCCCTGATGTGTCCGACAATGGTTACCCCAGAATTCAAGCGAATGGAAAGGTACTTCTGGGGACTCCCTAAGAACATCAAGGGAAATGTTACCTCGTCCAAACCACCAAATGTTCCCGAAGCGATGCGCATGGCGCATACTTTAATGAATCAGATAACCATCGATGAACCGGAGAAAACTAACACTGAAGCGGGTACTAGTGAGAAGCGCAAATGGGATAACCACAACAACAACAACAACAACAACAACAGGGGAAGAAACTATGAACAGAACCCGGCGAAACGACATGAGGGTTTCAGAGGAAACAACAATGGTGGAAACCCCAACCCCAACAACAACACCAACTCTAACCCGAACTACAAGGGAACCCTACCTCAATGCAAGAGGTGTTACAAACACCACACTGGGTATTGCAATGTTGTCTGCGAGAAGTGCCAACGGTCTGGGCATGTTGAAAAAGACTGCAAGGTCACCACTTTGAATGGGAAGCCGAACACCAACGGGCCGAAGAAGTGTTACGAATGTGGGCAGACAGGCCATTTCAGAAATGCATGTCCAAACAAAAGAAAAGATGGCGGACCACCCCGCGCTAGAGCTTTCAATGTTAATGCAAGGGACGCACGCGAAAACCCCGACTTGGTGACAGGTATATTCAAAATCAACAACCTTTTAGCTTCTGTCTTGTTTGATACTGGTGCGGATAGAAGTTATGTATGTAGATATTTTTTCGATAAGATTAATTTGTCGTTAGTCCCGTTAAAAGAGAGTATGCTTGTCGAGGTTGACAATGGAAAACTTGAGAAAGTTGACCATATTAGTCGAGGAGCTATTATCAACATAGCTGGTGCAGATTTCAAAATTGATTTGATACCCATCAAATTGGGAAGTTTTGACCTGATCATCGGTATGGATTGTGAAATGTCCCGTTCTTATTGATTAAAAACGTTCCATATTAATTGATTTCGTTGCGAGGTTTTGACCTCTATATGAGACATTTTTCAAAGACTGCATTCATTTTTAAAACAAACCATAACCTTTATTTCATAAATAAAGGTTTAAAAAGCTTTACGTAGATTATCAAATAATGATAATCTAAAATATCCTGTTTACACACGACCATTACATAATGGTTTACAATACAAATATGTTACATCGAAATCAGTTTCTTGAATGCAGTTTTTACACAATATCATACAAACATGGACTCCAAATCTTGTCCTTATTTTAGTATACAACAGCGGAAGCTCTTAATATTCACCTGAGAATAAACATGCTTTAAACGTCAACAAAAATGTTGGTGAGTTATAGGTTTAACCTATATATATCAAATCGTAACAATAGACCACAAGATTTCATATTTCAATACACATCCCATACATAGAGATAAAAATCATTCATATGGTGAACACCTGGTAACCGACAATAACAAGATGCATATATAAGAATATCCCCATCATTCCGGGACACCCTTCGGATATGATATAAATTTCGAAGTACTAAAGCATCCGGTACTTTGGATGGGGTTTGTTAGGCCCAATAGATCTATCTTTAGGATTCGCGTCAATTAGGGTGTCTGTTCCCTAATTCTTAGATTACCAGACTTAATAAAAAGGGGCATATTCGATTTCGATAATTCAACCATAGAATGTAGTTTCACGTACTTGTGTCTATTTTGTAAATCATTTATAAAACCTGCATGTATTCTCATCCCAAAAATATTAGATTTTAAAAGTGGGACTATAACTCACTTTCACAGATTTTTACTTCGTCGGGAAGTAAGACTTGGCCACTGGTTGATTCACGAACCTATAACAATATATACATATATATCAAAGTATGTTCAAAATATATTTACAACACTTTTAATATATTTTGATGTTTTAAGTTTATTAAGTCAGCTGTCCTCGTTAGTAACCTACAACTAGTTGTCCACAGTTAGATGTACAGAAATAAATCGATAAATATTATCTTGAATCAATCCACGACCCAGTGTATACGTATCTCAGTATTGATCACAACTCAAACTATATATATTTTGGAATCAACCTCAACCCTGTATAGCTAACTCCAACATTCACATATAGAGTGTCTATGGTTGTTCCGAAATATATATAGATGTGTCGACATGATAGGTCGAAACATTGTATACGTGTCTATGGTATCTCAAGATTACATAATATACAATACAAGTTGATTAAGTTATGGTTGGAATAGATTTGTTACCAATTTTCACGTAGCTAAAATGAGAAAAATTATCCAATCTTGTTTTACCCATAACTTCTTCATTTTAAATCCGTTTTGAGTGAATCAAATTGCTATGGTTTCATATTGAACTCTATTTTATGAATCTAAACAGAAAAGTATAGGTTTATAGTCGGAAAAATAAGTTACAAGTCGTTTTTGTAAAGGTAGTCATTTCAGTCGAAAGAACGACGTCTAGATGACCATTTTAGAAAACATACTTCCACTTTGAGTTTAATCATAATTTTTGGATATAGTTTCATGTTCATAATAAAAATCATTTTCTCAGAATAACAACTTTAAAATCAAAGTTTTTCATTGTTTTTAATTAACTAACCCAAAACAGCCCGCGGTGTTACTACGACGGCGTAAATCCGGTTTTACGGTGTTTTTCGTGTTTCCAGGTTTTAAATCATTAAGTTAGCATATCATATAGATATAGAACATGTGTTTAGTTGATTTTAAAAGTCAAGTTAGAAGGATTAACTTTTGTTTGCGAACAAGTTTAGAATTAACTAAACTATGTTCTAGTGATTACAAGTTTAAACCTTCGAATAAGATAGCTTTATATGTATGAATCGAATGATGTTATGAACATCATTACTACCTTAAGTTCCTTGGATAAACCTACTGGAAAATAGAAAAATGGATCTAGCTTCAATGGATCCTTGGATGGCTCGAAGTTCTTGAAGCAGAATCATGACACGAAAACAAGTTCAAGTAAGATCATCACTTGAAATAAGATTGTTATAGTTATAGAAATTGAACCAAAGTTTGAATATGATTATTACCTTGTATTAGAATGGTAACCTACTGTAAGAAACAAAGATTTCTTGAGGTTGGATGATCACCTTACAAGATTGGAAGTGAGCTAGCAAACTTGAAAGTATTCTTGATTTTATGAAACTAGAACTTTTGGAATTTATGAAGAACACTTAGAACTTGAAGATAGAACTTGAGAGAGATCAATTAGATGAAGAAAATTGAAGAATGAAAGTGTTTGTAGGTGTTTTTGGTCGTTGGTGTATGGATTAGATATAAAGGATATGTAATTTTGTTTTCATGTAAATAAGTCATGAATGATTACTCATATTTTTGTAATTTTATGAGATATTTCATGCTAGTTGCCAAATGATGGTTCCCACATGTGTTAGGTGACTCACATGGGCTGCTAAGAGCTGATCATTGGAGTGTATATACCAATAGTACATACATCTAAAAGCTGTGTATTGTACGAGTACGAATACGGGTGCATACGAGTAGAATTGTTGATGAAACTGAACGAGGATGTAATTGTAAGCATTTTTGTTAAGTAGAAGTATTTTGATAAGTGTATTGAAGTCTTTCAAAAGTGTATAAATACATATTAAAACACTACATGTATATACATTTTAACTGAGTCGTTAAGTCATCGTTAGTCGTTACATGTAAGTGTTGTTTTGAAACCTTTAGGTTAACGATCTTGTTAAATGTTGTTAACCCAATGTTTATAATATCAAATGAGATTTTAAATTATTATATTATCATGATATTATCATGTATGAATATCTCTTAATATGATATATATACATTAAATGTCTTTACAACGATAATCGTTACATATATGTCTCGTTTAAAAATCATTAAGTTAGTAGTCTTGTTTTTACATATGTAGTTCATTGTTAATATACTTAATGATATGTTTACTTATCATAGTATCATGTTAACTATATATATATCCATATATATTTCATCATATAGTTTTTACAAGTTTTAACGTTCGTGAATCACCGGTCAACTTGGGTGGTCAATTGTCTATATGAAACATATTTCAATTAATCAAGTCTTAACAAGTTTGATTGCTTAACATGTTGGAAACATTTAATCATGTAAATATCAATCTCAATTAATATATATAAACATGGAAAAGTTCGGGTCACTACAGATTGGTTGAGCAAGATAAGGGCCGATATTATCTGTGGAGATAAAGCACTTCGCATACCACAAGAAGATGGCGAACCACTGGTTATCTATGGAGAGAGATGTACCTCGAAGTTGAACCTCATTAGTTGCGTGAAAGCGCAAATGATTCTGAAGAAGGGATGTTTTGCTGTCCTAGCACATGTGAAAGCGGTAGAAACTGAGGTGAAGAGCGTGAACGACGTTCGAATTGTGAACGAATTTTCCGATGTCTTCCCTGAAGAATTGCCTGGATTACCGCCACTGATAGCAGTAGAGTTTCAGATTGACTTAGTGCCAGGAGCAGCGCCTGTAGCTCGCGCACCTTATAGACTCGCACTTTCCGAGATGTAAGAATTACAAAGCCAACTACAAGAACTACTTGATCGAGGATTTATCCAACCAAGCTTCTCGCCTTGGGGCGCACCTGTTCTGTTTGTGAAGAAGAAGGATGGATCCTTCCGTATGTGTATCGACTACCGTGAACTCAACAAATTGACTATCAAGAATCGGTATCCTCTTCCTAGAATTGATGATCTTTTTGATCAACTACAAGGATCGAGCGTTTACTCAAAGATCGATTTGCGATCCAGTTATCACCAGTTGAGGGTGAAGGAAAGTGACGTAATGAAAACTGCATTTAGAACTCGTTATGGTCATTATGAGTTTCTCGTGATGCCATTCGGATTAACCAATGCACCTACCGTGTTCATGGATCTCATGAATCGTGTCTGCAAGCCGTACTTGGATAAGTTTGTTATCGTCTTCATAGATGATATCCTCATCTACTCTAAGAGCGAAGAAGAGCATGAACAACACCTCTGACTAGTACTTGAACTCTTGAGACAAGAGCAACTTTACGCCAAATTCTCCAAGTATGAATTTTGGTTGAAGGAAGTTCAATTTCTGGGTCATGTTGTGAGCGACCAGGGTATCAAAGTTGACCCCGCCAAGATTGAAGCCATCAGCAAGTGGGAGACCCCCACTACTCCGACGCATATTCTCCAATTCCTAGGTCTCGCCGGTTATTACCGAAGGTTTATCGAAGGTTTTTCTCTGATTGCGCGTCCTTTGACTGCACTGACTCACAAGGGTAAGAAGTTCATTTGGGAACCCGCACACGAATCAGCATTCCAAACTTTGAAGAAGAAGTTAACCTCCGCACCTATCCTATCGCCTCCTGAAGGCAGTGACGATTTCGTCGTTTATTGTGATGCATCGAAGAGTGGTTTTGGTTGTGTACTGATGCAACGATCAAAAGTTATTGCTTATGCCTCCCGACAACTGAAGATTCATGAACGGAATTACACTACTCACGATCTTGAACTTGGAGCCGTTGTCTTTGCGCTCAAATTGTGGAGACACTATTTGTATGGAACTAAGAGCACTATTTTCACCGATCACAAGAGTCTCCAACACATCTTTGATCAGAAGCAACTAAATATGAGACAGCGTCGATGGATCGAGACACTCAACGACTACGATTGTGAACTTCGTTATCATCCTGGCAAGGCCAATGTTGTAGCTGACGCTTTAAGCCGAAAGGAGAGGACGGCACCTCTTCGTGTTAGGGCTCTGAACATCACCATCCATTCGAACCTCAACAGCCAGATCAGAGTAGCCCAAGATGAGGCTCTCAAGGAGGAGAACATATCTCACGAACATTTGAACATACTTGTCTCTCGATTCGAGATTAGGGAGTCTGGACTCCGATGTTATGCCGGAAGAATTTGGGTACTTTGTTATGGAGATTTACGGAACCTTATACTTAATGAAGCCCACAAATCGAGATATTCAATTCATCCTGGAGCGGGCAAAATGTACCACGACCTTAAAGAACAGTATTGGTGGCCGAATCTTAAGAAAGACGTTGCAACTTATGTTGGTAAGTGTTTGACTTGCTCGAAGGTTAAAGCCGGGCATCAGAGACCCTCTGGATTGCTTCAACAACCAGAAATCCCACAATGGAAGTGGGAACAGATAACAATGGATTTCATCACCAAGCTACCAAAGACGGTGGGCGGATACGATACTATTTGGGTTATTGTTGACCGCCTTACCAAATCTGCACACTTCTTAGCGATGAAGGAAATGGATACAATAGAGAGACTTGCTCAATTATACATCAAAGAGGTTGTGTCTCGTCATGGTGTACCTTTATCGATCATCTCCGATCGCGATCCCCGTTTTGCTTCTAGATTTTGGCGTTCTTTGCAAGAAGCCATGGGAACTCGTCTTGACATGAGTACTGTGTATCATCCACAGACTGACGGACAAAGTGAACGAATGATTCAGACCTTGGAGGACATGTTACGTGCATGTGTCATTGACTTTGTAAAAGCCTGGGAAAGGCATTTGCCACTAGCCGAATTCTCGTACAACAACAGTTATCACTCGAGCATTAATGCCGCACCTTTTGAAGCATTGTATGGCCGTAAGTGCCGATCTCCTATTTGTTGGGCCGAAGTAGGAGAAAAGCAAATCACTGGACCCGAGGTAGTCCATGAAACAACGGAGAAGATTGCTCAGATTCAAGCTAGACTTAAGACTGCTCGCGATCATCAAAAGAGTTATGCTGATCTTAAACGTATGGACTTTGAATTCAACGTGGGCGACCGTGTAATGTTGAAGGTTGCACCTTGGAAGGGTGTGATTCGTTTTGGAAAGCGTGGAAAGTTGAACCCACGATACATTGGTCCTTTTGAAATCTTGGAACGTGTTGGACCTGTTGCTTACTGTTTGGATCTACCAGCACAATTGAGCTCAGTTCATCCTACCTTCCACGTGTCAAACTTGAAGAAGTGTCTTGCGGCACCGGAACTTATCATACCACTTGAGGAACTTACTATTGATGACAAACTCCACTTTGTGGAAGAGCCTGTTGAGATTATGGATCGTGAGATCAAAACTTTGAAACGCAACAAGATTCCGATTGTACGAGTACGATGGAATGCCAAACGAGGACCTGAGTTTACTTAGGAGTGAGAGGATCAAATGATGCAGAAGTATCCTCACCTTTTCCCGACTCCTCCATCTACTTCAGCTTAAATTTCGGGACGAAATTTTCTTTAACAGGTGGGTAATGTAACGACCCTGGATTTTCCAACGTTTATTTATTAATAATAATTATTATTAATACTTGTGATTAAACGAATGTATGTTATTACATTTACATGTAGCCATGATTGCCCGTACTTGACTTTAATTGCCCGAAACGTCTTTGTGACACACGAAACTTTCACGAATAATATTTTTAGAATACTATTTACATTCATGATTAATTTTATTAATCATTTTGATTAACTATGGTTATTAGTTAATTACTTGGGCCTTTATTAGTATTAATGGACCTTTACTTGGATTAATTTGTTAATTAATACATACTTGGGCTTTATGATCAAACATGGGCTTATAAAGCCCACCCTACTCCTTAGTTGGACTATTTAGCCCAACACTACATGTAAGTATCATCATTTGAACTTAACTAGTTAGTTAGTTGTATGGAATCTTGTTACTTGCACCCTTCCCATGTAAACACTTCTATTAACCAATTTATGTGAGCTTTACATACATGAAACTTGTGGACAATCCTCTCCCCCCCTTTCTTCCCTCCTAACCGTCGGCCTCCATGTGTATTGGGGAGGGTTTGTTTCATTTTTTTTTGTATTACTTAGCTACTAGTTTCTCTCATTCAAACACACACACAAGAATACTTCCAACTTTTTCTCTTTTTCTCTCAAGTATTGTAAGTAACTTGAAAACATTTTCTCTCTTCTTTTCTTGTTAAAAACCGAACCAACAACCCTTAAATCATCATCATCTTTGTTCTTTGTTGTTAATTGTTTGTAGTTGTTAGTTGTTGTTACTTTGTTACATGTTATCATTTACTTACTAGTTTCCAAGAATCAAACTCTTTAGTTTCATTCTTCTTTTATCTTGTTTTTACAAGAACACTCAAGAACATAAACTTACTAGTTTATGTTCTACACTTAATGTATCAAAAGATTTAAGGTTCATGGTTGTTAAACTCATACTTGTAATTCATGTTAGTAAACTTTAAAGTTTACTTTCTTAAAGATCAAACTTTAGTTTGAATCTTTAAAGTATGAACCACCATGAATCATTTACTTGTTTACTTAGTTTATGTCTTCATTTTATGCACTTTAATTTCATGTTTGTTGGTTGTTATTGGTCAAATGTTACTAGTTAACTTTGATCTCATTAATCTTGAACTAAAGTTAACCTTAAAAGTTCAAGAACATGTAAGTAAGTTTCTTTAATTATAACTTGGTACACTTATGCTAGATCTAGACTTTTGAGTCTTGGATCTTCAAGATCAAACTAAGAACTATGTTCTACATATTAAGATCTTGATTTCACAAGTTCACTTTCAAGTTTGTAACTTATTATTAGTTTTAAAGTTCATGTATGTGTTAGATTTAAGACTTTGATGTAACTTTGGTTCATCAAAACACTTGCAACACTTAAGTGAGTTGTGCTTCATGTCTTAGACTTACACTTGGGTTATGATGGTCAAACCTTGGTGAAAATGATGCAAACACATCAACGAGTTGTACACTTGAAGCTATATGCATCAAGGATGAGAACCGTGATAAGCATCGAGCACCAAGACCACCGGAACCTACTATTTTTTTATTTTCTGTCTTCTGCCTACTGTTTTCTGGGTTCTGTAACAGACCAGTACACCTGGGCTACTGTAACCTTGATTTTCAGATATATCTTTTCTAGTAGATAATTTTTCATATAGGACTCGTCTTAATTCGAGTTACGGTTTAGGATTTATGGCCCTCCGATCGTCACTATGTCCTTTTAACGTTGTGCAGAAATTTCTGACCTACTCGCACTTAGACCATCGCCAAGGTCAAACGAAGACGAGTTTGCTTCTATAAATTTTATCACACTGAAAGGACTCATATCCGGAGCCATGGCCACTGGTCTCACCTTATTTCAGTAAGGGTAGAGGCCGTGGTGACTGACCGAAATCAGCCTTTGTTTTAAACTACTTTCATAAACGAAACTTACTTTACGCTTTTTGTTTGATGATGAATGATGATGACCCTTAAGACCTTATTTACATAATTTTAAACATATTCGGATGATTTACTGACTTAGTACTATTTTACTTAGGTTGAGGACCCTTTTGGACAACCTTCATTACTTGCTTACTTTCCGAGTCATACTTTACCGCAATTTTATCATTGTGAGTTATAGCATTCCCTTTTTACTTTAACTTATTTTGGGAACTGAGAATACATGTGGATTTTATGTTTTACATACTAGGCATGAGTACTTAAACTTTATATATGTGTGGGTTATATAACGGCAGAAACATTCCCTTTAGCTCGGTAACGTTTAGTCATTGGTTTTTGAACCGGTGAACGCGAATCTTAGATATGGATCCATAGGGTTTGACATCCCCACTCGGGCTAGTAGCGCTAGCATTTAACGAGTGTTTAATACTTCGTAGACATACACACTTGCCAAGTGTACTTTCAGGGGGTATAAACGTTAAGTTAGTTACCAAGTGCTCACGGTTAACATATACTTTATCATACTATTTTGAAACGCTCTTTGTAGCACCGAAATCTCGTGGCCTACCTTACATACTGTTATACTTAAACTATAGCTCACCAACCTTTGTGTTGACATTTTTAAGCATGTTTTTCTCAGGTGCTTAAGGTTATTTGCTTCCGCTGTCGTGCTAGTCTTGCCGTAGACACCCGCTGCTCTAGTGTTATCACCGCATGAACTGTTTATCTTGCATTCAAACTTTAATACTTTTGAACTATGTTTTGTAACGACCTAAGGGTCACATACATTTATTCATACTTGCTATTCGTAGAAGCATACTGTTGGTGTAAAACAATTGACGTCGGTTATGACGTCATCTTTTTATCGCGAATGCAACTTCTTTTATTACAGCATGTAGTACTTAACCTTGTAATGATCCTGTTGTTGATGATTCGTACACGATGGTTTTGTACGGGGCATCACAGTAAATTTTGTTACAGCTCCAACAAGTCAACTTCGACTTTTCACTCGGATTAGCTTATTATAACCCTGATATAAAAGTTGCCTTTCGTCATCAATACCGGAAAACCGTTTATATCTCATTACATTAGCAGTAAACTTACCAGCAACATCATTGATCTTTGACCTTATGAAAAGTTATTATATTCATTGAAATCATGTCATCTACTCATCTGCATCTGATAACGAGAATTGCCGTAACAAATACCGAGAATCAGCAATCAGTATTTTGAAATCTCGCAGCATGTCTACATCAACAGTTATATGTAAACATATAACATTTATTTCTTCGAATTATGATCTTCCATTCTGAAATTCTGAAAAGCACCCAGTCTACAAATCAATACCACAAATTCTGAAAAAGCTGAAGACGGCAGCAAAAACTGTACACGACCTTAACCGTCGAAAGTTTGATGATAAAGAATGGAGTATTGGAAACACTCAATAGAAAATTTAGTACCGAAAAGCGGATTATGCGAAACTATGAAGGAAACCGTGGACAACGTCAAAAGTTATCCCTAGAATTCTGGAATTCAACCAAGACAACGTCAAAAGTTAAGACGCAACCTATTTTCTAAATCCAACCATGAATAGTCAAAAGTTATGATGAAACTTGTCCTTATCATTTCACTATTTAGTGATAGCTTCACTCGTACTCTTCGAGTAATTGAATTATCTTATCCATATTACTCAACAGTAATAAAACTCTAGTTATCAGCTCAAATTCGTCATGAAAACATTTTAATGTTAGCTATGACGACCACGATCAAATTTCGGGACGAAATTTCTTTAACGGGTAGGTACTGTGACGACCCGGAAATTTCCGACTAAATTTAAACTTAATCTTTACATAAGTTCGACACGATAAGCGAAGTCTATAATGTTAAAGTCCCAAAACCTTTGAACTGTGTTCATGTATATATTTGACCTTTGACCATGCCCGACGATTCACGAACAATTGTTTGTAAATAAATATGTATATATTCTATATAAATGTAAAGATATATAATAATTAGAACAATAAAATATAATATAAGCTAAGTATGTAAAACAAAATACAAAATAATTAAATTCGAATCTATAAATAAACAAATATGATTTCTATTTATAATTATCATTAAATATATGTGGTAATGTAGAAAATGTATAAATATTAAATATTCAATATATGATATTATACATATATGTTATATAATTATTAAATGATACATAATTAATAAATTTTTAATATTAAAAAATGTATTCACAAGTTAAAATATAGTTTTTGTATTAACACTAATGTTGTTATTACTGTCAAATATCAACATTGTATTAATAATTTAATTATTTTAAATATATAACATTTAAAGATGAAATTGGATATATATAGTTTATTATTATTACTAATATTATCATTATCATTAATAATATAAATAATATCATAACTAGTATGGTATTGTTATTATTATCATTATTAATATTAATACTATTATTATTTCTACAATTAATATCATTAAAATTTATAATTATTATTTTTATTAGACAGTATAACAGTATTATTTACTATTATATAATATTAATTATTAATATTAAATAAATAAATATGTAAAAAAATAGATAAAGCATAGATCAATTATAGATATATACGTGTGTATACACCATCTCTTTTATTATTATTTTTTTCTATCATTCTTCTCCATCCCGTGATAACTCTCGACATCTATCATTATCAGCTTAATTTTTTTCTTACGTCCTCTGTATGCTCGTGATTATATGTCGATTGCATTATGATTATAACCTTCTACCTCTGCAATCATAATGGGAGAAGAGAATTTTTTTTAAACCGTCGGTTCTGTATTGCCACTTTTTGGCAAGAATTAAAAAATGAATCAATTATGAAAATCCAGAAATGTAGTTTTGTTAGGATTCAATTACTCAATCTATCTGTCAAATTTGAGATTCAAATTCCTCAAATCGAAGCTTAATTTGTCGAGTCAAAGATTTGTTTCAAAAAGTCAAACCTTTGTTCTTGATCCAAATTCGAGTTTTCTGTTTCGTTTTTAGTTAAATTGATGTTACCAATAGTTTTTAGGAGTGGATTAAAACCTACTTCATGTTATAAGCTTGGTCTCAAACGTTCCCTAAATCATTTTCATTTATTTGTTTTCTTCTTCTTCGCTAAACCGCTGCAGCAGCAGCTCTTGTTTCAATTTTTTTTTATTTTTTTTCCTTTTAATCACTCATGGCTTGTTTGTGTATTTAATTTAAGTCAGTTTATATGTTGCAAAAATTTGATTCCTTGTCGACGAGCTGTTGTGAGAAGGAAGAAGAAATAATAACAATATTATACGGGTTAAAAGTTAAAGTGTTGAGTTTAATTACAGAAAAACAAATTGGGACGAATGGTTAGGGTGTGTGTATGGTATTTGAGAGGTCTCGGGTTCAATTCGTGAGGGAGACAAGTTTTTTTTTTAAAACACTTATTGAGGTAGTTTCTTTATTCTAAAAATCATCATTATTATTATTGTTATTATTGTTATTAATTATTATTATTGTTAATATTATTATTGTTGATATAAATCATTTTGACATGTTATTATTTTAATTGTAATATTAGAAATAGAATTATTATTATTATTATTATTAATACGATTAGTGATACATTATTATTATTATCATTATTATTATTATCATTAGTAAAAGGTATTAACTAACAATTATTATTATTATCATAATTATAATTACTATTATAATTATTAATATTATGGTTAAGTTAAATACTAGTATCACTATAATAATACAATTACATATTAATATCTAATAAATGAGTATTATTATCATAACAATAATTATTATTAGCACTACTAATATTAAAATAGGTATTAATATGATTATGATTATTATTATTACTATTATTATGAAAATAATACAAGTTATTATTATTTTCGTAAATATTAATACTGATATCATTTTATAAATACTAGAATTATTATTATTAACATAAGTAAGATTATTAATATTATCATGGGTATTGTTATTATATAGTCATCAAAACCATTATCAAAACTGTCATTTACAGAAAAATTAATATTTTTTTTACAATTATAATTATTAATATCATTATTATTATTAATAATATAATTATTAACATTATTATCTTATTAGTAATATTAAGTATTATAATTATTATCACATTACCACTATTAATATTATTTTGGTATTATTATAACTATTATTATTGATATACAAATGATATGTTTAATATATATATATATATATATATATATATATATATATATATATATATATATATATATATATATATATATATATATATAACATAACAAAAATTAACATATTTAAATACAAAATGGATATATGAAAGATATATATATTATTAATATAAAAAGGAAATAACTAATAAATGTATATACATATATTTGTTCGATTACAATTATGTATATTAATAAATATACAAATGATATTGGTTCGTGAATCCGAGGCCAACCCTGCATTGTGCAATGTCGTCATATGTATTTTTACTACAAAATACAGTATAGTGAGTTTCATTTGCTCCCTTTTTAAATGCTTTTGCAATATATATTTTTGGGACTGAGAATACATGCGCTGCTTTTATAAATGTTTTACGGAATAGACACAAGTAATCGAAACTACATTCTATGGTTGGATTATCGAAATCGAATATGCCCCTTTTTAGCTTGGTAGCCTAAGAATTAGGGAAATGGCCCCTAATTGACGCGAATCCTAAAGATAGATCTATGGACCTTGACACGTCCCATTCGGGTTACGAATGCTTTAGTACTTTGATTATCATGTCCGATGAGGGTCCCGGAATGATGGGGATATTCTATATGCATCCTGTTAGTTCGGTTATCAAGCGTTCACCATATGAATGATTTTTTTATCTCTATTCAGTTTGCGAAATGTCTGATATGAGATGATGTTATGAAAAATGAAATGAAAATCTTGTGGTCTATTAAAATGAAGGAATTGATTATTTATGATAAACTAATGAACTCACAAATCTTTTGGTTGACACTTGAAAGCATGTTTATTCTCAGGTATTAAAGAAATCTTTCACTGTGCATTTGCTCATTTTAAAGATATTACTTGGAGTCATTCATGGCATATTTCAAAAGACGTTGCATTCGAGTCGTTAAGTTCATCAAGATTATTATTAAGTCAATTATAGTTGGATATATTATGAAATGGTATGTATGCCGTCAAGCTTCGATTAAATGAAAGTTTGTCGTTTAAAAACTAATGCAATGTTTGTAAAATGTATCATATATAGGTCAAGTACCTCGCGATGTAACCAACTGTTGTGAATCATTTATAATCAATATGGACGTCGTCCGGATGGATTAGGACGGGACCTTTCAGTTGGTATCAGAGCGATGGTCTTAGCGAACTAGGTCTGCATTAGTGTGTCTAACTGATAAGTCATTAGGATGCATTAGTGAGTCTGGACTTCGACCGTGTCTGCATGTCAAAAGTTTTGCTTACCATTTTCGTCAGAAAAATTTTTTTGCTTATCATTCTTAGTCTAGATACATCTTATTGCATTGATTGCATGAATAGTACATAGACAAAATTCATATCTTAGCGTATCTGCTAATTCATATCTTAGCGTATCTGTTATTGTTACCTTTGCCTGAAAGCTTCCGTAGATTCCTCCGTAACTTATGGGATTTTAGTATTATATATGCATATGTAAATTATGTATTGTAGGGAACTAATCTACATCCTATAATCTATTTCTTATCGAAAATCCTTCATCTGATCGTACGAGATGAATCCCTCAACCAGTTCGAGTCCCTCAGATTCCGATAGCTATTCCGACAGCTATTCCGATATGGATTTCCACTCGAACTTCGAAAGCAGTATAACCAGAATGAATCAACCAATCAGTCATCCCCAATCATCTGATGAGTTCGTAGTCGACTTAAACAATGGAGACGCGAAGAAGGCGACCCTTTCCATCCACTAAATTGCCCTCTTGGCAAAGAACCTGAAGCACCTACCGGCGAATCTATCCGAAACACCATTTTTAGCCTCATTTCCAGAGTAGTTCGACACGATTATATTCTATCCACAATTCTAAACCTTATTCATCCACTCATTCCGACTGACAATCATCCCTGAATAATAGAAGAAGTTAGCGAACTTCGCGCTCGAGTAATCAATTTGGAGAATATGGTGCAAAATCTACCAGCTTTAGCAACATCACCGGCACCAACAATACCATCAATAACAGCACCAGTACCATCAACAATCCATGCTTCAATATCACCATATGTACTTCGAGTATGATCTTCGTTCTACGTATCGTTCTACCTCATTTATCTTCGTTCGACAAGGCGAATATGTAATCTCTAAAGTTTTAGAGATTATTTATTCTAGTTCCAACCGAAAACTAAATGAGTTTAATATTATATTAACTCATTAAATCCATGATTACATCTGAAGAAAATATATATGTATATATGTTTTCATAAAGATTGTAATTAAAAATTCTTTTGTACAAACTGTTAATGGTGAAAATATTTTAATGGGTAGGTAATACCCGAGGAATATTCAGATTTCACATTAATAAGTTACACTGTACATTCTTCGAAGCTGATTCAACAGTCGTTTACTATCCTACTTACGTCCACCGATATACAAATCCGTTCACCCCAGAATAACCATATTCATCCAATTTCATATTTGGATTTTGATTTATCAAAAATCAAGTGGCATAATGAAGGAAACATTTGACAAAATAAAATTTGTTAGAAACAAACAAATTAACTATGAGAAATTTTGTTAAGAATCCACGCTAACTGTTCCTAGCTAATTGTTCCCAGCTAACTGATTACATTTTATTTATCGCAATTTAATTATCGCAATTTACATTCTCGCAATTTTATTTATCGTCATTTAATTTCTGTTATTTACTTTACGCATTTTATTTATCGTCATTTAATTTCTGTATTTATTTTACGCACTTTAAATATCGGGACACGTATACAAGGTTTTGACATATCATATCGACGCATCTATATATATTATTTGAAATAATCATAGACACTCTATATGCAGTAATGATCGAGTTCTCTATACAAGGTTGAGGTTTATTCTACAATAATATATATAGTTTGAGTTGTGATCGAGTCTGAAACATGTACACGGGTCACGATACATATTAATTAATTCGAATATTATAAATTAAACTATATATGAATTATTGGACTGTTAACTGTGGACTATCGAATGTGGACTATCAAGATTGGACAATTAAAAATGAATTAAAATATTGATTATAACATATGAAACTAAACAATTCTTCAAGTTTGCCACTTGATCTCATTTTAAACCTCATTTATATCTTGATGATTACAATCTGCGTTAAAACCTTTCATGATTCTTGAAAACATCTCAATCAAGAGGATGAACCAACCGCACATCATTTACGGAAGGAAAGAGTGATGCATATAGCTATGCACCTGAAAACACTCGGAACCTGAGTAAACGTTTAACATGTATCTGTGTTAGATCCTTTAGCATTATTATTACCCAAAATAACTTTACAATCCCTTTTCAAGGTAGTAAATTTTGTCACAGCTCTAACAAGTCAACTTCGACTTTTCACTCGGATTAGCTTATTATAACCCTGATATAAAAGTTACCTTTCGTCATCAATACCGGAAAACCGTTTATATCTCACTACATTAGCAGTAAACTTACCAGCAACATCATTGATCTTTGACCTTATGAAAAGTTATTATATTCATTGAAATCATGTCATCTACTCATCTGCATCTGATAACGAGAATTGCCGTAACAAATACCGAGAATCAGCAATCAGTATTTTGAAATCTCACAGCATGTCTACATCAACAGTTATATGTAAACATATAACATTTATCTCTTAGAATTATGATCTTCCATTCTAAAATTCTGAAAAGCACCCAGTCTACAAATCAATACCACAAATTCTGAAAAAGCTGAATACGGCAGCAAAAACTGTACACAACCTTAACCGTCGAAAGTTTGATGATAAAGAATGGAGTATTGGAAACACTCAATAGAAAATTTAGTACCGAAAAGCGGATTATGCGAAGCTATGAAGGAAACCGTGGACAAATTACAAAAAATAAGTTTGACTTCAGAGAATCCAAATGATTCAATGCCTGCTGAAGTCTTTAGCGAATACCTTGCTCCTTAATCTCTCTAAATCATCGTGAATGAATTTCTTCATCACAATTTGATTCTAAAATTCTAAGTTATTATCGTATCTTTCATTATAAATATCCTCCATATTTCTGAAGATATTTTTATAACTATTCTTATCTGAAATCATTAATCTCTTCGTGCTATCAGTGTTACATCATATAGAAACTGTTAGTTTCTATATTCTGTAAACTTTCGAATTTAAAATATGAATGTTTTTGAAGTAGTGTTGGGAACTGATGCATGAGTTAGTATAATATAATGACACTTGATCAACGTGATTATATTACAGTAAGTCATGCTGAGTTTCTAATGGGACATGATGATTCACATATCATAACATCATCATGTGCCATGTTACATAGCTCTTTCATTATGCTTAACTTCTAAACATATCAAGAAAGTATATTCTTGATAGTTCTATTTTCAGTGATTCTGGTAATTTGACAAATCAAGATCGTGCCATTACAATTTCCTTCTTAGAACATTAACTATGTTCATTCTGAAATTCATATATACGAATACTGGATCCTTGTTCGCTTGAATTAAAGTAGGGAAGAGAAAACAAAATCATGGAACTTCAAAATATCAATGGGGTATAAATCACAGTAAATTGGAGAGAGTATTAACTGTGGATGGCAATGATTACAGAAAGACAGAAGCAGAGGCATCGAAATATAAGAGAAAATATAAAGCCCAATCACAACACGGAGGTTACAAACAGTGCATATTAATACGAATAGCAATAAAAAGACACGGTATATTTAAGAATAGTATCACCGAAGGAAATAGTTAAAGTAAACAAATTTTTTTGGTGGAAGATTGAAAAGAAGGATGACAGAAGTGATAATTAAAAAAATATCAAGGATTAGAATGGGATTAAGCATTTTCACAATCTTTTGTATGTATGAAATAAGAAAGAAAGTATAGGAATGGTGAAAATAATGGAATGGAAGAGTTTAATTTATAATGGGAATATCAGACGGAGTAATCGAAGCAGATCACCGTATTTAATTAGAGAGATCTTAATTTTCTTATTCGCCGAAGAATCAAATCTTTTAAATTTCGAAGATTTTCTTTAAATCCCTTGAATTCCGGAATTCAACCAAGACAATGTCAAAAGTTAAGACGCAACCTATTTTCTAAATCCAACCATGACTAGTCAAAAGTTATGATGAAACTTGTCCTTATCATTTCACTATTTAGTGATAGCTTCACTCGTACTCTTCGAGTAATTGAATTATCTTATCCATATTACTCAACAGTAATAAAACTATAGTTATCAGCTCAAATTCATCATGAAAACATTTTTAATGTTAGCTATGACGACCACGATCAAATTTCGTGACGAAATTTCTTTAACGGGTAGGTACTGTGACGACCCCGAAATTTCCGACTAAATTTAAACTTAATCTTTACATAAGTTCGACACGATAAGCGAAGTCTGTAATGTTAAAGTCCCAAAACCTTTGAACTGTGTTCATGTATATATTTGACCTTTGACCATGCCCGACGATTCACGAACAATTGTTTGTAAATAAATATGTATATATTCTATATAAATGTAAAGATATATAATAATTAGAACAATAAAATATAATATAAACTAAGTATGTAAAACAAAATACAAAATAATTAAATTCGAATCTATAAATAAACAAATATGATTTCAATGTATAATTATCATTAAATATATGTGGTAATGTAGAAAATGTATAAATATTCAATATTCAATATATGATATTATACATATATGTTATATAATTATTAAATGATACATAATTAATAAATTTTTAATATTAAAACATTTATTCACAAGTTAAAATATAGTTTTTGTATTAACACTAATATTGTTATTACTGTCAAATATCAACATTGTATTAATAATTTAATTATTTTAAATATATAACATTTAAAGATGAAATTGGATATATATAGTATATTATTATTACTAATATTATCATTATCATTAATAATATAAATAATATCATAACTAGTATGGTATTGTTATTATTATCATTATTAATATTAATACTATTATTATTTCTACAATTAATATCATTAAAATTTATAATTATTATTTTTATTAAACAGTATAACAGTATTATTTATTATTATATATCTCGACATCTATCATTATCAGCTTAATTTTTTTTCTTACGTCCTCTGTATGCTCGTGATTATATGTCGTTTGCATTATGATTATAACCTTCAACCTCTGCAATCATAATGAGAGAAGAGAATTTTTTTTTTAAACCGTCGGTTCTGTATTGCCACTTTTTGGCAAGAATTAAAAAACGAATCAATTATCAAAATCCAGAAATGTAGTTTTGTTAGGATTCAATTACTCAATCTATCTGTCAAATTTGAGATTCAAATTCCTCAAATCGAAGCATAATTTGTCGAGTCAAAGATTTTTTTTCAAAAAGTCAAACCTTTGTTCTTGATCCAAATTCGAGTTTTTTGTTTCGTTTTTAGTTAAATTGATGTTACCAATAGTTTTTAGGAGTGGATTAAAACCTACTTCATGTTATAAGCTTGGTCTCAAACGTTCCCTGAATCATTTTCATTTATTTTTTTTCTTCTTCTTCGCTAAACCGCTGCAGCAGCAGCTCTTGTTTCAATTTTTTTCTTCCTTTTAATCACTCATAGCTTGTTTGTGTATTTAATTTAAGTCAGTTTATATGTTGCAAAAATTTGATTCCTGGTCGATGAGCTGTTGTGAGAAGGAAAAAGAAATAATAACAATATTATACGGGTTAAAAGTTAAAGTGTTGAGTTTAATTACAGAAAAACCAATTGGGACGAATGGTTAGGGTGTGTGTATGGTATTTGAGAGGTCTTTGGTTCTATTCGTGCTGGAGACAAGTTTTTTTTTAAAACACTTATTGAGGTAGTTTCTTTATTCTAAAAATCATCATTATTATTATTGTTATTATTGTTATTAATTATTATTATTGTTAATATTATTATTGTTGATATAAATCATTTTGACATGTTATTATTTTAATTGTAATATTAGAAATAGAATTATTATTATTATTATTATTATTATTATTATTATTATTATTATTATTATTAATACTATTAGTGATACATTATTATTATTATCATTAGTAAAAGGTATTAACTAACAATTATTATTATTATCATAATTATAATTACTATTATAATTATTAATATTATGGTTAAGTTAATTACTAGTATCACTATAATAATACAATTACATATTAATATCAAATAAATGAGTATTATTATCATAACAATAATTATTATTATCACTACTAATATTAAAATAGGTATTAATATGATTATGATTATTATTAATACTATTATTATGAAAATAATACAAGTTATTATTATTTTCGCAAATATTAATATTGATATCATTTTATAAATACTAGAATTATTATTATTAACATAAGTAAGATTATTAATATTATCATGGGTATTGTTATTATATAGTCATCAAAACCATTATCAAAACTGTCATTTACAAAAAAATTAATATTTTTTTTTACAATTATAATTATTAATATCATTATTATTATTAATAATAGAATTATTAACATTATTATCTTATTAGTAATATTAAGTATTATAATTATTATCACATTACCACTATTAATATTATTTTGGTATTATTATAACTATTATTATTGATATACAAATGATATGTTTAATATATATATAACATAACAAAAATTAACATATTTAAATACAAAATGGATATATGAAACATATATATATTATTAATATAAAAAGGAAATAACTAATAAATGTATATACATATATTTGTTCAATTACAATTATGTATATTAATAAATATACAAATGATATAGGTTCGTGAATTCGAGGCCAACCCTGCATTGTGCAATGTCGTCATATGTATTTTTACTACAAAATACAGTATAGTGAGTTTCATTTGCTCCCTTTTTAAATGCTTTTGCAATATATATTTTTGGGACTGAGAATACATGCGCTGCTTTTATAAATGTTTTACGGAATAGACACAAGTAATCGAAACTACATTCTATGGTTGGATTATCGAAATCGAATATGCCCCTTTTTAGCTTGGTAGCCTAAGAATTAGGGAAATGGCCCCTAATTGACGTGAATCCTAAAGATAGATCTATGGACTTTGACACGTCCCATTCGGGTTACGAATGCTTTAGTACTTCGATTATCATGTTCGATGAGAGTCCCGGAATGATGGGGATATTCTATATGCATCCTGTTAGTTCAGTTATCAAGCGTTCACCATATGAATGATTTTTTTATCTCTATGCAGTTTGCGAAATGCCTGATATGAGATGATGTTATGAAAAATGAAATGAAAATCTTGTGGTCTATTAAAATGAAGGAATTGATTATTTATGATAAACTAATGAACTCATCAATCTTTTGGTTGACACTTGAAAGCATGTTTATTCTCAGGTATTAAAGAAATCTTTCGCTGTGCATTTGCTCATTTTAGAGATATTACTTGGAGTCATTCATGGCATATTTCAAAAGACGTTGCATTCGAGTCATTGAGTTCATCAAGATTATTATTAAGTCAATTATAGTTGGATATATTATGAAATGGTATGCATGCCGTCAAGCTTCGATGAAATGAAAGTTTGTCTTTTAAAAATGAATGCAATGTTTGTAAAATGTATCATATAGAGGTCAAGTACCTCGCGATGTAACCAACTGTTGTGAATTGTTTATAATCGATATGGACTTCATCCGGATGGATTAGGACAGGACCTTTCAAGAGATAGTTGATTAAGGTGTATACAACTCGTCGAATAAGCTGGCTATTTATAGGACCTGACCAACATTTTCATCCCATGCGATCGCATGGATTTTACTCCTCCAGGCCATGCGATCGCATGTCCACCTGGGACAGCTCACAACCTTTTGTTTTCTTGTTTGCCGACGTTTTTATTTTAATATATATATATATATATATATATATATATATATATATATATATATATATATATATATATATATATATATATAATTTACAAAATTATTTATATATTATATTATATTTGCGTGCATAGTTGACTTGTAATTTTAGGTCCATTGCGTCGCGCGTTGATAGCTGGTTCATGTCTCGGTTCCGGATTTTCGAACGCCTTTTTGTACGCTTAGATATCTTGTACTTTGCATTTTGCAGCTTGTACTCTTGTAATTTTTAGACGTTTCTCATCAATAAATTGAACCACTTGGATTATATCTTGTACATTTGAGCTTTTTGGTCATTTGCGTCTTCAAATCGTCGATTCTGTCTTTTGTCTTCACCTTTTATTATTTAAACGAATATCACTTGTAAATAGAACAATTGGAACTAAAAGCTTGTCTTTCTTGAAGGATAATGCTATGAAATATATGTTCGTTTTTAGCATTATCACCACCATCCCCCTTTTATTTTTTGTTTGGGCTAATTAGATGGTGTGATGACCCGGATTTTTCGACTACTTGATTATACTATTTATATGATTTAATAATTTCGACATGATAAGCAATGAATTTTAATAAGTCTTGAACCTCCGGAAAGAATTTTATATAAGCAGTTGACCACCCTTTTATTCCTACGATTCACGAACGTCATAACTTGTATTAATTATATATATGTGTATATATACATATAATTAACTTGAAAATATGATAATTAAATATCTCATTAAGTATATTAACAAAGTATTATATATATATTTTTATACTACTAATTTAAAGAGTTTTTGAACAATATACATGTTACTATTTAAACGACGTAATTAACTTAAATTAAAATGTATGTACATACAATGTATTACGAGTGTAAATACATCCTTACAAGTATTGAATATACTTTATAATATACCAATACATATAAAGGATAGCTATACTCATATTTCCATTCAATTTCCTCAAGAATTCTACTCGCATTCATACGGTATTTTTACCCGTATTATACACAGCTTCTAGAAGTATTTACTATTGATATATACCAATAGAAATCTGCAATTATTTGTGTAATATGTCATCCATGACCTAATCAATTTAATATGTCATCCATGACTTAATACATTTTAACTTATCTTAAATATTTTCACTAAAAACCAACTTTTCAAGCCTATAAATAAGCACCATTTCTAACACATTTTTTTTACACACACTTGCAAGAACTCTCTCAAGTTTTGTTCTACTACTTCTTTCCAGCAACTTTACATTCTAAACTTGAGGTAAAAACTCTACTTCAACTCTTGTTCAATTCATATGTTTATAGCTATCTATATAAGAGTTTATAAACTAGAACATAGTTTAGTTGATTCTAAACTTGTTTGAAAAACTAATCTACTCTTTCTAACTTAACTCTAATAACACTTATTTATATGTATTATGATGTTATATTAAGTTAATATAAGAACTTATAACTTGTACATATGAAGAACACCTTGAAACTTAACATATATCCTTTAATCTCCATTCGGTAAAAAGCGGGCTGTTTTGGGTTGGGAATTAAAAACCTATCTTAGACTTTGAATTCGAGGCTAAGACTTTGGAAATATATTAATATATGTAAATAAGACTTTCAGTATTTTTTTCATGATTTTAGACAAAGTGGAAGTATTTTATCAAAAATCATATATTGGGTGGATGCCGGGATTTTCCCAAATCTGTCCACCGACATAAAAAGAGGGTAAAGCTCTAAAAATTACTACTTGGGCTGATCTTTTCGAATTGGTTTTGTTAAATTTACTTCTTAAGAAATCCATAGCAATTTGATTCACTTTAAACAGAGTTGTAATGAATATTTGGCGAGTAAAACAAAATCTGCTAAAATTAACGTTGTATGGACGAAATTTATATTATAAAAACTATATTAACCATATCCTTGCTAACTTTTCCTATATCCTATATATATTTGGACATGTTATCATTAGTATAACAAAATATTATAATCTTGGTTAATTCCAAGATTGTATATATATAATAATCTTGGTACGTTCCATGACAATACGTGCACAATACGTTTTGATAAATCCTAAGAAAATACGTACACAATACGTCTTAGTTAATTCTAAGATAATAAGTATACAATAAGTCTCTGGATTGATGCAAGACAATACGTACACAATATGCTGTGGGGTAATTCTAAGATTATATATATATATATATATATATATATATATATATATATATATATATATATATATATATATATATATATATACCGATTATTGGACTACTAACTTGACAACTTAAATAATCACATGTGATTGAAAATATAAACTTAAATAATCACATGTGATTGAAAATATAAATAATCACATGTGATTGAAAATATAAACTTAAACAATCACATGTGATTGAATATATGATATGAACTTGCTATATTAATTTTGTTCACATGTTTTATTATCTGAATCATTATTATTGTTATAGGTTCGTGAATCCAAGGACGATGCCATATTTTTAATAAGTTGAAAACTTATTATTAATATACTTTTACTACCGTGAGTATATAGTCCCATTTTTAAACTCTAAAAATATTTTGGGATGAGAATACATGCATTTTATGTTTTACGCCATGGACACAAGTACTTAAAATATATTCTACGTTGAGTTGTACCACCATGAATATCTTCCCTAATAGCTTGGTAACTAATATTTACATGTTGTAAGAATATGTAATCGCGAATCCTATTGATAGATCTATCGGGTTTGACAACCCCAACCGGGCTAGTCGCTCTAGTATCGTAAACGGTTGCATAGTACTTCATTTTTACTACACTTGGTACAGTGTAGGGAGATTTCATAATAAAGGAAATATGCCACATTAATGGTTAAGTATGGTTACCGAATCGCTCAATAACTTATATAATATCTTTATTAAAATATTTGTAACTATGCAATCTTGTGGTCTATATTTATATCGATGCTAGCTTTAAACCTATATATCTCACCAACCTTTATGTTGACTGTTTAAGTATGTTTATTCTCAGGTCCTTAAGAAAGTCTTCCGCGGTCGCATTATCTGAGCAAGCTTTGCATGGAATCTTATGCTTTTGTTTAAAAGAGGGTTGCATTCAATAAAACTTTGGTCATGTATTATATTCGACTGTTATGTCACATTTGTAATATTTGAAAATCAATGTATCATGGGGATTATTTTGTAAATAATCGCCCATATGTTTGAAACTCGTATTATGTATAATAATGGTGTGCTTTTTACGAAACGAATGCAATATTTTCTAAAACATATCATATAGAGGTCAATTATCTCGCTATGGGACCAATGAATAACGTACTGCGTTTATAGTAATATGGACGGGTCGTTTCAGTTGGAATCAGAGCAGAGGTCTTAGCGAACCAGAAATTGCATTAGTGTGTCTGACCGGTATTTGTTAGGATGCATTAGTGAGTCTGGACTTTGACCAAACTTGTTTTTGAAAACCATCGCTTATCATTTTTGGTCAAAAATTGAATATTATAACATATAAATATTATGTGATATATTTCTAATGTGGTAGTTAATGTGTGACAGATGTCTACTTCTAGCACCAATCTCATTATCACATTCAGCGACTTCGAAGAGGAATCTCCAGCAAAAGTACCAATCATTGACTTATCTGATAACCATGATGACTCGAAGAAAGATGTATCAATCATCTATATAACTGATGACGATGATGACCTAGAGTGGGATACATTTTGGGAAGATTCACAAATTCCAAAAGAACCTGAAAACGATCCGGAGACGGAGGAGGAAGTCAAAGAAATTTCTAAACAAGATTGGAATAACGCAACAAGGGATATTAAACTTCCTATTGTAGTAAGGCTTGAGAACTGGCACCTTTTACCACCAAACCACCCTTACCATATAAATCTCCCTGATAATCCCACCAAGATACCAAGTACCTCCAACCCACGACCAACAACAAAATACACTGTGCGTCTATCCCTCATTCCACCTAAACAAATTGATTCACCAACAACAAAAAGGCCCCGTCGTTTTTGAATCACCTCCCGCTATGATAACATTTCACGCCATGTATAATATTATGTAGTGTGCTTTATTTTATCCTATATATGTATTATGTAAAATATACCTATGTGAAATACTGGTATTGTATTGCTATATCATGAATAGGCGTGAAATAATTATGTAATTTTACTTTAAATTTTTCATAATAGAATATTATCTAGATTGTAGTAGTTAATTTTTGTACTAAGCTATTAAGTATGAACTTTAACGGGTAGGTAATACCCTAGAAATAATTATAAAATGCTAATAAGAAGAAAATGCTTTTATAATAATTGGTTCATATTATTAATATGCCAGGATGTACCATTAATTACTCACTACATCTATAATATTCTATGTGATTAATTATCTTATATGTTTATTGAAGAAACATGGCTCGATTAAACCGAATGACGGAACAAGAAATTGAGGAGCTTATCAACCAACGCGTAAACGACCGTATGCTTTGGGTCGAAGCGGCAAGAGCATCGGCAAATAACACCAACCCTCGTGTTGGATGCACATATATAGCATTTTAAGGTTGCAAACATTCATCATTCAGCGGAACAGAAGGACCGGTCGGTTTAACCCGATGGTTCAAAAAGCTCGAGTCCGTATTTAAAATCAGTGGTTGTGCGGAAGGGGATAGGACAAAGTATGCTTCATGCACATTACAGGATGGTGCACTTACATGGTGGAAAAACTATGTAAAAGTTGTAGGGGCGATGAAGCATATGATACTCCTTGGGAGGAGTTGAAAAATATGCTAATCAATGAATACTGCCCAAGGAATGAGGTTAGAAAAATGGAAGCCGAGTTACGAAATCTGAAAGTTGTCGGAACTGAACTTACCAACTATAACAGGCGATTCATGGAATTAGCCTTGTTATGTCCTGAATTGGTACCAACGGAAGAGCGAAAGATTGAATTGTACAAAGATGGTCTGCCAAAGAACATCAAGGCCAATGTTACAGCATTCAAACCCAAGACAATTCATGAAGCTATAACCATGGCAAACGAGCTAATGGATCAGATCATCCTGGATAAGAACGCATCAAATACCGATGCCAAGGTACCAGATAACAAAAGAAAGTGGGATGGAAACTGTGATCGAGGTCACCAACAACAATCTCTCAAGAAACAGGAAACCACGCAAAGTACGGGTAGTGGTTCAAGTTCAGGTTACAAAGGATGAAATCCCTTATGTAACAGATGCCATAAACATCACACTGGTTTTTGTAATGTGGTGTGCAACAAATGTAATCGAAGGGGTCATCTTGCTGAAGATTGTTGGGTTCCCGTTACAAATACAAATGGCACCAAGACTCCTGCCACCAATGCAAATGGAACTACCTTGGCTATTGTTACTTGTTACGGGTGTGGGAAACAGGATCATATTAAGAGCCAGTGCCCAAATCCAGAGAAGAATAATGGACCTGCACGGGGAAGAGCATTTGTTATTAATGCTAGAGAGGCGTGTGAAGACCCGGAGCTTGTTACGGGTACGTTTACCATTAATGACTTATCTGCATCTATTATATTTGATACTGGTGCCGATAGAAATTACATGTGTAGAGACTTTTACGCTAAATTGAATTGTTCATCATTACCTCTAGATGCTAAGTACATGATTAAGTTAGCTAATGGTAAACTAATTAAAGTCGATAAAATTTGCCATGATTGTAAAATAAATTTAGCCGGAGAAACGTTTAAAATTGATTTAATACCCGTAGAATTAGGAAGTTTTGATGTAATAATCGGCATGGACTGGATGTCCAAAATAGGAGCTGAAGTTGTCTGTGCCAAGAAGGCAATTCGCATTCCCCGTAAGGATAAAATGGAAGTAATGAATTATGGAGAGAAGGGTAACTTAAAGCTAAAACTCATTAGCTGCTTGAAAGTCTAAAAGTGCTTAAAGAAAGGGTGCTATGCTATCCTAGCACATGTTAATAAAGTCTAAACAAAAGAAAAAGAGAAGAGCATCAATGACGTGCCTGTGGCAAGAGATTTTTCTGAAGTCTTTCCGGAAGAGTTGCCAGGATTACCTCCATTTAGATCTGTAGAATTTCAAATAGATCTAGTACCAGGAGCTTCACCAGTGGCTCGTGCTCCATACAGACTTGCACCGTCTGAGATGAAAGAGTTACAAAGCCAGTTACAAGAATTACTGGACCGTGGATTCATTCAATCGAGCACTTCACCGTGGGGAGCTCTGATTTTATTCGTCAAGAATAAAGATGGATCCTTTCGAATGTGTATAGATTATCGCGAATTAAACAAGTTAACTATCAAGAATCGGTACCCATTACCAAGAATTGATGACTTGTTTGATCAGCTGCAAGGATCACGTGTTTACTCCAAAATTGATCTAAGATCGGGTTATCATCAGTTACGTGTTAAAGAAGAATATATTCCGAAAACTGCATTTCGGACACGCTACGGTCATTATGAATTTTTAGTCATGCCGTTCGGGCTGACAAATGCACCAGCTATATTCATGGACCTCATGAATCGGGTATGCAGTCCGTATTTGGATAAGTTTGTTATTGTCTTTATTGATGATATTCTTATTTATTCTAAGAATGAAGCAGAACATGAACAACATTTAAGGTTGGTGCTGGAACTGTTAAATAAAGAACAGTTATACGCAAAGTTTTCCAAGTGCACCTTTTGGCTGAAGGAAGTATAGTTCCTTGGTCACATTGTCAGCAGTGAAGGAATTCAGGTTGATCCAGCCAAGATTGAAGCCATTGAAAAGTGGGAGACCCCAAAGACTCCAACGCAAATACGCCAATTTTTGGGTCTTGCTGGCTATTACAGAAGGTTTATTCAAGATTTTTCCCGGATAGCCAAACCATTAACAGCATTAACACACAAAGGGAAGAAGTATGAATGGACTTCTGAGCAGGAAGCCGCATTTCAATTATTGAAGAAGAAGTTGACTACATCGCCTATTCTATCGTTACCTGAAGGGAACGATGATTTTGTAATTTATTGTGACGCTTCGCGATAAGGTTTTGGTTGTGTCCTCATGCAACGAAAGAAGGTTATTGCATATGCATCCCGACAACTAAAGATTCATGAACAAAATTATACGACTGATGATCTAGAATTGGGGGCAGTGGTGTTTGCATTAAATATTTGGAGACACTACTTGTACGGGGTTAAATGTACTGTGTATACCAATCATAACATATCTTCAACCAAAAACAACTGAACATAAGGCAACGTAGGTGGGTCGAGCTGATAAACGACTATGCTTGTGAAATTCGATATCATCCCGGGAAAGCAAATGTAGTAGCAGATGCTTTAAGCAGGAAGGAAAGAAAGCTGATTCGAGTACGAGCAATGAATATGAAGATTCGTACGAACCTCACTACCCAAATTAAAGAGGCTCAACAAGGAGCTCTTTCTGAAGAAAACTTTGAAAATGAGATGCTTAAAGGGTTAGATAAACAGCTTGTTACACGGGAGGACGGAACCCGATACTTCGCTGGACGCATTTGGGTACCGAAGTTTAAAGGGTTAAGAAAATTGGTTTTGGATGAGGCACATAAGATGAGATACTCGATACATCTCGGAGCTGGAAAGATGTATCAAGATCTTAAAGCACACTTTTGGTGGCCAAATTTGAAAGCTGATATTGCAACGTACATCGGAGAATGTTTGACTTGCTCCAAAGTCAAGGCAGAACATCAGAAACCGTCAGGTCTGCTTCAACAACCAGAAATCCCGGAATGGAAATGGGAATGTATTACTATGGATTTCATCACGAAGCTACCAAAGACTGCATGGGGTTACGACACCATTTGGGTAATTGTCGATCGTCTCACCAAATCTGTACATTTCCTACCTATGAAGGAAATGGATAAGATGGAGAAATTGGTACGATTATACATGAAGGAAGTTGTTTCAAGACATAGAGTACCTATCTCCATTATATCCGATCGCGACAGTCGGTTTACGTCAAGGTTTTGGCAATCACTACATGAAGCTCTAGGGACTCGTCTGGATATGAGCACTGCATATCATCCTCAGACCGATGGGCAAAGTGAAAGGACCATTCAGACTCTTGAAGACATGCTTAGAGCATGTGTGATGGATTTCGAAAAAGGATGGGATAAATATTTACCATTGGCAGAATTCTCGTATAACAACAGTTATCATACGAGTATTAATGTTGCACCATTCGAAGCACTTTATGGAAGAAAGTGTAGATCCCCTATCTGTTGGAACGAAGTAGGTGACAGACAACTAACTGGTCCCGAGATCATACAGGAGACTACTGATAAGATTGTGCAAATCAAGGAGAGATTGAAGACCGCCCAAAGTTGTCAAAAGAGCTATGCAGATGTTCGAAGGAAGCCATTAGAATTTCAGGTTGATGACATGGTTATGTTAAAGGTGTTACCTTGGAAAGGTGTGATACGCTTTGGTCAGAGGGGTAAATTGAACCCAGGATACGTAGGACCATTCAATATCATCGAACGTATTGGACTGGTGGCTTATCGACTTAAGCTACCACTACAACTTGCTGGAGTACACAATACCTTTCATGTCTCGAACCTAAGGAAATGCCTTACAAAAGAAAACCTCACTATTCCTCTTGAAGAAATCCAAATCGACGAGAAACTGCATTTTATAGAAGAGCCTGTCGAAATCATGGACCTTGAAGTCAAACAGCTCAAGCAAAGCAACATACCTATAGTTAGGGTTTGTTGGAATGCTCGAAGAGGTCCCAAGTTCACTTGGGAAAGAGAGGACCAGATGAAACAGAAGTATCCACATCTGTTTACAAACACCGCCCATTAAATAGGTACTACTTCAAATTTCGGGACGAAATTTCTTTAACAGGTAGGTACTGTGATGACCCGGATTTTTCCGACTACTTGATTATACTATTTATATGATTTAATAATTTTGACATGATAAGCAGTGAATTTTAATAAGTCTTGAACCTCCGGAAAGAATTTTATATAAGAAGTTGACCACCCTTTTATTCCTACGATTCACGAACGTCATAACTTGTATTAATTATATATATGTGTATATATACATATATTTAACTTGAAAATATGATAATTAAATATCTCATTAAGTATATTAACAAAGTTTTATATATATATTTTCACACTACTAATTTAAAGAGTTTTTGAACAATATATATGTTACTATTTAAACGACGTAATTAACTTAAATTAAAATGTATGTACATACAATGTATTACGAGTGTAAATATATCCTTACAAGTATTGAATACACTTTATAATATACCAATACATATAAAGGATAGCTATACTCGTATTTTCGTTCAATTTCCTCAAGAATTCTACTCGCATTCATACGGTATTTTTACCCGTATTATACACAGCTTCTAGAAGTATTTACTATTGGTATATCCCAATAGAAATCTGCAATTATTTGTGTAATATGTCATCCATGACCTAATCAATTTAATATGTCATTCATGACTTAATATATTTTAACTTATCTTAGATATTTTCACTAAAACCCAAATTTTCAAGCCTATAAATAAGTACCATTTCTAACTCATTTTTTTTATACACACTTGCAAGAACTCTCTCAAGTTTTGTTCTACTACTTCTTTCCAGCAACTTTACATTCTAAACTTGAGGTAAAAACTCTACTTCAACTCTTGTTCAATTCATATGTTTATAGCTATCTATATAAGAGTTTATAAACTAGAACATAGTTTAGTTGATTCTAAACTTGTTTGAAAAACTAATCTAATCTTTCTAACTTAACTCTAATAACACTTATTTATATGTATTATGATGTTATATTAAGTTAATATAAGAACTTATAACTTGTACATATGAAGAACACCTTGAAACTTAACATATATCCTTTAATCTCCATTCGGTAAAAAGCGGGCTGTTTTGAGTTGGGAATTAAAAACCTATCTTAGACTTTGAGTTCGAGGCTAAGACTTTGGAAATATGTTAATATATGTAAATAAGACTTCCAGTATTTTTTCAAGATTTTAGACAAAGTGGAAGTATTTTATCAAAAATCATATATTGGGTGGATGCCGGGATTTTCCCAAATCTGTCCACCGACACAAAAAGAGGGTAAAGCTCTAAAAATTACTACTTGGGCTGATCTTTTCGAATTGGTTTTGTTAAATTTACTTCTTAAGGATTCCATAGCAAATTGATTCACTTTAAACGGAGTTGTAATGAATATTTGGCGAGTAAAACAAAATCTGCTAAAATTAACGTTGTATGGACGAAATTTATATTATAAAAACTATATTAACCATATCCTTGTTAAATTTTCCTATATCCTATATATATTTGGACATGTTATCATTAGTATAACAAAATATTATAATCTTGGTTAATTCCGAGATTGTATATATATAATAATCTTGGTAAGTTCCATGACAATACGTGCACAATACGTTTTGATAAATCCTAAGACAATACGTACACAATACGTCTTAGTTAATTCTAAGACAATAAGTATACAATACGTCTCTGGATTGATGCAAGACAATACGTACACAATACGCTGTGGGGTAATTCTAAGATTATATATATATATATATATATATATATATATATATATATATATATATATATATACACCGATTATTGGACTACTAACTTGACAACTTAAATAATCACATGTGATTGAAAATATAAACTTAAATAATTACATGTGATTAAAAATATAAATAATCACATATGATTGAAAATATAAACTTAAACAATCACATGTGATTGAATATATGATATGAACTTGCTATATTAATTTTGTTCACATGTTTTATTATCTGAATCATTATTATTGTTATAGGTTCGTGAATCCAAGGACAACGGCCATATTTTTAATAATTTGAAAACTTATTATTAATATACTTTTACTACCGTGAGTATATAGTCCCATTTTTAAACTCTACAAATATTTTAGGATGAGAATACATACATTTTATGTTTTACGCCATGGACACAAGTACTTAAAATATATTCTACATTGAGTTGTACCACCTTGCATATCTTCCCTAATAGCTTGGTAACTAATATTTACATGTTGTAAGAACATGTAAGCGTGAATCCTATTGATGGATCTATCGGGTTTGACAACCCCAACCGGGCTAGTCGCTCTAGTATCGTAAACGGTTGCATAGTACTTCGTTTTTACTACACTTGGTACAGTGTAGGGAGATTTCATAATAAAGGGAATATGCCACTTTAATGGTTAAGTATGGTTACCGAAGCGCTCAACAACTTATAGAATATCTTTATTAAAATATTTGTAACTATGAAATCTTGTTGTCTATATTTATATCGATGCTAGCTTTAAACCTATATATCTCACCAAACTTTGTGTTGACTGTTTAAGCATGTTTATTCTCGGGTCCTTTAGAAAGTCTTCCGCTGTCGCATTATCTGAGCAAGCTTTGCATGGAGTATCATGCTTTTGTTTAAAAAAGGGTTGCATTCAATAAAACTTTGGTCATGTATTATATTCGACTGTTATGTCACATTTGTAATATTTGAAAATCGATGTATCATGGGGATTATTTTGTAAATAATCGCCCATATGTTTGAAACTCGTATTATGTATAATAATGGTGTGCATTTTATGAAACGAATGCAATATTTTCTAAAACGTATCATATAGAGGTCAATTACCTCGCTATGGGACTAATGAATAACGTACTGCGTTTATAGTAATATGGACGGGTCGTTTCAGATGGACTTGTTTGTTAACTAGTGTCATTAGGCCTACATATATAAAGACTAGTTAAACCTAAACTACTTGTAAACCCTCACACCCATCATCAGGTCAACAGCCTCTTTTCCCTCTCCCTCTCATCTTGATCGACGACCACCACCCCAACCCTAACACCACTCAATATTGCTATTTAGATAAAACCTTCAACACGAAATTTGCAATTCACAACGTTAGTTACGCATTGGTGTAAACTATTTAGTGATCTAAGGTATAACTCTATAAAACCTAATTGATATAAATATGATTTTGATGATGTTTGATAGTGTAAGATGTCTATTGCTCAAGTCTATACGCGTCTATGTTAATTGCTTGCGTTAATTCGATTGTTTGATATGATTAGGGTTAATCCCCAATTTGTTTTGCATGGTTACAGAGACTTAACTTTGTTGAATGTTAAATATTATTACATATTTAGAATCCTCTCAAAAAGTTAATAATTTTAGGCTTTGTATTTGCGATTTTCGTTACCGTATGTGTAAGTTATGATTAAATGATGTTTTGTTGATGAATCTGCGATTTATTCGAATTCTGGAAAAACGTGCATGGAATTGAATTATATATTGATCATAATTGTATAGAGAATTCAAAAACATTCAATTTAGGCTAGGATATCATGCTATTTGGTGTTGTTACGTTATGCTTAAATGAATGTTCTTGACAAAACTGCTTTGCTCGTTAACTTAAAATAAATTCTATAAGCAATTTAAAATGAGATATTGAATCAAGTCTTTGCATATCTGGAAAATTCATATGTTTTAGATAACTTTTCATCTAGGCCTTGTGTGTATGGATTGGTATAGCTTGCGTAATGTGCATGCGAAAACGATAACTTGTATTCTGTCCAAATCTGCTATGTATGCACCTTTAGCTCTATAAGTTGACTTGTGCATAGTTTGAGAACTTGATCTTCTCGATATTTAATCTTTGTATGATGTGACCAAAGTCTAGTTTATGGAAAACCTTGAAACCTGATACATTATGCACAATAAGGCCGTAGTTTTGATAACTACTTATTTGAGCTGAAACAGAAGGTCTGACTTTGTGGAATAAACTGCACCAATTGGCTAAACAAAAATGTCTCATCTTTTGATATCTGTTAATTTGACTTGTCCTTGAACCATGGCCACTGACCTTGCTCTAATTTCATGTTCCTAGCTCCGGTTATGCCCAATAGAAAATTGATGCGCAGATTGAAACTGAATTCATGCAATGTGTATTGCAAATGCGAGTATGTGCTTTATGTTAGGAACATAATTTTGAACTTTTGATTGAATGTGGACTACATACTGACCATTTGCATGTCTTAGGTGTAAATTGATTGTTATATGATCATACGTATCTTAGTTGCACACTACTTGACATGCGGTATGACAACGAAGTCGGAAATTAACGAAACTTGAAACTGAAACTGAAAGTGAATGTTATGAACCAAGTTTGAATATTTGACCAAAATTTGACATGAACCTACTGATGTGTTGAATTTGGTTGACCACCTTGACCAAGTTTGACTTTTTTTTTACTTTGGTTGACTTTTGTTGACTTGCATGAACTAGTTGACTATGTGCTGACTTCTACTTTGAAACGTGTCGAGTCTGAGCAATAGGACAACTTACTCTATACCCTGATTGCATTACTCGACAGTAAACCGTACAAGTTATTTCGCTTACTTTTCATTCCGAGCTTTTCAAAGGTGAGTCTACAGTCCCGCTTTTTACATATTTTCTGGGATGAGAATACACGCTGTTTACAAATTCTTTTACTTTTGACACGAGTACTATTATACATGTTGAGTTATTGTTCACAAAGCCCCTAGCTTGAATACTTTTATTACCTTCGGGTAAGTACAATTTAGATGGACGGATCCGTTAGGTTAGACAAACCTCATCCTACTATAATCGTGGTGCATTTACTTTGAGCTATATGTACACTTGAACAAGTGTATACGTTTTATGGGGTAAAGGATAAGTGTAGTGTATACTATACGCAGGTCTTTATGCCAGTATTCAGGTGCTCATGGATTATGTAACGTTTTGCAACATTGGGTTGTACTTATTAAAATCTCGTGATCAATGCAATTAAACTATTTTTTTGAGTACTATTTTC
Organism: Rutidosis leptorrhynchoides; assembly: GCF_046630445.1. Taxonomy (NCBI): domain Eukaryota; kingdom Viridiplantae; phylum Streptophyta; class Magnoliopsida; order Asterales; family Asteraceae; genus Rutidosis; species Rutidosis leptorrhynchoides. The sequence goes on from NC_092334.1 coordinate 36,534,569, forward strand.
AGATACTGTTTACATTATTTAAACCTGTAGATTCACCAACATTATTGTTGACCTGTTTTTGCATGTTTTATTCTCAGGTCCATAAGGGGTATAGCTTCCGCTATCTGTTTTGATGCTTTGGACTGGCCGTGGAGTCAGCATGATTTGATAAAGACATTTATTACTTTCGCATTTAAACTTTTGAACATGTTTAATACTGTTGGCTTGTGGTTACGATCACAATAGTATTACTTTGGTTATTGACTTATGTTTTAAAGTTAATTGTTTTAATAAAATTAAATGCGAATTCTTTTGAAACGTCTCATATAAAGGGTGTAACTGTTACTGTGAGATCTATGGTTAACACGCCGTCGGATGGGAATTTGGCGGGGTGTTATAACGACACCACGAACAACAAACAAATAATAACAAGCATAAATCATTAGATAAAGATAAACGACAATAGGATTTAACGTGCTTATATCTCAACTCTAATCACGTGAAGAATGGTTTAGTCCATGAGCGCAAACCAGAGATTTTTCTTTTAATTTTGTACACACATTACAATGAGGCAAGGAGTTACAATTTATATGGAACATCAAACCCAAAGCTTTGTTGCACAAATTCACTTGGCCTTCAAGTACAAGAAATATTCCATAAAAATCAACTCCTTGTTCCATAAGTAAACTTGTCTTCAAAGTTTGACTTGTCTTCCAGACTTTACTTGTCTCCCGAGCTTAATTTAATCTCCAAGCTAATTTTATTTTATTTCCTTCTCGTTCTCATGTGTGACGATTGCTCCAAATCCATATGGACGAACACGTCATTCATCGATTTCATTGCGAGGTATTTGACCTCTATATGATACGTTTTGTAAACATTGCATTCTTTTGAAAAGGCACACCATAAATGAATATTTAAATCAAAGGTTTTCGACATCTGATGATATCTACATATAGACGATCACCGTAAATAATAGTTTACAATAGTTCTTCCGTTGACAATGCAGTCAAAATAAGATACATGGTGATGATTTGGTGAATGCAACGTTTCCTTGAAAAATATACCATGTAAGACTCCATGCACATAGCTTGTATAACATATAAGCAAACAGCGGAAGACTTCTAGGGAACCTGAGAATAAACATGCTAACAAGTGTCAACACAAAGGTTGGTGAGTTCATAGTTTTAGTGTTTCGCATAATCTGTATATAAAAGTGGATCACAAGATTTCAGTTGTTTCATCCAGAAACGTTTATCGATAGATTCTACATAACAGAGCACCCTGGTAACTAAACTTTACCGTTATAATGATAAACACCCCATTCGTTTTAATACACGTAAACCAACGTGTCCTAAACTCAAATAACACACGTCCGTTAAAAGGCTAGCGCTCTAGCTCGGACGGGGATGTCAAGCCCTATGGATCCATATACTGTTATTCGCGCCCACCAGTCTATATCCTATGTACTGGCAGTTACTAGTTACCAAAGCTAACGGATTTTCGGTTCAAACTCAGTGTAGAATTAAGTATGTACTTGTATCCATTGCGTTTAAAATAAAGTGCATGTATTCTCAGCCCAAAAATATATATTGCAAAAGCATTTAAAAAGGGAGCAATGAAACTCACCTTAGCAGCACATAAAGTTGTTCACCGAAACTCAGAATATCAAATAACCGTAGATCGCAACCTAGAGATCATATGTTGGTCAATAAATGTCTATGAAGCTAGGTCAGGTCATAGTGTATCACAATCCTAATGCTCGAGATCGACATACAAAAGTTATCCAAAGTTGGTTTAAAAAGTCAATCTGACTCAATACAATAGTTGAATGATCATGGCAATCGAACCATTTTAATATTTCACATAGTTTCCCAATTCTTGTAAAATTAAACTATAGTTTTTATAAGGCTTTTATATATGATAAAACAATCAGTTTTGAAATTGTTCAACAAAGGAGACGTGCCTTATATTATGATTCATTTACTCGGTTGGTGATAAAAATCCATTTTATCAATCTCGTAAACAAGTTGTTTAAATCTTAATTGCAGATTCAAAATAAATTTCAATTAACGTCAATCATAATTCAGTTGATCATATCTTTTAATCCGTTCATCGAAACTATTCGATATCAAAATGAAAAGTTATTGATTTTTCGCCAGCTTTCGAAAAACATGCATATCATATACCTTTTATCAGTAATATATGTATTTAATTCGTGATTCATCATAAACTGTTTAATGACGAAATTTAGCATACAAGCATGCACAAATATACATACTCGAGCACTAGACATGGATACACAATTAATATATAAAAGATAAAATATGAGTGCTTACGTATCAATATTGAGATTCAATATTGTAAGACAGTACGTAGACGTAACAGAGATGATAAACACTAGGTTTGACTTGCGAACAATACCCACGAAGATTACCCATAACCTCCATAGCTATAACCCATAATTTCCTTAGTTCTATCCCGCTCGAAAACCCATTTTGAAGGTGACACGCTCATAACCTCGTCGTAGTATTTTATGTATAATACTAATTAATAATACTAATAATAATAAGATTAATAATAATATTAATCTTAATAATAATAATAATAATAATAATATAAATAAATACTTACGGAGTAATACTAAGAGTGTGAGAAAAACAGAACTGAAATCGTGCAATTTATAGAACCTTTTCTTAAAAAGCACCCCATGCGATCGCATGGGATTTGTGCTTCAAGGCCATGCGATCGCATGGCCCTCTGATCCAGCTCACAAACTTTTGTTTTCTTGTTTGTCGACATATTTATTTATTAATATATATAATTTATATTAATTAATTATATATTATATTATATTCTCGTGCATAGTTGACTTGAAATTTTTGTTCCGATGTCTCGTACGTTGTCACTCGACTTATGCCTCAGTTCCGGTTTCTCGAATGCATTTTCGTATGCTTAGAAAACTATCACTTTACGTTTCGTGACTCGTACCTTTGTCAAAATATAGTCTTAAATTATCAATAAACTATACCACTCAAAGTATATCTTAATCTTTCGAGCGTTTTGGTCATTTACTTCTATAAATCATTGTCTCGTTATTTATTAATATAATAGTATTTATCAAACGTTTCATAACCAAGTTAATATCTATTCTTAATATTTATAAACACGTTTTAAAATACATATCGCAATTTATTCATATATCTAATTCTAACAGTTAATATTCCTTATTATTGTATGTGTCCAAATTACGTTATTTAAACAAACACATTACCATTTATTCCGAATACCGTTAAACATGAATAATTTCCCAAATCAACGTGGACCTCACAACAGAAACTCGTAATAATATTATAATTCTTAAGGGACTCAATAAATATCTTTTAATTCAATCGATTGGCATAATCTTTTAACTCAGTAGTTAAATATATCAATCAGATATTCAAACCAACAAGTTTAATGCACAGTACCGTATACTCAACACTTTGTTACGTTTTCAAGTTATAGTATATGTATCTATTTACATATAATTGTTCGCGAATCATTGAGAACAATCGAAGGGTAATTGAATAGTTCAAAAGTTTTGAGATTCAGTTTAACAGACTTTACTTATCATGTCAGAAATATTAAACCATATCGAGAATTTGGTTCAGAATAAGTCGAAATTTTCCGGGTCATCACAGTACCTACCCGTTAAAGAAATTTCGGCCCGAAATTTGAGTGAGGTTGTCATGGCTAACAATAAAAATGTTTTTATGACGTATATGAGTCGATAAATAAAGTTTAATCACCATTGAATAATATGGATAAAGCAATCCAATTACTCGAAGTGTATGAGAGAAGTTATCGTAATAGAGTGAAATGAAAGAATAGAGATTCGTCTTAACTTTTGACATAGTTACGATTGATTTCCTGGAACTTAAGGAATAGAAAATCTTCATAATCTAAATAAGATTTGATTCTTCGGAATTTGCGAAAATTAGGATTTTCTTTGATTAAATGCGTAATCTGCCTCGATTGCTATGTCTGATATTTCGCTATAAATTGACCTCTTCCGTTTCATTTATTTTCAACACTCCTATAATCTTCTTTCTTATTTCATACATCCCAATAGATTGTGAAAATGCTTAATCCAGTTCCGATTCTTGATATTTTCCTGGCTATCGTATCCTTCATTCTTCTTTTTCATCTGCCACCAGAGGAAGTTATTTTCTTCTACTATTACCTTGGGGTTATAGTGTTTTTCATTCTCCCGTGTCTTTATATTGCTATACGCATTGATATACACGGTTCGTAATTTCGGGGTTGTTATCGGGCTTTATATTCTCCATTATATTTTGGAGCTTCATGCTTTCGTTTTCTCTTTCTGACCTTAAGTCAAGCGGATAATGGTCCAGAATTCGTAGGTATGAAGTTTCAGATGAATATAACTAATGTTCTAAGAAAGAAATGGTAATAGCACAATCTGACTTGTTAAATTACCAGAATACCTCGAAAAAGACCGAATCATTAAGAAAATATTTTCTTGATATTTTTAAAGATTATATAGAATGAAAGAGTTATGTAACATGGTTCATGATGAGGGTATGATCTGTGAACCTTTATCACGTTCCATTAGAAACTCAGCATGACTTACTGTAATATAATCACGTTGATCAAGTGTCATTATATTATACTAACTCATGCTTCAGCTCCCAACACCACTTCAAAAATATTCATATTTTAAACTCGAAGGTTTCAGAATTTAGAAACTAAAATAGTTTCTTTTATGATGTTACACAGTTATCGCAAGGAGAAAATTGATTTCCGATAAGAATGATTATGGAGTTATCTCCAGAAATATGGAGGATATTTATAATTAAAGATACGATGATATCTTAGAATTTCTAATATCAGAGGATGATGAAGAATATTGTCCGCAAGGGTTTAGATTCGAAAGCAAGGTATTCGTTAATGGCTTCAGCAGATACTGAATAATTTGGATTCTTTGAAGGCAGGTTTAGTCTTTGTGATTTATCCACAGCCTCCTTCATACTTTGCTCAATCCGTTTTCCAGTTCCAAACCTTCTCTTTTTCTGAGCTTTGCCAACACACTATTTTTTATCATCAAACTTTTAGCTGTTAAGGTCGTTTACAGTTTTTGCTGCTTCATCAGCATTCAAAGTTATCATAACCGAATCGTCGATTATCAATCCGAGGTGTTTTCAAAATTTTGAAGGGTTTGCATGAAGATTGTAATTGTCAAGATACATATGATGTTCTAGAATTTTGAACGATACAAAAAAAAAATCTGGGTTTATGAATAGAAGTGATGTTCTAGCACAGTTTTGAAGTCAAAGTATAGCATTTGAAAGATGTAAGAATCTAAGAGTGATGTTTTCTGTTAAATCTTGGCTTGGATTCTAATTTTTCAAAATCAGAATATGTAATTGAATTTGTATGGAAACGATTGTATATCGCTGTGAGCATAGTTAATAATTTTTGAATCAAAGTTGAAGAATGTAAAGTATAACATATTAATTGTGAACTTATATATTTCCTGAGTATTACCTACCCATTAAAGACTTCACAATTAATACTTTGTACAAAAGAATTTTTTTATTACCGTCTTTATGAAAATATATGTATGTATATTTTCTTCAGATGTAATACAGATTTGATGAGTTAATATCATATTAAGCTCATTTGATTTTTGAATTGAATGAATAATCTCTAAAACATTAAGGATTACGTAATCTTCGCGAAGTATTTCACTAATGAAATCAATACTTCATTATTTATTCTTATTGATATTCCTCGGTGAAGGATGTTGATGCTCGTGGAATTTTTGTGAACCTTACAAGGCACAGATGATGGTTTCTGGAAAGTTTCGAGTACATCGAAAATGAAAATGTAAAATCAATTATGTAATTGAATAATACACTTTGTTTATTATGAAATGGAATTCATTAAGTTGAAACAGAGATTGTAGTTAACAATGGTTAAGTTGTTAAGGAAGGATGTACATCATTGCATATTAGTAATATGAACTAACCGAGTAGTACCTACCAGTTAAGATTCACACGTAATAGCTTAGTACGAAAAGATTTATTTTGATTTCAAAATTCATATATATTAAATATACATATTAAATATACATAAAATTTCTTCAGGGGAAATGAGTTAATATTTCATCGGTTATTGTTGCTGGTATTTCTTTGTAACTACGATGCGTATGACGTTGATGTTCAAGGTACATATTGTGATGTTGAGGCTTGCGGTACAGATGTTGTTGGTGGTGGAAATGGTACTGTTGGTGTTGTTTTTGGTGGTACTGTTGATGCCGGTGATTATGCTGGTGCTTGTAACCTTTGCACCATATTCTCCAAAGCCACTACCCGAGCGCGAAGCTCGTTGACTTCTTCTACTACACCGGGATGATTGGCGGTTCGAACAAGCGGATGAATAAGATCCAGAATTTGAGAGAGTATATGATCATGATGAGATATTCTGGAGATAAGAGAGAAAATGGTATTACGAATAGGTTCGCCGGTAAGTGCTTCAGATTCTTCACCAAGAGGGCAATGTGGTGGATGGAAGGGATCGCCTTCTTCTTGTCTCCAATAATTAAGTAGGCTACGAACCCATCCCCAATTCATCCAGAATAGATGATGGCTAATTGGTTGATCCATTCCGGTTACACTGTCTTCGGAATTCAGGTGAATATCCATATCGGAATAGCTGTCAGAGTTTAAGGAATTTGAACTAGATACGGGATCCATCTTGTATAATTAGGGAGATGATTTTTGATATGAATTAGATTATAGAATTTAGTTTGGTATTCTTCAATAAATAATTTACATATGTATATATAATACCAAATTCCATAAATCACGGAGAAATTTTCGGAAGATGTCAGGAAAAGTTTACAGTAACAGATACGTTAAGATATGAATTTTGTCTATACACTATTCATGCAATCAATGCAGTAAAACGTGTCTAGACTAGGAATGATAAGCAGGTAATTTCCGAGAAGAAATGATAAGCAAAACTTTTGACATGCAGACACGGTCGAAGTCCAGACTTACTAATGCATCCTAACAACTATCAGTTAGACACACTCATGCAAGACCTGGTTCGCTAGGACCAACGCTCTGATACCAACTGTGACGATCGCTCCAAATCCATATGGACGAACAAGTCATTCATCGATTTCATTGCGATGTATTTGACCTCTATATGATACGTTTTGTAAACATTGCATTCTTTTGAAAAGGCACACCATAAATGAATATTTAAATCAAAGGTTTTCGACATCTGATGATATCTACATATAGACAATCACCGTAAATAATAGTTTACAATAGTACTTCCGTTGACAATGCAGTCAAAATAAGATACATGGTGATGATTTGGTGAATGCAACGTTTCCTTGAAAAATATGCCATGTAAGACTCCATGCACATAGCTTGTCTAACATATAAGCAAATAGCGGAAGACTTCTAGGGAACCTGAGAAAACATGCTAACAAGTGTCAACACAAAGGTTGGTGAGTTCATAGTTTTAGTGTTTCGCATAATCTGTATATAAAAGTGGATCACAAGATTTCAGTTGTTTCATCCAGAAACGTTTATCAATAGATTCTACATAACAGAGCACCCTGGTAACTAAACTTTAACGTTATAATGATAAATACCCCATTCGTTTTAATACACGCAAACCAACGTGTCCTAAACTCAAATAACACACGTCCGTTAAACGGCTAGCGCTCTAGCTCGGACGGGGATGTCAAGCCCTATGGATCCATATACTGTTATTCGCGCCCACCAGTCTATATCCTATGTACTGGCAGTTACTAGTTACCAAAGCTAAGGGATTTTCGGTTCAAACTCAGTGTAGAATTAAGTATGTACTTGTATCCATTGCGTTTAAAATAAAGTGCATGTATTCTCAGCCCAAAAATATATATTGCAAAAGCATTTAAAAAGGGAGCAATGAAACTCACCTTAGCAGCACATAAAGTTGTTCACCGAAATGTGACCGAAACTCAGAATATCAAATAACCGTAGATCGCAACCTAGAGATCATATGTTGGTCAATAAATGTCTATCAAGCTAGGTCAGGTCATAGTGTATCACAATCCTAATGCTCGAGATCGACATACAAAAGTTATCCAAAGTTGTTTCAAAAAGTCAATCTGACTCAATACAATAGTTGAATGATCATGGCAATCGAACCATTTTAATATTTCACATAGTTTCCCAATTCTTGTAAAATTAAACTATAGTTTTTATAAGGCTTTTATATATGATAAAACAATCAGTTTTGACAATTGTCCAACAAAAGAGACGTGCCTTATATTATGATTCATTTACTTGGTGATAAAAATCTATTTTATCAATCTCGTAAATAAGTTGTTTAAATCTTAATTGCAGATTCAAAAGAAATTTCAATTAACGTCAATTATAATTCAGTTGATCATATCTTTTAATCCGTTCATCGAAACTATTCGATATCTAAATGAAAAGTTATTGATTTTTCGCCAGCTTTCCAAAAACATGCATATCATATACCTTTTATCAGTAATATATGTATTTAATTCGTGATTCATCATAAACTATTTAACGACGAAATTTAGCATATACAAGCATGCACAAATATATATATACTCGAGCACTAGACATGGATACACAATTAATATATAAAAGATAAAATATTAGTGCTTACGTATCAATATTGAGATTCAATATTGTAGGACAGTACGTAGACGTAACAGAGATGATAAACACTAGGTTTGACTTGCGAACAATACCCACGAAGATTACCCATAACCTCCATAGATATAACCCATAATTTTCTTAGTTCTATCCCGCTCGAAAACCCATTTTGAAGGTGACACGCTCATAACCTCGTCGTAGTATTTTATGTATAATACTAATTAATAATACTAATAATAATAATATTAATAATAATATTAATCTTAATAATAATAATAATAATAATAATAATAATAATAATAATAATAATAATAATATAAATAAATACTTACGGAGTAATATTAAGAGTGTGAGAAAAACAGAACTGAAATCGTGCAATTTATAGGACCTTTTCTGAAAAAGCACCCCATGCGATCGCATGGGATTTGTGCTTCAAGGCCATGCGATCGCATGGCCCTCTGATCCAGCTATCAAACTTTTGTTTTCTTGTTTGTCGACATATTTATTTATTAATATATAATATATATAATTTATATTAATTAATTATATATTATATTACATTCTCGTGCATAGTTGACTTGAAATTTTCGTTCCGATGTCTCGTACGTTGTCACTCGACTTATGCCTCAGTTCCGGTTTCTCAAACGCATTTTCGTATGCTTAGAAAACTATCACTTTACGTTTCGTGACTCGTACCTTTGTCAAAATATAGTCTTAAATTATCAATAAACTATACCACTCAAAGTATATCTTAATCTTTCGAGTGTTTTGATCATTTACTTCTATAAATCATTGTCTCGTTATTTATTAATATAATAGTATTTATCAAACGTTTCATAACCAAGTTAATATCTATTCTTAATATTTATAAACACGTTTTAAAATACATATCGCAATTTATTCATATATCTAATTCTAACAGTTAATATTCCTTATTATTGTATGTATCCAAATTACGTTATTTAAACAAACACATTACCATTTATTCCGAATACCGTTAAACATGAATGATTTTCCAAATCAACGTGGACCTCACAACAGAAACTCGTAATAATATTATAATTCTTAAGGGACTCAATAAATATCTTTTAATTCAATCGATTGGCATAATCTTTTAACTCAGTAGTTAAATATATCAATCAGATATTCAAACCAACAAGTTTAATGCACAGTACCGTATACTCAACACTTTGTTACGTTTTCAAGTTATAGTATATGTATCTATTTACATATAATTGTTCGCAAATCGTTGAGAACAATCGAAGGGTAATTGAATAGTTCAAAAGTTTTGAGATTCAGTTTAACAGACTTTGCTTATCGTGTCAGAAATATTAAACCATATCGAGAATTTGGTTCAGAATAAGTCGAAATTTTCCAGGTCATCACATCATGCTTCAACCAACTAGAAGAACTAAATAAGACAACAAAATCCCTACGACTTGTTTACCAAGTTTGACATGAATCATTTTTTCTTTGATCAAATTCTTCACACCTCCAGAAAGACGCCACCTCCGGATAAAAGGAATGGTAAAGGTTCCTCTTAGTTTCTTTATTTCGAATTATGTTTTATGCGTTTTAGGTTTGTAGCGGTTTGTGGTCTTTGAATTGTTTTATCATAGTATGATCGTCGTTTGGTTGGTTGTGTTTTGTTAGCTAGTATTTAGGTTCATTTTAGATAATAAACTTTTTTCGAACCTTAACAATTATTGTTTATTGTATCGGTTAACACTCCCTCCGTCCCAATAAACAGTCCGCTTTGACTTTTTGTTGAATTTAAGATATAATAATTAATTGTCTAATTTGCCCTTTATTTAATATAGTTATATAGAGTAACTAATAAATTAATTGTTATATTTAAAGTTAAATTTCTAAAATTAAAAAGGACATAATTCAAACTTTAATGATATTTAATGGTTATTTAGAGAATTAGACAATAAATTTGAGACAAATAAAAATAGAAATATGGACAGTTTTTTTAGGTCAGATGGTGTAAGATTCTTCAATTATGATTAATCAATTTTAATAATAATAGTAGTTTTTCAATTAAAACAAAAAAATAAATAAATTCTCTCTTTTTTTCTCAACCTTTTTGCTGTATGATGTTACACGACATCATCCTACCTTTTTCTAGAATTCAATTCTAGGCACTTCACAACAACCGTCTTTTTGTTCTATAACGCTTTAATATTAGGCTCTGCACTCTTATCCTTCCACATTTTGATTTTCTCACCCCCAAAAAAAAAAAAAAAAAAAAAAAAAAATGAACAAGTTAATGCAGGTACCTTACAATGCTATGGTGAAACTAGTAATGGCTTCACTCGAACGAAATTTGCTACCAGATTTTGTTATTCGCAAGCTCACTTGTTATCTTCTTTCTGGTCGTCTTCGTTCAAGCTTTAAATCCACATCTCAACAACTTCAAGATCTCATGGACTTTGTACATTGTATGATTATTAACACCTCTCTGTTTTTTAATTACCTCTTTGAAATTTTTTTATTTTTTGGTTTGTTTTTGTTTCAGTTTTCTGCATCTTAAGTAATTTAGCATGGTGAGACAGTTTTTTTATGTTGATTTGTGTGAGTTATAGGTATAAGTTGATGTCTTAGGTTTTACTCATTTAGAAGCGCCTGTTTGGAATGTAAAGATTTTAAATATTGAAGGGCTTAATGTGTAAATTTTGGACACACATTGGAGAGTTTAGTTGTTTATTTGCTTAAAGTTGCAAGGTTGTTGATAGTAACAACAATAGTACAATACTATATAGCAAATTATAGCAAATACATGTATGTAGTAACTGTGTTATTCGTGATTGGTAACCGAAAGTCAAATTAAGTTGTTTTATGATTCTTAACCGTGAGATAGAGCAAAACTAGTGAAGGGGGTATAAACGCTAAAAAAACTCTTAACTTTTAGTAAAAAAGAAATTATTGTAATTTATTTTTCCTAAATCGGGCCCGGGGAATACCCCTCTGGCATGTGTCTTCACTATGTACTAGTGTTGTAAACAACATAAGTTGCGACCCCTGTTGCGGCGTTTGTGTTTTGTATATGATTTGTATATATACTTGAAAAATAAAATATATATGTTACATCAAATTATAGCCATTTAAAATGGACAAAACACTCATTTTTCTTGCCCTCAAATATGCGTCAACATGACATGACCAGGGCTAAATGCCAAGGGTGGACCTATGTTGAAGTGAGTGTTAGCACGGGACACCACTTAAATACGCGATGTAATGGAAAAATTTTGGGGTTTACAACTAGTGATACCAGTGGATAGTGTAAATATTTTTGTGTGACACTACTAAAATAAGTCATCTAGTAGAAAATTTTTTGGGTCTTTAACCAGTGACACCACTCACTACCATTCCTAGATCCGCCACTGCTAAATGCAAGGAGGCGAGTGAGGGCGGCTGAGGGCAGCACCAATGTCATCGGCGCCCTTGGAGGGCGGGTTTGAGAGCAGCCGAAGATATCTACCATTGAGAATGGTCTACCATTTGTTTCAAGTACATAGTTAAAAGTTGATAACATGAAAAAACGAACAAATAGTGGTGACGCTGACGTGGAGTGGATGATGGATTTTTTTGGTGTGTTGTCTATGATGTGTTAAGTATGAGGTTGTGTTGAGTAGGGTTGTGGATGATTGGCACAAAAAAAAAATGAAGGTTTGGTTAAAAAGTAGTGAAAATGGTACAAAAAGAATTATAATAATACAGAGTAATAAAAAAATTCACAAACGCACCTTACTTGCTCCTTTTTCATTGACAAACGTCTAAAAACACCTAACCACAAATGCCCTCATTACATACGTTTGTGGTGACACATCATAGAGGTAGGGGACACAAACCACGTTTGTTTTGTTTGCTTAACCTTTTTTTGGGTAAACAAGGAAACTCTCTTATGAACGAACACATTGACTCCCCCATAGAGGTAAAACCTCGGGTAATCAAGCCCCCCGAGCGCGAGACTTGGTACCAGGTGAATTGCGCATTATGCGCACCCTCTAGTCACACTCCCTTTTTGAACAATTTGGCATAGCCAGGAATTGAACTCAGGTGGTGTGCTTCATTGGGCAACTCGGTGACCACTCAGGCAAGCCTGAATGGTTTGTTTGCTTAACTTTTTGCCCTTGTTTGTACCTTCTTGGTTTTTATCTTTTGGATGATTTGCTCATTTGTTCTATTTACTACTACTTTTTTAGCAAAAATAATAAAATAAAATAAAAACAATAAGAATAAGAATAGTAATAAATCATAAAGTATCTTTATATATTTACTCTGTATTTTGTTACTACGTATCAACCTTCTTGCTGTAAGATGTTACACGACATCATCCTACCTTTTCACGGAATAAAGTACTCCCTAAACAACAATCTTTTGTTCTCTAGAACTTCAATATTATGCTCTGCACTCTTATCCTTCTACCCTATCTTAGTATCTTCTTCCACATCTTAATTTTATCACCAACAAATAAATAAATAATAAAAATGAACAAGTTAATGCAGGTACCTTACAATGCTACAGTCAAACTAATAATGGCTTTACTCGAACGTAATTTGCTACCAGATTTTGTTATTCGCAAGCTCACTTGTTATCTTCTTTCTAGTCGTCTTCGTTCAAGATTTAAATCCACATCTCAACAACAACTTCAAGATCTCATGGACTTTGTACATTGTATGATTATTAACACCTCTCTGTTTTTTAATTAACTCTTTGATTTTTTTATTTTTATTTTTTTGGTTTGTTTTTGTTTCAGTTTTTTGCATCTTAAGTAATTTAGCATGGTGAGACAGTTTTTTTTTATGTTGATTTGTGTGAGTTAGGTATAAGTTGATGTCTAGGATTTAGTCATTTAGAAGTGCCTATTTGGAATGTAAAGATTTTAAATATTTAAGGGCTTAATGTGTAAATTTTGGACACACATTGGAGAGTTTAGTTGTTTATTTGCTTAAAGTTGCAAGGTTGTTGATAGTAACAACAATGTATAACGAATTATAGCAAATAAATGTAACTGTATTATTTGTGATTGGTAACCGCAGGTCATATGAAGTTGTTCAAACAAAATGTAAGTACAGTAATTAAAATGCAACCGATTTCTTTTTTATTTTTTTGATAACCGAGGAACCCCTACTCCGAAACCCCCCCCCCCCCCCCCCCCCCCCACCCCCACCCATAAATCATGGGACATTGGGAACCCAGGTGTCACCCTGATGATAGCCTCGGGACATTGGGACCGAAAATTTACCGCTAGTCCTCTAGTGAGGATAGCAGGATTTCAACCACCGGCCATCTTGTAATGGTTCGTGTCGGATCTAAGTTTTGTAGTCACAGGTGTTACTAGTTAATTCAAAAAAAAATATTACAATATTCAGTTGTGTCACTCAAAAAATTACACTGTTGAATATTATCACCAATTAAAAACCCAAAAAAAATTCCACTGTATCGCTTATTTCACTATAATGTTTATATTACATTACATTACAATAGTTGATAAAAACAAGTCTTGATATTTTAAGTAAGTGACTTGTTGCTGGTTAAATGAAACTCACTTATAAGATCTGTGTATTTGTTCTTAAAGTTCATTAATGAAAATTTTGACAATGTTAAAATTTTGTATATCTTCTTCTTTACATGAGTTAGGACTTCTATTGGTAAGAATTATGATATGTATGTGGTATAAAACGTTGTTTATCTTTTGTGTTTATGAATGAGCATATTATCGTTTATATGTTGTTTTGCAGCATTGAAGGATATGCCTATTGCTGTGAAAACCGAAGACGCTAAATCTCAACATTATGAGCTGCCTACGTCTTTTTTTAACCTTGTACTCGGGAAGAATTTCAAATACAGGTAACTTATTCTTCTAACATAATCTTCAATCTCAAAAATTGATCCCAGGTAACAAAGTACACTTGTTTTATTTTTCTCTCTTTTTTTGTTGATGTGCATCATCCATAATCTATTGCAGCTGCTGTTATTTTGAAGACAAATCAAGCACATTAGAGGATGCAGAGGAAGCAATGTTGCAACTTTACTGTGACAAATCGCAACTGCAAGATGGACAATCGGTTCTTGATGTTGGATGTGGTTGGGGATCTTTGTCTCTATATATTGCACAAAAGTATAGTAATTGCAAAGTCACTGGTATTTGCAATTCGGTAACCCAAAAAGCATATATTGAAGATCAATATGGGTAAGCTGTTAAAAATCGACTCATTCGTAAGTTAATGAGGTGAAATTGCCATATATCTACTAGAAATGACTAAAAACTAACAAAAAAGGTTGATCTACAAACAGGAAACTTGGTCTGAAGAATGTGAAGATCATTGTTGCTGATATCAGCACATTTGAAATGGAAGGATCCTATGACCGAATATTTTCCATTGAAATGTTTGAGGTAAAGAAATGTGTTAATATATATTTTTTTTATTTTTTATTTAATTTTTTTTTTTTTTTTTTGTGGAAATCATTAGTTATGATTCTTGTTGGGGATCATGCTTAATGTCTTTTTTGGCATTTGCAGCATATGAAAAACTATAAGGATCTTCTGAAGAAGATATCCAACTGGATGAAAGCTGACGGTCTACTATTTGTTCATATCTTCTGCCATAAATCATATGCTTACCACTTTGAGGTATGCATACTAATCATGATTTCATCAAATTGAATTGTTTCTTTTGGACATGTTTTTATTTAATGATGTGTGTTGTTAATAGAACCTGATGGGATGATGGCTGCTTGTGCAGGATATCGAAGAAGATGATTGGATCACTAGGTACTTTTTTAGTGGAGGTACAATGCCTTCTGCACATCTTCTTCTCTATTTTCAGGTAAGAGTTTGCGTAGTAATCCTTTTTTTATTGTTTAAATTAATGGTGCTCAAATAGGTCGTGCAGGTGGGTTGCGTTATGGGTCAAATGGGTTATTTTTGTTCTGGTACACACGACCTGAAAATATTTTTCTATTCATATCATTTTTAAATAAAGAGATTTAGGAAGCTTTATGTAATATATAGACGACCTCCGTACCATTTGACTCGTTAGAAATAAACACTAATTAACCTAACCCGACCCATAAGCAAATGGGTCGATATTGACACCTCTGTAAATTATGAGAGTATCTTACTTGGTGATGACCTTTTATGGTAGGATGATGTTTCTGTAGTCGACCAATGGTTTGTGAATGGGAAACATTATGCAAAAACAAGGTGAAGAATGAATATACCTCATTTTTCTTACATATGTCCTACAATGGTATAATAATCTTCTGTGAAGCTAAATATATATATTTTGTTTGCGTTTTATGTCGTATGTGCAGTGAAGAATGGCTAAAGCGAATGGATGAGAATATAACAGTGATAAAGGCAATAATGGAGTCGACTTATGGAAAAGATTCAATTGTTAAATGGACTGTATATTGGAGAACATTCTTTATGGCGGTTGCCGAGCAATTTGCTTACAATAATGGAGAAGAATGGATGGTCACACATTATCTATTCAAGAAAAAATGATCTCTTTGTGGAAGAAAAATCGTACCACAGCATAAGTTCATTTTGGAGTCTATTAGTAATAAAAATAACACTTGTTTGATCCTTTAATAATGGCATTTAGCATTGGTTGTTCAACAGTCGATACTGATGAATGTTATTCTACTCTAGTAGTGTTAGTAGTAGAAGGCTGTCTCTGTGCATCATTATTTACCCTTGTTGTATCCATTTTAATTTTTTAACGTTGAACTTTCTTTTACCCATTTACGGAGTATTTAGGAGGTGTTCGATGTAAGGGTTAGATATGGTTAAACATGTAAATTCAAAAGGAACGGGTTTTGTAAGACCAATGTCTATCATACTCGTGTAGCATCTTCATACCTCGCTATTGAGATGGTACCATAGGTACCATATAACAACCCTCACTTTTCCATACTTGATTTGACTAATTTGTCCTTAGGATTGTTATTCGTACGTAATATATGATTAAATGTGACGTTGATCAAATATTTATTTTTAGTCGACACGTTTTGTTAACTAAAGTTTATACAAATTATATAAAATAACTTTAGTTAATATTAATATTAATGTGTATTATATATAAAACTATATGTAACATAATTATTAATTAAATGATAAGTTATTTTAATAATTATTTATATTTTTAGCTTATATATAAAAAAAAGAAATAAGATTTTTTTTATAAATTAAATAATGAGTCCATGAATTTAAACTAAATATTTTTAAAGACAAAAACATATTAAAAATATTTTTAACATGTTTTCTTTTTTTTGTCAAAATTGGCAACTTTATTTTATTTATATTTTTTCTTTTCACCAACCATTTTTTTTCTCTATAAATACCCACTTCCATTTCATAAAAACTTGTATCAAATCTTTGAGAAAAAAAAACTCTCTCAAAAACTTGAAAAACTACTTGAGATGTTTTCTATATTTTTTTATTTATGTCGAATTGCTTTTTTTGTATATTCTTTATAAATTTGAAATCAATTATGTTTATATGTTATAATTAGTATTATAAGTATTATGATATATAAAAATAATTTTGATAATTTATGGAATATTATTTATAATTAAATACGAATTATGTAGTATTTAAACGTAAAAACAATGTAAAATTTGTAATAAATATTTTTAACCAAAAATAAAATATAAATAATTTTTTTATGAGTTTATAAAACTTATATAGATCTGCAAAAATTATAAAAATAATTACTGGGTCAAATTGCTAATTATTATATAATTAAACTCTATTATTATGTAATTCGAAGGTAAATTAAGAATAAATATAAAATAATAAAAAATATTTTTTAAAATATTTTTCTACAGGTTATTAGACTGATAGAAACTTATAAAAATTATAAAAATAATTGTTTGGGTTTATTTAGTAATTATGTAGAATTAAAATTATTTTGTGAATAAATTAAGGGTAAAAACAAAAATAAATACAAAAATATAATAAAAACATTTTCTTAAATTTTTCCACTGATCTATATGATTAACTAAGACTATAAAAATTATGTATATAATTTTTAGATATTTAATTAATTATTTAGACATTTTTGGATAATGTTTGATTAATAAAACACTATTATTTTTGAAGTAATTTAGGTATTTATTTAAAGGTAATTATATTTAATATATATAAGACATACTAAGATATAGTAACTAAATATTAAATAATACTTAGGTTATATTACCACATATATAATTATTAAGTACACTAATAATTCGTTGTGTGTATACACCTATAACGTGAAGGTTATAATTAAAAGATAACGTGCAGTTTATACGAACCTCACCGCTACTTACGGGCTAGGGTGGTCCTTGTTGCCTTATGAGAACCGCTTGTGGATCTCGAATGTCAAGACTTAGATTCTGGTCAAGAGTCCTGGGCGCCCGGTAACAACAGATCATCAGAGTGACTTACTTGATAGCAACGAGGTTTGGACAAAGTTGTACAACTCTTTGTGAAGGATTATAACCCAAACTTCCTAAACTAGAAACATACTATAAGTGGAAGCTTTCCATAAATAGTAGGTTTCCGAAATTAGAAACTTTTGAGAAATAGAAACTTTTCTCGAAAACCATCACTGTTAATATAGTTGCTATATTAATAAACATATTTTTTGTCTGTTATAACATAACTGACTAAACGTTATATCACTAGATTGAGATCTTCGTTACTTACTTCCGTCATTTCTTTTCTTTGTGGATTATCTTCAACTACTATTTAAGGTGAACTTCATAGGCCCACTTTTTACTATTTCATAACTGTTTTACAACTTTGGGGTGAGACACATGCTTGCTTTTAAACTGTTTTACGCTTAGACACAAGTACTCAACTGTTAACTATGCTGTCTTGCTTTGATTCATGATAAATCCCTACCGTAATATCGTTAATTGCTACGTATAAATGCAAACTTAATTATTGTGAGTAGGCCTATTGAGAGTAACGTCTCTAACCATTTGACCGCTGATCTTTGGTTACATAATAATGATTCCACGACAGTGATAATACAAGGTGTCATAGGGTAAACTTGTTTAGTAGCGATATTACAAACTGCAACAACACTTTTAGATTGATATATCTATATTGATCAACTTTAAACTAAATCTTGTGGTCTAAAACTTTGGATATTATTTATAAACCTATGAATTTCACTCAACCTTTTTGGTTGACACTTTAAGCATGTTTTGTCTCAGGTGATGATTGAGCTAGCTGCTACTTGCTACTAGATAATTAATGTATGATTTGCTGCTTGCATGGAGTCCATCATTCATATTTATCATTTTGTTTAGACATTTCCCATTTACTGTACTCTTATGATGTAAAACTTTGAATAATGCTTCCGATGTTTATTTAATAAATAAAACGTCTCATTTAGAGTCGTTCTCGCTTATACACTTGTGTTATGATATTAGTTAGTCACAGTTACCCCCGGTCCCATTTTGGGGGTGTGACACACCAACACTTCATGGTTTGGTCATGGAGGTTTTCATCAAGGGCATGTTTACTTCCATATTTATGGAGTGAGTTAAGATGGTAATATTAAATTATTGAGATGTCCTCCTGCATTAATTACTTTTTTTTTGTGGCAAAAAATGAATACTATATAAACGAGTCCTTTTCTCGAAAAAAGAAAAGAACCAACAAAAGATACAAAGAGAAACACGCGACTTTGCTCAAGAACGCTAACTGACCCTAACTTGAGCCGAAACGCTAACAACCAACACCCACGAAATAACAAAACGAAACAAAATAAAGCAACTAAACAAGCCAACAACCAAACCAACGAAACCATCTAATGGACCTCGGAAGAAACATCCACCAACTTACCCTTGCTAGACTTGAAAACCGGAGAAGAAGTCGACCCCTCACCCTTGTTGGTGATGACCGAATTGAACTAATATGTCAACACAGTGTACCTGAATGAGACGGGATCAAACCCTCTCTAGCTAACCCTTCAAAAAAATCAATTTTACCCTTGCCGCTAGTAGGATTGACTCCCGGCTTCTCAGAAAAGAGATCTTGAATCGCATCACCAACTTCATCATCATCAACGTTATCCCGTAACCGATACAAACCACCCTTTCCTTTCTTACCCCTTTCATTAGCCGATTTCTTAGATCCTCCTTTAAATGGAGAAACTTTCACCACGGGCATCCGAAATTTCCTTTGAAGAACGAACCGATCCCTACACAAACCTTTACACACACCATTCGTGTGACGCCCCGTACAAAACCATCGTGTACGGATCATCAACAATAGGATCATTACATGGTCAAACACTATATGCTGTTTGAAAACCAATTTGCATTCATGAAAAGATAACGTTTTACAAAAGATAACGTGACACAAAAGTCATTACAAAACCATTATTCAAAATAACATAAGTTGCGAATGCAAAATATAAGTTCCATGATTGAGACATCTCTAAGTAATGCAGCGGAAATCTAACACAGCAGGTCCTTAACAGCAAGTCTATAACAGCATGACAGCAAGTCTAACAGCGGAAGCAACAAACCTCTAAGCACCTGAGAAAACATGCTTAAAACGTCAACAATAATGTTGGTGAGCTATAGTTTAAGTTGTAACAGTAAAGTAATGTAGACCACGAGATTTCAGTGCTTCAACCAGCAGTTTAAATCAGTATTCAAAACAGTAAGAAGAGTATATGTTTAACCGTGGGCACATGGTAACTAGACTTAACGTAAATATAAATATCACCCCATAAAAGTACACATGGCGGGTGCGTATGTCCTCGAAGTATTAAACACCCGTTAAATGCTAGCGCGACTAGCCCGAGTGGGGATGTCAAACCCTATGGATCCATATCTAAGATTTGCGTCTACCGGTTCAAAAACCAATAGTTAAACGTTACCGTGCTAAGGGGAAAGTTTATGCCGTTATATAATTCACACATATGTAAAGTTTAAGTACTCGTGTTAAATAAGTAAAACATAAAAAGCGCATGTATTCTCAGTCCCAAAAATAGTATAAGTAAAAAGGGAAGCTATAACTCACAGTGATAAAAGCGGTAAAGTCGGTAATGAAAGTATGCAAGTAGTAAGTCGGTCCGAAAGGTCGTTAACCTAAATCAAAGGTTACTAGGTCAGTAGGTTGTCTTTATAAGTTCTATTAGTGCATAAAATAAGTTTAAGTGTCATCATCATCATCATTCATCATCATAAAAGCTAAGTAAGTTAATCAAGTATAGAGGTCAAAACAATAGGATGACTTGGAGCAGCTGCTACGACCTCTACGTAAATCGAAAAGACGTGTAGTCAGTGGCTATGGCTCCGTATGTGAGTCCTCTAACCGCTGACCAATTTTCAGAACATAACTCGTCTTCGTTTGACCGTGACGAAGGTTTAAGTGCAAGTAGGTCAGAAATTTCAGTACAACGTTACAAGGGCGTAGTGACTTTCGGAGGGCCATAAATCCTAAAGCGTAACTCGGATTAAGATGAGGCTTAAATGGAAAATAATCTACTCGAACCGAACTAACTGAAAATCAACTTTAAAGTATCCCAGGTTACTGATCAGATACCTAAAAACAGTAAACAAGTGCTCCGGTGGGGTTCTTGGTGCTTGATGCTCATCACGGTTCTCATCCTTGATGCTTGTAGCTTCAAGTGTACAACTCATTGATGGGTTAGCATCACCTTGACCAAGCTTCTATCATAAACACACAATATGTTAAGACCAAGTAAGAACACAACTCATTTAAGAGTCTTAGATGGATGATGAACCAAGGTTACATCATATCCTTAGTATTAACACAATTACAAGTTCTATTTACAATGAAAGCTGCAAACTTTACTTCAATAAATCAAGTGTTAACACAATCTAAATCAAATGAAGTGATGGAACCCTAAGCTAGAGAGCTTGGATCCTTTTCACACAAGTTATAAGGTCACAAAGCTAGAAAGCTTGAACCTTTAGTGTTCTTGAAGACCTTGAAGCATAAAGCTTTGATCTTTAGGTTACATGAAGACCATAAACACAAGTTTTGATCTTTATAACAAAATAATAAGATCATAAGTTAGAAAATTTAGATCCAACAAAAGATATGAAGATTCAAGCTAGAAAGCTTGCATCTTGGTTGTTCTTGAAGATCTTGAAGCATAAAGCTTGGATCTTTAAAATACATGAAGATTACAAACACAAGTTTGAATCTTTATAACAAAATAACAAGATTAAAGTAAAAAGATTTAGATCTACAAAGTAGGTGAAGATTCAAAGCTAGAAAGCTTGAATCTTCCATGTTCTTGAAGGATTCAAATCCAAGTTTGAATCTACAAGATGTAATCAAGATCAAAGCTAAAAAGCTAGATCTTTAAATGATGATGATGATGAATTCGTGTAAGGTAAGGGAAGAAGAAGAAGAAAAATCAATTACTTACACTTTTTAGAGAGAGAAAGACTAGAGAAAGAATTAGAGAGTAAGTGTGTGTGAAATACAAATGAGAGCAAGTGTAAAATGGATGGAATAAGTCTTGTATTTATAGATGATGAGGAGGTGGTGGTGGTGTTTAGGACGTGAGCAAGGGAGGGGGACAAGGGGGACAAAAGTTTACTTTTTGGTTAATGGTTGTCTAAAGTAGGTGCTTATGTTAGGATCCCATGCAACATTAAGGATAATACTTGACATAAATACTAGTATGTTCCCTCTAATAAATGGGCATTTGTGAAACAACCCAACTCGTATTAAAACCAGCCCATAAAAATTTTTCCTTTTAATACACGTTATATAATACTTTAGGTCCCATTACAACATTTCCAAAACGTATTTTCATCAAAGTAAGTTCAACGAACTTAAAACGTACAACAATAGGTTAAACTTCTTAATACAATAATATGCTAGTTAAATCATAAACCGGTTATAATCATTATGACCCGATTAGTTACGTTTACACAAAACCGAGCATGGTGATTTGGGACTACGCTACCTATATCCTAGTCAAGTACAAAAGCAAGATCTTCTAAAGCAACCTAGCCAAGATCTCTAATCCCCAAGCTTACCCGAGCCGCCAAGCACGCGAACCTATAAAAATATCAACAACGAGAGGGTACGCTAATGCTTAGTGAATGTAAAGATACTACACACATACATATGCACAAAATGGCTACGCATCACCAAGCATCAAAATAACACATACCGTATCCGCATGGTAAACAAATACAAAAGAGCACAATACACAAGTAGCTACACGCTACGTAAGCCAAGCTAACATCACAAGATTAGCTACAACACAACAATAGGTATATACGCATATACAATAAAGATAATCAACAATATCGATAAGGTTAATCCCTTAACCCGAACCACATGAAGGTTGGCCGAACTACCCGAACCTTAGTGAATTCGCACTACCAGAGATTCACTACCTTCACCACATCGATAACCGAGAATGGCTGAACTACCCGGATCTTAGTGAACTCGCACAACCTGAAATTCACCACTTCAACAAGATGAACGAAACAACCCGAGTCATCATGAATCCGCACTAACCGAGATTCATTTTTGAAACGTCCGCGACTAATCCTCCCGGAAGACGTCTTCAACAGTTGGTCCCATCGCGATGGTCGACTCCAAGTAATGTCCTTAACATGAGCTAATGCACAGCGGAAGACTAAATTCGTACCTGAGAATAACATGCTTTAAAATGTCAACATAAAGTTGGTGAGATAAAGGTTTAATGCTAGCAGCGTTATAACTATGGACCACAAGATTTAAAGTTTATAAACATAATACACTCGCAAGTGTATGAAAAGCATTCTAAGTAGTGGGCACCCGGTAACTAGCCTTAACAAGAGTGTGTACCCCTGAGTTATAATAATACGTGCACCGAATCAAGTGCGTTCCGTTAACCTCGAAGTACTAAACACCCGTTCTTCTAGTTTACTAGAACAACATCTGGGTGGGGGTGTAAAACCCGATAGATCTATCTTTAGGATTCGCGCCTACCAGTTCATAAACCAATAGTTAAAGTTACCAAGCTAGGGGATTTTTGATTCAAACCCATGTAGAACGTAATTTTAGTCACTTGTGTCCATAACGTAAATCATTTATAAAAATAGCGCATGTATTCTCAGCCCAAAATATTTAAAGTTTAAAAAGGGATCTATATACTCACCTAATGTATTTTGTAGTAAAAATACATATAACATCATTGATCAAGTATAATGTTGGCCTCGGATTCACGAACCTATATCATTTGTATATATATATTAACACATATAGTGGTAATCGAACAAATTTATATATTCTTAGTGATTTATTTGTTATTTTAATTAGGTGTTTCATTAATAACCTAATTGGTTATATCCATTAATATTTATTATAAAAGTATTAATAAGATTATGTTGTATGTAGAAAATATGGTCTTATATAACTATTAGTTATTTGACAAAACAATATTGATACTAGTATTAATATTAATAATAATAATATAAAATTAGTGATATTAATGTCAAAATATTACTAGTGATAGTAAAATAATGATTTTAATGAAATTAATAATTTTTCTAATAAGGATAGTAATAATAAAAATGATACTTTCTATAAGAACGATGATATATATATATATATATATATATATATATATATATATTTATACAAATGATACTAATAATAATGATATAATAATAAGAATAATAATAATAATAATAATAATAGTTTTATTAGTAATAATTATAGGAATCCTATATAATGATAATAATTATATTTTTAATAATGATAATGATTTTTAATATTAACAATACTAATATCAATAAGGATTAATACTAATAAATATGAATCTACCTTTAAAAGAGGTTATGAAGACTTCCCAAAAAAAATGGTCACTGCCAAGGATTGAACCCGAGACCTCTCGGTTACACAACATCTCCCCTAACCATCGTACCAATTAGGCTTTTCTGATTATTCCTTCCCAGTTATTTATAACTCGTTAGTCTGTTTCCTCTATCTTCTTTCAACTTATTAAAACCCGTATATAATTACTATCATCACATTATTGTGAAATTATCCCTATCCTCATTTGTTTATCATTCGGTATCATCAACATCATAATGTTTTTGTCTATATTATCATCACTACACAACATTCATTTTCATTTTAACATCCTCATCTAATTATCATTTTATAAAACGAATATTATTAACATCATCTTATGCTAATCTCGTTCTCATCTCTGATTACATCCCACTCATAATCACCTCTTAATATTTCGTGTGGTAGCAGTCCAATAGAAAACATGGGTTCACGGCCCAACTATATAACTAACCACAGCCCAATAGCAATTCACATGTTCATCTTACAACTCTTCGGCCCATCGTAACACCTGGAAGCTGGATCGAATTACAACAGAAGGGGAATTCACGGCCATAAATAAAACAGATACTCCAACATTTTAATCTTGTGTGGGGTTGGTTTGAAAAAGAAATTAGTAGATACCTAGGTCTTTTACAGCTCAACATCCCACTATGTAATCTTTATTAAATCATATGCCTTCCACTTGTTATATTAAGTTTTGTGGAGTAGGTTAGTCGACAGAAGATAGTGTCATGATTGAAAAATGGCTCGGTGGTTGGTCTTGTATTTGTTTTAACCGAAAAAGTTTGTGATTTCCTTTTGAGTTTTTGGATCGTTCAATATAACTAAAGGAGGAGGTTATTTGGGTAGGTTGTGGTTGGTGATTCAACATGGTGATGAAGTGTAGCGAGTAAACGGTTATAGTTGTCCACAGCGGGAGCAATCGTTGGTGGTCCATAGTGAGTTGTAACCGAAGTCGAAACAGAAAATTCGAGCACAAAGGTGATGGTCGTGAAGTTTAAGTTGGTGGTTTATTGTGTCATGGTTGTTATGGTTGAGGTTTTATAATTGGAATAGAAAAACGAACTAGAATAGGAAGATATTGGTTGGTTATGTTCGTTCCTGGTTGCAACAGAAAAGATTAATGAATCATGGTGGTGATTTGGGTTATTTGGGTGGTGGTGTAAAGGTGGTCACCGTGGCGGTTTCAACTTGAATAGAGAACAAAACAATAATAATTTGCAATTGCAACCGATTGTAGCAATAGCAAGGGTTTATTTGAATCGAAGTAGAAGGAAGAAAATATATAAAGGAGATATACGGTAACGGTTTTTGGTGGTTTCTAATGGTGATCGAAAGATGGCGGTTGGTTTATGGTGATCCACGAAAAGATAGGGAGAGAAAGAAGAGTGTGAGAGGTGAGGGTTGTTCATGGTGTTTATGATGAAATGGGTTTTTGGAGAAGAAGGTGAAGAAGGTTACAAAATGGTGCATATATTTATATACAGAATAAATGGATATAATAACATAATAATTGTTCAAATAAAACGTGGAAATAATTTACTGAAATCACGGATCTAACAGAAAAAGAAAAAGAAGACAAAAGATGGATAGATATATATATATATTAAATACAAATTATATTTTTAAATCTATAAATGTATTGTTATAATATATCCACAAATAATATTCATATACACATATATGTTCGTGAATCGTTGAGCACGGTCAAAAGGGTAACTGATTATCCGAATATAGATTTCAGATTTTCTAGACTCAACATTAAGGTTTTTGCTTATCGTATCGGAAATGTATAGAGATTAAGGTTTAAATTTGGTCAGAAATTTCCGGGTCGTTACAATTTTCCTCAACAACAATGCTAGCAACCCATCGCCAAAAAGGGTTATCCAAAGTGCTAGCTAATTCACAACACCACCATGGGTAAAAACCCCCCAATGTATAAGCGTATCACATGGACCCGAAGCACAAGAGGAGTCCATTCAATCACAACAACATAGAGTAAACCCAAGCAAGGGTCACTCTACACACACACACCCATTTTACACATACGGATGTGCATAGTAAATTTACACTCACCTTAAACGCCTCGATGAAGTGAAATCCAAAATCCGTAACACGCCAATGGAAAGTACCTATTCCATTAATCACAAATACAACAACACAATTAGGGTGGATTTACAAATCAACCCAAATTGATAACTAGTGCGATTTCGACCCAAATTGCACTTCCAAGCTCAAACCGTGCCCAAACTAACCAATAATCACTAACAATAGTGACAATGGTCCTAACACACCAATTAAACCCAATCATAAGTGTTAAACACTTATCATTCTCAAAATCGCCCATAAACCCTAATTTGACCCATAAGAAGTCAACATTTCGCCATGAACAAGTTTTGACACCAAAACATATTTAACTCGGGTTTATACTTCAACTTAATCCATTTTAAGTTTATAAACCTTACTGAATCGACAATTGGGTCATAATCAACACCAAACCCTAATTTTGACTCTAATCAAAATTAGTCAACCACATGAACCCTAAAGGCTTCCAACACCTCAATAATCACTAAATACTAGTGATTACACCCATTTGCAAGTCTTACAAACTTACACTTGTTCACCAAACCCAAAACCCACCAATAACAACAATAAACCCGAATCTTGGTGTTAATCTTCAATTAACAACTAAATGGGTTCCATCTATAAACATACAAGCCAAAAGCCTCAAATTTGAATGATGAACACAAAAATGAAATTCGGAGTTAGAGCTTACCGCTAGTATCAAATTGTAGCTACGAACGAGGAGGACAAACTTGTCTCTTACGCTTTCGATCAAAACCCGCTTCTTCCTTTCCAAAAATCCCTTTGAATCAATTGGGGTGTTTGAGTTTTTGAGAGAAAAATGAGAAGAAAAGGAAAAAGAAATAAAGGAAAATGAATGAGTGGATGAGATTAAGATCTCAAATTTGGCTCAAACGCAAAATGACCAAAATGCCCTTGAATATCTTTTAAAATCACAAAACTGGTACCAGTCCGCCCAGATTGCCGCGCCGCGGCCCTCATCGTCGCGCCGCGACATATAACGTGGTCTGGTGGTTGCCTTGACATGCCTCCTGACTTTGAAACTAGTTAATCGCCGCGTCGCGGCCCTCTCTGTTGCGCCGCGACCTTCTGCACAGTCTGATTCTTCTGAATTTCAGGGACTGAACTTGCCTAACTCTGATTCTGATGTAAATTCTGAAAATGCATAAGTGTTAGGTTCACTTTTAGTGGCGCTTTCTGCTGCGCACATTTACTGACACTTTCAGGAACATTTTCTGATACACTAAAATCCGGGGTGTTACAACTCTCCCCCACTTAGATTCGATCACGTCCTCGTGATCCTAGTCACTTAACCAATCCGAACCTACACGCTATGGTTCCCAAACAATCGTTCTAATCCGACTTCCACCACATCACTCATTAACCCGAAGGTTAATCCATTAACTAAATACACACTTACACGCATTCCGAGACGTACAATACACACAATCATCCGAAGTCTATAACGATCACTTAGAATACGCGAAATCGCCACGTATTCTTCCAACTCCTCTAGGCGATTCTCCTCAAAGAGTTACCCTTAACAACTAAATCGTCATTTGCGATTTATCAAGTCCACAAATCCGAGCACTAAAACTTGCTCAATCCTTCATATCGGGAAAACTCCACCAATCTCGTACCGAGATATCGACCCTTTAGCGTACCATACCAAGTACAATGCTAAAAGTAAACAAGTCCCAAAATAAAGTCAACCATCTAACCGATGAAGACCAAATAAAAGTGAAATCTAACGGATAACACTTACCACTTAACATCCCTTGTAGTGCGCAAACACGTCTAATACGCAACTACCGCAAACACGTGAGAAAAATACGACTATTGCATCACTATTCACACTAAAATGGTCCTTACGACCCCACCATTGCCGTATAAAACAACCAATAGATCACACAACATGGTCCTTACGACCCCACCATTGGCGTATAAACAACCAATAGATCACAACACAATATGGTCCTTACGACCCCACCATTGGTGTATAAAACAACCAATAGTTCACACATCCAACATGGCCGAAACAACCCGAGCCTAAACACATATGGAGGATGGTCGAAACAACCCGAACCTTAGTGAATTCGCAACAACCCGAAATTCACCAACCCAATCCATATTTCAACAACAAAATGACCGCACAACCCGAGTCACCGTGAATACGCGCAAACTGATATTCACTACCTCCACCCCATAGTATAACTGAGGATGGCCGTACAACCCGAGCCTTAGTGAATCCGAACTACCCGACATTCACTACCTCAAACTATGAGTCCAACCAATAGGGACAATCGTACAACCCGAAACATTGTGAATACGAACAACCCGATATTCACGTCCCAAACCACACACAAGGAATGGTACTCGCATTTCCCACCGGTACTCGCATTTCCCGATAATGTTATACCATGCCGATATAACACTACTCCCATCACAAATATCCATTAGTATACTTAACACCGTGTACACTAATTCCCCGGGTGATGTCTTAAACACCGCGACTAACCCATTCGTCACACACGCTCTTTTGGCCTCAACAACGAGTAGTGCAACATCCTGCACTGCCACACTATAGTGAATCCTAACGGATCACACTAACCATTCACCACAACCAAAAGTATATACGCATACTGATAACCATTCCACACCGCCTAGAATTTCCACACACGAATCATACGCGCATGCGAACATCGCTACCACAATCGAGCAAGGACCACCTATATCGCACATAGGCATAAAACAATCATTCTCTAAAAGAGAATCCGACACGCACATCCCTAACCGAGGGATTTCACCTTGCTCATCAAATACGTCCATTATCTCTCAACGAGATTCACCACATTATCACCTCGGTGATAATTTAAGTCCAAAATCATAAGTACAATTTTAACCGAAATTGTACTCTACCACAAATCGACCAAATCTAGGTCCCGACACAAATTTCGGATCTACTAAAAGCGTCATCCGAAATCTCACACTAAAACCTCCTTGTGCGGGAGTGTAACTCCCCCACTTGGAAATTACGTTCCATAACCGCATCTTGTACACTCGTACAATGCTACTAAAGGTAGACTTTACTAACAATTGGGTTCACACGACCCATCACCACATCTTGCTCCAACCTTGATCACACGAAGGATTTTAACAAATCCTTAAACACTTCAAACGAAGAGTTCACCACAAGTACACAAACTTCACTCTCGCAATTATCCAATCGATATAGTTTGTCGAATTTCCACCTCGTCACTTATGTACCTAAGGGATTCTCTCCGGTACCCTAAGTACAATGTAACCACAACGCCATCGGGGTCGAACATCACGCTAGTAGTGAAAGGACCCATCCTAATCCATCCGGACAAAGTCCATATCGATTATAAACGATTCACAACAGTTGATTACATCGCGAGGTACTTAACCTCTATATGATACATTTTACAAATATTGCATTCGTTTTTGAAAAGAAAATCTTTCATTACATCGAAAGTTGACGGCATGCATACCATTTCATAATATATCTAACTATAATTGACTTAATAATAATCTTGATGAACTCAACGACTCGAATGCAACATCTTTTGAAATATGTCATGAATGACTCCAAGTAATATCTTTAAAATGAGCAAATGCACAGCGGAAGATTTCTTTCGTACCTGAGAATAAACATGCTTTCAAGTGTCAACCAAAAGGTTGGTAAGTTCACTAGTTTAGCATAAATAATCATTTCATAATTTTAATAGACCACAAGATTTCATATTTCCATTTCTCATAAATATACGTCCCATGCATAGAGACAAAAATCATTCATATGGATTGAACACCTGGTAACCGACATTCACAATATGTATATAAGAATATCCCCATCATTCTGAGATCCTCCTTCGGACATGATATAAATTTCAAAGTACTAAAGCATGCGGTACTTTGGATGGGGCTTGTTGGGCCCGATAGATCTATCTTTAGGATTCGCGTCAATTAGGGTGTCTGTTCCCTAATTCTTAGATTACCAGACTTAATAAAAGGGACATATTTGATTTCGATCATTCAACCATATAATGTAATTTTGATTACTTGTGTCTATTTCGTAAAACAGTTATAAAAGTTGCGCATGTATTCTCAGCCCAAAAATATAAAGGGTAAAAAGGTAAATGAAACTCACAATACTGTATTTTGTAGTAAAAATACATATGACGTCATTGAACAACTGAACAATGCAGGGTTGGCCTCGGATTCACGAACCTATATCATTTGTATAATTATTAATATATAATTGTAGTCGAACAAATACATATATAATTTATTAGTTATATCCTTTATATATATATATATATATATATATATGTTTCATATATTCGTTTTGTACATTAAAATATTAAATTTCGTTATGTTATATGTATTAAATATATTTATGTATATATATATATATATATATATATATATATATATATATATATATATATATATATATATATAAGTATCATTTATTTGTTAAAAATAGTATTTAAAAAAAATAATATTTTAAGTGATAACAATAATAATAATGATAGTACTAATATTATTAATAATGATAATAGTATTAATAATTCTATAAATGATAATGTTAATGATAGTTTTTATAATAAATATCATAATAATGAATATATTAGTAGTTTTTAATAAAATGAATCATTTAATGGTAATGGTAACGAAAATAATAATTTTGATAATACTGACTCTTTTAATAATATTAATATCTTCATTAATAATGTCAACATGATAACAAAATGGTAATGGTAATAATAGTAATGGTAATTTTGTTAATAATAATAATAATACTAATAATTATAATTAATACAAATTCTAATATTCATGATAACAATAATAAGTTTTTATTACTTTCATAATACTAATAATAATAATAATAATCATAATCATAATAATAGTCATGATACATAAAATGATAAGATTACTACTAAGATTAATATGATTGCTACTTATAATAATAATAATGATAAATATTATATTACTTATACATGTGATGATAATAATGTTTATATCATTAATGATAACAATAATAATGATAACACTAACAATCATACAATAATAATAATAATAATAATAATAATAATAATAATAATAATAATAATAATAATAATAATAATAATAATAATAATAATAATAATAATAATAATAATAATAATAGATAACAAAAGACTACCTCACAAGAATTTGTTCCAAAAATAAATGACAGTCGATGTCGCCAGGGTTCGAACCCTTGACCCTTCGTTAACCCGACACAACACTTTACCACTCGTCCGTTTCTGAAAGGACCCGTTTATATACATTATAAACGATTCACAATAGTTGATTACATCGCGAGGTATTTGACCTCTATATGATACATTTTACACATATTGCATTCGTTTTTAAAAGACAAACTTTCTTT
This sequence comes from Rutidosis leptorrhynchoides, assembly GCF_046630445.1. Classification (NCBI taxonomy): domain Eukaryota; kingdom Viridiplantae; phylum Streptophyta; class Magnoliopsida; order Asterales; family Asteraceae; genus Rutidosis; species Rutidosis leptorrhynchoides. Next base: position 36,566,616 of record NC_092334.1, read on the forward strand.
ACAACGAAAGTTGATGGCATGCACACCATTTCATAATACATCCAACTATAATTGACATAATAATAATCTTGATGAACTCAATGACTCGAATGCAACGTCTTTCAAAATATGGCATGAATGACTCCAATTAGTATCCTTAAAATGAGCTAATGCACAGCGGAAGATTTCTTTAATACCTGAGAATAAACATGCTTTAAAGTGTCAACCAAAAGGTTGGTGAGTTCATAGGTTTATCATAACAATTATTTCAATATATTAATAGACCACAAGATTTCTGTTTATAAATATATGTACACTCGCAAGTGTATAAAAGTATTCTATAAGTTGTAGGCACCCGATAACAAGCCTTAACGTTCATGTTTTACCCTCTGAAGTACACCAGATCAGGTGTGTTTAAAATAACCTCGAAGTACTAAAGTATCCCATAGTCAGGATGGGGTTTGTCAGGCCCAATAGATCTATCTTTAGGATTCGCGCCTACCGTACATAGACAAGTAGTTTAATGTTACCAAGCTAAGGGTATATTTCTGGTTTAAACCCACGTAGAATTAGTTTTAGTACTTGTGCCTATTTCGTAAAACATTTATAAAAACAGCGCATGTATTCCCAGTCCCAAAAATATATATAAAAGGGAGCAAATGAAACTCACCATACTGTATTTCGTAGTAAAAATACATATAACGTCATTTAACAAGTGCAAGGTTGGCCTCGGATTCACGAACCTATATTAATTATATATATTTATATGTTGGTCAATATTTGTCTAACAATTTTTGGTCAAGTCATAGTGTACCACAATCCTAATGCTCGAGACTAATATGCAAAAGTCAACAAAAGTCGACTTAACCCAAAATGACTTCTAAAATTTATACTTGTTTATTATATAACTTAACTATAGTCGTTTTATATATTTAAATATATTTATTATATTTTATAATAATAAAAGTCATTTATTAATAAAAATTTATATTAACGTTTATATATGATAAAATATACTTTTATATATCTTAAGTAGTAAAATTTATAAAGTTCACTTAATATCGTAAAACTATAGTGGTAAGTATTATTAATGTAATTATATTACGCGTGGTGAAAAATATCTTTGTATCCCCTATCTATTTGATAAAATAATATTGATCATAATAATAATAAGTAAAAGTTGTATTATTTTGTAATAATAATTATTATTATTCTATAAAAAAATAACAATATTTATATTTACTAAAAATGGTATTATGATAAAATGATAATACTAACATAATAGTAATAATGATATTTTATAATAACAATGATATTTCTATTAAAATAATAACGACGATAGTAATAATAATCATTTTAACAATAATACTAAAATTCAGTTGACTATAACTTCTAATCCGTTCATCGAAACCATTCGATATCTAAATGAAAAGTTCTTAATTTTTCGCTAGCTTTCCAATGACATGCATATCATATACCCTATCTCAGTAGCATATGTATCTAATTCAGGATTCAACAAACCTATCTAAGGACAATATTGAATGTACAAGCATGCATAATCCTATATACTCGAGCACTAGTCAGGGATACACTATTGATATATAAAAGTTAAGTTATGAGTGCTCACGTATCAATATTGAGATTCAATATTGCAGGAAAGTACGTAGACGCAACGGAGATGATAAACACTAGATTGACCTCACGAGCATACCCATGAACCATACCCATCACATCCATAGCTATAACCCATAATTTCCTTAGCTTCGACTCATTCAAAAAAACTATTTTGAAATCACTCGGACATCACTCCGTCGTAATATTTTATGTATACTAATAATATCTTGAAATAATACAGAGCAAATATATATATATATATATATATATATATATATATATATATATATATATATATATATATATATATATATATATATATATGTGTGTGTGTGTGTGTGTGTGTGTGTGTGTGTGTGCGTGTGTGTGAATCGATTGAGAGAGTTTAGAGAAATATATTTTCAAGTTTATATGAAATAATGAAACCTATTGAATTCTATTTATAATAGATTTTTGAATTATTAAAGTGAATTATTAAAGTATGAATTATTAAAGTGAATTATTAAAGTATGAATTATTAAAGTGAATTATTAAAGTATGAATTATTAAAGTGAACTATTAAAGTATGAATTATTAAAGTATGAATTATTAAAGTAAATTATTAAAGTTAAAGTAAAGTAAAAGTAAAGTAAAGGTAAAATTAAAGTATAGTAAAAGTATAAAAACTATGTATGTATAATACGCGTATAAATATATATAATATTAATTTAAATCGTTATATATATTTAATGAAATAAAATATAAATATCGTTATATTTATTATACTGGTTAAGTAATGAGTTGTCAAAAGTGATTCTAGATATTTATAAAAGTTATATACGTTTTAATAATAAAGTTCTTTTTAAACTGAAAACGTTTTTGTACGTTTGAAAATAGATTAATAGAATATTATGGAAACCAATTCTCCACTAGCTTTTGTCTAACTTTCGTAAATGACACTTTTTATTTTTATTTATAAATAACTTTACAAATTATTCTGAATATCGTTAAGAGGAATAGATTTTCTCAAATCATAGTGGACCTCTCAACAGAGACTTGTAATCATAATTCAATGTTTCTGATAATTCAATCATTTAATATATTTTTTTAATTTCGTCGATAATCATATTGAAACAAATACGTTCATATAAAGCATTATACGTTTAAATACTTTGTTGACATTTTCAATTTATAACATATACACATATACATACATATTCATATATGTTCATTTAATGGTTCGTGAATCATTGGAATTTGGTCGAGGTTTAAATGAATGTATAAACATAGTTTAAAATCCTTGAGATTTAACTTAACAAACATTGCTTATCATGTCAGAATAATATAAAGATAAAGTTTAAATTTAGTCGGAAATTTCTGAGTCGTCACAGTACCTACCCGTTAAAGAAATTTCGTCCCCGAAATTTGATAGAGGTCGTTATGGCTAACAATGAGAATGTTATTATGACGTAACGATTATGAAGTTTTATCATGTCTAAGAAGTATGGATAAAATAATTCGATTACTCGAAGCGTATGAGGGAAGTTATCATAAATGAAGGAAATAAAAATATAGTGATTCGTCATATCTTTTGACGTCATCACAATTGATCTCCGAATTTAAAGAAAATCTTTGTAATCTATGTTGGATTTGATGTTCGGTGATTAAGGAGATTATGATTCTCTTCAAATTAATACGATAATCCATCTTGATTTCTCTGTCGGGTATTTCACTATAAATCCACCTCCTTCGTTTCCTTACAACTCACACCTTCTATTCTTTCTCCCTCAACTCATATTTTAAAGTATTTGTCAATATGCTTTATCCAGTACTGATTCTCGATATACTCCTCACTTTCATATCTGTCATTCTTCTTTTTCATCTGCCTCCGGAAGAATCTATTTACTTCTACTATACTCTCGGTTTTATAGTGTTTTTAGTTCTTCCGTGTCTTTATATTGCTATATGCATCGATATATACGGTTTATAATTTTTGGGTGGTTGTTGGGTTTTATATCTTCCCTTATATTTCAAAGCCCCTGCTTTTGTCTTCTATAATCATTGACATCCATAGTTAATGCTCCCTTCTATTTGCTGCGATTTATACTCCAATTTCTATTTTGGAGTTTTGTCCTTTCGTTTCTTCTTCTTGCGATTAAGCAACGTTTGTAATGGTCCAGTATTCGCAGATATGAATTTCAGAATGAACATAGTTAATGTTCTAAGAAGAAAATGGTAATGGCACGATCTTGATTTGTTAATTTACCAGAATACCCTGAAAAGACCGAATCATCAAGAAAATATATTCTTGATATTTTTAGAGATTAAATAGAATACAAGAGTCGTGTAACATGGAACATGATGACGGCATGGTCTGTGAATCGTCATGTCCCATTAGAAACTCAGCATGACTTACTGTAATATAATCACGTTGATCAAGTGTCATTATATTATACTAACTCATGCTTCAGTTCCCAACACTACTTCAAAACATTCATAATTTAAACTCGAAAGTTTATAGAATATAGAAACTAATAGTTTCTTATATGATGTAACACTGATAGCGCAAAGAGATAAATGACTTCAGATAAGATTAGTTGTGAAAATATCTTCAGAAATATCGCGGATATTTATAATGAAAGATATGATAATATCTTAGAATTTCTAATATTGATGGATGATGATGAAGATTTGTCTGTAAAGGTTTAGAATAAAGAGTAAGGTATTCATTAATGACTTTAGCAGGCACTGAATCATTTGGATTCTTTGAAGGCAGAGTTAGTCTTTGTGATTTGTCCACAGCCTCCTTCATAGTCTGTTCAATCCGTTTTCCAGTTCCAAACCTTCTCTTTTTCTCAGCTTTACCACCTTACTATTCTTTGTCATCAAACTTTTTACTGTTAAGATCGTTTACAGTTTTTGATGCTTCGTCAGCATTTCAAGAACTAGTTTACAGTTCAAAATATTTTTCAGAACTTCACATTCAAAGTATGTAAGTCCAGGAGATAGACGTTTTACGTAGACATATAACTGTTGGCGTAGACATGCTGCGAGATTTCAAAATACTGGTTACTGTTTTTCGATGATTCGTATGACAATTCTCGTTACAAGATGCAAATGAGTAAATGATGTGATTTCAATAAATATAATGATTTTTCGAAAAGTCAAAGATAATTGAAGTTGTTGGTAAGTTTATTGCTAAGGTGGCGAGATATGAAAGTTCCCCAGTAACGATGACGAAAGGGCAACGTATCTATCGAGGTTATAATAAGACTAGTCCGACTGAAAAGTCGAAGTTGACTTGCTGGAGCTGTGACAAAACTGTCTACTTTGAAAAGGAATTGAAAAGTCATTTTAGCTAATAAATGCCAAAGGGTCTGACACGGATACGCGTTGAACTATGACTTTGGCTTCGAGAGCTTTTTAGGTACCTAAATGTGGGTAATATGTGGTTGGATCATCATCTCGATTGTTCATTGTTTGAAGTGTCTTCGAAAACTTCGAAGAGTTTGAACACAGTTTGTAATCGTTAATATACATATGATGTTCTAACATAGTTTTGAAGTCAAAGTATAGCTTTGAAAGATGTAGGAATCTAAGAGTGATGTCTTCTGTTAAATCATGACTTGGATTTTGATTTGTCAAAATCAGAATGCGTAATAAAATTTGGGTGAGAATGGTTGTTTTGATTACTATACAAGAATGTATATTGTTGTGAGATTTTGGGAGTATAGTTGATGATTTGCTTAATCAGATTCGAAAAATGTAACATATTAATTGTGAATTTATATATCTCTCGGGTATTACCTACCCGTTAAAAAAAAAATTCACAATTAATATTTTGTACAACAGAATTTTATTACAGTCTTTATGAAAATATATATGTGCATATTTTCTTCAGATGTAACATAGATTTAATGAGTTAATATTAAATTAAACTCATTTGATTTACGGTTGAAACTAGAACTGAATAATCCCTAAAGACTTTAGAAATTACATAACTTTTACGGAGTATTTATTCAATAAAATTGAAATTATGAATTAATACTTCGTTATTTGTTGGTGTTTGTAACCCGTGCACCATATTCTCTAAAGCCACTACTCGAGCGCGAAGCGCGTTGACTTCTTCTATTACACCGGGGTGATTGTCGGTTTGGACGAGCGGATAAATAAAATCTAGAATTTGATGTAGTATATAATCGTGACGAGATACTCTGGAAATAAGAGAGAAAATGGTGTTTCGGACCGGTTCGCCGGTAAGTGCTTCAGGTTCATCGCCAAGAGGGCAATGTGGTGGATGGAAGGGATCACCTTCTTCTTGTCTCCAATTATTGAGGAGGCTACGAACCTATCCCCAATTTATCCAGAATAGATGATGGCTAATTGGTTGATCCATTCCGGTCACACTGCTTTCGGAGCTTGAGTGGGATTCCATATCGGAATTCGAGGGACTTGAACTAATGACGAATTCCATTTCGTTCGATTGAATAAAGGATTTTTCGATATGAAATGATTTTTCAGCTATCGGGTGGTATTCTAATTACATAGAATATCTATATATATAGCGCAAAAGATTTCGTAGATTACGGAGGAATTTACGGGATATGTCAGACAAAGTTTACAGTAACAGATACGCTAAGATATAGATTAGCATATACGCTAAGATATGATTTTTGTCTATACACTATTCATGCAATCAATGCAGTAAGACGTGTCTAGACTAAGAATGATAAGCAGGCAATTTCTGACAAAAATGATAAGCAAAACTTTTGACATGCAGACACGGCCGAAGTCCAGGCTCACTAATGCATCCTAACGACTATCAGTTAGACACACTAATGCAGACCTGGTTCGCTAAGACCACCGCTCTGATACCAACTGAAAGGACCCGTTCATATACATTATAAACGATTCACAATAGTTGATTACATCGCGAGGTATTTGACCTCTATATGATACATTTTACACACATTGCATTCGTTTTTAAAAGACAAACTTTCTTTACAATGAAAGTTGATGGCATGCACACCATTTCATAATACATCCAACTATAATTGACATAATAATAATCTTGATGAACTCAATGACTCGAATGCAACGTCTTTCAAAATATGCCATGAATGACTCCAAGTAATATCCTTAAAATGAGCTAATGCACAGCGGAAGATTTCTTTAATACCTGAGAATAAACATGCTTTAAAGTGTCAACCAAAAGGTTGGTGAGTTCATAGGTTTATCATAACAATCATTTCAATATATTAATAGACCACAAGATTTCTGTTTATAAATATATGTACACTCGCAAGTGTATAAAAGTATTCTATAAGTTGTAGGCACCCGGTAACAAGCCTTAACGTTCATGTTTTACCCTCTGAAGTACACCAGATCAGGTGTGTTTAAAATAACCTCGAAGTACTAAAGCATCCCATAGTCAGGATGGGGTTTGTCAGGCCCAATAGATCTATCTTTAGGATTCGCGCCTACCGTACATAGACAAGTAGTTTAATGTTACCAAGCTAAGGGTATATTTCTGGTTTAAACCCACGTAGAATTAGTTTTAGTACTTGTGCCTATTTCGTAAAACATTTATAAAAACAGCGCATGTATTCCCAGTCCCAAAAATATATATAAAAGGGAGCAAATGAAACTCACCATACTGTATTTCGTAGTAAAAATACATATAACGTCATTTAACAAGTGCAAGGTTGGCCTCGAATTCACGAACCTATATTAATTATATATATTTATATGTTGGTCAATATTTGTCGAACAATTTTTGGTCAAGTCATAGTGTACCACAATCCTAATGCTCGAGACTAATATGCAAAAGTCAACAAAAGTCAACTTAACCCAAAATGACTTCTAAAATTTTACGTGTTTATTATATAACTTAACTATAGTCGTTTTATATATTTAAATATATTTATTATATTTAATAATAATAAAAGTCATTTATTAATAAAAATTTATATTAACGTTTATATATGATAAAATATACTTTTATATATCTTAAGTAGTAAAATTTATAAAGTTCACTTAATATCGTAAAACTATAGTGGTAAGTATTATTAATGTAATTATATTACGCGTGGTGAAAAATATCTTTGTATCCCCTATTTATTTGATAAAATAATATTGATCATAATAATAATAAGTAAAAGTTGTATTATTTTGTAATAATAATTATTATTATTCTATAAAAAATAACAATATTTATATTTACTAAAAATGGTATTATGATAAATTGATAATACTAACATAATAGTAATAATGATATTTTATAATAACAATGATATTTCTATTAAAATAATAACGAAGATAGTAATAATAATCATTTTAACAATAATACTAAAATTCAGTTGACTATAACTTCTAATCCGTTCATCGAAACCATTCGATATCTAAATGAAAAGTTCTTAATTTTTCGCTAGCTTTCCAATGACATGCATATCATATACCCTATCTCAGTAGCATATGTATCTAATTCAGGATTCAACAAACCTATCTAAGGATAATATTGAATGTACAAGCATGCATAATCCTATATACTCGAGCACTAGTCAGGGATACACTATTGATATATAAAAGTTAAGTTATGAGTGCTCACGTATCATATTGAGATTCAATATTGCAGGAAAGTACGTAGACGCAACGGAGATGATAAACACTAGATTGACCTCACGAGCATACCCATGAACCATACCCATCACATCCATAGCTATAACCCATAATTTCCTTAGCTTCGGCTCATTCAAAAAAACTATTTTGAAATCACTCGGACATCACTCCGTCGTAATATTTTATGTATACTAATAATATCTTGAAATAATACAGAGCAAATATATATATATATATATATATATATATATATATATATATATATATATATATATATATATATATATATATATATGTAGATATATATATATATGTGTGTGTGTGTGTGTGTGTGTGTAAATCGATTGAGAGAGTTTAGAGAAATATATTTTCAAGTTTCTATGAAATAATGAAACCTATTGAATTCTATTTATAATAGATTTTTGAATTATTAAAGTAAATTATTAAAGTATGAATTATTAAAGTATGAATTATTAAAGTGAATTATTAAAGTATGAATTATTAAAGTGAATTATTAAAGTATGAATTATTAAAGTGAATTATTAAAGTATGAATTATTAAAGTGAATTATTAAAGTATGAATTATTAAAGTTAAAGTAAAGTAAGAGTAAAGTAAAGGTAAAATTAAAGTATAGTAAAAGTATAAAAACTATGTATGTATAATACGCGTATAAATATATATAATATTAATTTAAATCGTTATATATATTTAATGAAATAAAATATAAATATCGTTATATTTATTATACTGGTTAAGTAATGAGTTGTCAAAAGTAATTCTAGATATTTATAAAAGTTATATACATTTTAATAATAAAGTTCTTTTTAAACTGAAAACGTTTTTGTACGTTTGAAAATAGATTAATAGAATATTATGGAAACCAATTCTCCACTAGCTTTTGTCTAACTTTCGTAAATGACACTTTTTATTTTTATTTATAAATAACTTTACAAATTATTCTGAATATCGTTAAGAGGAATAGATTTTCTCAAATCATAGTGGACCTCTCAACAGAGACTTGTAATCATAATTCAATGTTTCTGATAATTCAATCATTTAATATATTTTTTTTAATTTCGTCGATAATCATATTGAAACAAATACGTTCATATAAAGCATTATACATTTAAATACTTTGTTGACATTTTCAATTTATAACATATACACATATACATACATATTCATATATGTTCATTTAATGGTTCGTGAATCATTGGAATTTGGTCAAGGTTTAAATGAATGTATAAACAAAGTTTAAAATCCTTGAGATTTAACTTAACAAACATTGCTTATCGTGTCAGAATAATATAAAGATAAAGTTTAAATTTAGTCGGAAATTTCCGAGTCATCACAGTTTCAGTATTTCTGATATTAACCTATCCGAAATATTTATAACCTGTTTTCTATTCTCATCATCTTCTTCACATTAAAACTGAAACAAACTCACTCTCCATAACATAACTGTGAAATACAGATTGAATAAAGACTTAGATTTATAATTACAAACGTCCTATGCTATTAATCTTAGATTAACAGAAGAAAGAGAAAGAAAAAAAAATTAAGAAAAAAGAATCTGCTGTGTTCGACGCTGTACACAAAAAAAAAATTTGATTTCTCAAACGAGAACGTTTTGGGTAAAACTTTCAACACAAAATAAGTTTTATAATATTCATATAAACTTCCCAAGTCGTTAATTGGATTTGAAATTCAACAGATAACGTTAATTTGATCGATGAACACTGTTTTGACTTTTTGATAATAAAGTTTGACTCCCAAAATTAGAATTCAATTCGATGAATTGAACTCTGAAACTTTACAGGAATTTTACATATACAATTCCTAACAAAACCTCGTTATTACATTTTGGAATTTGTTTCGAATTCGATCGAGTTGAAAAAGAGAAATAAAACAGAGGTGCCGTGCAGTTTTCTTAAAAAATAGATTTTTATTTTTGTTGTTTTCATCCTGATTGCACTAGAGGAGTATTATTTAGATATTACTGATATGATTACAGTTAATGTACTAAATCATCATTTATTTGCTAGCTTAATTGGTACGATCATATTAATTAAATAAGAAAGATATTAGAAAAACTCCAATTTCCTTTAACAGCTTTTGTTAGTTTGTGATAAAATTGGGAATCAAATTGTAGTGGATTTAGACAGGAAACAACTTGACTACAGTTTGAGAATGATGGACACTGATTACGATTCCTATTTTTATTTATATGTGTAAAGTGTAATTATATAAATTTATATGTATTTATATATAGTGTAAAACTGTATTTTCATATTATACAGAGTATATCTGTGTTTAAACTTTATATTATATTAAATTCCATAAAATAAATTACTGATAATAGATTTATTAATAGCACACATTAATATTATTAATTTATAATAAGTATACTAATAATAATAATAATTGTATTAATTATAATGTTATCAAGATTCACACTAATAATAATAAGAATAATAGTAATGATAATAATATTTTTAGTGATACTATTAATAACACTACTTAATATTGTTAATTGTTATTGTTAATGATAATAATAGTACATATAATAATAATAATGACTTTATTGATTATCATATCATAATTTCACTATTAATTATATTAATAATGTTATTAATAATGATAATAATAATATTAGTAACAATAATATTATATCAATCTAAATGTATCAAATTTCATATCTTTATATTATATATAGTAATAGTATTAATATTGATATTAATACTTATATTGATTTTTAATAAAAGTAGTGATAATATTAATATAGCAATTATAATTTATCTTGTAAGTAAGTTTAATTTATTAACTATGTGATATTTGTTTACTATCTAATATATAATAACACCTATTGATTATTTAATTTTTATATATTTTATATATTTATATCACAATGTACATATAATATTAATCATGTATAAAATCGTAAATATTTATATATGAATTTAATTAATAACAACATTATTATCTTGCATAATATTTTACATAACTGATTCTAATGTTTTAGTTATATCTTATTATTTCCAGTTATTATATATATATATATATATATATATATATATATATATATATATATATATATATATATATATATATATATACTTTTGTTATGTTATATTATATGTACACATTTATTTACATACAATTGTTCGTGAATCGTCGGGCGCAGTCTAAAGGATATTGCATAAATGAAACATTTCAAAATATTCGAGATCCAACATTACAGACTTTACTTATCATGTCGAAATCACTTAAAGATTAAGTTTAAAATTTGATCGGAAATTCCCGGTGAAATGTCCCGTTCTTATTGATTAAAAACGTTCCATATTAATTGATTTCGTTGCGAGGTTTTGACCTCTATATGAGACGTTTTTCAAAGACTGCATTCATTTTAAAACAAACCATAACCTTTATTTCATCAATAAAGGTTTAAAAAAAACTTTACGTAGATTATCAAATAATGATAATCTAAAATATCCTGTTTACACACGACCATTACATAATGGTTTACAATACAAATATGTTACAACAAAATAAGTTTCTTGAATGCAGTTTTTACACAATATCATACAAGCATGGACTCCAAATCTCGTCCTTATTTAAGTATGCGAGAGCGGAAGCTCTTAATAATCACCTGAGAATAAACATGCTTAAAACGTCAACAAAAATGTTGGTGAGTTATAGGTTTAACCTATATATATCAAATCATAATAATAGACCACAAGATTTCATATTTCAATACACATCCCATACATAGAGATAAAAATCATTCATATGGTGAACACCTGGTAACCGACATTAACAAGATGCATATATAAGAATATCCCCATTATTCCGGGACACCCTTCGGATATGATATAAATTTCGAAGTACTAAAGCATCCGGTACTTTGGATGGGGTTTGTTAGACCCAATAGATCTATCTTTAGGATTCGCGTCAATTAGGGTGTCTGTTCCCTAATTCTTAGATTACCAGACTTAATAAAAAGGGGCATATTCGATTTCGATAATTCAACCATAGAATGTAGTTTCACGTACTTGTGTCTATTTTGTAAATCATTTATAAAACCTGCATGTATTCTCATCCCAAAAATATTAGATTTTAAAAGTGGGACTATAACTCACTTTCACAGATTTTTACTTCGTCGGGAAGTAAGACTTGGCCACTGGTTGATTCACGAACCTATAACAATATATACATATATATCAAAGTTTGTTCAAAATATATTTACAACACTTTTAATATATTTTAATGTTTTAAGTTTATTAAGTCAGCTGTCCTCGTTAGTAACCTACAACTAGTTGTCCACAGTTAGATGTACAGAAATAAATCAATAAATATTATCTTGAATCAATCCACGACCCAGTGTATACGTATCTCAGTATTGATCACAACTCAAACTATATATATTTTGGAATCAACCTCAACCCTGTATAGCTAACTCCAACATTCACATATAGAGTGTTTATGGTTGTTCCGGAATATATATAGATGTGTCGACATGATAGATCGAAACATTGTATACGTGTCTATGGTATCTCAAGATTACATAATATACAATACAAGTTGATTAAGTTATGTTTGGAATAGATTTGTTACCAATTTTCACGTAGCTAAAATGAGAAAAATTATCCAATCTTGTTTTACCCATAACTTCTTCATTTTAAATCCATTTTGAGTGAATCAAATTGCTATGGTTTCATATTGAAATCTATTTTATGAATCTAAACAGAAAAAGTATAGGTTTATAGTCAGAAAAATAAGTTACAAGTCGTTTTTGTAAAGGTAGTCATTTCAGTCGAAAGAACGACGTCTAGATGACCATTTTAGAAAACATACTTTCACTTTGAGTTTAACCATAATTTTTGGATATAGTTTCATGTTCATAATAAAAATCATTTTCTCAGAATAACAACTTTTAAATTAAAGTTTATCATAGTTTTTAATTAACTAACCCAAAACAGCCCGCGGTGTTACTACGACGGCGTAAATCCAGTTTTACGGTGTTTTTCGTGTTTCCAGGTTTTAAATCATTAAGTTAGCATATCATATAGATATAGAACATGTGTTTAGTTTATTTTAAAAGTCAAGTTAGAAGGATTAACTTTTGTTTGCGAACAAGTTTAGAATTAACTAAACTATGTTCTAGTGATTACAAGTTTAAACCTTCGAATAAGATAGCTTTATATGTATGAATCGAATGATGTTATGAACATCATTACTACCTTAAGTTCCTTGGATAAACCTACTGGAAAAGAAAAAAATGGATCTAGCTTCAACGGATCCTTGGATGGCTCGAAGTTCTTGAAGCAGAATCATGACACGAAAACAAGTTCAAGTAAGATCATCACGTGAAATAAGATTGTTATAGTTATAGAAATTGAACCAAAGTTTGAATATGATTATTACCTTGTATTAGAATGATAGCCTACTGTAAGAAACAAAGATTTCTTGAGGTTGGATGATCACCTTACAAGATTGGAAGTGAGCTAGCAAACTTGAAAGTATTCTTGATTTTATGTAACTAGAACTTGTAGAATATATGAAGAACACTTAGAACTTGAAGATAGAACTTGAGAGAGATCAATTAGATGAATAAAATTGAAGAATGAAAGTGTTTGTAGGTGTTTTTGGTCGTTGGTATATGGATTAGATATAAAGGATATGTAATTTTGTTTTCATGTAAATAAGTCATGAATGATTACTCATATTTTTGTAATTTTATGAGATATTTCATGCTAGTTGCCAAATGATGGTTCCCACATGTGTTAGGTGACTCACATGGGCTACTAAGAGCTGATCATTGGAGTGTATATACCAATAGTACATACATCTAAAAGCTGTGTATTGTACGAGTACGAATACGGGTGCATACGAGTAGAATTGTTGATGAAACTGAACGAGGATGTAATTGTAAGCATTTTTGTTAAGTAGAAGTATTTTGATAAGTGTATTGAAGTCTTTCAAAAATGTATAAATACATATTAAAACACTACATGTATATACATTTTAACTGAGTCGTTAAGTCATCGTTAGTCGTTACATGTAAGTGTTGTTTTGAAACCTTTAGGTTAACGATCTTGTCAAATGTTGTTAACCCAATGTTTATAATATCAAATGAGATTTTAAATTATTATATTATCATGATATTATCATGTATGAATATCTCTTAATATGATATATATACATTAAATGTCTTTACAACGATAATCGTTACATATATGTCTCGTTTAAAAATCATTAAGTTAGTAGTCTTGTTTTTACATATGTAGTTCATTGTTAATATACTTAATGATATGTTTACTTATCATAGTATCATGTTAACTATATATATATCCATATATATGTCATCATATAGTTTTTACAAGTTTTAACGTTCGTGAATCACCGGTCAACTTGGGTGGTCAATTGTCTATATGAAACATATTTCAATTAATCAAGTCTTAACAAGTTTGATTGCTTAACATGTTGGAAACATTTAATCATGTAAATATCAATCTCAATTAATATATATAAACATGGAAAAGTTCGGGTCACTACAGTACCTACCCGTTAAATAAATTTCGTCCCGAATTTTTAAGTTGTTGAAGGTGTTGACGAATCTTCTGGAAATAGATGCGGCTATTTCTTCTTCATCTGATCTTCACGCTCCCAGGTGAACTCAGGTCCTCTACGAGCATTCCATCGAACCTTAACAATTGGTATCTTGTTTTGCTTAAGTCTTTTAACCTCACGATCCATTATTTCGACGGGTTCTTCGATGAATTGAAGTTTTTCGTTGATTTGGATTTCATCTAACGGAATAGTGAGATCTTCTTTAGCAAAACATTTCTTCAAATTCAAGACGTGGAAAGTGTTATGTACAGCCGCGAGTTGTTGAGGTAACTCAAGTCGGTAAGCTACTGGTCCGACACGATCAATAATCTTGTATGGATTAGATATAAAGGATATGTAATTTTGTTTTCATGTAAATAAGTCATGAATGATTACTCATATTTTTGTAATTTTATGAGATATTTCATGCTAGTTGCCAAATGATGGTTCCCACATGTGTTAGGTGACTCACATGGGCTACTAAGAGCTGATCATTGGAGTGTATATACCAATAGTACATACATCTAAAAGCTGTGTATTGTACGAGTACGAATACGGGTGCATACGAGTAGAATTGTTGATGAAACTGAACGAGGATGTAATTGTAAGCATTTTTGTTAAGTAGAAGTATTTTGATAAGTGTATTGAAGTCTTTCAAAAGTGTATAAATACATATTAAAACACTACATGTATATACATTTTAACTGAGTCGTTAAGTCATCGTTAGTCGTTACATGTAAGTGTTGTTTTGAAACCTTTAGGTTAACGATCTTGTTAAATTAAGAAAAAAAGAATCTGCTGTGTTCGACGTTGTACACAAAAAAAAATTTGATTTCTCAAATGAGAACGTTTTGGGTAAAACTTTCAACACAAAATAAGTTTTATAATATTCATATAAACTTCCCAAGTCGTTAATTGGATTTGAAATTCAACAGATAACGTTAATTTGATCGATGAACACTGTTTTGACTTTTTGACTCCCAAAATTAGAATTCAATTCGATGAATTGAACTCTGAAACTTTATAGGAAGTTTACATATACAATTCCTAACAAAACCTCATTATTACATTTTGGAATTTGTTTCGAATTCGATCGAGTTGAAAAAGAGAAATAAAACAGAGGTGCCGTGCAGTTTTCTTAAAAAATAGATTTTGATTTTTGTTGTTTTCATCCTGATTGCACTAGAGGAGCATTATTTAGATATTACTGATATGATTACAATTAATGTACTAAATCATCATTTGTTTGCTAGCTTAATTGGTACGATCATATTAATTAAATAAGAAAGATATTAGAAAAACTCCAATCTCCTTTAACAGCTTTTGTTAGTTTGTGATAAAATTGGGAATCAAATTGTAGTGGATTTAGACAGGAAACAACTTGACTACAGTTTGAGAATGATGGACACTGATTACGATTCCTATTTTTATTTATATGTGTAAAGTGTAATTATATAAATTTATATGTATTTATATATAGTGTAAAACTATATTTTCATATTATACAGAGTATATCTGTGTTTAAACTTTATATTACATTAAATTCCATAAAATAAATTACTGATAATAGATTTATTAATAACACACATTAATATTATTAATTTATAATAAGTATACTAATAATAATAATAATTTTATTAATTATAATGTTATCAAGATTCACACTAATAATAATAAGAATAATAGTAATGATAATAATATTTTTAGTGATACTATTAATAACACTACTTAATATTGTTAATTGTTAATGATAATAATAGTACATATAATAATAATAATGACTTTATTGATTATCATATCATAATTTCACTATTAATTATATTAATAATGTTATTAATAATGATAATAATAATATTAGTAACAATAATATTATATCAATTTAAATGTATCAAATTTCATATCTTTATATTATATATAGTAATAGTATTAATATTGATATTAATACTTATATTGATTTTTAATAAAAGTAGTGATAATATTAATATAGCAATTATAATTTATCTTGTAAGTAAGTTTAATTTATTAACCATGTGATATTTGTTTACTATCTAATATATAATAACACCTATTGATTATTTAATTTTTATATATTTTATATATTTATATCACAATGTACATATAATATTAATCATGTATAAAATTGTAAATATTTATATATGAATTTAATTAATAACAACATTATTATCTTGCATAATATTTTACATAACTGATTCTAATGTTTTAGTTATATCTTATTATTTCCAGTTAATATATATATATATATATATATATATATATATATATATATATATATATATATATATATATATATATATATATATATATATATATATATATATACTTTTGTTATGTTATATTATATGTACACATTTATGTACATACAATTGTTCGTGAATCGTCGGGCGCAGTCTAAAGGATATTGCATAAATGAAACATTTCAAAATATTCGAGATCCAACATTACAGACTTTACTTATCATGTCGAAATCACTTAAAGATTAAGTTTAAAATTTGATCGGAAATTCCCGGGTCATCACAGTACCTACCCGTTAGCGAAATTTCGTCCCGAAATTTGAGTGAGGTGGTCATGGCTAACAAATAAAATGTTTTCATGACGAATATGAGTTGATAACTAGAGTTTTATCATCGCTAAGTAATTGAATAGAATAATTAAATCACTCGGAGCGTATGAAAGAAGCTATCGCAAAAGATTTGAATAGAGATTCGCCTTAGCTTTTGACGTAGTCAGGGTTGAATTTAGAAATTAAGGTATATCTTAACTTTTGATGTTGTCTTGGTTGAATTTAGAAAAAAAAAGTGCGTCTTGACTTTTGACGTGGTCATTGTTAAATTCCGGAATTCAAGGGATTTAAAGAAAATCTTCGAAATCTATAAAATTTGATTCTTCGGAAATTAAGGAAATTAAGATCTCTCTAATTAAATGCAGAGATCTTTCTTGCTTCCTCTATCAGACATTTTACTATAAATTAACTTTTCCCGTTCCATTACTTTTACCATTCCTATACTCAATTCCCAATTTCAAAAGATTGTGAAAATGCTTAATCCAGTTCTGATCCTTGTCCTTGTCCTGACTATCGTAACAATCATTTTCCTTTTCCAACTTCCACCAGAGGAATCTGTTTTCTTCTATTTTGCCATTGGGGTTATAATACTTATAATTCTCCCGTGTCTTTATGTTGCAATAACATCGATATACACGATTTGTAATTTATGTGTTGTTATCGGACTTTATATTCTCCATTATATTTCAATGTCCCTATTCCTGTCTCCTATAATCACTGTCATCCACAGTTAATACTCCCTCCTATTTGCTGCGATTTATACCCCAATTTCTATTTCGGAGCTTTGTCCCTCCGTTTCTTCTTCTTGCGATTGGGCATCTCTTGTATTGGTCCAAAATTCACAGATATAAGTTTCAGAATGAACATTGTTAATATCCTAAGAAAGAAACAATAATAGCACAATTTAACTTGTCAAATTACCAGAATTCAAGGAAAGATAGGACTATCAAGAAAAATATTGTGTTGATATGTTTATAGATTAGATAGAATGTAAGAGTCGTGTAACATGGCACATGATGACGTTATAATCTGTGAATCATCACGTTCCATTAGAAACTCAGCATGAATTACTGTAATATAATCACGTTGATCAAGTGTCATTATATTATACTAACTCATGCTTCAGTTCCTAACATTACTTCAATAACATTCATATTTTAAGATCGAAAGTTTACAGAATATAGGAACTAACAGTTTCTATATGATGTAACACTGATAGCATGAAGAGATTAACGATTTCAGATAAGAATAGTTATGAAAATATCTTCAGAAATATGGAGGATATTTATAATGAAAGATACGATAATATCTTTGAATATCTAAGACCAGAGGATGATAGAAACTATTGCCTGCAAGGGTTTAGAGTAAGGAGCAAGATATTCACTAAAGACTTTTTAGCAGACATTGAATCATTTGGATTCTTTGAAGTCAAACTTATTCTTTGTGATTTGTCCACGGCTTTCTTCATAGTTTCGCATAATCTGCTTTTCGGTACTAAATTTTCTATTGAATGTTTCCAATATAATGATACACAGGAAGCACGAAGAGGTATAAAATTTCGGACGAGAATATTTATGAAAATATCCTCAGAAATATCGAAGATATTGATGATAATATTTTGAAATTTCTAAGTTCGATGGTTGATGGAGAAAGATTTTCCACAAGATTTTAACATGACTTCGGAGCAAGATATTCACTAAAGACTTCAACGGATCCAGAATTACCGGAATCCTTTGAATATAGGGTTTGGTCCTTGTATTTGTCCTTGGTCTTCTTCATGGGTAGTTCAATCTGTTTTTCAATACCCAATTTTCTATCGAGCGTTCCTAACACTCCTTTCTTTATTATCAAACTTTTGGTCGTTTAGACCCTCTATCATTTTTCTGTTTCCTCTGCATTTAATGCTATGATATCTGAATCATCGGTTATTAATCCGAGGTGGTTTCAGGAAAATTGTGTTTTTAGACGATTAAACGCTGATGGTAATATAGTGGAATATGAAAGGTTCCCTGGTAACAATAAAAGAGCACGCGTATATATCAACGTTATAATAAGGCTGTTTCGTACGAAAAGTCGAAGTTGACTTGCTGGAGCTGTGACAAAATTGGCTAATTTTAAAAAGGGATCGCAAAGTTATTTTTGCTAATAAATGCCAAAGGATCTGACGCGGCTACGTGTTGAACTTTTACTCAATTGCCGAGAGTTTCTCAGGAGCATAACTATATGCATAAATCTTTCCTTTCGTAGATGAAGTGCGGTTGATTCATCCTACCGATTGAGGTGTTTTCAAGAATCATGAAAGGTTTGAACGCATATTGTAATCGTCAAGATACAAATGAGGTTTAAGATGAGATCAAGTGGTAACTTGAAGAATTGTTTAGTTTCATATGTTATAATCAATATTTTAATTCATTTTTAATTGTCCAATCTTATTAGTCCACAGTCGATAGTCCACAGTTGACAGTCCAATAATTCATATATAGTTTAATATATAATATTCGAACTAATTAATGCGTGTCGTGACCCGTATACGTCTCAGACTCGATCACAACTCAAACTATATATATTATTGTAGAATCAACCTCAACCCTGTATAGAGAACTCGATCATTACTGCATATAGAGTGTCTATGGTGATTCCAAATAATATATATAGATGCGTCGATATGATATGTCAAAACCTTGTATACGTGTCCCGATATTTAAAGTGCGTAAAATAAATAACAGAAATTAAATGACAATAAATTAAATGCGTAAAGTAAATGATGAAAAATAAAATTACGAGAATGTAAATTGCGATAATTAAATTGCGATAATATAAAATGTAATCAGTTAGCTAGGAACAATTAGCTAGGAACAGTTAGCGTGGATTCTTAATAAAATTTCTCATAGTTAATTTGTTTGTTTCTAACAAATTTTATTTTGTCTAATGTTTTCTTCATTATGCCACTTGTTGGATTCTGATAGGACAAAATCCAAATATGAAATTGTATGAAAATGGTTATTCTGTGATGAACAGATTCGTATAGCTGTGGTTGCAAGTAGGATAGTAAATGACTGTTGAATCAGATTCGAAGAATGTACAGTGTAGTTTATTAATGTGAAACCTAAATATTCCTCGGGTATTACCTACCCGTTAAAATATTTTCACCATTAACAGTTTGTACAAAAGAATTTTTAATTACAATCTTTATGAAAACATATATACATATATATTTTCTTCAGATGCAATCATGGATTTAATGAGTTAATATGATATTAACACATCTGATTTACCGTTAGAACAAGATTACATAATTTCTAAAACATTAGAGATTACATAATCGCCATGAAGAACGAAGGCAATTGATGTAGAACGATACGTAGAACGATGATTATACTCGAGGTACAGAATGAGATGTTGAGGCATGGATTGTTGAAACTTGGGTTGTTGGTGGTACTGTTGCCGTTAGTGCTGAGGCTGGTGACGTTACTGGTGTTGGTGATACTGCGGGTGCTTGTAAATTGTGTACCGTGCTCTCTAAAGTTAATACTCGAGCTTGGAGTTCTCTAACTTCTTATACTAACCCTGTTTGGTTATCAGTGTGAGGTAGAGGTCGGATATCTCCTCTATTTCCGTTAATGGTAGCCTCAAGACAAAAAATTCTTGCAAAAAGGGTATAAACGGTGTTGCGAACGGGTTCGTCGGTGAGCGGGTCGAGTACTCCAAGGTTAGGTGGTAGATTCGGTTCATGATATGGAGTACCTTCTTCCCTTCTCCATAGGGTGAGTATGTCGCGAACCCACCCCCATTTTCTCCAGTAATCGCGGTAGTTGATTGGTTGGTGTGCTCCTGTCACGCTGTCTTCGGAGTCAGAGGAACTTGTTCGATTCGTAGAGGCCATCTTACGCGATCTCAGGAAAGATTTTTTTGGTATGAAGAGTTTAGTGACAGCAATTGATAGTTGGATGGTATTCTCAATGCATAATTTGCATAGATATATATAGTACCAGGATCCCTTAAATTAAGGAGAAATTTACGAGAGATATCAGGCAAGGTCTACAGTAACCGATACGCTAAGATATGAATTGTCAGATACGCTAAGATATGAATTTTATCTATACACTATTCATGCAGTCAATGCAGTAAAACGTGTCTAGACTAAGAATAATGAGTAAGTGATTTCCTAAGGATGATAAGCAGATAATTTTCGACAAAAATAATAAGCAAAACTTTTGACATGCAGACACGGTCGAAGTCCAGACTCACTAATGCATCCTAAAAACTATCAGTTAGATATACTAATGCAGACCTAGTTCGCTAAGACCACCGCTCTGATACCAACTGAAAGGACCCGTCCTAATCCATCCGGACAAAGTCCATATCGATTATAAATGATTCACAACAGTTGATTACATCGCGAGGTACTTGACCTCTATATGATACATTTTACAAATATTGCATTCATTTTTGAAAAGAAAATCTTTCATTACATCGAAAGTTGACGGCATGCATACCATTTCATAATATATCTAACTATAATTGACTTAATAATAATCTTGATGAACTCAACGACTCGAATGCAACATCTTTTGAAATATGTCATGAATGACTCCAAGTAATATCTTTAAAATGAGCAAATGCACAACGGAAGATTTCTTTCGTACCTGAGAATAAACATGCTTTCAAGTGTCAACCAAAAGGTTGGTGAGTTCACTAGTTTAGCATAAATAATCATTTCATAATTTTAATAGACCACAAGATTTCATATTTCCATTTCTCATAAACATACGTCCCATGCATAGAGACAAAAATCATTCATATGGATTGAACACCTGGTAACCGACATTCACAATATGTATATAAGAATATCCCCATTATTCCGGGATCCTCCTTCGGACATGATATAAATTTCGAAGTACTAAAGCATCCGGTACTTTGGATGGGGCTTGTTGGGCCCGATAGATCTATCTTTAAGATTCGCGTCAATTAGGGTGTCTGTTCCCTAATTCTTAGATTACCAGACTTAATAAAAAGGGACATATTTGATTTTGATCATTCAACCATATAATGTAATTTTGATTACTTGTGTCTATTTCATAAAACAGTTATAAAAGTTGCGCATGTATTCTCAGCCCAAAAATATAAAGGGTAAAAAGGTAAATGAAACTCACAATACTGTATTTTGTAGTAAAAATACATATGACGTCATTGAACAACTGAACAATGCAGGGTTGGCCTCGGATTCACGAACCTATATCATTTGTATAATTATTAATATATAATTGTAGTCGAACAAATACATATATAATTTATTAGTTATATCCTTTTTATATTAATAATATATATATATATATATATATATATATATATATATATATATATATATATATATATATATATATATATATATATATATATATATATATATATATATATATATATATATATATATGTTTCATATATTCATTTTGTACATTAAAATATTAAATTTCGTTATGTTATATGTATTAAATATATTTATGTATATATATATATATAAGTATCATTTATTTGTTAAAAATAGTATTTAAAAAAAATAATATTTTAAGTGATAACAATAATAATAATGATAGTACTAATATTATTAATAATGATAATAGTATTAATAATTCTATAAATGATAATGTTAATGATAGTTTTTATAATAAATATCATATTAATGAATATATTAGTAGTTTTTAATAAAATGAATCATTTAATGGTAATGGTAACGAAAATAATAATTTTGATAATACTGACTCTTTTAATAATATTAATATCTTCATTAATAATGTCAACATGATAACAAAATGGTAATGGTAATAATAGTAATGGTAATTTTGTTAATACTAATAATTATAATTAATACAAATTCTAATATTCATGATAACAATAATAAGTTTTTATTACTTTCATAATACTAATAATAATAATAATAATCATAATCATAATAATAGTCATGATACATAAAATGATAAGATTACTACTAAGATTAATATGATTGCTACTTATAATAATAATAATGATAAATATTATATTACTTATACATGTGATGATAATAATGTTTATATCATTAATGATAACAATAATAATGATAACACTAACAATCATACAATAATAATAATAATAATAATAATAATAATAATAATAATAATAATAATAATAATAATAATAATAATAATAATA
This sequence comes from Rutidosis leptorrhynchoides, assembly GCF_046630445.1. NCBI lineage: Eukaryota > Viridiplantae > Streptophyta > Magnoliopsida > Asterales > Asteraceae > Rutidosis > Rutidosis leptorrhynchoides. Next base: position 36,590,183 of record NC_092334.1, read on the forward strand.
ATAATAATAATAATAGATAACAAAAGACTACCTCACAAGAATTTGTTCCAAAAATAAATGACAGTCGATGTCGCAAGGGTTCGAACCCTTGACCCTTCGTTAACCCAACACACCACTTTACCACTCGTCCGTTTCAGTATTTCTGATATTAACCTATCCAAAATATTTATAACCTGTTTTCTATTCTCATCATCTTCTTCACATTAAAACTGAAACAAACTCACTCTCCATAACATAACTGTGAAATACAGATTGAATAAAGACTTAGATTTATAATTACAAACGTCCTATGCTATTAATCTTAGATTAACAGAAGAAAGAGAAAGAAAAAAAAATTAAGAAAAAAGAATCTGCTGTGTTCGACGCTGTACACAAAAAAAAAATTGATTTCTCAAACGAGAACGTTTTGGGTAAAACTTTCAACACAAAATAAGTTTTATAATATTCATATAAACTTCCCAAGTTGTTAATTGGATTTGAAATTCAACAGATAACGTTAATTTGATCGATGAACACTGTTTTGACTTTTTGATAATAAAGTTTGACTCCCAAAATTAGAATTCAATTCGATGAATTGAACTCTGAAACTTTACAGGAAGTTTACATATACAATTCCTAACAAAACCTCGTTATTACATTTTGGAATTTGTTTCGAATTCGATCGAGTTGAAAAAGAGAAATAAAACAGAGGTGCCGTGCAGTTTTCTTAAAAAATAGATTTTGATTTTTGTTGTTTTCATCCTGATTGCACTAGAGGAGCATTATTTAGATATTACTGATATGATTACAGTTTATGTACTAAATCATCATTTGTTTGCTAGCTTAATTGGTACGATCATATTAATTAAATAAGAAAGATATTAGAAAAACTCCAATCTCCTTTAACAGCTTTTGTTAGTTTGTGATAAAATTGGGAATCAAATTGTAGTGGATTTAGACAGGAAACAACTTGACTACAGTTTGAGAATGATGGACACTGATTACGATTCCTATTTTTATTTATATGTGTAAAGTGTAATTATATAAATTTATATGTATTTATATATAGTGTAAAACTGTATTTTCACATTATACAGAGTATATCTGTGTTTAAACTTTATATTATATTAAATTCCATAAAATAAATTACTGATAATAGATTTATTAATAACACACATTAATATTATTAATTTATAATAAGTATACTAATAATAATAATAATTGTATTAATTATAATGTTATCAAGATTCACACTAATAATAATAAGAATAATAGTAATGATAATAATATTTTTAGTGATACTATTAATAACACTACTTAATATTGTTAATTGTTATTGTTAATGATAATAATAGTACATATAATAATAATAATGACTTTATTGATTATCATATCATAATTTCACTATTAATTATATTAATAATGTTATTAATAATGATAATAATAATATTAGTAACAATAATATTATATCAATTTAAATGTATCAAATTTCATATCTTTATATTATATATAGTAATAGTATTAATATTGATATTAATACTTATATTGATTTTTAATAAAAGTAGTGCTAATATTAATATAGCAATTATAATTTATCTTGTAAGTAAGTTTAATTTATTAACCATGTGATATTTGTTTACTATCTAATATATAATAACACCTATTGATTATTTAATTTTTATATATTTTATATATTTATATCACAATGTACATATAATATTAATCATGTATAAAATCGTAAATATTTATATATGAATTTAATTAATAACAACATTATTATCTTGCATAATATTTTACATAACTGATTCTAATGTTTTAGTTATATCTTATTATTTCCAGTTATTATATATATATATATATATATATATATATATATATATATATATATATATATATATATATATATATATATATATATATATATACTTTTGTTATGTTATATTATATGTACACATTTATTTACATACAATTGTTCGTGAATCGTCGGGCACATTCTAAAGGATATTGCATAAATGAAACATTTCAAAATATTCGAGATCCAACATTACAGACTTTACTTATCATGTCGAAATCACTTAAAGATTAAGTTTAAAATTTGATCGGAAATTCCCGGTGAAATGTCCCGTTCTTATTGATTAAAAACGTTCCATATTAATTGATTTCGTTGCGAGGTTTTGACCTCTATATGAGACGTTTTTCAAAGACTGCATTCATTTTAAAACAAACCATAACCTTTATTTCATCAATAAAGGTTTAAAAAAAACTTTACGTAGATTATCAAATAATGATAATCTAAAATATCCTGTTTACATACGACCATTACATAATGGTTTACAATACAAATATGTTACAACAAAATAAGTTTCTTGAATGCAGTTTTTACACAATATCATACAAGCATGGACTCCAAATCTCGTCCTTATTTAAGTATGCGAGAGTGGAAGCTCTTAATAATCACCTGAGAATAAACATGCTTAAAACGTCAACAAAAATGTTGGTGAGTTATAGGTTTAACCTATATATATCAAATCATAATAATAGACCACAAGATTTCATATTTCAATACACATCCCATACATAGAGATAAAAATCATTCATATGGTGAACACCTGGTAACCGACATTAACAAGATGCATATATAAGAATATCCCCATCATTCCGGGACACCCTTCGGATATGATATAAATTTCGAAGTACTAAAGCATCCGGTACTTTGGATGGGGTTTGTTAGACCCAATAGATCTATCTTTAGGATTCGCGTCAATTAGGGTGTCTGTTCCCTAATTCTTAGATTACCAGACTTAATAAAAAGGGGCATATTCGATTTCGATAATTCAACCATAGAATGTAGTTTCACGTACTTGTGTCTATTTTGTAAATCATTTATAAAACCTGCATGTATTCTCATCCCAAAAATATTAGATTTTAAAAGTGGGACTATAACTCACTTTCACAGATTTTTACTTCGTCGGGAAGTAAGACTTGGCCACTGGTTGATTCACGAACCTATAACAATATATATATATGTGACGACCCGGAAATTTTTGACTAAATTTAAACTTTATCTTTATATTATTCTGACACGATAAGCAATGTTTGATAAGTTAAATCTCAAGGATTTTAAACTATGTTTATACATTCATTTAAACCTCGACCAAATTCCAATGATTCACGAACCATTAAATGAACATATATGAATATGTATGTATATGTGTATATGTTATAAATTGCAAATGTCAACAAAGTATTTAAACCTATAATGCTTTATATGAACGTATTTGTTTCAATATGATTATCGACGAAATTAAAAAAAAAATATATTAAATGATTGAATTATCAGAAACTTTGAATTATGATTACAAGTCTCTGTTGAGAGGTCCACTATGATTTGAGAAAATCTATTCCTCTTAACGATATTCAGAATAATTTGTAAAGCTATTTATAAATAAAAATAAAAAGTGTCATTTACGAAAGTTAGACAAAAGCTAGTGGAGAATTGGTTTCCATAATATTCTATTAATCTATTTTCAAACGTACAAAAACGTTTTCAGTTTAAAAAGAACTTTATTATTAAAACGTATATAACTTTTATAAATATCTAGAATCACTTTTGACAACTCATTACTTAACCAGTATAATAAATATAACGATATTTATATTTTATTTCATTAAATATATATAACGATTTAAATTAATATTATATATATTTATACGCGTATTATACGTACATAGTTTTATACTTTTACTATACTTTAACTTTACCTTTACTTTACTTTTACTTTACTTTAACTTTAATAATTCACTTTAATAATTCATACTTTAATAATTTAATTTAATAATTCAAAAATCTATTATAAATAGAATTCAATAGGTTTCATTATTTCATAGAAACTTGTAAATATATTTCTCTAAACTCTCTCAATCGAATTACATATATATATTTACTTAGTATTATTTCAAGATATTATTAGTATTCATAAAATATTACGACGGAGTGATGTCCGAGTGATTTCAAAATAGTTTTTTTTGAATGAGTCGAAGCTAAGGAAATTATGAGTTATAGCTATGGAGGTGATGGGTATGGTTCATGGGTATGCTCGTGAGGTCAATCTAGTGTTTATCATCTCCGTTGCGTCTACGTACTTTTCTGCAATATTGAATCTCAATATTGATACGTGAGCACTCATAACTTAACTTTTATATATCAATAGTGTATCCCTGACTAGTGCTCGAGTATATAGGATTATGCATGCTTGTACATTCGATATTGTCCATAGATAGGTTTGTTGAATCCTGAATTAGATACATATGCTACTGAGATAGGGTATATGATATGCATGTCATTGGAAAGCTAGCGAAAAATTAAGAACTTTTTATTTAGATATTGAATGGTTTTGATGAACGGATTAGAAGTTATAGTCAACTGAATTTTAGTATTATTGTTAAATTGATTATTATTACTATCGTCGTTATTATTTTAATAGAAATATCATTGTTATTATAAAATATCATTATTACTATTATGTTTGTATTATCATTTTATCATAATAACATTTTTAGTAAATATAAATATTGTTATTTTTTTATAGAATAATAATTAATTATTATTACAAAATAATACAACTTTTACTTATTATTATTATGATCAATATTATTTTATCAAATAAATAGGGGATGCAAAGATATTTTTCACCACGCGTAATATAATTACATTAATAATACTTACCACTATAGTTTTACGATATTAAGTGAACTTTATAAATTTTACTGCTTAAGATATATAAAAGTATATTTTATCATATATAAACGTTAATATAAATTTTTATTAATAAATGACTTTTATTATTATAAAATCTAATAAATATATTTAAATATATAAAACGACTATAGTTAAGTTATATAATAAACACGTATAAATTTTAGAAGTCATTTTAGGTCAACTTGACTTTTGTTGACTTTTGCATATTAGTCTCGAGCATTAGGATTGTGGTACACTATGACTTGACCAAAAATTGTTAGACAAATATTGACCAACATATAAATATATATAATTAATATAGGTTCGTGAATCCGAGGCCAACCTTGCACTTGTTAAATGACGTTATATGTATTTTTACTACGAAATACAGTATGGTGAGTTTCATTTGCTCCCTTTTATATATATTTTTGGGACTGAGAATACATGCGCTGTTTTTATAAATGTTTTACGAAATAGGCACAAGTACTAAAACTAATTCTACGTGGGTTTAAACCAGAAATATACCCTTAGCTTGGTAACATTAAACTACTTGTCTATGTACGGTAGGCGCGAATCCTAAAGATAGATCTATTGGGCCTGACAAACCCCATCCTGACTATGGGATGTTTTAGTACTTCGAGGTTATTTTAAACACACCTGATCTGGTGTACTTCAGAGGGTAAAACATGAACGTTAAGGCTTGTTACCGGGTGCCTACAGCTTATAGAATACTTTTATACACTTGCGAGTGTACATATATTTATAAACGGAAATCTTGTGGTCTATTAATATATTGAAATGATTGTTATGATAAACCTATGAACTCACCAACCTTTTGGTTGACACTTTAAAGCATGTTTATTCTCAGGTATTAAAGAAATCTTCCGCTGTGCATTAGCTCATTTTAAGGATATTACTTGGAGTCATTCATGGCATATTTTGAAAGACGTTGCATTCGAGTCATTGAGTTCATCAAGATTATTATTATGTCAATTATAGTTGGATGTATTATGAAATGGTGTGCATGCCGTCAACTTTCGTTGTAAAGAAAGTTTGTCTTTTAAAAACGAATGCAATGTTTGTAAAATGTATCATATAGAGGTCAAATACCTCGCGGCGTAATCAACTATTGTGAATCGTTTGTAATGTATATGAACGGGTCCTTTCAACATATATATCAAAGTATGTTCAAAATATATTTACAACACTTATAATATATTTTGATGTTTTAAGTTTATTAAGTCAGCTGTCCTCGTTAGTAACCTACAACTAGTTGTCCACAGTTAGATGTACAGAAATAAATCGATAAATATTATCTTGAATCAATCCACGACCCAGTGTATACGTATCTCAGTATTGATCACAACTCAAACTATATATATTTTGGAATCAACCTCAACCCTGTATAGCTAACTCCAACATTCACATATAGAGTGTCTATGGTTATTCCGAAATATATATAGATGTGTCGACATGATAGATCGAAACATTGTATACATGTCTATGGTATCTCAAGATTACATAATATACAATACAAGTTGATTAAGTTATGGTTGGAATAGATTTGTTACCAATTTTCACGTAGCTAAAATGAGAAAAATTATCCAATCTTGTTTTACCCATAACTTCTTCATTTTAAATCCGTTTTGAGTGAATCAAATTGCTATGGTTTCATATTGAACTCTATTTTATGAATCTAAACAGAAAAAGTATAGGTTTATAGTCAGAAAAATAAGTTACAAGTCGTTTTTGTAAAGGTAGTCATTTCAGTCGAAAGAACGACGTCTAGATGACCATTTTAGAAAACATACTTTCACTTTGAGTTTAACCATAATTTTTGGATATAGTTTCATGTTCATAATAAAAATCATTTTCTCAGAATAACAACTTTTAAATTAAAGTTTATCATAGTTTTTAATTAACTAACCCAAAACAGCCCGCGGTGTTACTACGACGGCGTAAATCCGGTTTTACGGTGTTTTTCGTGTTTCCAGGTTTTAAATCATTAAGTTAGCATATCATATAGATATATAACATGTGTTTAGTTTATTTTAAAAGTCAAGTTAGAAGGATTAACTTTTGTTTGCGAACAAGTTTAGAATTAACTAAACTATGTTCTAGTGATTACAAGTTTAAACCTTCGAATAAGATAGCTTTATATGTATGAATCGAATGATGTTATGAACATCATTACTACCTTAAGTTCCTTGGATAAACCTACTGGAAAAGAAAAAAATGGATCTAGCTTCAACGGATCCTTGGATGGCTCGAAGTTCTTGAAGCAGAATCATGACACGAAAACAAGTTCAAGTAAGATCATCACGTGAAATAAGATTGTTATAGTTATAGAAATTGAACCAAAGTTTGAATATGATTATTACCTTGTATTAGAATGATAGCCTACTGTAAGAAACAAAGATTTCTTGAGGTTGGATGATCACCTTACAAGATTGGAAGTGAGCTAGCAAACTTGAAAGTATTCTTGATTTTATGTAACTAGAACTTGTAGAATATATGAAGAACACTTAGAACTTGAAGATAGAACTTGAGATAGATCAATTAGATGAATAAAATTGAAGAATGAAAGTGTTTGTAGGTGTTTTTGGTCGTTGGTGTATGGATTAGATATAAAGGATATGTAATTTTGTTTTCATGTAAATAAGTCATGAATGATTACTCATATTTTTGTAATTTTATGAGATATTTCATGCTAGTTGCCAAATGATGGTTCCCACATGTGTTAGGTGACTCACATGGGCTACTAAGAGCTGATCATTGGAGTGTATATACCAATAGTACATACATCTAAAAGCTGTGTATTGTACGAGTACGAATACGGGTGCATACGAGTAGAATTGTTGATGAAACTGAACGAGGATGTAATTGTAAGCATTTTTGTTAAGTAGAAGTATTTTGATAAGTGTATTGAAGTCTTTCAAAAGTGTATAAATACATATTAAAACACTACATGTATATACATTTTAACTGAGTCGTTAAGTCATCGTTAGTCGTTACATGTAAGTGTTGTTTTGAAACCTTTAGGTTAACGATCTTGTCAAATGTTGTTAACCCAATGTTTATAATATCAAATGAGATTTTAAATTATTATATTATCATGATATTATCATGTATGAATATCTCTTAATATGATATATATACATTAAATGTCTTTACAACGATAATCGTTACATATATGTCTCGTTTAAAAATCATTAAGTTAGTAGTCTTGTTTTTACATATGTAGTTCATTGTTAATATACTTAATGATATGTTTACTTATCATAGTATCATGTTAACTATATATATATCCATATATATGTCATCATATAGTTTTTACAAGTTTTAACGTTCGTGAATCACCGGTCAACTTGGGTGGTCAATTGTCTATATGAAACATATTTCAATTAATCAAGTCTTAACAAGTTTGATTGCTTAACATGTTGGAAACATTTAATCATGTAAATATCAATCTCAATTAATATATATAAACATGGAAAAGTTCGGGTCACTACAGTACCTACCCGTTAAAAAAATTTCGTCCCGAATTTTTAAGTTGTTGAAGGTGTTGACGAATCTTCTGGAAATAGATGCGGGTATTTCTTCTTCATCTGATCTTCACGCTCCCAGGTGAACTCAGGTCCTCTACGAGCATTCCATCGAACCTTAACAATTGGTATCTTGTTTTGCTTAAGTCTTTTAACCTCACGATCCATTATTTCGACGGGTTCTTCGATGAATTGAAGTTTTTCGTTGATTTGGATTTCATCTAACGGAATAGTGAGATCTTCTTTAGCAAAACATTTCTTCAAATTCAAGACGTGGAAAGTGTTATGTACAGCCGCGAGTTGTTGAGGTAACTCAAGTCGGTAAGCTACTGGTCCGACACGATCAATAATCTTGAATGGTCCAATATACCTTGGATTTAATTTCCCTCGTTTACCAAATCGAACAACGCCTTTCCAAGGTGCAACTTTAAGCATGACCATCTCTCCAATTTCAAATTCTATATCTTTTCTTTTAATGTCAGCGTAGCTCTTTTGTCGACTTTGGGCGGTTTTCAACCGTTGTTGAATTTGGATGATCTTCTCGGTAGTTTCTTGTATAATCTCCGGACCCGTAATCTGTCTATCCCCCACTTCACTCCAACAAATTGGAGACCTGCACTTTCTACCATAAAGTGCTTCAAACGGCGCCATCTCAATGCTTGAATGGTAGCTGTTGTTGTAGGAAAATTCTGCTAACGGTAGATGTCGATCCCAACTGTTTCTGAAATCAATAACACATGCTCGTAGCATGTCTTCAAGCGTTTGTATCGTCCTTTCGCTCTGTCCATCAGTTTGTGGATGATAGGCAGTACTCATGTCTAGACGAGTTCCTAATGCTTGCTGTAATGTCTGCCAGAATCTTGAAATAAATCTGCCATCCCTATCAGAGATAATAGAGATTAGTATTCCATGTCTGGAGACGACTTCCTTCAAATACAGTCGTGCTAACTTCTCCATCTTGTCATCTTCTTTTATTGGCAGGAAGTGTGCTGATTTGGTGAGACGATCAACTATTACCCAAATAGTATCAAAACCACTTGCAGTCCTTGGCAATTTAGTGATGAAAACCATGGTAATATTTTCCCATTTCCATTCCGGGATTTCGGGTTGTTGAAGTAGACCTGATGGTTTCTGATGCTCAGCTTTGACCTTAGAACACGTCAAACATTCTCCTACGTATTTAACAATATCGGCTTTCATACCTGGCCACCAAAAATGTTTCTTAAGATCCTTGTACATCTTCCCCGTTCCAGGATGTATTGAGTATCTGGTTTTATGAGCTTATCTAAGTACCGTTTCTCTCATATCTCCAAATTTTGGTACCCAAATTCTTTCAGCCCTATACCGGGTTCCGTCTTCCCGAATATTAAGATGCTTCTCCGATCCTTTGGGTATTTCATCCTTTAAATTTCCCTCTTTTAAAACTCCTTGTTGCGCCTCCTTTATTTGAGTAGTAAGGTTAGTGTGAATCATTATATTCATAGATTTTACTCGAATGGGTTCTCTGTCCTTTCTGCTCAAGGCGTCGGCTACCACATTTGCCTTCCCCGGGTGGTAACGAATCTCAAAGTCATAATCATTCAACAATTCAATCCACCTACGCTGCCTCATATTCAGTTGTTTCTGATTAAATATGTGTTGAAGACTTTTGTGGTCGGTATATATAATACTTTTGACCCCATATAAGTAGTGCCTCCAAGTCTTTAATGCAAAAACAACCACGCCTAATTCCAAATCATGCGTCGTATAATTTTGCTCGTGAATCTTCAATTGTCTAGATGCATAAGCAATCACCTTCGTCCGTTGCATTAATACACAACCGAGACCTTGCTTTGATGCGTCACAATAAATCACAAAATCATCATTCCCTTCAGGCAATGACAATATAGGTGCCGTAGTTAGCTTTTTCTTCAATAATTGAAATGCCTTTTCTTGTTCATCCTTCCATTCAAATTTTTTCCCTTTATGCGTTAATGCAGTCAAGGGTTTTGCTATTTTGGAGAAATCTTGGATGAATCTTCTGTAGTAACCAGCCAATCCTAAAAATTGGCGTATATGCTTCGGAGTTTTTGGGGTTTCCCACTTTTCAACGGTTTCGATCTTTGCCGGGTCCACCTGGATACCTTCTTTGTTCACTATGTGACCGAGGAATTGAACTTCTTCCAACCAAAATGCACACTTTGAAAACTTAGCGTACAGTTTTTCTTTCCTCAATACTTCTAGCACTTTTCTCAAATGTTCTTCGTGCTCTTGATCATTCTTTGAGTAAATAAGTATGTCATCGATGAAAACAATGACAAACTTGTCAAGATATGGCCCACACACTCGGTTCATAAGGTCCATGAACACAGCTGGTGTGTTAGTCAATCCAAACGGCATAACCATAAACTCGTAATGACCATAACGCGTCCTAAAAGCAGTTTTTGGAATATCATCCTCCTTTACTCGCATTTGATGATATCCAGAACGTAAATCGATCTTCGAATAAACCGACGAGCCTTGTAGTTGATCAAATAAGTCATCAATTCTCGGCAGTGGATAACGGTTTTTGATGGTAAGTTTGTTCAACTCTCTGTAGTCAATACACAACCTAAATGTACCATCCTTCTTCTTGACAAACAAAACAGGAGCTCCCCATGGTGATGTGCTTGGTCGAATGAAACCACGTTCTAATAGTTCTTGCAGTTGGCTTTGCAGTTCTTTCATCTCGCTGGGTGCGAGTCTATAAGGAGCACGAGCTATTGGTGCAGCTCCTGGTACAAGATCTATTTGAAATTCAACGGATCGATGTGGGGGTAATCCCGGTAATTCTTTCGAAAATACATCGGGAAATTCTTTTACAATGGGAACATCATTGATGCTCTTTTCTTCAATTTGTACTTTCTCGACGTGTGCTAGAACAGCATAGAAACCTTTTCTTATTAGTTTTTGTGCCTTCAAATTACTAATAAGATGTAGCTTCGTGTTGCCCTTTTCTCCGTACACCATTAAGGGTTTTCCTTTTTCTCGTATAATGCGAATTGCATTTTTGTAACAAAGGATCTCTGCTTTCACTTCTTTCAACCAGTCCATACCGATTATCACATCAAAACTCCCTAACTCTACTAGTATCAAATCAATCTTAAATGTTTCATAACCAGTTTAATTTCTCGATTCCGACATATATTATCTGCTGAAATTAATTTACCATTTGCTAATTCGAGTAAAAATTTACTATCCAAAGGTGTCAATGGACAACTTAATTTAGCACAAAAATCTCTACTCATATAGCTTCTATTCGCACCCGAATCACATAAAATGTAAGCAGATTTATTGTCAATAAGAAACGTACCCGTAACAAGCTCCGGGTCTTCCTGTGCCTCTGCCGCATTAATATTGAAAACTCTTCCGCGGCCTTGTCCATTCGTGTTCTCCTGGTTTGGGCAATTTCTAATAATGTGGCCCGGTTTTCCACATTTATAACAAACTACATTAGCATTTCTTGCTCCGACACTACTTGCTCCGCCATTACTCGTTCCGACACCATTTGTTCCTTTCGTTCTATTAACCCCTGGTCCGTAGACCTCACACTTCGCCGCGCTATGACCATTTCTTTTACACTTGTTGCAAAATTTGGTGCAGAACCCCGAGTGATACTTTTCACACCTTTGGCATATCTGCTTCTGATTGTTGTTGTTGTTGCGGTTATTATTGTTGTTGGGATGATTGTTGTAGTTGCTGTTGTTGTTGTTGTTGTTGTTGTTGTTATTGTTGTTGTTGGGCCGTTTGTTGTAGTTGCGATTGATGTTGCGATTGTTGGGATAATTGCTGCGATTATTGTTGTAATTGCTGTTGTTGTTGTATTGGTGATTCTTATCACCGTTTTCCTCCCACTTTCTTTTGACTTGCTTCACATTGGCCTCTTCAGCAGTCTGTTCTTTAATTCTTTCTTCAATCTGGTTCACTAGTTTGTGAGTCATTCTACATGCCTGTTGTATGGAGGCGGGCTCGTGTGAACTTATATCTTCTTGGATTCTTTCCGGTAATCCTTTCACAAACGCGTCGATCTTCTCTTCCTCATCTTCGAACGCTCTCGGACACAATAGGCACAATTCTGTGAATCGTCTTTCGTACGTGGTAATATCAAATCCTTGGGTTTGTAACCCTCTAAGTTCTGTCTTGAGCTTATTGACCTCGGTTCTGGGACGGTACTTCTCGTTCATCAAGTGTTTGAATGCAGACCACGGTAGTGCGTACGCATCATCTTGTCCCACTTGCTCTAGATAGGTATTCCACCATGTTAACGCAGAACCTGTGAAGGTATGCGTAGCGTACTTCACTTTGTCCTCTTCAGTACACTTACTTATGGCAAACACCGATTCGACCTTCTCGGTCCACCGTTTCAATCCGATCGGTCCTTCGGTTCCATCAAATTCCAAAGGTTTGCAGGCAGTGAATTCTTTGTAGGTGCATCCTACACGATTTCCTGTACTGCTAGATCCAAGGTTATTGTTGGTATGTAGTGCAGCCTGTACTGCGGCTATGTTTGAAGCTAGAAAAGTACGGAATTCCTCTTCATTCATATTCACGGTGTGTCGAGTAGTCGGTGCCATTTCCTTCAAAATAGTCAAATGGAACAAGTTAATCATACAGAATATTAAGAGTAGTTAATAGTATTTCGTAGCATAATATGAACTCATTTATAAAAGTTTTTTCTTCATATTAGCGTTTTATAAGTTTAAATTCGGGTAGTACCTACCCGTTAAGTTCATACTTAGTAGCTAATATACAATTCAACTACTACAATTCTATATGAAAAACTGATTATAATAATATTTCGCGTTCAAACTTTTACACAATATTTTACAAACTTACAATACCGCTTATTTTACATATAGCATGAAATATAGCACACAATAAATTTGATACAAGATGGTTGTGAAGATAATTCAAGCTAGTACACAAGTCGTTCAGCAAAGGCAATAAAGACACCTAATTCATACGTCCAGAAACAAATCATGCATTCTGGTTTTACTAGGATTACTTCTCATCCTTGGTCTTGTGGAACATAACCGTTATGGCCGTTGATAAGACAGCGTGTTGTAACGTCGTCAAAGGGACGAGGGTTACGTAATGTCCAACAGTCCCGTAACAATCTAAAAACCTCATTTCTTACCCCAATTACCGACTCCGTTACTTGTGGGAACGTTTTGTTTAATAGTTGTAGCCCGATGTTCTTGTTCTCACTTTGGTGAGAAGCAAAAATTACTAACCCGTAAGCATAGCATGCTTCTTTATGTTGCATGTTAGCCGCTTTTTCTAAATCATGAAGCCCTATATTCGGATACATTGAGTTAAAATAATTTCTTAACCCGTTGCGTAAAATAGTATTTGGGTTCCCCGCAATATATGCGTCAAAGTAAACACATCGTAACTTATGGGTTTCCCAATGTGATATCCCCCATCTTTCAAACGAAAGTCTCTTATAAACCAAGACATTCTTGGAACGTTCTTCGAATGTCTTACAAACTGATTTCGCCTCAAATAGTTGTGCCGAGGAATTCTGACCGACTCTAGACAAGATTTCATCAATCATGTCTCCGGGTAGGTCTCTTAAAATATTGGGTTGTCTATCCATTTTGTGTTTTTAAACTGTAAAATAGACAAGAGTTAGATTCATAAAAAAATTTACTTATTAATACAAGCAATTTTTACATATATCATAAAGCATAAACACACTATATTACATATATTACACCACACGAATACAACTACCTTATTCCGACTCGCTCGTTTCTTCTTCTTCGGTTTTGGTTCGTTTTGCCAAGTTTCTAGGGATATATGATGTTCCCCTAATACGATCCGTCGTTTTCCACATTGGTTTAGAAAAACCTGGTGGTTTAGAGGTTCCCGGGTCATTGTTACAACTTAAGGGCTTCGGGGGTTGACGATACATATAAAGTTCATCGGGGTTGGAATTAGATTTCTCTATTTTTATGCCATTTCCCTTATTATTTTCTTTTGCCTTTTTAAATTCAGTTGGGGTAATTTCTATAACATCATCGGAATTCTAGTCGGAATCCGATTCATCGGAGAATTGGTAATCCTCCCAATATTTTGCTTCCTTGGCGGAAACACCATTGACCATAATTAACCTTGGTTGGTTGGTTGAGGATTTTCTTTTACTTAACTGTTTTATTATTTCCCCCACCGGTTCTATTTCCTCCTCCGGTTCCTCCTCTTCCGGTTCTGATTCTTCTTCCGGTTCTTCTTCGGGAACTTGTGAATCAGTCCAATATATATTCGACTCTTCGTTATTATTAGGTGAGTCAATGGGATTTGTGCTAGAGGTAGACATCTATCACACAATATCAAACATGTTAAGAGATTAATATATCACATAATATATACATGTTAATAATATATTGTTTCCAATAAAAATGTTAAGCAATCATTTTTAAAGAAAACACGGTCGAAGTCCAGACTCACTACTGCATCCTAACAAACTCGATAAGACACACTAATGCAAATTTTTTGGTTCTCTAAGACCAACGCTCGGATACCAACTGAAATGTCCCGTTCTTATTGATTAAAAACGTTCCATATTAATTGATTTCGTTGCGAGGTTTTGACCTCTATATGAAACGTTTTTCAAAGACTGCATTCATTTTAAAACAAACCATAACCTTTATTTCATCAATAAAGGTTTAAAAAAAACTTTACTTAGATTATCAAATAATGATAATCTAAAATATCCTGTTTACACACGACCATTACATAATGGTTTACAATACAAATATGTTACAACAAAATAAGTTTCTTGAATGCAGTTTTTACACAATATCATACAAGCATGGACTCCAAATCTCGTCCTTATTTAAGTATGCGAGAGCGGAAGCTCTTAATAATCACCTGAGAATAAACATGCTTAAAACGTCAACAAAAATGTTGGTGAGTTATAGGTTTAACCTATATATATCAAATCATAATAATAGACCACAAGATTTCATATTTCAATACACATCCCATACATAGAGATAAAAATCATTCATATGGTGAACACCTGGTAACCGACATTAACAAGATGCATATATAAGAATATCCCCATCATTCCGGGACACCCTTCGGATATGATATAAATTCGAAGTACTAAAGCATCCGGTACTTTGGATGGGGTTTGTTAGACCCAATAGATCTATCTTTAGGATTCGCGTCAATTAGGGTGTATGTTCCCTAATTCTTAGATTACCAGACTTAATAAAAAGGGGCATATTCGATTTCGATAATTCAACCATAGAATGTAGTTTCACGTACTTGTGTCTATTTTGTAAATCATTTATAAAACCTGCATGTATTCTCATCCCAAAAATATTAGATTTTAAAAGTGGGACTATAACTCACTTTCACAGATTTTTACTTCGTCGGGAAGTAAGACTTGGCCACTGGTTGATTCACGAACCTATAACAATATATACATATATATCAAAGTATGTTCAAAATATATTTACAACACTTTTAATATATTTTGATGTTTTAAGTTTATTAAGTCAGCTGTCCTCGTTAGTAACCTACAACTAGTTGTCCACAGTTAGATGTACAGAAATAAATTGATAAATATTATCTTGAATCAATCCACGACCCAGTGTATACGTATCTCAGTATTGATCACAACTCAAACTATATATATTTTGGAATCAACCTCAACCCTGTATAGCTAACTCCAACATTCACATATAGAGTGTCTATGGTTGTTCCGAAATATATATAGATGTGTCGACATGATAGGTCGAAACATTGTATACGTGTCTATGTTATCTCAAGATTACATAATATATAATACAAGTTGATTAAGTTATGGTTGGAATAGATTTGTTACCAATTTTCACGTAGCTAAAATGAGAAAAATTATCCAATCTTGTTTTACCCATAACTTCTTCATTTTAAATCCGTTTTGAGTGAATCAAATTGCTATGGTTTCATATTAAACTCTATTTTATGAATCTAAACAGAAAAAGTATAGGTTTATAGTCGGAAAAATAAGTTACAAGTCGTTTTTGTAAAGGTAGTCATTTCAGTCGAAAGAACGACGTCTAGATGACCATTTTAGAAAACATACTTTCACTTTGAGTTTAACCATAATTTTTGGATATAGTTTCATGTTCATAATAAAAATCATTTTCTCAGAGTAACAACTTTTAAATCAAAGTTTATTATAGTTTTTAATTAACTAACCCAAAACAGCCCGCGGTGTTACTACGACGGCGTAAATCCGGTTTTACGGTGTTTTTCGTGTTTCCAGGTTTTAAATCATTAAGTTAGCATATCATATAGATATAGAACATGTGTTTAGTTAATTTTAAAAGTCAAGTTAGATGGATTAACTTTTGTTTGCGAACAAGTTTAGAATTAACTAAACTATGTTCTAGTGATTACAAGTTTAAACCTTCGAATAAGATAGCTTTATATGTATGAATCGAATGATGTTATGAACATCATTACTACCTTAAGTTCCTTGGATAAACCTACTGGAAAAGAGAAAAATGGATCTAGCTTCAACGGATCCTTGTATGGCTCGAAGTTCTTGAAGCAGAATCATGACACGAAAACAAGTTCAAGTAAGATCATCACTTGAAATAAGATTGTTATAGTTATAGAAATTGAACCAAAGTTTGAATATGATTATTACCTTGTATTAGAATGATAGCCTACTGTAAGAAACAAAGATTTCTTAAGATTGGATGATCACCTTACAAGATTGGAAGTGAGCTAGCAAACTTGAAAGTATTCTTGATTTTATGTAACTAGAACTTGTAGAATATATGAAGAACACTTAGAACTTGAAGATAGAACTTGTGAGAGATCAATTAGATGAAGAAAATTGAAGAATGAAAGTGTTTGTAGGTGTTTTTGGTCGTTGGTGTATGGATTAGATATAAAGGATATGTAATTTTGTTTTCATGTAAATAAGTCATGAATGATTACTCATATTTTTGTAATTTTATGAGATATTTCATGCTAGTTGCCAAATGATGGTTCCCACATGTGTTAGGTGACTCACATGGGATGCTAAGAGCTAATCATTGGAGTGTATATACCAATAGTACATACATCTAAAAGCTGTGTATTGTACGAGTACGAATACGGGTGCATACGAGTAGAATTGTTGATGAAACTGAACGAGGATGTAATTGTAAGCATTTTTGTTAAGTAGAAGTATTTTGATAAGTGTATTGAAGTCTTTCAAAAGTGTATAAATACATATTAAAACACTACATGTATATACATTTTAACTGAGTCGTTAAGTCATCGTTAGTCGTTACATGTAAGTGTTGTTTTGAAACCTTTAGGTTAACGATCTTGTTAAATATTGTTAACCCAATGTTTATAATATCAAATGAGATTTTAAATTATTATATGATCATGATATTATCATGTATGAATATCTCTTAATATGATATATATACATTAAATGTCTTTACAACGATAATCGTTACATATATGTCTCGTTTACAAATCATTAAGTTAGTAGTCTTGTTTTTACATATGTAGTTCATTGTTAATATACTTAATGATATGTTTACTTATCATAGTATCATGTTAACTATATATATATATATATATCCATATATATGTCATCATATAGTTTTTACAAGTTTTAACGTTCGTGAATCACCGGTCAACTTAGGTGGTCAATTGTCTATATGAAACATATTTCAATTAATCAAGTCTTAACAAGTTTGATTGCTTAACATGTTGGAAACATTTAATCATGTAAATATCAATCTCAATTAATATATATAAACATGGAAAAGTTCGGGTCACTACACCCGGGTCATCACAAGTAGGTATAAAAGGCACCTATTGTTGCGTCACGTAGACTCCTTCACCAATCATACATCGAGATTCAAAACACTCGATCTCAAGGGTTTCATTCACCCGACGAACCTCATGGTCCATCTACTTCAACACGAGAGCGGACACGCTCTAACATCCGAACATCAAAGCCCATACGCATGGCTTGGTAGAAACATTTCTCAAATACCAAGGAATGCTTGGTTGCACCAAGTCTTACGCCCTTCGCCCGCCAATCAAAACGTCACCATAGGGTACTTCCATTAGGATCGTCACCCATAACAATATCATGCACAACACAATGCATTTAACAAACCCGACGCATAAGCACATAAATAAATATTCAAAGGACATATTTATTAAAACAAAACGTACCTCAACGTCTCCTTGCGGCATTCGCCGCCGCCAACTCGGGACAATCCGGCTTGCGATGTCCCTCTTTATGACAATAGTAGCACATTCCATCATCACTTCTCAGCATTGTGCATTCCCATAACTTGTGGCCCCTAACACCACAATTGAAATATCTAGGCGCATGAGAACTCGTCGAACCATTCTCCACATTACCCATACTCGCACTCGCGCCCTTAGTTTTCTTACTTGGAGCACCATACGAATCAACCCTTCTCTTACTTGAAAGCTCCCAAGCCTTCAATCGCGAATATGATTCGAAACCCTAGCCATGTTGAATAACTCCGCAAACGAGTTCACTTGGCCAACGCTAATTTTGCCCTGCAACTCATCATTCAAGGTCCGATAGAAATCTTCCATCAACATCTGATCATTCCCAATATACTCCGGGCAAATTTCGCAACTCATTACACATTTTCGACAAATCGGCTGAAGTCCGGAACTCCTCGAAGAATTCCTTCTTAAACTCATCCCATGACAATGCCATAAAAGGTTCCCCACCGACAAGATCAATCTTACCATCTAACCAATCCTTTGCCCTACCCCGCAACAAGCTAGTAGCGAGTCTTGTCCTCTTCTCGGGAGGGCATTCAATCGTGCGAAAACACCCTTCAACATCCGAGATCCAAGTTGTGCTTACCAAAGGATCCGGTTTCCCATCGTACATCGGGGGTTTAGTCCTCATGAAGCTCTTAATACAACACTCCATTTCACTACTACCCCGAAATTCGGAATACTTCCTATCCATTTCTTCTCGAAACGTACCCATTTGCTCCGCAACGGCGGCCGTAACTCTAGTATTAAACTCCTCGTCATTCGTCTCGATCTTGTTTCGCGTCGCAATTCTAAAGTATGCAAAACGATTAGTCCACGAACGTATAAAAGCACACGCACAACACTGCCCCATCTTGCTCAACACCCATCATACATCACTTGTTCGACACGATTTGCACCCGTAATAAGGTTTGCAAGTCCTTATTACGCACACACGCCGTATCGACTCGTTAGTACAACGACCGCCTCGCTCGATGATATAAACCAACACAACGCAATAATATATTAATAGAATCCACATATTAACATAAACGTTAGTCCACCTACAAACAAGGCACTAACTATAACCCGTTCCGACCCGTTCACCTACAAGTCCCGCAACAAATAAGCACACACAAAAGTCTAAGTCTAGGCACCTATCTCAAGTCGCCTAAATTCCTTAGACCATGCTCTGATATCACTTGAAACAACCCAACCCGTATTAAAACCGGCCCATAAATTTTTTTCCTTTTAATACACGTTAAATAATACTTTAGGTCCCATTACACAATTTCCAAAACGTATTTTCATCAAAGTAAGTTCAACGAACTTAAAACGTACAACAATAGGTTAAACTTCTTATTACAATAATACGCTAGTTAAATCATAAACCGGTTATAATCATTATGACCTGATTAGTTACGTTTACACAAAACCGAGCATGGTGATTTTGGACTACGCTACCCAAATCCTAGTCAAGTACAAAAGCAAGATCTTCTAAAGCAACCTAGCTAAGATCTCTAATCCCCAAGCTTACCCGAGCCGCCAAGCACGCGAACCTATAAAAATATCAACAACGAGAGGGTATGCTAATGCTTAGTGAATGTAAAGATACTACACACATACATATGCACAAAATGGCTACGCATCACCAAGCATCAAAATAACACTTACTATATCCGCATGGTAAACAACTACAAAAGAGCACAATACACAAGTAGCTACACGCTACGTAACCGCCAAGCTAACATCACAAGATTAGCTACAACACAACAATAGGTATATACGCATATACAATAAAGATAATCAACAATATCGATAAGGTTAACCCCTTAACCTGAACCACATGAAGGTTGGCCGAACTACCCGAACCTTAGTGAATTCGCACTACCCGAGATTCACTACCTTCACCACATCGACAACCGAGAATGGCCGAACTACCCGGACCTTAGTGAACTCGCACAACCCGAAATTCACCACTTCAACAAGATGACCGAAACAACCCGAGTCATCATGAATCCGCACTAACCGAGATTCATTTTCCTCAACAACAATGCTAGCAACCCATCGCCAAAAAGGGTTATCCAAAGTGCTAGCCAATTCACAACACCACCATGGGTAAAAACCCCCAACGCATAAGCGTATCACATGGACCCGAAGCACAAGAGGAGTCCATTCAACCATAACAACATAGAGTAAACCCAAGCAAGGGTCACTCTACACACACGCACCCATTTTACACATACGCATGTGCATAGTAAATTTACACTCACCTTAAACGCCTCGATGAAGTGAAATGCAAAATCCGCAACACGCCAATGGAAAGTACCTATTCCATTAATCACAAATACAACAACACAATTAGGGTGGATTTACAAATCAACCCAAATTGACAACTAGTGCGATTTCGACCCAAATTGCACTTCCAAGCTCAAACCGCGTCCAAACTACCCAATAATCACTAACAATAGTGACAATGGTCCTAACACACTAATTAAACCCAATCATAAGTGTTAAACACTTATCATTCTCAAAATCGCCCATAAACCCTAATTTGACCCATAAGAAGTCAACATTTCGCCATGAACAAGTTTTGACACCAAAACATATTTAACTGGGGTTTATACTTCAACTTAATCCATTTTAAGTTTATAAACCATATTGAATCGACAATTGGGTCATAATCAACACCAAACCCTAATTTTGACTCTAATCAAAATTAGTCAACCACATGAACCCTAAAGGCTTCCAACACCTCAATAATCACTAAATACTAGTGATTACACCCATTTGCAAGTCTTACAAACTTACACTTGTTCACCAAACCCAAAACCCACCAATAACAACAATAAACCCGAATCTTGGTGTTAATCTTCAATTAACAACTAAATGGGTTTCATCTATGAACATACAAGCCAAAAGCCTCAAATTCGAATGATGAACACAAAAATGAAATTCGGAGTTAGAGCTTACCGCTAGTATCAAATTGTAGCTACGAACAAGGAGGACAAACTTGTCTCTTACGCTTTCGATCAAAACCCGCTTCTTCCTTTCCAAAAATCCCTTTGAATCAATTGGGGTGTTTGAGTTTTTGAGAGAAAAATGAGAAAACAAGGAAAAAGAAATAAAGGAAAATGAATGAGTGGATGAGATTAAGATCTCAAATCTGGCTCAAATGCGAAATGACCAAAATGCCCTTGAATATCTTTTAAAATCACAAAACTGGTACCAGTCCGCCCAGATTGCCGCGTCGCGGCCCTCATCATCGCGCCGCGACATATAACGTGGTCTGGTGGTTGCCTTGACTTGCCTCCTGACTTTGAAACTAGTTAATCGCCGCGCCGCGGCCCTCTCTGTCGCGCCGCAACCTTCTGCACAGTCTGATTCTGACTCTGAATTTTAGGGACTGAATTTGCCTAACTCTGATTCTGATGTAAATTCTGAAAATGCATAAGTGCTAGGTTCACTTTTAGTGGCGCTTTCTGCTGCACACATTTACTGACACTTTCAGGAACATTTTCTGATACACTAAAATCCGAGGTGTTACAATTTGTCTTACATATTAATGGGTCACTAACTAATAATAATTGGGCTAATTAAATAGTCCACTAACTAGTGTAGGGTGGGCTAAGGTCTAACAAGGTAGAAAGTCCAACAAGACTAACTAGTAAGCATAAGTAAATTACTACGTATAATTAAGTATCCATAAACCCAAGTAATTATTATTATAAAATAATAATTAAGATTTCGTAGCAGAAATGTTCCAGTTACGACAAAAGTTAAACGTGTACGCAGTACGTAGTTCGTAAAAAACGCCAAGTGACACCAACGGCCGTAAAGGCTTCCGGTGATCAAGTTAAGTATCCTACGTACTCTAAGGTATGTTTTAATATATAAATGAAAGCAAACCATGTGCATAAGGATTTCAGAGTATAAAATAGCACAGTATGCACAAATACGCAGTTTAGCAAAAACACAAGGCACAAAAGCAAGTTGAAAAAGTCGGGTCGTTACATTACCCACCTGTTAATGGAAATTTCGTCCTGAAATTTGAGGAGTGGCTAAAAATGGTACCGTATTTAAATAAGAAGTAGCGTATGAAGGTTCCGTGAGACTCGTGGGCTCAGAAGTGAGTTATTTACCTCGAAAGGTACTTGGGCGTATAAAAGTAAGAATAGGTATATGCCATTGATTTAAGTCTCTTGTCCAAAGAGATCAACAAATTTATTTCGTTTCTTGCTAACACGAATATGGCATCTGAATATATACCCACAAAAGGAAAGATGATGTTTTTAGTCTTATAGGCATCTTCAGTAAGCTGGATGCGTAAAATGCATCATGAATGTTACCAAACTCATCTAAAACATTGAACGCTTATGTCGCTATACAAAGCTGACTGATAGAATGGGAAACATGGTGATCACAACATACTGCGTGTGAACTTATCCTTGGATGGAATGAAAGCACAGTTCCATAATGTAACTTTATCCTTTCAGTTACATGTTAAAGTTATGGTTAACATCAACTAGAACAACATATAGTTGCAACCAACGAAGGAAGGAATACGTAGAGTAACCATATCAGTGTCATAGATGTTTTAAGCAGTCCTTTTCCAAGAGGATAACAAGATTCCCAGATTCCTAAAGTATTCCACATTACATTTCCGAAAGAAATTCGCACGAAAGGTGTGATCTTTGAACCAGGGTGAACTCTTCGAGCGGTTTGTTCTGAATTTATCCTTATACTTAAGGGAATGCGCGGATGAGAAGATAGGTGAACCCTAGGTCATAAAGAATGGTTTACTCCAAGTGAAAAGGATCTCAAAGATGATTTCTTGTACCTCAATACACCGATTCATAGAGATGATGTTTACGAGGGTGTTGCGATTAGCCTTGAAATATTGAGAGTAGAAATCCTACCTAGTGCCTTTCCTAAAATGGGATGATCACTGAGTGGACCCCAAAAAACTGATTTATCGGCCCGTGTTTTTGCCAAGTCTTACCTTAAGAGGAACATTTCATGAGCACAAAGATTTCTTAACAAATTTTATAAAACTGCCACCCAAGGTGGCTCAAGAGTTTTTAACAAAGATCTTAATAGTAAGTTTCATCCATAACGGAAGGCTAGAAAAAGTGTGGTCCATACATGGTGTAGTCTAATAGGAAAACCTTTAGTAAAATCGACCAAGGAAGTTTTGAAAACCTTTAAACGTTTGATGTGACAATCATAAACGGAACGAAGTTCTTAGTAAATTCAAAAGTATGTACAACGTGTACCATTTTGTACAAAACTATTTGACTTAAGTTAAACAACTCAATAAAGGAGCGATTTTTGACTAATTTGAAGGTATAACTTCGTGTGTACTAAAATAAGTAAGGGTAAATCTACTAATTTAATTATATTCATATTCATATATATATATATATATATATATATATATATATATATATATATATATATATATATATATATATATATATATATATATATGATTTTATAAGTCGCATAAGTGATAGAAAAATTTTATTACTTTTATTTGTCCATAAATCTCGTGAGGACCGCACAAATAAGCAACGTGTACAAATTTTGATAAACATAGTTTTTCGTATTTCAGAGGTTACGAGTTGAAAAAGATTGAGTGAAAAATCTTTGAATCGTCGGGTGACATGTTACTAAGTAATGAAAACTAATGAATTAAATGTAGTTTTGATAATTATCAGGACACAAGTCTTTGGGTCAAAAATGTTCACGTGCGAAGCCGTTGCTAAAGAGTGAGGTATGAAGGATAGAGAATGAGGATGAGAAGTTAATCGCTTCTTGACTTTGCAAAATGCCAAACAGGTTATGACTAATACTAGAGTCGGAATACTAATGGTGTTAATATCGCTAGATGAGAATCCCTTAGAATATGTCAGGACTTAGAGTTATGTAAGAAAGAGCATCGTTCCAACAGGTGTGGCAAATAGTATCCTTGGGGTGACGCAATAATTTTGAATGGTTTAAGTGTTAGTGGATGCCCGAAGGCTCTGCATGACATGATAGTAAGTGCCTTCATCACATATACACACACACATGAATCTCTAGGTTTCGACGGTTGTAAAGTCTTCACAATGACTTGGATACGAATAAGCAACGAAAAATTTTATATAATAAGCAACAGAAATTGTATCGAAATCGTTTTAGGTGACAATGTAAGAAAAGAAACGAAGTTCTTAGTAAACTAGGGTTATGTATAACATGTACCATTCAAAGTAAAATATCTTTTGAATGAAAGATTTAGTTTGTAAAAGTGAAAGTAAAATTTCATATGTCTTAGTCAAAAATAAGTAATTATTTACTTTATTTTATATAACATATACGATTTCAAAAATTTGCACGAATGGCAAATAAAATAAATTTATTTTTATAAAACTTTGAGAGGATCGTACCGTAAAATAGTGTGTGAAAAATTTTTGGCAAACAAAATTTTCATATTTTGGAGGTTACAAGTTGGAAAAGGATTGATGAGGATTGAGTAAAAGATTTTGAAAATTTCGGGTGATCTTTGAGGTAATAAAAACCATTGAGTTTAAAAGTGGTTGATGACTATTGGTAGGGCATAAGTCTTTCGACCAAAATGCTTAAGTGTAAAGTTGTTGCTTATAAGTGAGTTACGAAAGGGAGAGTATGAGGATGGGGATTAACTACCCATTGATTTTGGAAATCTCGAACTGGTATGACTAATATCGACGTAAGAAGGGTGATGGTATGATTATCATCGATTAAGAATTCTCTCGAAATAAGTTAGGATTCAGAGTCGCATAAGAATGAGCATCAAATAAGATTCTTGGATAGTATAGAATTTGAATTGCTGAAGTGACGGGATACAATTTCCTTTATGTATCGTTGTCCATTGTAACGGTTTCTTTCATGGTTAGAAAGTGAGCAGATTTGGTGAGGCGGTCAACGATGATCCAGATAGTGTCATAACTGTCTATTGTTTTCGGTAGCTTCGGGATGAAATCCATCGTCATCCCTTCCCATTTCCATTGTGGGATCTCGGGTTGTTGAAGTAACCCAGATGGCTTTTGGCTCACCATCCTCGCGAGGTATACGAATAATCTTCTTACTATAAATAACTTTCACTTTCATCCTTGAAGGCCGGTCCGTTCCAACTATTTCATCGAAGCTTCCTAATTTGATGAGTATTAGGTTAATCCTAAAGTCCATTCCAACTACTATTTTAAAAATTCCAAGTTTTGTTGACATGAGATCATCTCCAAATGACCCACCTGTTAATTTTAAGGTACTACCTTAAATTATTCCCCTATCTCTGCCAGCTTACCATTTGCTTGTCCTATAGAATACTTAACCCTCATGGTTGTTGATGGCTTATTAGTCATAACACTAAGGTCCTTAGATATAAGGTTTCTATCGCTCTAGTACTAAACAACTTCGAGACAATAACTGTTGTGAAGAAATGCACCCTAACTAAAATCAGGATCTATGCGAGTCTCCATAACTGGGGTAATGATTGCTTTACCGTAGGTAAGTCCAAAGTTTTTTTCCCATTTGATAACTATTCCCTTAAGTGTCCAGGGTGCCTATATCCATAACATATTGTCGGGTTATCATTTCTGCAATCAAGGTCCTCCTTGTACAATATCTGGGCTACGCGGTTATTTTTTCCCTACCTCTAATAGACCATAATGCGCATACTCAAGTGGTTCCTACCAAAATTTTCTTTGAATCACTTCATATTCCTTATATAGTAGCATTGGGACTTCTGCATGATTTACTTCAATATAATCACGCTGGCCTGGCGTCATTATACTGTACTAAATCGTACGTTCATTCCAATATCACTCCATATGGTCAATGTAATGTGATCACTTCGAGTTCTACTCAATTTCATCTAACGTTGCTTTGTCTATGCTATCTCAAAACAAAATCTACGTAATCAATCTCACGGTTTCTCGGTGTGGGTGCGTAGGTTCCGTAGATCATGCATCATTGCCTAAATGTCCCGGAATTTTCTTTAAAATTTCTGGGTTTAGGTAATGTCGTTAGGTTCCTTTCTAGGAATTTAAGTTGGGTCTTGCGTCAAGTTGTACGTGTAGCAAGTAGTAATACGATATGTTTTGAGGCAGTTCCCAAATCCTTGGGTATGGCTGAGCATCAGTGGAAGACACTATAACCTTGTGAAAGGAGATGCCTTCCCGACTTCTCCAATGCCTAAGAGTGTTAGGGACCTAAGTCCAGAAGTGTCGTTAGATCGTCGAGTAGTGGGGAAGAATGAAAGAGATAAGTGACGGTCATGAAAGCGTACGGGATACGGGTCAACTCGCGGAAACTGAACATCCTTCTAATGTTCATACGTTGTACGTGGCTAATTAGAGTGAGCTCGGGGTGTGGTTACTTCGACAAGCCCTCACATGTCTCCTCCTCCGAGCATCAACTTTAGCGGGTGTGTAATCCGAGGGGTACTCTTCCTAGATTGCGTGAAGTAACGTTTCGATCCCTGGAACGGTGGAACGGTAGTAACAGGTGGATTACGATACTAGTTCTTAGGGTTAGTCGGGTGGAAAAAAGGGTTCAGTAAAACATCTGAACTAGGAAAGGTAAGTTTTCCAAGTCGGTACAGCGGATAGCAGGCATGAAGAAAGCACGTATTAGGCACTACAGCAACGTACGTTGTCTACAACAGTACATAGCATGGCAATAATAACAACAATGCTAGATAGAAGAAACATGCGAAAGCATATAGTAGCAAGCAGTAGTGAAAATAAGCAATAACATACAGCAAGTCCACATGGCAGTAAAGGTAAGCAGTAGCATGCAGTAAGATCATGTAGCAGTAAAAGTAAACAGTAGCATGCAGTAAATTCCGCAGAAGCAAGTAAACAAGCAAGTTGTAGATTAGTCCTATTAGTGAATCCTACTTGTCCCGGTCTAGACTCACTAATGAAACCTAATTCCCTACAACCAATGCTCTGATACCAAATGTGAAGCCCCGTACAAAACCATGGTATACGGATCATCAATAACAGGATCATTACATGGTCAAACACTATATGCTGTTTGAAAACCAATTTGCATTCATGAAAAGATAACGTTTTACAAAAGATAACGTGACACAAAAGTCATTACAAAACCATTATTCAAAATAACATAAGTTGCGAATGCAAAATATAAGTTCCATGATTGAGACATCTCTAAGTAATGCAGCAGAAATCTAACACAGCAGGTCCTTAACAGCAAGTCTATAACAGCATGACAGCAAGTCTAACAGTGGAAGCAACAAACCTCTAAGCACCTGAGAAAACATGCTTAAAACGTCAACAATAATATTGGTGAGCTATAGTTTAAGTTGTAACAGTAAAGTAATGTAGACCACGAGATTTCAGCGCTTCAACCAGCAGTTTAAATCAATATTCAAAACAGTAAGAAGAGTATATGTTTAACCGTGGGTACATGGTAACTAGACTTAACGTAAATATAAATATCACCCCATAAAAGTACACCTGGCGGGTGCGTATGTCCTCGAAGTATTAAACACCCGTTAAATGCTACCGCGACTAGCCCGAGTGGGGATGTCAAACCCTATGGATCCATATCTAAGATTCGCGTCTACCGGTTCAAAAACCAATAGTTAAACGTTACCTTGCTAAGGGGAAAGTTTATGCCGTTATATAACCCACACATATGTAAAGTTTAAGTACTCATGTCAAATAAGTAAAACATAAAAAGCGCATGTATTCTCAGTCCCAAAAATAGTATAAGTAAAAAGGAAAGCTCTAACTCACAGTGATAAAAGCGGTAAAGTCGGTAATGAAAGTATGCAAGTAGTAAGTCGGTCCGAAAGGTCGTCAACCTAAATCAAAGGTTACTAGGTCAGTAGGTTGTCTTTATAAGTTCTATTAGTGCATAAAATAAGTTTAAGTGTCATCATTATCATCATTCATCATCATAAAAGCTAAGTAAGTTAATCAAGTATAGAGGTCAAAACAATAGGCTGATTTGGATCAGCTGCTACGACCTCTACGTAAATCGAAAAGATGTGTAGTCAGAGGCTATGGCTCTGTATGTGAGTCCTCTAACCGCTAACCAATTTTCAGAACCTAACTCGTCTTCGTTTGATTGTGACGATGGTTTAAGTACGAGTAGGTCAGAAATTTTAGTACAACGTTACAAGGGCGTAGTGACTTTCGGAGGGCCATAAATCCTAAATCGTAACTCGGATTAAGACGAGGCTTAAACGGAAAATCATCTACTCGAACCGAACTAACTGAAAATCAACTTTATAGTAGCCCAGGTTACTGATCAGATCCCGAAAAATAGTAAACAATGCTCCGATGGGGTTCTTGGTGCTTGATGCTCATCACGGTTCTCATCCTTGATGCTTGTAGCTTCAAGTGTACAACTCATTGATGGGTTAGCATCACCTTGACCAAGCTTCTACCATAAACACACAATATGTTAAGACCAAGTAAGAACACAACTCATTTAAGAGTCTTAGATGGATGATGAAAAAAGGTTACATCATATTCTTAGTCTTAACACAATTACAAGTTCTATTTATAATGAAAGCTACAAACTTTACTTCAATCAATCAAGTATTAACACAATCTAAATCAAATGAAGTGATGGAACCCTAAGCTAGAGAGCTTGGATCCTTTTCACTCAAGTTATAAGGTCACAAAGCTAGAAAGCTTGAACCTTTAGTGTTCTTGAAGACCTTGAAGCATAAAGCTTTGATCTTTAGGTTACATGAAGACCATAAACACAAGTTTTGATCTTTATAACAAAATAATGAGATTATAAGTTAGAAAACTTAGATCCAACAAAAGATATGAAGATTCAAGCTAGAAAGCTTGCATCTTGGTTGTTCTTGAAGATCTTGAAGCATAAAGCTTAGATCTTTAAAATACATGAAGATTACAAACACAAGTTTGAATCTTTATAACAAAATAACAAGATTAAAGTAAAAAGATTTAGATCTACAAAGTAGGTGAAGATTCAAAGCTAGAAAGCTTGAATCTTCCATGTTCTTGAAGGATTCAAATCCAAGTTTGAATCTACAAGATGTAATCAAGATCAAAGTTAAAAAGCTAGATCTTTAAATGATGATGATGAATTCGTGTAAGGTAAGGGAAGAAGAAGAAGAAAAATCAATTACTTACACTTTTTAGAGAGAGAAAGACTAGAGAAAGAATTAGAGAGTAAGTGTGTGTGAAATACAAATGAGAGCAAGTGTAAAATGGATGGAATAAGGCTTGTATTTATAGATGGTGAGGAGGAGGTGGTGGTGTTTAGGCCGTGAGCAAGGGAGGGGGACAAAAGTTTACTTTTTGATTAATGGTTGTCTAAAGTGGGTGCTTATGTTAGGATCTCATGCAACATTAAGGATAATACTTGACATAAATGCTAGTATGTTCCCTCTAATAAATGGGCATTTGTCTTACATATTAATGGGTCACTAGCTAATAATAATTGGGCTAATTAAATAGTCCACTAACTAGTGTAGGGTGGGCTAAGGCCCAACAAGGTAGAAAGTCCAACAAGACTAACTAGTAAGCATAAGTAAATTACTACGCGTAATTAAGCATCCATAAACCCAAGTAATTATTATTATAAAATAATAATTAAGATTTTGTAGCAGAAATGTTCCGGTTACGACAAAAGTTAAACGTGTACGCAGTACGCAGTTCGTAAAAAACAAGTGACTAACGGTCATAAAGGCTTCCGGTGATCAAGTTAAGTATCCTACGTACTCTAAGGCATGTTTTAATATATAAATGAAAGTAAACCATGTGCATAAGGATTTCAGAGTATAAAATAGCACAGTACGCACAAATACGCAGTTTCGCAAAAACACAAGGCACAAAAGTAAGTCAAAAAAGTCGGGTCGTTATAATTCGCACACTCGCACTTTTTCCGGATCGAACCTTTACCCACATCAAAAACAGGAGCTGACGATAAAATGTCTTGATTTCTTGAAGCTCCACCATCTTGATGAACCAAACCCGGAGACGGAACCACATTAACGAACTCGTTCAATTTATGCTTTTTGTTAACAAAACCATGCTCTTCAAGAGCGGCGTCAATCTCCATAGACTGAGCACTATATGCGACCGATTTTGAACTCCTCACTTCAACAACAGTAGCGGCATTGCTTTGAACACCATCTTTCGAAAACACCACACTATTATCCGGATCAACGCATTTAGCGTTATAGCCTTGAACATCACCTTTGAACTCAAAACCTTATTACCCGTATCATCACAGTTAGTGACATTGCCTTGAACATCACCTTTCGAAATCAACAAATTGTTATCCGTATTATCATAATTAACGTTTACTAACACCTCTTCCTCTTCTAAAACAGTACTCGTTCCTCCGGTTATATCTTCATCAGCAACCCCAACTTCAGAACCCACCGTAAATACAGCACAACCCGCATCAACTTGCAGCAAAATGTCACGATTCAAAGTAGAAACCCACTCCGAGGGAAGTCCATCATTTATCAAACGGTTTAAAAGAACGGGATCATTCACTTCATTAACCCAAATGCTAGACTTAAAGTTAGCGTATGAAT
This sequence comes from Rutidosis leptorrhynchoides, assembly GCF_046630445.1. NCBI lineage: Eukaryota > Viridiplantae > Streptophyta > Magnoliopsida > Asterales > Asteraceae > Rutidosis > Rutidosis leptorrhynchoides. Next base: position 36,621,297 of record NC_092334.1, read on the forward strand.
CAACCAAAGCAACCTCCAATAGCTCATGTATGTGTTTCACCGAAAGAGTTTCAATAAAAATGAAAAGTGATCCTGCGTTCACAGATGAAGCTAAACAATTTGCAACAAATAGCACATCACCGAAGTGATTAGCAATAGTAGTCGTATTATTATCCGATAAAAATGTAATTGGTACGCCACGAATCTCAAGCCACACATACCTAAGGAAACCTCTAGCCTTGTCCTTCAACAATGTGGTCAAGACAAAATCAGATTCGCACGAAGTCTCAAGCAAATTACCAACACATATCGCATCTTGACATTGCAAAATACATCCAAACATTCCAAACTTAAAAACAACAGGTACTAAAACCTTATGTTTAACAAGAAAGTTTCTTAATTTTGCATCATCAAATGGAAATTTGTCAACAAGAAGCACACACTTATCAAGACCGGAAACCACCGAACGATTAATTTTAAGATTAAAGTATGTTCGCTTACCTTTCGAACTACCGTCATGGGAGACACGAGATCTAGGCCACCCAACATAGATATTGCGACCAAAAATAGGCGAACCATTAAGCTTGACCACTGCAGCCTGAGCGTACTCTGGTTTAGCAAAGGTTACAAATGCGTATCTTCTAGCATTCCAAAACTTCACCTCTGAAATTTCCCCTTGTTCCCGAAAACAGTGCAGAGCATATCCCGGGTGCATCTTTCTAATCTACCAATGAAAACAGTACAACCAGGTGCTCCATTCTCCACATCAGTTGCTGGAACTGAAGATCTGTTAATCTGAGTTGGAAGACAACTACCCTCGTCCACCGAAGGACCACCGTAGACAAAACCACCAGGCCTGACACCTTCTTCAGAAGCAAACCCAACACATAAATTAGAAGGTAACACAAGAGTGGAAGGACGATTAAGATCATTTTTTAAGGAAACCCCAAACCGTGAGGGATTAATTGAAGACGGGGTTAAATTTGGTAAAGAAGGTTTTGTAGCAGACATTTAAAAGAGATGAAAAATTGAAGGATGAAAATGAATTGGAGTAAAGTTTGTAGAAGGAATAGGTGAAGGAAAGTTAAAGAGGTGTGTAAAACAAGGAGGATGTGACGATCCGGAAATTTCTGACCAAATTTAAACTTTATCTTTATATTATTCCGACACGATAAGCAAAGTTTGTTAAGTTAAATCTCAAGAATTTTAAATTGTGTTCATACATTCATTATAACCTCGACCAAATTTCGACGATTCACGAACCGTTATATATAAATAAATATCTATATATATATGTATATATATATATATATTATAACTTAAAAATATTAATAAAGTATTAAACGTATAATACTTTACATGAACGTATTTGTTTCAATATGTTTATCGATGGAATTAGAAGATAATATCAAATGATTGATTTATCAGATATATTGTGATATGATTACGGGTCTATGTTATAAGGTCCACTGTGATTTAAGAAATCTATTCTTTTTGACGACATTCGGAAAATGGTAAAGTGATTTATAAGTAAGAACGTGGAGTGTAAATAACTTAGATGTTGGATATCGACAAGTTAAGTAACTCGACATTTTTCATTAATATTATTTCATACATTTATTTAACCTTTGAACTTTATCGCATGCTTCACCAACAGACTGTAATTTAAAAACTTAAAACCTATTATGAAAATATATCATTTTACTTTTCTAAAACGTTTTATGATATAACGATTTCCATTATTTTAACCTTTAAACAAAATGCTTCTTAAATATATTTAGTTTTGGAAAACAAAATTATCATATTTATTTGATTTAGTTTCAAACGTACAAAAACGTTTTCAGTTTAAAAAATACTTTATTATTAAAACGTATATAACTTTTATAAATATCTAGAACCACTTTTAACAACTCATTACTTAACCAGTATGATAAAGATAACGATATTTATATTTTATTTTATTAAATATATATAACGATATTTATATTTTATTTTATTAAATATATATAACGATTTAAATTAATATTATATATATTTATACGCGTATTATACGTACATAGTTTTATACTCTTACTATACTTAAACTTTACCTTTACTTTATTTTTACTTTACTTTAACTTTAATAATTCATACTTTAATAATTCACTTTAATAATTCATACTTTAATAATTCACTTTAATAATTCATACTTTAATAATTCACTTTAATAATTCATACTTTAATAATTCACTTTAATAATTCATACTTTAATAATTCACTTTAATAATTCATACTTTAATAATTCACTTTAATAATTCAAAAATCTATTATAAATAGAATTCAATAGGTTTCATTATTTGATAGAAACTTGAAAATATTTTCTCTAAACTCTCTCAATCGATTTATATATATATATTTACTCCATATTATTTCAAGATATTATAAGTATACATAAAATATTATGACGGAGTGCTGTCCGAGTGATTTCGAAATTGTTTTTCGAGCGGGATAGAGCTATGGAAATTATGGGTTAAAGCTATGGAGGTTATGGGTATGGTTCGGGAGTATTGCTCGTGAGTCAAACTAGTGTTTATCATCTCCGTTGCGTCTACGTACTTTTCCTGCAATATTGAATCTCAATATTGATACGTTCGTGAATCCAAAGCCAACTTTGCACTTGTTCAATGACGTCATATGTATTTTTACTACAAAATACAGTATTGTGAGTTTCATTTGCTCCCTTTTATATATATTTTTGGGACTGAGAATACATGCGACGTTTTTATAAATGTTTTACGAAATAGGCACAAGTACTAAAACTAATTCTACGTGGGTTTAAACCAGAAATATACCCTTAGCTTGGTAACATTAAACTACTTGTCTATGTACGGTAGGCGCGAATCCTAAAGATAGATCTATTGGGCCTGACAAACCACATCCTGACTATGGGATGCTTTAGTACTTCGAGGTTATTTTAAACACACCTGATCTGTTGTACTTCAGAGGGTAAAACATGAACGTTAAGGCTTGTTACCGGGTGCCTACAACTTATAGAATACTTTTATACACTTGCGAGTGTACATATATTTATAAACGGAAATCTTGTGGTCTATTAATATATTGAAATGATTGTTATGATAAACCTATGAACTCACCAACCTTTTGGTTGACACTTTAAAGCATGTTTATTCTCAGGTATTAAAGAAATCTTCCGCTGTGCATTAGCTCATTTTAAGGAAATTACTTGGATTCATTCATGGCATATTTTGAAAGACGTTGCATTCAATTCATTGAGTTCATCAAGATTATTATTAAGTCAATTATAGTTGGATGTATTATGAAATGGTGTGCATACCGTCAATTTTCGTTGTAAAGAAAGTTTGTCTTTTAAAAATGATTGCAATGTTTGTAAAATGTATCATATAGAGGTCAAATACCTCGCGATGTAATCAACTATTGTGAATCGTTTATAATGTATATGAACGGGTCCTTTTAGTTGGTAAGAGAGCAGTGGTCTTAGCGAACCAGGTCTGCATTAGTGTGTCTAACTGATAGTCGTTAGGATGCATTAGTGAGTCTGGACTTCGACCGTGTCTGCATGTCAAAAGTTTCGCTTATCATTTTTGTCGGAAATCATCTGCTTATCATCTTTAGGAAATTACCTGCTCATTATTCTTAGTCTAGACACCTTTTACTGCATTGATTGCATGAATAAGTGTATAGACAAAATTCATATCTTAGCGTATCTGTTACTGTAGACCTTGCCTGATATCTCTCGTAAATTTCTCCGTAATTTAAGGGATCCTGGTACTATATATATCTATGCACATTATGCATTGAGAATACCATCCAACTATCAATTTCTGTCACTAAACTCTTCATACCAAAAATCTTTTCTGTGATCGCTTAAGATGGCCTCTACGAATCGACCAAGTTCCTCTGACTCCGAAGACAGCGTGACAGGAGCACACCAACCAATCAACTACCGTGATTACTGGAGAAAATGGGGGTGGGTTCATGACATACTCACCCTATGGAGAAGGGAAGAAGTTACTCCATATCATGAACCAAATCTACCACCTAACCTTGGAGTACTTGACCCGCTAACCGGCGAACCCGTTCGCAACACCGTTTATACCCTTTTTGCAAGAATTCTTCGTCTTGAGACTACCATTAACGGAACTAGAGAAGATATCCGACCTTTACCTCACACCGATAACCAACCAGGGTTAGTAGAAGAAGTTAAAGAACTCAGAGCTCGAGTGTTAACTTTAGAGAGCACGGTACACAATTTGCAAGCACCTGCAGTATCACCAACACCAGTAACATCACCAGCCTCAGCACCAACAGCACTAGTACCACCAACAACAACATCCGCATCACCAGCTTCGACATCTCATTCTGTACCTTAAGTATAATCATCGTTCTACATGACGTTCTACATCATTTATTTTCATTCGACATAGCGATTATGTAATCTCTAATATTTTAGAGATTATATATTCTTGTTCAAACGGTAAATCAAATGAGTTTAATATCATATTGACTCATTAAATCCATGATTACTTCCGAAAAAAAATATATAGGTATATATATTTTTTTTCATAAAGATTGTAATTAAAAATTCTTTTGTACAAACTGTTAATGGTGAAAATATTTTAACGGGTAGGTAATACATGAGGAATATTTAGATTTCACATTAATAAGTTACATTGTACATTCTTCGAATCTGATTCAACAGTCATTTACTATCCTAATTACAACCACCGATATACGTATCCGTTCACCGCAGAATAATCATTTTCATCCAATTTTATATTTGGATTTTGGCCTATCAGAATCCAACAAGTGGCATAATGAAGAAAACATTGGACAAAATAAAATTTGTTAGAAACAAATAAATTAATTATGAGAAATTTTGTTAAGAATCCACGCTAACTGTTCCTAGCTAACTGATTACATTTTATTTATCGCAATTTATTTATCGCAATTTATATTCTTGCAATTTTATTTATCGTCATTTAATTTCTGTTATTTATTTTTACGCACTTTAAATATCGAGACACGTATACAAGGTTTTGACATATCATATCGACGCATATATATATATATATATTATTTGGAATAACCATAGACACTCTATATGCAGTAATGCTGGAGTTAGCTATACAGGGTTGAGGTTGATTCTACAATAATATATATACTTTGAGTTGTGATCGAGTCTGAGACATGTATACGGGTCACGATACGTATTAATTAATTCGAATATTATATATTAAACTATATATGAAATATTGGACTGTTAATTGTGGACTATCGACTGTGGACTAATAACATTGGACAATTAAAATGAATTAAAATTTTGATTATAACATATGAAACTAAACAATTCTTCAAGTTTGCCACTAGATTTCATCCTAAACTTCATTTGTATCTTGGCGATTACAATCTGCATTCAAATCTTTCATGATTCTTGAAAACACCTCAATCGAGAGGATAAACTAACCGCACTTCATCTACGGAAGAAAAGATTGATGCATATAGTTATGCACCTGAAAACACTCGGAACCTGAGTAAACGTTTAACACGTATCTGTGCTAGCTCCCTGGGCGTTGTTATTACCGAAAATCACTTTGCAATTTCTTTTCAAAGTAGTAAATATTGTCACAGCTCCAGCAAATCAACTTCGACTTTTCGTTCGAAACAACCATATCATAATTTTGATATATATATGCGTGCTCTTTATTGTTACCGGGAAACCTTTTATATTCCACCATATTACCATCGACGTTTAATCATCTAAAAACACAATTCTCTTGAAACCACCTCGGATTGATAACCAATGACCCAGATATGGTAGCATTAAATGCAGAGGAAACAACAAAATCGTAGATGGTCTAAACGGTCAAAAGTTTGATAATAAAGAATGGAATGTTGAGAACGCTCGATAGAAAATTTGGTACTGAAAAACAGATTGAGCTAACCATGAAGGAGACCAAGGACAAATACAAGGACCAAACCCTATATTCAAAGAATCCAGGTAATTCTGGATCCGATGAAATCTTTAGAGAATATCCTGCTTCGAAGTCATGTTAAAATCTTGCGGAAAATCTTTCTTCATCAACCTTCGATCTTAGAAATTCCAAAAATATCATCATAAATATCTTCGATATTTCTGAGGATATTTTCATAAGTATTCTTGTCCGAAATCATTTATCTCTTCGCGATATCAGTGTTATATCATAAAGGAAACTGTTTAGTTTCTAAAATCTGAAATCTTCGAGTTTGAAGTATGAATGTTTTCGAAGTAGTGTTGGGAACTGAAGCATGAGTTAGTATAATATAATGACACTTGATCAACGTGATTATATTACAGTAAGTCATGCTGAGTTTCTAATAAAACATGGTGATTCACAGACCATAACGTCATCATGTGCCATGTTCCGCGACTCTTACATTCTATCTAATCTCTAAACATATCAAGAACATAATTTCTTGATAATTCTGTCTTTTCTCTTGAATTCTGGTAATTAACCAATCAAGATCGAGCTATTACAATTTCTTCCTTAGAACATTAGTCATGTTCATTCGAAACTCCATACTTACGAATTCTGAACCATTATTCGCTGACTTAAAGTCGAGAAGAGAAAACAAAAGGATGGAACTCCAAAATATAAAGGAAATAAAGAGGGTGGATTTATAATGAAATATCCGACAGAGCAATCAAAACAGATTATCGCATTTAACCAAAGAAGATCCTATTCCTTAATCTCTGAAGAATCAAATTTTATTCAGATTTTAAAGATTTCTTTAAATCCCTTGAATTCCAGAAATCCACCGTGACTACGTCAAAAGTTAAATTTCTATCTCAAACTGTTGTGACAGCTACCCACGTACGCTTCACATAATCGAATCCTTTTATCTACATTACTCAGTAATGATGAAACTCTATTTATCAACACATATTCGTCATGAAAACAGTTTTATGGTTAACCATGACGACCTTACTCAAATTTCGGGACGAAATTTCTTTAACGGGTAGGTACTGTGACGATCCGGAAATTTCTGACCAAATTTAAACTTTATCTTTATATTATTCCGACACGATAAGCAAAGTTTGTTAAGTTAAATCTCAAGAATTTTAAATTGTGTTCATACATTCATTATAACCTCGACCAAATTTCGACGATTCACGAACCGTTATATATAAATAAATATGTATATATATATATATATATATTATAACTTAAAAATATTAATAAAGTATTAAACGTATAATACTTTACATGAACGTATTTGTTTCAATATGTTTATCGATGGAATTAGAAGATAATATCAAATGATTGATTTATCAGATACATTGTGATATGATTACGGGTCTATGTTATAAGGTCCACTGTGATTTAAGAAATCTATTCTTTTTGACGACATTCGGAAAATGGTAAAGTGATTTATAAGTAAGAACGTGGAGTGTAAATAACTTAGATGTTGGATATCGACAAGTTAAGTAACTCGACATTTTTCATTAAGATTATTTCATACGTTTATTTAACCTTTGAACTTTATCGCATGCTTCACCAACAGACTGTAATTTAAAAACTTAAAACCTATTATGAAAATATATGATTTTACTTTTCTAAAACGTTTTATGATATAACGATTTCCATTATTTTAACCTTTAAACAAAATGCTTCTTAAATATATTTAGTTTTGGAAAACAAAATTATCATATTTATTTGATTTAGTTTCAAACGTACAAAAACGTTTTCAGTTTAAAAAAAATTTATTATTAAAACGTATATAACTTTTATAAATATCTAGAACCACTTTTAACAACTCATTACTTAACCAGTATGATAAAGATAACGATATTTATATTTTATTTTATTAAATATATATAACGATATGTATATTTTATTTTATTAAATATATATAACGATTTAAATTAATATTATATATATTTATACGCGTATTATACGTACATAGTTTTATACTCTTACTATACTTAAACTTTACCTTTACTTTATTTTTACTTTACCTTAACTTTAATAATTTATACTTTAATAATTCACTTTAATAATTCATACTTTAATAATTCACTTTAATAATTCATACTTTAATAATTCAGTTTAATAATTCATACTTTAATAATTCACTTTAATAATTCATACTTTAATAATTCACTTTAATAATTCAAAAATCTATTATAAATAGAATTCAATAGGTTTCATTATTTGATAGAAACTTGAAAATATTTTCTCTAAACTCTCTCAATCGATTTACATATATATATTTACTCCGTATTATTTCAAGATATTATAAGTATACATAAAATATTATGACGGAGTGCTGTCCGAGTGATTTCGAAATTCTTTTTCAAGCGGGATAGAGCTAAGGAAATTATGGGTTAAAGCTATGGAGGTTATGGGTATGGTTCGGGAGTATTGCTCGTGAGTCAAACTAGTGTTTATCATCTCCGTTGCGTCTACGTACTTTTCCTGCAATATTGAATCTCAATATTGATACGTTCGTGAATCCAAAGCCAACATTGCACTTGTTCAATGACGTCATATGTATTTTTACTACAAAATACAGTATTGTGAGTTTCATTTGCTCCCTTTTATATATATTTTTGGGACTGAGAATACATGCGCTGTTTTTATAAATGTTTTACGAAATAGGCACAAGTACTAAAACTAATTCTACGTGGGTTTAAACCAGAAATATACCCTTAGCTTGGTAACATTAAACTACTTGTCTATGTACGGTAGGCGCGAATCCTAAAGATAGATCTATTGGGCCTGACAAACCCCATCCTGACTATGGGATGCTTTAGTACTTCGAGGTTATTTTAAACACACCTGATCTGTTGTACTTCAGAGGGTAAAACATGAACGTTAAGGCTTGTTACCGGGTGCCTACAACTTATAGAATACTTTTATACACTTGCGAGTGTACATATATTTATAAACGGAAATCCTGTGGTCTATTAATATATTGAAATGATTGTTATGATAAACCTATGAACTCACCAACCTTTTGGTTGACACTTTAAAGCATGTTTATTCTCAGGTATTAAAGAAATCTTCCGCTGTGCATTAGCTCATTTTAAGGAAATTACTTGGAGTCATTCATGGAATATTTTGAAAGACGTTGCATTCAATTCATTGAGTTCATCAAGATTATTATTAAGTCAATTATAGTTGGATGTATTATGAAATGGTGTGCATACCGTCAATTTTCGTTGTAAAGAAAGTTTGTCTTTTAAAAACGATTGCAATGTTTGTAAAATGTATCATATAGAGGTCAAATACCTCGCGATGTAATCAACTATTGTGAATTGTTTATAATGTATATGAACGGGTCCTTTCATAGGAGGATGGAGGAACAGGGGCAGAGTAGGGCTGAGAATGGTGAGGAATTCAAAAATTTCGGTGACCAAGTTCCCTAGGTTGAGAGAGTTTAAACATTTTCAACTCCCATGATTATTTTGTTACTCAGTCTCTACATTAATTACTGAGTCTCTCTACTCAAATCATAATCAAGACAATTCATTTTACCAAATTCATTACTCTCATCTTTTTTCTTCCACAACTTATCGTTTTTAGTTCAAGTTCATGAGCTCTACCGTGAATATTTCTTTTGCATTTTCCCCCTTTTGTAAGGTCATTCCCAAATCCCAATCATAAAACACTTCCTTCCCACGACTAAGTGACACGTCAGCACCATAACAACATTTTCTCACGGGAACTAAATGAGCACTAAACATTCTCAACCATATCGTATCGTCACTCACCCATCCCTCACTCACATAAAAAGAACCATGTTCATCTTCATTATCACGACTAACAACATAAATACTATCATCGATAAATTAAGTATACAACTTAATTGTTTCATAACGTATCAATATTGATCGCCTAGCCTACCAGAGCATACCAATTTTCGTCATCTGTAAAAAGAGAGGACTTACAGTTAGCATCTTTGAAATACCAAACTTGTTTGTGCTCGAAAGATACATTATTTTTAAGAAAAACAAACATATTCGATATCTCAAATTGCCGCACATCAACATCGAACGATGTTTTGTAGTCGCCGGAATAAGACTTCAATTCATCATCAAATTGACCACCGTAATATGTCTCAAGTGTAATACTAATGGATTCATAGTGTGATATGTAGGAAAAAAGTTTGAGAAATTGAATAATTGTAGAAATATTGGTGTGATATGTAATTATGGGCGAGGTGAATATATAGTGGGAGAACAAATTTATCCATTTGAATCTTCCAACAGATTAATATATATACGTTCCTCACATGTATCTTGTCGTCAATTATGTTTAAAAAAGACAGAAAGAAGCACAATGAAGGGGAGGGTGACCCTGGGGGAGCAGCTGCCAATGCCGCGCTGTTGGTCGGTGTAATGACCCGACAAAATCGCCATTAACGGCGCCGTCAACTCAGGTCCCGTAACGTGGTCATAGTCCCTAAATGAGACGCGTTTGACCAAAATTATGTCTCATTCATTTGAAACGTGTATGACTTTCAAAGTTTAAGTTACCAAACGGTTCGACAAGGTTTAAGTATACATAAGTTATAAAGTATAAATGAAATGACTTGCGACATAATATAAGTTGAAAATCACGATTGCTATAAATAGCGTAAGTATGTATGCTTTAAGTTTGAATCCAAAGGTGCTATCACTAGCGTATGCATGTATGCTTGACCCCAAGCAAGTAATCAAAGTATGCGGAAGCATGTATCAGGTAGCCAAGTATGAACCTGAGAAAAATATAGAAAACTGTCAACGAAAAACGTTGGTGAAATCATAGGTGTATTTGTAAACGTTGTTTTTGAACCACAAGATTTTGTATAGTTGATTATCCAAATTGTTTGCATTCCAAAGTTGTTGTACGTTTGTGGAGCACCCAATTATCAAAACTTAACTGTTTACGAACCCCGTTATCATAGTGTTAGAACCTACACTATATACTCGAAAATATATTTCATTCGCTAACGGTAGCGAACCGTCCGAATGAGGGCTTGTCAAGCCCGTATGGATCCACACAACATAAGTTCACCTTTACACCCTGTGTCATAACCCGTCCTTAACCCTAAGAACGAGTTAGATAACGTATGATTTCATTGCGAGGTATTGACCTCTATATGAGACATTTTTAAAAGAAAACTGCATATATTTTACATTACAAACCACAAATCTTATTTTTGATACAAGCTTTAGACGATAGAAAGATGATTATCGTTTAGCGATAATCTTCGACTTACAAACTTTACAAATAATGATAACAACACGATTTCTAGTATATTTTACAACACAAATCCTCGGGTATGCAGTTTTATTTTTGACACAAATATGCGTACGCAAGATCCTGCTCAAATTCAACATAATGCAGCGGAAACTTCTAATTATCACCTGAGAATAAACATGTTTAAAACGTCAACATAAAGTTGGTGAGATATAGGTTTAGTGCCGGCAGCAATATATATATAGACCACAAGATTTCATATATAAACAGTTTAATAAAAATATTCTAAGTGGTTGAGCACTTGGTAACCATACTTAACATTTAATCACGTCGCATATTCCCTTTATTATGAAATCTTACTACACCGTACCAAGTGTAGTCACGAAAGGAAGTACTGTGCAACCGTTGAATACTGGTCGTCCAGTCCGGTTGGGGTTGTCAGGCCCGATAGATCTATCAACAGGATTCGCGTTTACAATACCGCTGTAAATAATAGTTACCAAGCTACAGGGAAGTATGCCAGTGGTACAACTCAACGTAGAATATATTTTTCAGTTACTTGTGTCCATAACGTAAAACATAAATACATGTATTCTCATCCCGAAATACTTAGAGTTTAAAAGTGGGACTATATACTCACTTTCGTCTTGAAGATATATATAATTTGACTTGGTCTCCGGTTGATATCACGAACCTATCCATATATAGTTTATCAATATATTTCTATTTTAAACAATCGTCACATATATATACTTTTTATACTTTTAATAGTTTTAATAATTTCTTAGTCCGTAGTTAGCAGTCCGATGTTAGTAATTCAATTTTAATGGTTCATTTTTAGGTGTTTAATAAACCCCCAATGAAATAAATAAAAACCCCCATCGTATATGTATTGGTCGAGATTAATCTTGACCCATGGTACCGGTGTTGTCAAATGACGTGTTGCGTACATAAAGTACCGGTGTTGTCAAATGACGTGTTGCGTACAATCATGGGATCTTATGATTAATCTTCTCGTATTGTTTACGGGTGATCCTGAACCATATAAAATTAAATTATGAGTACATATATATAAAATATCATGTTATTTTAAAAAGATGTGATTTATTTAATTTTCTCCAATTATTTTCGTAGCCAAACTAGTCTTAGATATCCGATCTCGTTTTGGTCATAGTTTCTTCGTTACAACTCCGTTTTCGTTGATTCAACTTGCCACTTCCTTGGATCGAGTCCCTCTTTAAGACTATGAACTGTAAATACCTTAGTTTGTATTCGAAATCACAGGTCATAGGTCAAACTTTAGTGAAACTTATGAAGTTAATCATTTTCCATCATGTAAACAACCTTAAATGATTATTTTTCTAAAAATACTTATACTTTGAGTTAAATCATGAAATTTTTATGTGTTATCATATTCATAGTAAAAATCATTTTTCCAGAAAATAAACCTCAAATTCAAAGTTTAAGATGGTTTTTAATTATCCAACCCAAAACAGCCCCCGGCTGCACTCCGACGTCATAAAAACAGTTTTTAAGGTGTTCTTTGAAAAACCAAGTTATACCTTGTTAAATTAGCATATTTTTAATTTATATTACAGGTCTTGAAGTATTTTAAAAGTTAAGTTAGAAGGATCTATTTAGTTTGCGAACAAGTTTGAAATCATTCAAACTATGTTCTAGTTTATAAACTCTTATATATATAGCTATAAATATATGAATTGAAAAAGAGTTGAAGTAGAGTTTTTACCTCAAGTTTAAAATGTAAAGTTGCTGGAAAGAAGTAGTAAAATAAAAGTTGAGAGAGTTCTTGCAAGTGTGTGTGAAAATTGGAAGTAAAATTTGGAAAATGAATGTGTAAAAATGAGTTAGAAATGGTGCTTATTTATAGGCTTGAAAATTTGGTTTTTAGTGAAAATATCTAAGATAAGTTAAAATTTATTATGTCATGAATGACATATTATTCCAATAATTGAAGATTTCTATTGGTATATACCAATAGTAAATACTTCTAGAAGCTGTGTATAGTACCCTAGATATACGTATAGGATTATTGAGGAAACGGAACGAGAATTCAAATATAACTATCTTTTGTAAATATACTTATATTGTTTTATGTATAAAAGCCCTTTAAAAATGATTAAATACATTACTTATACGATATATGTATAAACATTATAAATCATCAGTATTTATGTCAAATAACGTTACGTATGGTTATTGTTTTGAAAACTTAAGTTAGTAGTTTCAAAATATACTTATGACTTTTTGTTATTAATACAAAATGAGATATTAAAACATCCTTAGATCATGTTAAATATGTATGTATAATTATCATATATTGTATAGTTCGTGATATCATCGGTCAAACTAGACGGTCAAACGTTGTGTAAAACTCTTTTCAAAAACATAAATCTTAACAATTTGGATTGCTTATCATGTTGGTAAGGTTTAATTTATATAAATATTAATCTTATAAGTATAGAACGATCGAAAAAGTGCGGGTCATTACAGTACCTACCCGTTAAATAAATTTCGTCCCGAAATTTTAAAATTGTACCTATTTTGCGTCATCGGAAAACAAGTGTGGATATTTTTTTTTCATCTGATCCTCTCGTTCCCACGTAAACTCGGGACCTCTTCTAGCATTCCAACGAACCTTAACTATCGGTATGTTGCTCTGCTTGAGCTGTTTAACTTCACGATCCATGATTTCGATTGGTTCTTCGATGAATTGTAGTTTCTCGTCGACATGGATTTCTTCAAGAGGAATGGTGAGATCTTCCTTTGCAAGACACTTCTTAAGGTTTGAGACGTGAAAGGTATTATGTACTCCGGCGAGTTGTTGCGGTAACTCGAGTCGATAAGCTACCGGTCCAATGCGTTCGATGATCTTGAACGGGCCTACATATCTTGGGTTCAGTTTACCCCTTTTTCCGAAGCGTATTACACCTTTCCAAGGTGACACCTTTAGCATAACCATGTCCCCGATCTGAAACTCTAATGGTTTCCTTCGGACATCGGCGTAGCTCTTTTGGCGACTACGGGCTGTTTTCAATCTCTCCTTGATTTGTACTATCTTCTCAGTCGTTTCGTGTATGATCTCGGGACCAGTTAATTGTCGATCTCCTACTTCATTCCAACAAATAGGAGATCTACACTTCCTTCCGTACAATGCTTCGAATGGCGCAGCTTTAATGCTCGCATGATAACTATTATTATACGAGAATTCTGCTAATGGTAGATATTTATCCCATCCGTTTCCAAAATCGATCACACATGCCCTGAGCATGTCTTCAAGAGTCTGAATCGTTCTTTCACTCTGCCCGTCGGTTTGCGGATGATACGCGGTACTCATATCCAAACGAGTTCCTAGGGCCTCCTGTAGTGATTGCCAGAACTTTGATGTAAATCTACTATCACGATCGGATATAATGGAAATAGGTATTCCATGCCTTGAAACAACTTCCTTTATATACAATCGTAATAGTTTCTCCATTCTATCCGTTTCCTTTATAGGCAAGAAGTGTGCAGACTTGGTGAGACGATCAACAATCACCCAAATGGTGTCGTATCCCCAGGCAGTCTTTGGTAACTTCGTGATGAAATCCATGGTAATACCATCCCATTTCCATTCTGGGATTTCTGGTTGTTGAAGTAACCCTGACGGCTTCTGGTGTTCAGCTTTGACTTTGGAACAAGTTAAACATTCCCCAACATATGTTGCAACGTCTGTCTTTAAATTAGGCCACCAATAATGTGTCTTAAGATCTTGGTACATCTTTCCAATTCCAGGATGTATCGAGTATCTTGTCTTATGTGCCTCATTTAATATCAACTTCCTTAATCCACCCAACTTCGGTACCCAAATACGATTTGCAAAATATCGAATTCCATCTTCCCGCATAACGAGTTGCTTCTCATACTTCTTCATTATTTCATTTCCTATATTTTCTTTAGTAAGTGCTTCTCGTTGAACTTCTTTGATTTGTGAGTTGAGATTCATGCGAATTTTTATGTTCATCGCTCGTACTCGAATTGGTTCTCGTTCCTTTCTGCTTAAAGCATCGGCCACCACGTTCGCCTTCCCGGGATGATAACGAATTTCACAATCATAGTCGTTTATTAACTCGACCCACCTACGTTGTCTCATGTTCAGCTGTTTCTGATCAAAAATATGTTGAAGGCTTTTATGATCAGTAAACACAGTGCATTTAACCCCATACAAGTAGTGTCTCCATATCTTCAATGCAAACACGACTGCTCCCAGTTCTAGATCATGCGTCGTATAATTCCGCTCGTGAATCTTCAATTGTCGGGATGCGTATGCAATAACTTTCTTTCGTTGCATAAGAACGCAACCAAAACCTTGTCGCGAAGCGTCACAATATATTTCAAAATCATCGTTCCCTTCTGGTAACGATAAAATAGGCGCCGTAGTTAACTTCTTCTTTAGTAATTGAAATGCACTCTCCTGCTCAGAAGTCCATTCATATTTCTTCCCTTTTTGCGTTAACGCTGTCAACGGCTTAGCTATTCGGGAAAAATCTTGAATAAACCTTCTATAATAACCGGCTAAACCCAAAAATTGACGTATCTGCGTTGGTGTCTTAGGAGTCTCCCATTTTTCAATGGCTTCAATTTTTGCTGGATCAACCTGAATTCCTTTGCTACTAACAACGTGGCCAAGAAATTGCACTTCTTTCAACCAGAAAGCACATTTAGAAAATTTAGCATATAGCTGTTCTTTTCTTAACAACTCTAATATCAACCTTAAATGCTGCTCATGCTCTTGCTCACTCTTGGAATAGATAAGAATGTCATCAATGAAAACGATAACAAACTTATCTAAATACGGACTACAAACTCGATTCATGAGGTCCATGAATACAGCTGGCGCATTCGTCAATCCAAACGGCATAACCAAAAATTCGTAATGACCATAACGTGTCCGAAAAGCAGTTTTCGGTATATCTTCTTCTTTGACACGTAATTGATGATAGCCCGACCTTAAGTCAATTTTTGAGTATACACATGATCCTTGAAGTTGATCAAATAAGTCGTCAATTCTCGGTAGTGGATACCGATTCTTGATAGTTAACTTATTTAATTCACGATAATCTATACACATCCTAAAAGATCCATCTTTCTTTTTAACAAATAGAATCGGAGCTCCCCACGGTGAAGTACTTGGTCGTATGAATCCATGATCCAGTAATTCTTTTAACTGACTCTGAAGTTCTTTTAACTCGGACGGTGCAAGTCTATATGGAGCACGAGCCACTGGTGCAGCTCCTGGTACTAAATCTATTTGAAATTCTACAGATCTAAATGGAGGTAATCCCGGCAACTTTTCCGGAAAGACTTCAGGAAAATCTCTTGCCACAGGCACGTCATTGATGCTCTTCACTTTTTCCTTTGTTTCGACTTTATTAACATGTGCTAAGATAGCATAGCACCCTTTCTTCAAGCACTTTTGAGCTTTCAAATAACTAATGAGTTTTAGCTTTGAGTTACCCTTCTCTCCATAAATCATTACTGGCGTTTTATCCTTACGAGGAATGCGAATTGCCTTCTTGGCGCACACAACTTCAGCTCCTATTTTGGACATCCAGTCCATGCCGACTATTACATCAAAACTTCCTAATTCTACGGGTATCAAGTCAATTTTAAACGTTTCTCCGGCTAAATTTATTTTACAATCACGGCAAATTTTATCGGCTTTAATTAGTTTACCATTAGCTAACTCAATCATGTACTTAGCATCGAGAGGTAATGATGAACAATTCAATTTAGCGTGAAAGTCTCTACACACGTAACTTTTATCAGCACCAGTATCAAATATAATAGATGCGGATAAGTTATTAATGGTAAACGTACCCGTAACAAGCTCCGGGTCTTCACATGCCTCTTTAGCATTAATAACAAATGCTCTTCCACGTGCAGGTCCGATATTCTTCTCTGGATTCGGGCACTGGCTCTTATAGTGGCCTTGTTTTCCACACCCAAAACAAGTAATGGTAGCCAAAGCAGTTCTATTTGCGTTGGTGGCAGGAGTCTTGGCACCATTTGTATTCGTAACGAGAGCCCTACAATCTTCAGCAAGATGACCCTGTCGATTACATTTGTTGCATACCACACTACAGTAACCAAAGTGATGTTTGTGACATCGGTTGCATAAAGGACTTTGTCCTTTGTAACCAAAACCTGAACCACTACCCGCACCTTTCGGGGTTTCTTGTTTCTTAAAAGTTTGTTGTTGATTACCTCGATCATAGCTTCCATTCCACTTTCTCTTGTTACCTGATACCTTCACATCAGTATTGAATGCTTTCTTATCCAAAATGACCTGATCCATTAGCTCGTTTGCCATGGTTATAGCTTCATGAATTGTCTTAGGTTTCGATGCTGTAACATTTGCCTTGACCTTTTTGGGCAAACCATCTTTGTACATTTCAATCTTCCGTTCTTCGGTTGGAACCAATTCAGGACATAGCAAAACTAATTCCATGAATTGCTGATTGTAGTTGGTGATTTCAGTACCAATAACCTTCAGACTTCGTAACTCATCTTCCAACTTCCTAACCTCGTTCCTTGGACAATATTCATTGATTAACATTGTTTTGAATTCTTCCCACGGAGTATCATAAGCTACATCTCCTCCTACAGCCTTCACATAATTTTTCCACCACGTGAGTGCACTATCTTGTAAAGTGCACGATGCGTATTTGGTCATGTCCTTTTCAACACAACCACTGATTTTGAACACAGTTTCCATCTTTTCTATCCACCGGGTTAAACCGATCGGTCCTTCTGTTCCACTGAATGATGAGGGCTTGCAAGCTTGAAAAGTTTTGTAAGTGCACCCCACACGAGGATTTGGGTTAACTGCAGCACCTCTTGCAGCCTCGACCCATAACATTCTGTCGTTCACTCGCTGATTGATGAGTTCCTGGATTTCTTGTTCCGTCATTCGGTTCAATCGCGCCATATTCTTCTATAAGAATGAAAAGAAAATAATTATTCACATGGAATATTATAGATGTAGTGTATATTTACAGTACATTATAGCTTATTAATAATATGAACCAGGTATTATTATAAAAGCCTTTTCTTCTTATTAGCGTTTTATAATTATATCTAGGGTAGTACCTACCCGTTAATGTCCATACTTAATAGCTTAGTACAGAATCAATTACTACCATCTAAATATTACTTAACCATGGAAAATTATTGCATTTCACACTTCACTATTTTACATATGCTTATCTTACATCGAACATTAAGCAAACCACACTAATAATATTATACAAAACATTATATGATCCCATGGTTTAATACGGCAGCGCATCGTTTGGTCTATTTTCTAGGACGTTTAGGTTCAAAGAATCGCTTAACGCTTATCCTGGCTGTCTGCCTATATTTTGGCTGTGGGGCTGAAGAACTGGATGCCGGGATAGAACGAATAGGAATAGCGGAAATAGGGGTGGTAGTGTCTAGTGGAGTTGGTGCCACATCATCCTTACTAAACTCGGGATTTGAATTTTCTAATTCATTAGCCTTTCGTTTCTTTCCTAGTTCGAACTCGTCTTTTGTAATTTCCTGTATTTCTTCCTCGGGTTCACTTTCCTCCTCGGGTTCACTTTCCGGGTTCTCTATAGTCGGTTCATCCGGAATTTGTGAGTCTTCCCCAAAGATATTATTTTCGTCATCGGATAGGTTAATGACTGGAACACCATCTGAAGATTCTGGTTCGGAGTCGCTGAATGTGATGACAAGTTTTGAGCCCGACATCTATCACACAACAACTAACCCATTAGTACTACATAATATTTACATATAAATTTTAACCAACAATGATAAGCAATGGTTTTTGAAATCAGACCCGGTCAAAGTCCAGACTTACTAATGTATCCTAACGACTTATCAGTTAGACACACTAATGCAAACCTGGTTCGCTAAGACCACCGCTCTGATACCACATGTCATAACTCGTCCTTAACCCTAAGAACGAGTTAGATAACGTATGATTTCATTGCGAGGTATTGACCTCTATATGAGACATTTTTAAAAGAAAACTGCATATATTTTACATTACAAACCACAAATCTTATTTTTGATACAAGCTTTAGACGATAGAAAGATGATTATCGTTTAGCGATAATCTTCGACTTACAAACTTTACAAATAATGATAACAACACGATTTCTAGTATATTTTACAACACAAATCCTCGGGTATGCAGTTTTATTTTTGACACAAATATGCGTACGCAAGATCCTGCTCAAATTCAACATAATGCAGCGGAAACTTCTAATTATCACCTGAGAATAAACATGTTTAAAACGTCAACATAAAGTTGGTGAGATATAGGTTTAGTGCCGGCAGCAATATATATTGTAGTGACCCGAACTTTTCCATGTTTATATATATTAATTGAGATTGATGTTTACATGATTAAATGTTTCCAACATGTTAAGCAATCAAACTTGTTAAGACTTGATTAATTGAAATAGGTTTCATATAGACAATTGACCACCCAAGTTGACCGGTGATTCACGAACGTTAAAACTTGTAAAAAACTATATGATGACATATATATGGTTATATATATAGTTAACATGATATTATGATAAGTAAACATATCATTAATTATATTAACAATGAACTACATATGTAAAAACAAGACTACTAACTTAATGATTTTGAAACGAGACATATATGTAACGTTTATCGTTGTAACGACATTTAATGTATATATATCATATTAAGAGATATTCGTACATCATAATATCATGATAATATAATAATTTAAAATCTCTTTTGATATTATAAACATTGGATTAACAACATTTAACAAGATCGTTAACCTAAAGGTTTCAAAACAACACTTACATGTAACGACTAACGATGACTTAACGACTCAGTTAAAATGTATATACATGTAGTGTTTTAATATGTATTTATACACTTTTGAAAGACTTCAATACACTTATCAAAATACTTCTACTTAACAAAAATGCTTACAATTACATTCTCGTTCAGTTTCATCAACAATTCTACTCGTATGCACCCGTATTCGTACTCGTACAATACACAGCTTTTAGATGTATGTACTATTGGTATATACACTCCAATGATCAGCTCTTAGCAGCCCATGTGAGTCACCTAACACATGTGGGAACCATCATTTGGCAACTAGCATGAAATATCTCATAAGATTACAAAAATATGAGTAATCATTCATGACTTATTTACATGAAAACAAAATTACATATCCTTTATATCTAATCCATACACCAACGACCAAAAACACCTACAAACACTTTCATTCTTCAATTTTATTCATCTAATTGAACTCTCTCAAGTTCTATCTTCAAGTTCTAAGTGTTCTTCATAAATTCCAAAAGTTCTAGTTTCATAAAATCAAGAATACTTTCAAGTTTGCTAGCTCACTTCCAATCTTGTAGGGTGATCATCCAACCTCAAGAAATCTTTGTTTCTTACAGTAGGTTATCATTCTAATACAAGGTAATAATCATATTCAAACTTTGGTTCAATTTCTATAACTATAACAATCTTATTTCAAGTGATGATCTTACTTGAACTTGTTTTCGTGTCATGATTTTGCTTCAAGAACTTTGAGCCATCCAAGGATCCATTGAAGCTAGATCCATTTTTATCTTTTCCAGTAGGTTCATCCAAGGAACTTAAGGTAGTAATGATGTTCATAACATCATTCGATTCATACATATAAAGCTATCTTATTCGAAGGTTTAAACTTGTAATCACTAGAACATAGTTTAGTTAATTCTAAACTTGTTCGCAAACAAAAGTTAATCCTTCTAACTTGACTTTTAAAATCAACTAAACACATGTTCTATATCTATATGATATGCTAACTTAATGATTTAAAACCTGGAAACACGAAAAACACCGTAAAACCGGATTTACGCCGTCGTAGTAACACCGCGGGCTGTTTTGGGTTAGTTAATTAAAAACTATGATAAAATTTGATTTAAAAGTTGTTATTCTGAGAAAATGATTTTTATTATGAACATGAAACTATATCCAAAAATTATGGTTAAACTCAAAGTGGAAGTATGTTTTCTAAAATGGTCATCTAGACGTCGTTCTTTCGACTGAAATGACTACCTTTACAAAAACGACTTGTAACTTATTTTTCCGACTAGAAACCTATACTTTTTTTGTTTAGATTCATAAAATAGAGTTCAATATGAAACCATAGCAATTTGATTCACTCAAAACGGATTTAAAATGAAGAAGTTATGGGTAAAACAAGATTGGATAATTTTTCTCATTTTAGCTACGTGAAAATTGGTAACAAATCTATTCTAACCATAACTTAATCAACTTGTATTATATATTATGTAATCTTGAGATACCATAGACACGTATACAATGTTTCGACCTATCATGTCGACACATCTATATATATTTCGGAACAACCATAGACACTCTATATGTGAATGTTGGAGTTAGCTATACAGGGTTGAGGTTGATTCCAAAATATATATAGTTTGAGTTGTGATCAATACTGAGATACGTATACACTGGGTCGTGGATTGATTCAAGATAATATTTATCGATTTATTTCTGTACATCTAACTGTGGACAACTAGTTGTAGGTTACTAACGAGGACAGCTGACTTAATAAACTTAAAACATCAAAATATATTAAAAGTGTTGTAAATATATTTTGAACATACTTTGATATATATGTATATATTGTTATAGGTTCGTGAATCAACCAGTGGCCAAGTCTTACTTCCCGACGAAGTAAAAATCTGTGAAAGTGAGTTATAGTCCCACTTTTAAAATCTAATATTTTTGGGATGAGAATACATGCAGGTTTTATAAATGATTTACAAAATAGACACAAGTACGTGAAACTACATTCTATGGTTGAATTATCGAAATCGAATATGCCCCTTTTTATTAAGTCTGGTAATCTAAGAATTAGGGAACAGACACCCTAATTGACGCGAATCCTAAAGATAGATCTATTGGGCCTAACAAACCCCATCCAAAGTACCGGATGCTTTAGTACTTCGAAATTTATATCATATCCGAAGGGTGTCCCGGAATGATGGGGATATTCTTATATATGCATCTTGTTATTGTCGGTTGCCAGGTGTTCACCATATGAATGATTTTTATCTCTATGTATGGGATGTGTATTGAAATATGAAATCTTGTGGTCTATTGTTACGATTTGATATATATAGGTTAAACCTATAACTCACCAACATTTTTGTTGACGTTTTAAGCATGTTTATTCTCAGGTGATTATTAAGAGCTTCCGCTGTCGCATACTTAAATAAGGACAAGATTTAGAGTCCATGCTTGTATGATATTGTGTAAAAACTGCATTCAAGAAACTTATTTTGTTGTAACATATTTGTATTGTAAACCATTATGTAATGGTCGTGTGTAAACAGGATATTTTAGATTATCATTATTTGATAATCTACGTAAAGCTTTTTAAACCTTTATTGATGAAATAAAGGTTATGGTTTGTTTAAAAATGAATGCAGTCTTTGAAAAACGTCTCATATAGAGGTCAAAACCTCGCAACGAAATCAATTAATATGGAACGTTTTTAATCAATAAGAACGGGACATTTCAGTTGGTATCCGAGCGTTGGTCTTAGAGAACCAGAAAATTTGCATTAGTGTGTCTTATCGAGTTTGTTAGGATGCATTAGTGAGTCTGGACTTCGACCGTGTTTTCTTTAAAAATGATTGCTTAACATTTTTGTTGGAAACTATATATTTTTAACATATGAATATTATGTGATATATTAATCTCTTAACGTGTTTGATATTATGTGATAGATGTCTACCTCTAGAACAAGTCCCATTGACTCACCTAATAATAATGAAGAGTCAAATGTAAATTGGAATGATTTGTGGACTGATTCACAAGTTCCCGAAGAGGAACCGGAAGAAGAGTCGGAACCGGAAGAAGAATCGGAACCGGAAGAAGAATCGGAACCGGATGAAGAAATAGAACCGGTGGGGGAAATAATAAAACGGTTAAGTAAAAGAAAATCCTCAACCAACCGACCAAAGTTAATTATGGTCAATGGTGTTTCCGCCAAGGAAGCAAAATATTGGGAGGATTACCAATTCTCCGATGAATCGGATTTCGACGAGAATTCCGATGATGTTATAGAAATTACCCCAACTGAATTTAAAAAGGCAAAAGAAAATAATAAGGGAAAGGGCATAAAAATGGAGAAATCTAATTCCAACCCCGATGAACTTTATATGTATCGTCAACCCCCGAAGTCCTTAAGTTGTAACAATGACCCGGGAACCTCTAAACCACCAGGTTTTTCTAAACCAATGTGGACAACGACGGCTCGTATTAGGGGAACATCATATATCCCTAGAAACTTGGCAAAACGAACCAAAACCGAAGAAGAAGAAACGAGCGAGTCGGAATAAGATAGTTGTATTCGTGTGGTGTAATATATGGAATATAGTGTTCTTATGCTTTATGATATATGTAAAAATTGCTTGTATTAATAAGTATTTTTTTTATGAATCTAACTCTTGTCTATTTTACAGTTTAAAAACACAAAATGGATAGACAACCCAATATTTTAAGAGACCTACCCGGAGACATGATTGATGAAATCTTGTCTAGAGTCGGCCAGAATTCTTCGGCACAACTATTTAAGGCGAGATCAGTTTGTAAGACATTCGAAGAATGTTCCAAGAATGTCTTGGTTTATAAGAGACTTTCGTTTGAAAGATGGGGGATATCACATTGGGAAACCCATAAGTTACGATGTGTTTACTTTGACGCATATATTGCGGGGAACCCAAATGCTATTTTACGCAACGGGTTAAGAAATTATTTTGACTCAATATATCCGAATATTGGACTTCGTGATTTAGAAAAAGCGGCTAACATGCAACATAAAGAAGCATGTTATGCTTACGGATTAGTAATGTTCGCTTCTCACCAAAGTGAGAACAAGAACATCGGGCTACAACTATTAAACAAAACGTTTCCACAAGTGACGGAGTCGGTAATTGGGGTAAGAAATGAGGTTTTTAGATTATTACGGGACTGTTGGACATTACGTAACCCTCGTCCCTTTGATGACGTTACAACACGCTGTCTTATCAACGGCCATAACGGTTATGTTGCACAAGACCAAGGATGGGAAGTAGTCCTAGTAAAACCAGAATGCATGACTTGTTTCTGGACGTATGAATTACGTGTCTTTATTGCCTTTGCCGAACGACTTGTGTACTAGCTAGAATTGTCTTCACAACTATCTTGTATCAAAGTTATTGTGTGCTATATTTCATGCTTTATGTAAAATAAGCGGTATTGTAAGTTTGTAAAATATTGTATAAAAGTTTGAACGCGAAATATTATTACAATCAGTTTTTCATATAGAATTGTAGTAGTTGAATTGTATATTAGCTACTAAGTATGAACTTAACGGGTAGGTACTACCCGAATTTAAACTTATAAAATGCTAATATGAAGAAAAAGCTTTTATAAATGAGTTCATATTATGCTACGAAATACTATTAACTACTCTTAATATTCTGTATGATTAACTTGTTCCATTTAACTATTTTGAAGGAAATGGCACCGACTACTCGACACACCGTGAATATGAATGAAGAGGAATTCCGTACTTTTCTAGCTTCAAACATAGCCGCAGTACAGGCTGCGCTACATACCAAC
The DNA here is from genome assembly GCF_046630445.1 of Rutidosis leptorrhynchoides. Lineage (NCBI taxonomy): Eukaryota > Viridiplantae > Streptophyta > Magnoliopsida > Asterales > Asteraceae > Rutidosis > Rutidosis leptorrhynchoides. Next base: position 36,646,256 of record NC_092334.1, read on the forward strand.
AATAACCTTGGATCTAGCAGTACAGGAAATCGTGTAGGATGCACCTACAAAGAATTCACTGCCTGCAAACCTTTGGAATTTGATGGAACCGAAGGACCGATCGGATTGAAACGGTGGACCGAGAAGGTTGAATCGGTGTTTGCCATAAGTAAGTGTACTGAAGAGGACAAAGTGAAGTACGCTACGCATACCTTCACAGGTTCTGCGTTAACATGGTGGAATACCTATCTAGAGCAAGTGGGACAAGATGATGCGTACGCACTACCGTGGTCAGCATTCAAGCACTTGATGAACGAGAAGTACCGTCCCAGAACCGAGGTCAATAAGCTCAAGACAGAACTTAGAGGGTTACGAACCCAAGGATTTGATATTACCACGTACGAAAGACGATTCACAGAATTGTGCCTATTGTGTCCGGGAGCATTCGAAGATGAGGAAGAGAAGATCGACGCGTTTGTGAAAGGATTACCGGAAAGAATCCAAGAAGATATAAGTTCACACGAGCCCGCCTCCATACAACAGGCATGTAGAATGGCTCACAAACTAGTGAACCAGATTGAAGAAAGAATTAAAGAACAGACTGCTGAAGAGGCCAATGTGAAGCAAGTCAAAAGAAAGTGGGAGGAAAACGGTGATAAGAATCACCAATACAACAACAACAGCAATTACAACAATAATCGCAACAATTATCCCAACAATCGCAACATCAATCGCAACTACAACAAACGGCTCAACAACAACAACAACAACAACAACAACAACAGCAACTACAACAATCATCCCAACAACAATAATAACCGCAACAACAACAACAATCAGAAGCAACTATGCCAAAGGTGTGAAAAGAATCACTCGGGGTTTTGCACCAAATTTTGCAACAAGTGTAAAAGAAATGGTCATAGCGCGGCGAAGTGTGAGGTCTACGGACCAGGGGTTAATAGAACGAAAGGAACAAATGGTGTCGGAACGAGTAATGGCGGAGCAAGTAGTGTCGGAGCAAGTTATGCCAATGTAGTTTGTTATAAATGTGGAAAACCAGGCCACATTATTAGAAATTGCCCGAACCAGGAGAACACGAATGGACAAGGCCGTGGAAGAGTTTTCAATATTAATGCGGTAGAGGCACAGGAAGACCCGGAGCTTGTTACGGGTACGTTTCTTATTGACAATAAATCTGCTTACGTTTTATTTGATTCGGGTGCGGATAGAAGCTATATGAGTAGAGATTTTTGTGCTAAATTAAGTTGTCCATTGACGCCTTTGGATAGTAAATTTTTACTCGAATTAGCAAATGGTAAATTAATTTCAGCAGATAATATATGTCGGAATCGAGAAATTAAACTGGTTAGCGAAACATTTAAGATTGATTTGATACCAGTAGAGTTAGGGAGTTTTGATGTGATAATCGGTATGGACTGGTTGAAAGAAGTGAAAGCGGAGATCGTTTGTTACAAAAATGCAATTCGCATTATACGAGAAAAAGGAAAACCCTTAATGGTGTACGGAGAAAAGGGCAACACGAAGCTACATCTTATTAGTAATTTGAAGGCACAAAAACTAATAAGAAAAGGTTGCTATGCTGTTCTAGCACACGTCGAGAAAGTACAAACTGAAGAAAAGAGCATCAATGATGTTCCCATTGCAAAAGAATTTCCCGATGTATTTCCGAAAGAATTACCGGGATTACCCCCACATCGATCCGTTGAATTTCAAATAGATCTTGTACCAGGAGCTGCACCAATAGCTCGTGCTCCTTACAGACTCGCACCCAGCGAGATGAAAGAACTGCAAAGCCAATTACAAGAACTTTTAGAGCGTGGTTTCATTCGACCAAGCACATCACCGTGGGGAGCTCCTGTTTTGTTTGTCAAGAAGAAAGATGGTACATTCAGGTTGTGTATCGACTACCGAGAGTTGAACAAACTTACCATCAAGAACCGCTACCCACTACCGAGAATCGACGACTTATTTGATCAACTACAAGGCTCGTCTGTTTATTCAAAGATTGACTTACGTTTCGGGTATCATCAAATGCGGGTGAAAGAAGATGATATTCCAAAGACTGCTTTCAGAACACGTTACGGTCATTACGAGTTTATGGTCATGCCGTTTGGTTTAACTAATGCACCAGCTGTGTTCATGGACCTTATGAACCGAGTGTGTGGACCTTACCTTGACAAGTTTGTCATTGTTTTCATTGATGACATACTTATTTACTCAAAGAATGACCAAGAACACGGTGAACATTTGAGAAAGGTGTTAGAAGTATTGAGGAAGGAAGAATTGTACGCTAAGTTTTCAAAGTGTGCATTTTGGTTGGAAGAAGTTCAATTCCTCGGTCACATAGTGAACAAAGAAGGTATTAAGGTGGATCCGGCAAAGATAGAAACTGTTGAAAAGTGGGAAACCCCGAAAACTCCGAAACACATACGCCAGTTTTTAGGACTAGCTGGTTACTACAGAAGGTTCATCCAAGACTTTTCCAGAATAGCAAAACCCTTGACTGCATTAACGCATAAAGGGAAGAAATTTGAATGGAATGATGAACAAGAGAAAGCGTTTCAGTTATTGAAGAAAAAGCTAACTACGGCACCTATATTGTCATTGCCTGAAGGGAATGATGATTTTGTGATTTATTGTGATGCATCAAAGCAAGGTCTCGGTTGTGTATTAATGCAACGAACGAAGGTGATTGCTTATGCGTCTAGACAATTGAAGATTCACGAACAAAATTATACGACGCATGATTTGGAATTAGGCGCGGTTGTTTTTGCATTAAAGACTTGGAGGCACTACTTATATGGGGTCAAAAGTATTATATATACCGACCACAAAAGTCTTCAACACATATTTAATCAGAAACAACTGAATATGAGGCAGCGTAGGTGGATTGAATTATTGAATGATTACGATTTTGAGATTCGTTACCACCCGGGGAAGGCAAATGTGGTAGCCGATGCCTTGAGCAGGAAGGACAGAGAACCCATTCGAGTAAAATCTATGAATATAATGATTCATAATAACATTACTACTCAAATAAAGGAGGCGCAACAAGGAGTTTTAAAAGAGGGAAATTTAAAGGATGAAATACCCAAAGGATCGGAGAAGCATCTTAATATTCGGGAAGACGGAACCCGATATAGGGCTGAAAGGATTTGGGTACCAAAATTTGGAGATATGAGAGAAATGGTACTTAGAGAAGCTCATAAAACCAGATACTCAATACATCCTGGAACGGGGAAGATGTACAAGGATCTCAAGAAACATTTTTGGTGGCCGGGTATGAAAGCCGATGTTGCTAAATACGTAGGAGAATGTTTGACGTGTTCTAAGGTCAAAGCTGAGCATCAGAAACCATCGGGTCTACTTCAACAACCCGAAATCCCGGAATGGAAATGGGAAAACATTACCATGGATTTCATCACTAAATTGCCAAGGACTGCAAGTGGTTTTGATACTATTTGGGTAATAGTTGATCGTCTCACCAAATCAGCACACTTCCTACCAATAAGAGAAGATGACAAGATGGAGAAGTTAGCACGACTGTATTTGAAGGAAGTCGTCTCCAGACATGGAATACCAATCTCTATTATCTCTGATAGGGATGGCAGATTTATTTCAAGATTCTGGCAGACATTACAGCAAGCATTAGGAACTCGTCTAGACATGAGTACTGCCTATCATCCACAAACTGATGGGCAGAGCGAAAGGACGATACAAACGCTTGAAGACATGCTACGAGCATGTGTTATTGATTTCGGAAACAGTTGGGATCGACATCTACCGTTAGCAGAATTTTCCTACAACAACAGCTACCATTCAAGCATTGAGATGGCGCCGTTTGAAGCACTTTATGGTAGAAAGTGCAGGTCTCCGATTTGTTGGAGTGAAGTGGGGGATAGACAGATTACGGGTCCGGAGATTATACAAGAAACTACCGAGAAGATCATCCAAATTCAACAACGGTTGAAAACCGCCCAAAGTCGACAAAAGAGCTACGCTGACATTAAAAGAAAAGATATAGAATTTGAAATTGGAGAGATGGTCATGCTTAAAGTTGCACCTTGGAAAGGCGTTGTTCGATTTGGTAAACGAGGGAAATTAAATCCAAGGTATATTGGACCATTCAAGATTATTGATCGTGTCGGACCAGTAGCTTACCGACTAGAGTTACCTCAACAACTCGCGGCTGTACATAACACTTTCCACGTCTCGAATTTAAAGAAATGTTTTGCTAAAGAAGATCTCACTATTCCGTTAGATGAAATCCAAATCAACGAAAAACTTCAATTCATCGAAGAACCCGTCGAAATAATGGATCGTGAGGTTAAAAGACTTAAGCAAAACAAGATACCAATTGTTAAGGTTCGATGGAATGCTCGTAGAGGACCCGAGTTCACCTGGGAGCGTGAAGATCAGATGAAGAAGAAATACCCGCATCTATTTCCAGAAGATTCGTCAACACCTTCAACAGCTTAAAATTTCGGGACGAAATTTATTTAACGGGTAGGTACTGTAGTGACCCGAACTTTTCCATGTTTATATATATTAATTGAGATTGATGTTTACATGATTAAATGTTTCCAACATGTTAAGCAATCAAACTTGTTAAGACTTGATTAATTGAAATAGGTTTCATATAGACAATTGACCACCCAAGTTGACCGGTGATTCACGAACGTTAAAACTTGTAAAAAACTATATGATGACATATATATGGTTATATATATAGTTAACATGATATTATGATAAGTAAACATATCATTAATTATATTAACAATGAACTACATATGTAAAAACAAGACTACTAACTTAATGATTTTGAAACGAGACATATATGTAACGTTTATCGTTGTAACGACATTTAATGTATATATATCATATTAAGAGATATTCGTACATCATAATATCATGATAATATAATAATTTAAAATCTCTTTTGATATTATAAACATTGGATTAACAACATTTAACAAGATCGTTAACCTAAAGGTTTCAAAACAACACTTACATGTAACGACTAACGATGACTTAACGACTCAGTTAAAATGTATATACATGTAGTGTTTTAATATGTATTTATACACTTTTGAAAGACTTCAATACACTTATCAAAATACTTCTACTTAACAAAAATGCTTACAATTACATTCTCGTTCAGTTTCATCAACAATTCTACTCGTATGCACCCGTATTCGTACTCGTACAATACACAGCTTTTAGATGTATGTACTATTGGTATATACACTCCAATGATCAGCTCTTAGCAGCCCATGTGAGTCACCTAACACATGTGGGAACCATCATTTGGCAACTAGCATGAAATATCTCATAAGATTACAAAAATATGAGTAATCATTCATGACTTATTTACATGAAAACAAAATTACATATCCTTTATATCTAATCCATACACCAACGACCAAAAACACCTACAAACACTTTCATTCTTCAATTTTCTTCATCTAATTGAACTCTCTCAAGTTCTATCTTCAAGTTCTAAGTGTTCTTCATAAATTCCAAAAGTTCTAGTTTCATAAAATCAAGAATACTTTCAAGTTTGCTAGCTCACTTCCAATCTTGTAGGGTGATCATCCAACCTCAAGAAATCTTTGTTTCTTACAGTAGGTTATCATTCTAATACAAGGTAATAATCATATTCAAACTTTGGTTCAATTTCTATAACTATAACAATCTTATTTCAAGTGATGATCTTACTTGAACTTGTTTTCGTGTCATGATTTTGCTTCAAGAACTTTGAGCCATCCAAGGATCCATTGAAGCTAGATCCATTTTTATCTTTTCCAGTAGGTTCATCCAAGGAACTTAAGGTAGTAATGATGTTCATAACATCATTCGATTCATACATATAAAGCTATCTTATTCGAAGGTTTAAACTTGTAATCACTAGAACATAGTTTAGTTAATTCTAAACTTGTTCGCAAACAAAAGTTAATCCTTCTAACTTGACTATTAAAATCAACTAAACACATGTTCTATATCTATATGATATGCTAACTTAATGATTTAAAACCTGGAAACACGAAAAACACCGTAAAACCGGATTTACGCCGTCGTAGTAACACCGCGGGCTGTTTTGGGTTAGTTAATTAAAAACTATGATAAAATTTGATTTAAAAGTTGTTATTCTGAGAAAATGATTTTTATTATGAACATGAAACTATATCCAAAAATTATGGTTAAACTCAAAGTGGAAGTATGTTTTCTAAAATGGTCATCTAGACGTCGTTCTTTCGACTGAAATGACTACCTTTACAAAAACGACTTGTAACTTATTTTTCCGACTAGAAACCTATACTTTTTTTGTTTAGATTCATAAAATAGAGTTCAATATGAAACCATAGCAATTTGATTCACTCAAAACGGATTTAAAATGAAGAAGTTATGGGTAAAACAAGATTGGATAATTTTTCTCATTTTAGCTACGTGAAAATTGGTAACAAATCTATTCTAACCATAACTTAATCAACTTGTATTATATATTATGTAATCTTGAGATACCATAGACACGTATACAATGTTTCGACCTATCATGGCGACACATCTATATATATTTCGGAACAACCATAGACACTCTATATGTGAATGTTGGAGTTAGCTATACAGGGTTGAGGTTGATTCCAAAATATATATAGTTTGAGTTGTGATCAATACTGAGATACGTATACACTGGGTCGTGGATTGATTCAAGATAATATTTATCGATTTATTTCTGTACCTCTAACTGTGGACAACTAGTTGTAGGTTACTAACGAGGACAGCTGACTTAATAAACTTAAAACATCAAAATATATTAAAAGTGTTGTAAATATATTTTGAACATACTTTGATATATATGTATATATTGTTATAGGTTCGTGAATCAACCAGTGGCCAAGTCTTACTTCCCGACGAAGTAAAAATCTGTGAAAGTGAGTTATAGTCCCACTTTTAAAATCTAATATTTTTGGGATGAGAATACATGCAGGTTTTATAAATGATTTACAAAATAGACACAAGTACGTGAAACTACATTCTATGGTTGAATTATCGAAATCGAATATGCCCCTTTTTATTAAGTCTGGTAATCTAAGAATTAGGGAACAGACACCCTAATTGACGCGAATCCTAAAGATAGATCTATTGGGCCTAACAAACCCCATCCAAAGTACCGGATGCTTTAGTACTTCGAAATTTATATCATATCCGAAGGGTGTCCCGGAATGATGGGGATATTCTTATATATGCATCTTGTTATTGTCGGTTGCCAGGTGTTCACCATATGAATGATTTTTATCTCTATGTATGGGATGTGTATTGAAATATGAAATCTTGTGGTCTATTGTTACGATTTGATATATATAGGTTAAACCTATAACTCACCAACATTTTTGTTGACGTTTTAAGCATGTTTATTCTCAGGTGATTATTAAGAGCTTCCGCTGTCGCATACTTAAATAAGGACAAGATTTAGAGTCCATGCTTGTATGATATTGTGTAAAAACTGCATTCAAGAAACTTATTTTGTTGTAACATATTTGTATTGTAAACCATTATGTAATGGTCGTGTGTAAACAGGATATTTTAGATTATCATTATTTGATAATCTACGTAAAGCTTTTTAAACCTTTATTGATGAAATAAAGGTTATGGTTTGTTTAAAAATGAATGCAGTCTTTGAAAAACGTCTCATATAGAGGTCAAAACCTCGCAACGAAATCAATTAATATGGAACGTTTTTAATCAATAAGAACGGGACATTTCATATATATAGACCACAAGATTTCATATATAAACAGTTTAATAAAAATATTCTAAGTGGTTGAGCACTTGGTAACCATACTTAACATTTAATCACGTCGCATATTCCCTTTATTATGAAATCTTACTACACCGTACCAAGTGTAGTCACGAAACGAAGTACTGTGCAACCGTTGAATACTGGTCGTCCAGTCCGGTTGGGGTTGTCAGGCCCGATAGATCTATCAACAGGATTCGCGTTTACAATACCGCTGTAAATAATAGTTACCAAGCTACAGGGAAGTATGCCAGTGGTACAACTCAACGTAGAATATATTTTTCAGTTACTTGTGTCCATAACGTAAAACATAAATACATGTATTCTCATCCCGAAATACTTAGAGTTTAAAAGTGGGACTATATACTCACTTTCGTCTTGAAGATATATATAATTTGACTTGGTCTCCGGTTGATATCACGAACCTATCCATATATAGTTTATCAATATATTTCTATTTTAAACAATCGTCACATATATATACTTTTTATACTTTTAATAGTTTTAATAATTTCTTAGTCCGTAGTTAGCAGTCCGATGTTAGTAATTCAATTTTAATGGTTCATTTTTAGGTGTTTAATAAACCCCCAATGAAATAAATAAAAACCCCCATCGTATATGTATTGGTCGAGATTAATCTTGACCCATGGTACCGGTGTTGTCAAATGACGTGTTGCGTACATAAAGTACCGGTGTTGTCAAATGACGTGTTGCGTACAATCATGGGATCTTATGATTAATCTTCTCGTATTGTTTACGGGTGATCCTGAACCATATAAAATTAAATTATGAGTACATATATATAAAATATCATGTTATTTTAAAAAGATGTGATTTATTTAATTTTCTCCAATTATTTTCGTAGCCAAACTAGTCTTAGATATCCGATCTCGTTTTGGTCATAGTTTCTTCGTTACAACTCCGTTTTCGTTGATTCAACTTGCCACTTCCTTGGATCGAGTCCCTCTTTAAGACTATGAACTGTAAATACCTTATTTTGTATTCGAAATCACAGGTCATAGGTCAAACTTTAGTGAAACTTATGAAGTTAATCATTTTCCATCATGTAAACAACCTTAAATGATTATTTTTCTAAAAATACTTATACTTTGAGTTAAATCATGAAATTTTTATGTGTTATCATATTCATAGTAAAAATCATTTTTCCAGAAAATAAACCTCCAATTCAAAGTTTAAGATGGTTTTTAATTATCCAACCCAAAACAGCCCCCGGCTGCACTCCGACGTCATAAAAACAGTTTTTAAGGTGTTCTTTGAAAAACCAAGTTATACCTTGTTAAATTAGCATATTTTTAAGTTATATTACAGGTCTTGAAGTATTTTAAAAGTTAAGTTAGAAGGATCTATTTAGTTTGCGAACAAGTTTGAAATCATTCAAACTATGTTCTAGTTTATAAACTCTTATATATATAGCTATAAATATATGAATTGAAAAAGAGTTGAAGTAGAGTTTTTACCTCAAGTTTAAAATGTAAAGTTGCTGGAAAGAAGTAGTAAAATAAAAGTTGAGAGAGTTCTTGCAAGTGTGTGTGAAAATTGGAAGTAAAATTTGGAAAATGAATGTGTAAAAATGAGTTAGAAATGGTGCTTATTTATAGGCTTGAAAATTTGGTTTTTAGTGAAAATATCTAAGATAAGTTAAAATTTATTATGTCATGAATGACATATTATTCCAATAATTGAAGATTTCTATTGGTATATACCAATAGTAAATACTTCTAGAAGCTGTGTATAGTACCCTAGATATACGTATAGGATTATTGAGGAAACGGAACGAGAATTCAAATATAACTATCTTTTGTAAATATACTTATATTGTTTTATGTATAAAAGCCCTTTAAAAATGATTAAATACATTACTTATACGATATATGTATAAACATTATAAATCATCAGTATTTATGTCAAATAACGTTACGTATGGTTATTGTTTTGAAAACTTAAGTTAGTAGTTTCAAAATATACTTATGACTTTTTGTTATTAATACAAAATGAGATATTAAAACATCCTTAGATCATGTTAAATATGTATGTATAATTATCATATATTGTATAGTTCGTGATATCACCGGTCAAACTAGACGGTCAAACGTTGTGTAAAACTCTTTTCAAAAACATAAATCTTAACAATTTGGATTGCTTATCATGTTGGTAAGGTTTAATTTATATAAATATTAATCTTATAAGTATAGAACGATCGAAAAAGTGCGGGTCATTACACCCTGCAAGTGTAACTAATGATAATTGATTTGAGGCCTTTTTGTTCTAACCCCACGTGGAATGTTTGTTTTCGTACCTGTGTTCAAAGTATAAAAGTATGATACGTATATGTTTCTCATCCCATAATTTAAAGAGTAAAAGTTATTAAAAAGGTGGGACTATGATCTCATCGTAGTTGCATGCCACAGTACTTGTAATTTAAACGTTGTGCAATGAATGTTGCTTAGCCTTGACCTAAACAAATAAGTTGTATCAATTACCGGTTATGACACAAGGTCGGTCGAAATGTGTTCAATTAGTCCTATGGCTCGTTACGACTCGATTAATATAGCATGTGAGTCAAATTGTCAAGTTTCATGCAAGATATAAGTATACACGCAAGTTAGAACGATTGCATACGTATTTGGTTAAGTTTGACTAAAAGTCAAACTTGGTCAAAGTCAACAGAGTCGGTCGGGTATCCGACTATTGCACATATAAACGTAGTCATATATAAGCATGTTAGCAAAATTTCATGTTAAACGGAGTTGCGAGTAAGCGGGAACGAAACTTGAAAAATCAAAAAAAAAATTGGGACAGAAATATTCTCGCTATAGCGAGATTTTGTGCACACCAGGGCTCGCTATAGCGAGGCCCCTAGTTTTAGGTGTTGTTGCTGAATTATCAAGTGCATGAACCAAGCTTCTTTCAAACACAACTAATGAACCGTAAATATTCAAAATACGTATCTTATATCGTTGAAAAGGTAATTTAACGAAGAATACAACTAAACACATTTCATCAACCAAAAACATCATTTACAATAACCGAAATCTCGTCAAATGATCATTTAATGCTCACCATTTAATGTTTCAAGCTCATAAACGCATAAGATGATTCGGCCATCCAATTTACACATACGATATGCCGTTTCGAAGGTAATTAAACATACATTGCAACTAAACACTTACCAACAACATCTCATAGCATTTAATGCATCAAAATTCATATTCAAAGCTACTAAACCCTAACCAAGAATCACAAATTCAATAATCATGTTAATGTGAGATTTTCATGTTATCCAACATACCAAATCGAAGCATATGAAGCTAGTAACACAATTTACACATGAACTTTAACATCTATCAGCATTTCATTAACCAAGATCAAGGATTAAACTAACCCATTTTTCATATTCAAGCTAGTTACTCAAAATAACAAGATCGAGCATACAAATTACATATACGACATCACAATGAGCCATAGACACTAATTAACACCATTTCAAGTCTATAAAACGAATTTAGAAAAATCTAGAGTTTTTAGAAAGTTACTCAAAAGTGATGAAGTTAGTATCAAAATGTAGAGGACGAAGAGAGGATTCCAAATATGCAATCGGATTTGTTGTAAGCTTCCTAGATGTGAAATAGATGATGAATCTTTGTTGAAGATGAAAAAGATGCAAAAATGGAAGTATTATACGAAAGAAAATGGAAAAGAGAAAAAGAAATGAAATGAATGGAGGAGGTGAAGTGGTTGACTAGTTGACCTAGTCACCACTTTGGCCATTTGACACTATTAGTCCCTCAAGTTTAAAAGCGGTGCGTGAATTTACCGAACGAATTATTTTAAACACGCGAGAGTAAACGGAAGATGTTATAATCCAATAACGAGAATATTAAGAACGTTAGTTAACGAAAGGTACGAATTTAGATAACGAAAGATATTATAAAAAAAGACGGGCGTTAAAATGAATAAATGGAAAAAGTCGGGTTGTTACAGTCGGAGGGGGAGGGCGGGTCTGGGCGATGCAGCGTTGGAAACGGTCTAATAATCTTAAATCCTAATTTCTAATTGTAACAATAAGAGCTCTTTTCATTAATGTTGAATTAGCGTTTATTGTTTTAAAAACAAATTAAAAACTAGAAACAATAAAATCATAATTATTATTTGTGCACCTCATTGTAATGTAGTGTATTGTATTGTCAAATCAAATTATCACTTTTATATTGTTGATTCGACATAAACAGTACATGTAGTACCGGGTAGATGTCAGCTTTTGTAAAAAAACCATTGTGATTTGAAAGGAAACTGACTATGATTAAAGTCGCTTGATAATGATATAACGTTTTTCTGTTTACTCTAATATAAATAAAAGTAATATTGTCTTACATACTATTAACCACCCAAGATTTTGTCGTTGCCTTTTACATACTATTAACATACTATTAACCACCTAAGATTTTGTCGTTGCCTTTTACATACTATTAACCACCCAAGATTTTGTCGTTGCCTTTTTCAAATGGGCCAAAACGACGTTTGATTTTCCCCCCATATCTACATTTACCCCCACATTTGGGTCGTAAATGTAACTTTTTAGAGGTATAAAATGTAAGGTTATGGGTATAAAACGTAATTTCTTTATTTAATGAAAAATCCACCAGCCAAAACCCTCAAATTTTTTTGAACGGATTTATATTTCGGTTCGCCGCGAGTTAGGTTTCACTGCTATCACCGTTTAGCTCGAAATAATATTAGAACCAAATGCAACAAATTATATTCGAGACGGAGTTTCGACGCACTACGAACGGAGTTTTAGTTTTTAGTAATAAAAATGTAAGTGATTTAAATTTATATTTTAAGCCCCGATATTATTTATGAAAATACAAATATAATTATTATAATATATTAATTATAAATGACCACTCATCGAGTACCTTTATGTTGCTGAAATGACTGACACTTTTCTAAAAATAAACTTGCGGGTTACATTTTAATTCAAAAAATAACTGTACAATCTATTTTAATTATGCTTCATTCCTCATGTTTTCGGGTGTTTTCAGGAGGCATCGGGAGTTTCAATTGGTTATGTGGACAACTAGTTATGTGGAGACTTCTTCTAATGTTTGTTGATCCCTGTGTACTTGAAGTTTTGAGAATTGGTGGCTTCATCGGTTTTCATGATTGTTGCAATGTTGTTTACAATAGGTACATGTACAGTTCTTGTAAATTAGTGGATGTTCTCAAGTAGATTTGTTTGAGTATACACTCTACACCAATCGTATGGTTTGTGATTTTCATATCACTATAATGTAATTTATGTCTTTTTGAAAAACTAAGTAAATCAAACAAACAAAAAAAAACTTTAACAAGATTTTTTTTTATAACTTTGAGTATAAGTGTAAAATGTGAAACAGAAACGGAGTTGCGTTAATTAGCGTAGGTTTTTTATACGGGCCGGACGACCCACACCCGATCCATGTCTCTCTCAGATTCGCAAAAACCCTAAAACCCTTATTCTCTTTCATCAACAACCATTTTATTCCCCTTTCTAATCTCCATTACTACTACAGCTCCCCAGCCGCCTGCAGTCGGTAATCACATCCCCTCGGTCTCCTGTATATTTATGTTAGTACTGTACAATCTAACCTTTAATCTGCCACAATCTATCTGTTACAGTACTACATTCTTAATATTCACACGCACATACATATATGGACTGTTTATATGTAATTTGGCGTAGGGTTGATGTTCTATCGTATTATGTAGTTCTGGTTTACTGTGTATTACTTATTCATTAACGTATGTTATCAGGAAAGTTATATTTTTTTGGTGTTGAATGGTATTAAACTGAAATTAACTACTCTAATTGTTAAAAGATCGAATGCAATTAGGGTTGCTGAGAAGAATTGGGGTTTAATTCTTAAGGGGACTCGTTTGTTTCTCAAAGATGGATGAATGCTACTGTGATTTGTGGTGTACTCGCGGTTTAGGTTCGATGGATCCTTAGGTTTTTGTTTGTCGTATGTTTTGGGGGTGATGGGTATACCCTGCCCCGTTGTATTCTTTATGTTTATTAATAAAATTCTCATTTCTTAAAAAAAAAAAAAATAAAAAAAAATAATGGTGTATTAATTAGGGTTTACTGGTTTAGGCTAATACAATTGAACTGTTAGGTTAAAGAATAAGCAGATAAGATTTATGGCATATAGTAGCAATGTAGTCGAAAAGTATGTTTTGAGTAAAATATGTTATTATTAATTTATTATTAAACTTCGAGTCATTGAACATTTTCAAGTGTGAAGTAGTTGTAAAAGTGTTCAACTCTGATAGTTGAACTTGTTTTAAGTTGATTTATTACGTAGGGATATCGACATATATTGGCTTCATATTTTCAGTAAATTTTTGTATATTTTATAACAATCTCTTATTTAGTACGGTCTCTGAATCCTTTTAAGAGTGTTATGTTTTATGTAATGTACATAGTTTTCAAATATGGCGATTTAACTTTTAAAACGGATTCCACCTTTGTGCACTCTAATGCATTAAATCTACTTTCTAACTTATTGAAGTTGAAGTTTCTTGCATTTTCTTACGGATAATGGCATCTAATAACAACAAATTCTTTCAAGATTTTAGTCACAGGAAATACACTTTTATTTTTATTGAGTCGACATCAATCGTCGACATCAATCGTCGATTTATTGGCGACTTGACTGACTCTTAGAGCCTAAATTAAATTTCAGGCAGGATTTCAAACACATGGAAATTTGATTATACCATTTTCAGGGCGTCTATTATTATTTTTATTTTAGTATTTTTTTTTTACTTTTTCCTACTTAAAGGTCGGAGGTCCTCTCGGAAGCAATCTCTTTATCCGTCGAATAAAGAGAGAGATGACTTTCTCTACTCTTGAGAGTGTTTCACTCTGGGTGGAGAAATGACTTGTCTTTATTCTCGGATAGGGGAATGATTGTCTACATCTCACCTCCCCCATACACCACTCATGTGGTATTAGGTTTTGTTGTTGTTGTTGTTGTTAAGATATCAATTTTTTTTTTTTTTTTTTTTGTTTTATGCGACTTCCTTGTACAAGTGTTCTGCTCTAGTATTTGAACGTAGAGCATGTTTCAGGCTTACTCATTGAGTTGTTAAAGGTGGAACTTGTTTTGTTATGTATTTATGTTCAGGGTTTGTAAAGGTGGAACTCTACTAATGTGGTGGTAGTTGATATGGTTCAGGTTATGTTTGATAATTATTATAATACCTCTTTTTTCTGTTACTAATAAAAATTTGTATATAGACGGTGGAACATATGATCCCGCATGATGATAGAGAGAAAAAAACAAATATGATAAAACAACACAAAACCTGTTCACCTCAAAACACGCAGACTTGCTACGCGAAGAGGAGGTTTGGATAAGAAACATCACCCTCTCGGTGTATGGTTATGGCAGCCCTCATAGCCACTATAGTATTTGTAGCTACATTCACATTCCGTTGAGGGTAAACCAAAAACAGTATGCATCATTTTTTTCGCAACAAGTCTAACCTCATTGTTTTCATGTTACCTGATACTTTTTATTTGGTATTTTCGGTGACTTATATACTCATATTCGTTTCAATTCTTACTTCATTTGTTGCATAACTTGATTTCATGAAATCTTCACTGATGAAATTCATGTTTGATGTTGCTACACCTTTTCTTTTTATCATCAACATGATGATTGCATTTAACGCAAACATGTTTGTACTATATGATAGAAATTATACGATTACCGGCGCTAATACAACTATCATACTCATTGGATTCGTTGTCCCGCAATATTCTTTAGGATGATATGTATGACTCGAACTTTCGATCTCGATATATATTTAAGCCTAAGAAAGACACGTTTTACTATTAAAGTCCTTATAATGTGGGCTCAACTAACTGTACCAGGACAATGTATGGTATCCTTAGGTAATGGTAGTTTAGTTTGTTTTGTATTATTAGTATCCCTAGTTACATAACGGTCAATACAAACTATTAGCTAGAGATACCATATATTGTCATGGTACATCATTACTCAGTTGACCGACATTGTAAAGACTTTAATACTAAAGAATGTCTTTCTTAGGCTTAAAAAATATTTAGATCGTAAGGTCGATTGATACGTATCATTCAAAAAGCGGCATTGCAGAATAATGAATGGAATAACAGGTATGATAATTGTAATAACGGCCGTATCGAATACTTTCTATCATAAAGTACAAACATGCTTGCGCCGGTAAGGATTCCATAAAATCAAATTATGCAAATTGTGAAATAAGAATTGAAAGGAATATGAGGATGAGGTCACCGACAATACCAAAGAAAAAGCATAAGCTAACATAAAAACAGTGAGCCTCGCCTTATTGCCTAAAAAAAGGTATCCACTGTTTTGGGTATAACCTTCAGGAAATGTGTATGTAGCTGCAAATTTTATAGTGGCTATGAGGGCTTGCTATAACCATACACTCGGAGGTTGTGTTTCTTATCCAAGCATCTACTTCCCGTTGCAAGTATGCGTGTGTTGTTGCAAACAGATTTTTTTGTTGTTTTACCATCTTTGTTTTTTTCTCTCTATCATCATACGGGAATCATCCGTACCACCGCCTACATATACATTTTTTTATTAGTGACAGAAAAGAGGCATTATGATAACAAATATACCCAGAAATTACTTTCTCGTCAAATGGCGAAAATTCTACCCTAGAACAGTGGGAAAATGGTATGTTTCTTGATTATTTATGTTCACGTCTATTAGTAGTTTCGTTGTTTAATTTTACAATCTCTTTTGTAGATGGTATGGGTAGGATAAGTCTGACTTCTTTGTTGCAGATTTCAGCAGTTCTAAACCTTCATTCATAATAGTGAGGCTCTGCCACTTCATTTATAATTCTCTTTACTTTAATATTATCTCTAGAAATGTAATTCGCATAAAATTGCTTCTTATGTGGGACCTCTCTAGTAATTCTTAGAAATATGTGTTCTCTTTATGTATAAATGCAGGTTCTTCTACCACCGGAACCTACTGACCCTTCTGTTTTCTGTATTCTGGGTCTGATCAGCATGACCTGGGCTACTATAACTGAGATATTCAGATAGCTCTATTCGAGCATATAACTTTTCATTTAAGACTCGTCTTAATCCGAGTTACGGTTTAGGATTTATGGCCCTCCGAGCGTCACTAGGTCCTTTTAACGTTGTGCAGAAAATTCTGACCTACTCACACTTAAACCGTCGCCACGATCAAACGAAGGCGAGTTTGCTTCTGGAATTTTTACCACAACTAAAGGTCTCATATACGGAGCCATGACCACTGGTCTCACCTTATTTCAGTAGGTATAGAGGCCGTGGTGACTGATCAAAGTCAGCCTTTGTTTTAAACTTCTTTCATAAACGAAACTTACTTTACACCTTTTGTTTGATGATGAATGATGATGATCCTTAAGACCTTATTTACATACATTTAAACCTATTCGGACAATTTACTGACTTAGTAATATTTGACTTAGGTTGAGGACTTTCCGGACGTACATACTTGCTTACTTTCTGACTCAACTTAACTACTACTTTATCATTGTGAGTTATAGCATCCCTTTTTACTTTAACTATTTTGGGAACTGAGAATACATGCGCATTTTACGTTTTACATACTAGGCACGAGTACTTAAACTTTATATATGTGTGGGTTATACAACGGCATAAACATTCCCTTTAGCTCGGTAACGTTTAGTCATTGGTTTTTGAACCGGTGAACGCGAATCTTAGATATGGATCCATAGGGTTTGACATCCCCACTCGGGCTAGTCGCGCTAGCAATTAACGGGCGATTAATACTTCGTAAATATACGCACTCTCCAGGTGTACTTTCAGGGGGTATAAACGTTAAGTTAGTTACCAAGTGCCCACGGTTAAGCATATACTTTACCATACTGTTTTGAAACGCTCTTTGTAGCACTGAAATCTCGTGACCTACCTTACATTACTGTTATACTTAAACTATAGCTCACCAACCGTTGTGTTGACATTTTAAGCATGTTTTTCTTAGGTGCCTAAGCTTGCTTCCGCTGTGTTACTAGACTTGCTGTAGACACCCGCTGCTCTAGAGATGTCGACTGCATGAAACACTTTATCTTGCATTCAAACTTAATACTTTTGAACTATGTTTTGTAACGACCTAAGGGTCACATACATTTTTTCATGCTTGCTATTCGTAGAAGCATACTGTTGGTGTAAAACATATGATGTCGATTATGACGTCACCTTTTTTTTATCGTGAATGCAACTTCTTTTGAAACAGCATATAGTACTTAACCTTGTAATGATCATGTTGTTGATGATTCGTACACGATGGTTTTGTACGGGGCATCACATTAACCCCTCAAGTCTGATAGTCATCACAATCTCATTATTAGATAGATACAATTTAACCCCTTAAATTAAAATTATTATTTATCCGATTTTATTGGATTTCTCAGTCAAATTAAGGAAATTTTGTATTTTTTTAACTCCGCCTCAAACGTATGCCTCAGTTCGCCTCGAGGCGTACGCCTCGCCTCACAAAGGGAAAACGCCCTGAGGCGTGTTTCCAATTTTTTAAACCTTGGACTTGATAACACACAAACATGAGACCATCCGCTAGATGCGTCTATTAGAACCATGAAATATCAAAATGGTCCACATGATGGATGAATTGGTCCATATATATAACCTTGAATTCTTTCAAGAAACATTGGTGATTTTTTCTCAATATTCTTTTCATTAATCACCATATGTGCTTTTCATTAATCACCATATGTGCATTTCATTAATCACCATATGTGCTTTTTCATTAATCACCATATGCGCTTTTCATCATATATCCTTTTCACCATATGCGCTTTTAATCATATTGTGACGATCGCTCCAAATTCATATGGATGAACACGTCATTCATCGATTTCATTGCGAGGTATTTGACCTCTATATGATACGTTTTGTAAACATTACATTCTTTTGAAAAGGCACACCATAAATGAATATTTAAATCAAAGGTTTTCGACATCTGATGATTTCTACATATAGACAATCACCGTAAATAATAGTTTACAATAGTACTTCCATTGACAATGCAGTAAAAATAAGATACATGGTGATGATTTGGTGAATGCAACGTTTCCTTGATAAATATGCCATGTAAGACTCCATGCACATAGTTTTTCTAACATATAAGCAAACATCGGAAGACTTCTAGGAACGTGAGAATAAACATGCTAACAAGTGTCAACATAAAGGTTGGTGAGTTCATAGTTTTAGTGTTTCGCATAATCTGTATGTAAAGGTGGATCACAAGATTTCAGTTGTTTCATCCAGAAACGTTTATCAAAATATTCTACAAGATTGAGCACCCTGGTAACTAAGCTTTAACGTCTATATAATAAGTACCCCTGTTTTAACATACATGCAACCAACATGTACAATACACGCAATCCAACGTATATTAACTCAAATAGCATACGTCTGTTTTATAGTTCAGGCTAGGGTTTCTATACCTGGAACAGACGGGGATGTCAAGCCCTATGGATCCATATATAACTACTCGCGCCCACCAGTTCTTATAACTGGCAGTTACTAGTTACCAAAGCTAAGGGATTTTTGGTTCAAACTCGGTGTAGAATTTAGTATGTACTTGTATCCATTGCGTTTAAAATAAGGTGAATGTATTCTCAGCCCAAAAATATATATTGCAAAAGCAATTAAAAAGGGAGCAAATGAAACTCACCTTAGCAGCATATAAAGTCGTTCACCAAAATGTGATCGAAACTCGGATTACCAAATAATCGTAGATCTCAACCTAGAGAACATATGTTGGTCAATAAATGTCTATCAAGCTAGGTCAGGTCCTAGTATATCACAATCCTAATGCTCGAGATCGACATACAAAAGTTATCCAAAGCCGTTTCAAAAAGTCAATTTTGACATTAGTTCAATAAAACGAGACATACCTTATATAAGGAGTCATTTACTCGGTTGGTAATATTCAAAAATCCATTTTATCAATCTCGTAAACAAGTTGTTTAAATCTTAATTGCAGATTCAAAAGCAATTTCAATTAACGTCAATCATAATTCAGTTGATCATATCTCTTAATCCGTTCATTGAAACTATTCGATATCTAAATGAAAAGTCATTGATTTTTCGCCAGCTTTCCAAAAACATGCATACCATATACCTTTTACCAGTAATATATGTATTTAATTCGTGATTCATCATAATCTGTTTAACGATGAAATTTAGCATACAAGCATGTATAAATATATATACTCGAGCACTAGACATGGATACACAATTAATATATAAAAGATAAAATATGAGTGCTTACATATCAATATTGAGATTCAATATTGTAGGAAAGTACGTAGATGTATCGGAGATGATAAACACTAGATTTGATTCACAAATATACCCCCGAACATTACCCATAATCTCCTTGGCAATAACCCATAATTTCCTTAGCTTTAACCCGTTTGAAAATCCATTTTAAAAGTGACACGCTCATAACCTCGTCGTAGTAGTTTATGTATAATACTAATTAATAATACTAATAATAATAAGATTAATAATAATATTAATTTTAATAATAATAATAATAATAATAATATATAAATATATACATAGAGAAAGATATCGAGAGATATAGATTGATGAAACTGGACCAGATCGAACGAGCTTTTATAGGTGGCCTGAATTTCCCTGCCATGCGATTACATAGCTGTTGTGAGGGGACTCCATGCGATCACATGGACCCCTTTTCCAGCTCACATATGATTTTGTAATTTAGTTTGTCGACGTAATTAAATATTAATATATATATATATATATATATATATATATATATATATATATATAATATATATTTAATTTATATAATTAATTATATATTATATTAAATTTACGTGCATAGTTGATTTGTAACTTTTGCTCCGATAAGTCGTATGTCGTCACTCGACTTATGTCCCGGTTCCGGTTTTTCGAACGTCCCTTCGTACGCTGAGGAAACTTGTAATTTTCATTTTGGGACACGTACCTTTGTCAAAATATAGCCTTAAATTATCCCTAAATTATATCACTAGAATTGTAACTTATACACTTGAGTGTTTTGGTCATTTACTTCGATAAATCATCGTCTCGCTATTTGTTAATATATATATATATATATATATATATATATATATATATATATATATATATATATAATATACATTTTCATTTTGAAATAGTGTTTTACTGTAGCAAAGTTACTGTAGCAAAGTTTTTTTTACTGGTAGCAAATAGTGATTTTCGAAAACACTGTAGCTTTTCGGGTACTGTAGCAATTCGAAAATACTGTAGCAAATTAGTGTTTTACTGGTTTATCTTAAACGTTTTAGTTAACTTATCTAAATATTAATCGAATCAATAATTGAATGTTAATATCATTTACTAAATAACTTGAAATCACACACACACACACACATATACATATATATATATATATATATATATATATATATATATATATATATATATATATATATATATATATATATATATATATATATATATATATATATATATATATATATATATATATATATATCATTTACTAAATAACTTGAAATCATATATACATATATATAAATATATATATATATATATATATATATATATATATATATATATATATATATATATATATATATATATATATATATATATATATATATATATATATATATATATATATATATTCACATTAAGTTATATATATATTGTTCGTGAATCTTCGAGAACAGTCAAAGAATAATTGATTACATGAATATAGTTCCAAAACTTTGAGACTCAACATTACAGACTTTGCTTATCGTGTCGAAAATATTAAATCATTTAAAGATAAAGTTTAAATTTGGTCAGAAATTTCCGGGTCATCACAGTACCTACCCGTTAAAGAAATTTCGTCCCAAAATTTAAGTGAGGTCGTCATGGCTAACAATAAAAATATTTTCATGACGAATATGAGTTGATAAATAGAATTTTATCACCGTTGAATTATATGGATAAAACAGTCCGATTTCTGGAAGCGTATGAGAGAAGTTATCGTAAAAGAGTGAAATGAAAGAATAGAGATTTGTCTTAACTTTTGACGTAGTTACGATTGATTTCCGGAATTTAAGGAATAGAAAATCTTCATAATCTAAATAAGATTTGATTCTTCGAAATTTGCAGAAATTAGGATTTTCTTTGGTTAAATGCGTAATCTGCCTCTATTGCTATGTCTGATATTTCGCTATAAATTGACCTCTTCCATTTCATTTATTTTCACCACTCCTATAATCTTCTTTCTTATTTCATACATCCTAATAGATTGTGAAAATGCTTAATCCAGTTCTGATTCTTGATATTTTTCTGGCTATCGTATCCTTCATTCTTCTTTTTCATCTGCCACCAGAGGAAGTTATTTTCTTCTACTATTATCTTGGGGTTATAGTGTTTTTCATTCTCCCGTGTCTTTATATTGCTATACGCATTGATATACACGGTTTGTAATTTCGGGGTTGTTATCGGGCTTTATATTCTCCATTATATTTCGGAGCTTCATGCTTTCGTTTTCTCTTCCCGACCTTAATTCAAGCGAATAATGGTCCAGAATTCGTAGGTATGAAGTTTCAGATGAACATAACTAATGTTCTAAGAAAGAAATGGTAATAGCACAATCTGACTTGTTAAATTACCAGAATACCTCGAAAAAGACCGAATCATTAAGAAAATATTTTCTTGATATTTTTAGAGATTATATAGAATGAAAGAGTTATGTAACATGGTTCATGATGAGGGTATGATCTGTGAACCTTTATCACGTTCCATTAGAAACTCAGCATGACTTACTGTAATATAATCAAGTTGATCAAGTGTCATTATATTATACTAACTCATGCTTCAATTCCCAACATTACTTCAAAACATTTATATTTTAAACTTGAAAGTTTCAGAATTTAGAAACTAAAATAGTTTCTTTTATGGTGTAACACAGATATCGTAAGGAGAAAATTAATTTCCGATAAGAATGACTATGGAATTATCTCCAGAAATATGGAGGATATTTATAATGAAAGATACGATGATATCTTAGAATTTTTAATATCAGAGGATGATGAAGAATATTGTCCGCAAGGGTTTAGATTCGGAAGCAATGTGTTCGTTAATGGCTTTAGCAGATACTGAATCATTTGGATTCTTTAAAGATAGGTTTCGTCCTTGTGATTTATCCACAGCCTCTTTCATACTTTGCTCAATCCATTTTCCAGTTCCAAACTTTCTCTTTTTCTGAGCTTTGCCAGCACACTATCCTTTATCATCAAACTTTTTACTGTTAAGGTCGTTTACAGTTTTTGCTGCTTCATCAGCATTTTTCAAGATTTCGAGAACTAGTTCGTAGTTTAAGATGTTTTTCAGAAACTTCACATTCAAAGTATGTAAGTCTAGAAGATAGATGTTATCTATATATAACTGTTGTCGTAGAAAATGCTGCGAGATTCAAAATACTGATTGCTAATTTCCGGTGGTTGGTATGACAATTATTGTTACAAGATGTGGATGAGTACATGATAGAGTTTCAATGAGTATAAGGATTTTTCGAAAGGTCAAGGATTAATAAAGTTGTTGGTAAATTTACTGCTAATGTGGTGGAACATGAAAGGTTTCCCAGTAACAAGAACGTATATGTCAAGGTTATAATAAGGTTAATCTGAAAAGTCGAAGTTGACTGGTTGAAAGTGTGGTAAAACTGAATACTTTGAAAAGGGATTGCAATATTATTTTCAGTAATAACAATGCTAAAGGATCTTTCACATTTTTGAAGTCAAAGTATAGCTTAGAAAGATGTAGAGATCTAAGAATGATGTCACCCGTTAAATCTTGACTTGGATTCTGATCCGTCAATATCAGAATATGTAATTGAATTTGTATGGAAACGATTGTATATCGCTGTGAGCATAGTTAATTTTTTTTTTTGAATCAAAGTTGAAGAATGTACAGTATAACATATTAATTGTGAACTTATATATTTCCCGGGATTTACCTACCCGTTAAAGATTTCACAAGTAATATTTTGTACAAAATAATTTTCATTACAGTCTTTATGAAAATATATGTATGTATATTTCTTCAGATGTAATACGGATTTAATGAGTTAATATCATATTAAGCTCATTTGATTTTCGGCTTGACTTAGAAATGATTAATCTCTAAAACATTAAAGATTACATAATCTTTACGGAGTTTTTCACTAATGAAATCAACACTTCATTATTTATTCTTATTGATATTCCTCAGTGAAGGATGTTGATGCTCGTGGAATTTTTATGAACCTTACAAGGCACAGATGATTTTTTCTGGAAAGTTTCGAGTATATCGAAATTGAAAATGTAAAATCAATTATGTAATTGATTAATACACTTGGTTTATTATGAAATGGAATTCATTGGGTTGAAACAGAGATTGTTGTTAACAATGGTTAAGTTGTTAAGGAAGGATGTATAGCATATTAGTAACATGAACTAACCGAGTAGTACCTACCAGTTATGATTCACATGTAATAACTTAGTACGAAAAGATTTATTTTGATTTCAAAATTCATATATATTAAATATACATAAAATTTCTTCAGGGGAAATGAGTTAATACTTCATCGGTTATTGTTGCTGGTATTTCTTGGTAACTATGGTGCGTATGACGTTGATGCTCGTGGAAATTAGTGTTTTATTGGTAGCAAATAGTGATTTTCGAAAACACTGTAGCTTTTCGGGTACTGTAGCAATTCAAAAATACTGTAGCAAATTAGTGTTTTACTGGTTTATCTTAAACGTTTTAGTTAACTAATCTAAATATTAATCGAATCAATAATTGAATGTTAATATCGTTTACTAAATAACTTGAAATCATATATATATATATATATATATATATATATATATATATATATATATATATATATATATATATATGCACATTAAGTTATATATATATATATATATATATATATATATATATATATATATATATATATATATATATATATATATATATATATATATATATATATATATATATATTGTTCGTGAATCTTCGAGAACAGTCAAAGAATAATTGATTACTTGAATATAGTTCCAAAACTTTGAGACTCAACATTACAGACTTTGCTTATCGTGTCGAAAACATTAAATCATTTAAAGATAAAGTTTAAATTTGGTCAGAAATTTCCGGGTCATCACACATATGCGCTGCGCTTTTAATCATATGCGCTTTTAATCATATGCGATGTGCTTTTAATCATATGCGCTGTGGTTTTCATTATATGCACTTTTCATCATATGCGCTTTTAATCATATGCACTGCGCTTTTCATCATATGCGCTTTTTATCATATGCGCTTTTAACCATATGCGCTGCGCTTTTAATCATATATGCTTTTCGGTGCTACATAGGTATTTCTCATTTCCGCTTATCATTGACTGATAATCATATCCATTATGATATATATCAGAGAAACTTAACAAATTTCTCTTTGATTTTCGAGAAAACAAAGCATTGTTTATCAAAAAATTCGTACCATTTGGTAATATGAATTTTTGCCTTTTCCGTTACTTATATCAAGTTTGCAAGATCTGATATAGTATTTATAATTCCTTCATTTGATTTAAATCAATGAAATATTTCTTAGATTTGATCATAATGTGTATGTTACCACTATCTGCAATACATAGGTCTTTACCATTTAATTGATGTTGTATTTCAACAGGATTCATACTAAAACTTCAAATAAGATAAGCAAATAATGAGTTATATTTTAGCAAGATAATCAAATTATATTACCTGCAAACAAGTTACAATCTGAAGTACATAAAAGATAACACTTAATAAACATATGCATTATGGTCTAAAACTATTTATTTATGAGTGATACATAACAAGCTAGGCATCTTAGAAAATTCAAACCATTCAAGTCTCAAGGTAGCTCAGGGTTTATTTAATCAAGATTTTTCAACAGATTCACTCCCGTTTTCTTTTCTTTTGGGACTTATTTGTAGAGATAAACAAGATGTTCATGTATTCAAGAAATACTAGGCTGATGATCCACGTTACCAGATCATTAATAAGAATCTCCAGGATTCTTATAAGAGCGTCTACTAATATCTTCAATTTTATTCTTTCATGGATCACCGTTATTTCTTGATAATTAATATCGTATATATCTTTGAGTATTTTCCATAATACACTTGGATCTTCGATCATATAATATGTAGATTCTAAGGACTCGTCAATATGTTTGCTAAGAAAAATATGTAGTGACCCGAACTTTTCCATGATTATATATTAAATGAAAACTATATTTGCTTGATTAAATGTTTCCAACATGTTAAGCAATCAAACTTGTTAAGACTTGATTATTTGAAATGAGTTTCATGTAGACAATTGACCACCCAAGTTGATCGGCGATTCACGAACGTTAAAACTTGTAAAAACTATATAATGATATATATACTATATAATGATATATATATATATATATATATATATATATATATATATATATATATATATATATATATAGTTAACATGATATTATGATAGGTAAGTATCTCACAAGGTATATTAACAATGAGTTATATACAAAAAAATGAGACTACTAAGTTAAGAAACTCGAAACGATATATATAACGATTATCATTATAACAACGTCTTATTAAATACATATGTATCATATTAAGATATTGTTACACTATATTTAACATGATAAAATGATAATTATATATATTATTAAGTATGTTAACAATGAACTACATATGTAAAACAAGACTACTAACTTAAGAATTTCGAAACGAGACATATATGTAACGATTATCGTTGTAACGACATTTTAATGTATATATATCATATTAAGATATATTCATACACCATGTTATCATGATAATATGATAATTTAACATCTCATTAGATTTAATAAACAATGGGTTAACTACATTAAATGAGATCGTTAACTTAAAAGTTTCAAAACAGCATTTACATGTAACGACTAACGATGACTTAATGACTCAGTTAAAATGTATATACATGTAATGTTTTAAGATGTATTCATACACTTTTTAAAGACTTCAAGACACATATCAAAGTACTTCTACTTATCAAAAATGCTTACAATTACATCCTCATTCATTTTCATCAACAATTCTACTCGTTTTCATCCATATTCGTACTCATACAATACACAGCTTCTAGATGTATTTACTATTGGTATATACACTTCAATGATTAGCTCTTACCAGCCCTTGTGAGTCACCAAGACATGTGGGAACCATAATTTGACAACTGGCATGACTTATGAGCATGAAAACAAAAACTAGTAACCTTATATTGACTAAGCATTAGGCATTTTTTTCAAACAACACACACATCACATTTCTTTGATTTTCTAATCCAAATTCTCTCCATCTTAACTCTCTCTAAGCTTAAGAACATCTATACTTCAGTAATATTGATAATCTAGGTCAATCTAGCTTCAATTACAATCAAGAAACATCATCATTCAAGAACACATCAAGAACACTTCACAAATACTTTCAAGTTTACTAGCTTACTTTCAATCTTGCAAATCCATTTCAAGTGATCATCCAATCTCAAGAAATCTTTGTTATTTACAGTAGGTTATCTTTCTAAATCAAGGTAATACTCATATTCAAACTTTGATTCAATTTCTATAACTATAACAATCTTAATTCAAGTGATAATCTTACTTGAACTTGTTTTCGTGTCATAATTCTACTTCAAGAACTTTTAAGCCATCCAAGATCCTTTGAAGCTAGATCAATTTTTGTCACTTCCAGTAGGTTTACCTACTAAACTTGAGGTAGTAATGATGTTCATAACATCATTCAATTCATATATATATATATATATATATATATATATATATATATATATATAACTATCTTATTCGAAGATTTAAACTTGTAATCACTAGAACATAGTTTAGTTAATTCTAAACTTGTTCGCAAACAAAGTTAATCCTTCTAACTTGACTTTTAAAATCAACTAAACACATATTCTATATCTATATTATATGCTAACATAATAATTTAAAACCTGGAAACACGAAGAACACCGTAAAACCGGACATACGCCGTCATAGAGAAACCGAGGGCTGTTTTGGGTTAGATAATTAAAAGCTATGATAAACTTTAATTTAAAAGTTGTTCTTCTGGAAAAATGATTTTTCTTATGAACATAAAACTATATCCAAAAATCATGGTTAAAATCAAAGTGGAAGTATGTTTTTCAAAATGGTCATCAAGACGTCGTTCTTTCGACTGAAATGACTACCTCTTACAAAATTGACTTATAACCTGTATTTCCAACTATAAACCTATACCTTTTCTGTTTATATTCATAAAGTAAAGTTCAATATGAAACCATAGCAATTCGATTCACTCAAAACGGATTTAAAACGAAGAAGTTATGGGTAAAACAAAATTGGTTAAAAATGGTTAATTTGACTACGGGATGATTTTACAAAAATCTATACTAACCATATCCTAACTAACTTATATTGTATTGTACATGTATTCTAACATATATTATGTAACCTTGATAGACCATAGACACGTATACAATGTTTTGATGTATCATATCGACCCATCTATATATATATATATTTCGGAACAACCATAACCACTTTATATGCAGTAATGCTTGAGTTAGCTATACAAGGTTGAGGTTGATTCCAGAATAATATATATACTTTGAGTTGTGATATAGCCTGAGACTTGTATACACTGGGTCGTGGATTAATTTGAGATAATATATATTGATTTATTTCTGTACATCGAACTGTGGACAACTAGTTGTAGATTACTAACGTTGGACTGTTAACTTAACACACTTAAATCATTAAAACGTAATAAAAAATGTTGTGAATATATTTCGATCATACTTTGATATATATGTATATATTTGTTATATATTTCGATCATACTTTGAATCATCATAATGTTTTAAAGCTTTATCGATAAAATAAAGGTTATGGTTTGTTTTAAAAATCGAATGCAATCTTTGAAAATTGTCTCATATAGAGGTCAAAACCTCGCAACGAAATCAATTAATATGAAACGTTTATAATCGATATGAACGGGACATTTCAGTTGGTATCCGAGCGTTGGTCTTAGAGAACCAGAAATTGCATTAGTGTGTCTTACTGAGTTTGTTAGGATGCATTAGTGAGTCTGGACTTCGACCTTGTTTTCTTTAAAAACGATTGCTTAACATTTTTTGTTGGAAACTACATATTATTAACATGTAAATATTATGTGATATATTAATCTCTTAACGTGTTTGATATTGTGTGATAGATGTCTACCTCTAGTACAAATCCCATCGACTCACCTAATAATAATGAAGAGTCGAATATATTTTAGGAAGATTTACAAATTCCCGAAGAGGAACCGGAAGAGGAGGAACCGAAAGAAGAGGAACCGGAAGAGGAGGAACCGGAAGAGGAGGAATCGGAGGAAGAAGAGGTTCCAGAGGAAGAAATATTAATAACTACAGTAAAACTATTAAATAAAAGAAAATCCTCAACCAATGGACGAAAGTTAAAAATGGTCAATGGTGTTTCCGCCAAGGAAGCAAAATATTGGGAAAATTATCAATTTTTTGATGAATCGGATCTCGAAGAGGATTCCGATGATGTTATAGAAATTACCCCAACTCAATTTAATAAGGA
The DNA here is from genome assembly GCF_046630445.1 of Rutidosis leptorrhynchoides. Lineage (NCBI taxonomy): Eukaryota > Viridiplantae > Streptophyta > Magnoliopsida > Asterales > Asteraceae > Rutidosis > Rutidosis leptorrhynchoides. Next base: position 36,675,874 of record NC_092334.1, read on the forward strand.
AAAAGAGAATAATAAGGGAAAGGGCATCAAAATAGAGAAACCTGATTCCGACCCCGATGAACTTTATGTGTATCATAAACGCCCGTATTTCTTAGATTTTAACAATAATCCGGGAATATCTAGGCCACCAGTTTTTTCAAAACCATTTGTGAAAATGACGGCTCGTATTAGAGGATCACCATGTATCCCTAGGAAATTAGCCAAACGAACCAAGTCCGAAGAAGAAGAAACGAGTGAGTCGGAATAAAGAGTTGTAATCATGTTGTGTAATATATGTATTGTTGTGTGCTTGTACTTTTAAGATATATGTAAATATTGCTTGTATTGTTTGTTAATTATCTTTTACGAATCTAATCCTTGTTTATTTTACAGTATAAAAACAAAAATGGACGTTAAGGATAGACAACCAAAAAGTTTAGAAGACCTACCAGGGGATATGATTGATGAAATCTTGTCTAGAGTCGGGCAGAATTCATCTGCACAATTATTTATGGCGAAATTAGTTTGTTGAACATTTGAAAGACATTCCAGGCGTGCCTTAGTTTATAAAAGGCTTTCCTTTGAAAGATGGGGTATATCACATTGGGGAGACATTAAGTTACGCCAAGTTTTCTTTAAGGCATTTAGTGCGGGAAACCCAGATGCAATTTTACGTTACGGGTTAAGAACCTATTTTGACTCAACATATCCCAACATAGGACTCCGCTCTTTAAAAATTGCTTCTAACATGCAACATAAAGAAGCATGTTATGCTTACGGGTTAGTAATGTTCGCTTCTCACCAAATTGAGAAAAAGAACATTGGGTTGCAACTTTTAAATAAAACATTCCCACAAGTGACGGACTCAGTAGTTGAGGTGAGAAACAAGGTTTTTAGATTGTTACGGGGCTGTTGGGCATTACGTAACCCTCGTCCTTTTGACGACATTACAACATGCTGCCTAGCCAACGGTCACAACGGTTATTTTCCACAAGACCAAGGATGGGAAATAATACTAGTAAAACCCAAATGCATGATTTGTTTCTGGACTTATGAATTACGTGTCTTTATTGCCTTTGCTGAACGACTTGCGTATTGACTAGAATTGCCTTTATAGTTGCCGTGTAGCAAAGTTATTATGTGCTATATTTCATCCTATATGTAAAATAGTGGTATTGTATGTTTGCAAAATATTGTATAAAAGTTTGAGCGCAAAATATTATTATCAGTTTTTCGTATAGAATTGTAGTAGTTGAATTGTATATTAGCTACTAAGTATGAACTTAACGGGTAGGTACTGCCCGAATTATAAATTATAAAATGCTAATATGAAGAAAAAGCTTTTATAAATGAGTTCATATCATGCTAAGAAATACTATTAACTACTCTTAATATTCTGTATGATTAACTTGATTCATTTGGTTATTTTTTTGAAGGAAATGGCACCGACTACTCGAAATACTCTGAATATGACCGAGGAAGACTTCCGTGTTTTCCTTGCTACAAATGTAGCCGCAGTGCAGGTTTCAATGCGAAATAACAACAATAACTCTGAAACTAGCAATGGATCTAACGCCACTAGAAATCGTGTAGGATGCTCCTACAAAGAATTCACTGCCTGCAAACCTTTGGAATTCGATGGAACCGAGGGTCCAATCGGATTGAAACGGTGGACCGAGAAGGTCGAATCGGTGTTTGCCATAAGTAAATGTACCGAAGAAGATAGGGTGAAGTACGCCACGCATACCTTCACAGGTACTGCGTTAACATGGTGGAATACCTATCTAGAGCAAGTGGGACAAGATGCTGCTTACGCACTACCGTGGTCAGCATTCAAACATCTAATGACTGAGCAGTACCATCCCAGAAACGAGGTCAATAAGCTCAAAGTAGAGCTTAAAGGATTACGAACACAGGGATTCGACATTACCACTTATGAACACCGATTCACAGAGTTGTGCCTATTGTGTCTAAGAGCGTTCGAAGATGAAGAAGAAAAGAATGACGCATTTGTAAAAGGGTTACCAGGAAGGATTGAAGAAGATATAAGTTCACACGAGCCTGCCTCTATACAAAAGGCAAGTCGAATGGCTCACAAACTCATAAACCAGATTGAGGAAAGAATTAAAGAGCAGGCAGCCGAAGAAACCAACATGAAACAAGTCAAGAGAAAGTGGGAAGAAACCAGTGATAAGGGTCACCAATACAACAACAACAACAATCACAATCACAATCGCAACAACTATCCCAACAACCGCAGCATCAATCGCAACAACAACAATCAGAACCCCAAAAACAACTACAATAACCACCATAACAACTACAACAAACGTCCCAACAATAACTACAACAATCATCCCAACAACAATAACAACCGCAACAACAACAATTCCTATAACAACAAGAATCAGAGGCAGCCATGTCAAAGGTGTGAAGAGTATCATCTGAATGTGTTCTGTACGACATTTTGCACCAAGTGTAATAGAAATGGTCATAGTGTGATGAAGTGTGAGGCCTACGGACCGATAAATAACCGAATTAAAGGAACAAATAATGTTGGAACAAATAATGCCACCGTATTTTGTTATAAATGTGGAAAACCAGACCACATTATTAGAAATTTCCTGATTCAAGGGAATACTAATGGGTAAGGCCGCGGAAGAGTTTTCAATATTAATGCGGCAGAAGCGCAAGAAGACCCAGAGCTTGTTACGGGTACGTTTCTTATTGACAATAAATCTGCTTATGTTTTATTTTATTCGGGTGTGGATAGAAGCTATATGAGTAGGTATTTTTGTGCTAAATTAAGTTGTCCATTGACGCCTTTGGATAATAAATTTTTACTCGAATTAGCAAACGGTAAATTAATTACAACAGATAATATATGTCGGAATCGAGAAATTAAACTGGTTGGCGAAACATTTAAGATTGATTTGATACCAATGGAGTTAGGGAGTTTTGATGTAATAATTGGCATGGACTGGTTGAAAGAGGTGAAAGCTGAGATCGTTTGTTACAAAAATGTGATACGCATTATGCGCGAAAAGAGAAAACCCTTAATGGTGTACGGAGAAAAGAGGAACGCGAAGTTAAATCTTATTAGTAACCTGAAGGCGAAAAAACTAATAAGAAAAGGTTGCTATGCTGTGCTAGCACACATCGAGAAAGTCAATTCCGAAGAAAAGAACATTAATGATGTTCCCGTCGCAAAATAATTTCCCGATGTAATTTCGAAAGAATTACCTGGACTACCTCCACACCGATCCATTTAATTTCAAATAGACCTTGTACCGGGAGCTGCACCAATAGCTCGTGCTCCATACAGATTCGCACCCAGCAAAATGAAGGAACTTCAGAGCCAATTAGAAGAACTTTTAGAGCGTGGTTTCATACGACCAAGCACATCACCGTGGGGAGCTTCTGTTTTGTTTGTCAAAAAGAAAGATGGTACATTTAGATTATGTATCGACTATAGAGAGTTGAACAAACTTACCATCAAGAACCGTTATCCACTACCGAGAATCGACGATTTATTTGATCAGCTGCAAGGTTCGTCAGTTTACTCGAAGATTGATTTACGTTCTGGATATCATCAAATGCGGGTGAAGGAGGATGATATTCCAAAAACTGCTTTTAGGACGTGTTACGGTCATTACGAGTTTATGGTTATACCGTTTGGGTTGACTAATGTACTAGCTGTGTTCATGGACCTTATGAACCGAGTGTGTGGACCATTCCTTGACAAGTTTGTCATTATTTTCATCGATGACATACTTATTTACTCAAAGAATAATCAAGAGCACGAAGAACATTTGAGAAAAGTGCTAGATTTGTTGAGGAAAGAAAAACTGTACGCAAAGTTTTCAAAGTGTGCATTTTGGTTCGAAGAAGTTCAATTCCTCGGACACATAGTGAACAAAGAAGGTATTCAGGTGGATTCGGCAAAGATTGAAATCGTTGAAAAGTGGGAAACCCCGAAAACTCCGAAGCATATACGCCAATTTTTAGGACTGGCTGGTTACTACAGAAGGTTCATCCAAGATTTTTCCAAAATAGCCAAACCCTTGACTGCATTAACGCATAAAGGGAAGAAATTTGAATGGAAGGATGAGCAGGAGAAAGTGTTTCAATTGTTGAAGAAAAAGTTAACTGCGACACCTATATTGTCATTGCCTGAAGGGAATGATGATTTTGTGATATATTGTGACACCTCAAAGCAAGGCCTCGGTTGTGTATTAATGCAACGAATGAAGGTTATTGCTTATGCGTCTAGACAATTAAAGATTCACGAGCAGAATTATACGACACATGATTTGGAATTATGCGCGGTTGTTTTTGCATTAAAGACTTGGAGACACTACTTATATGGGGTCAAAAGTATCATATATACCGACCACAAAAGTCTCCAACATATATTTGATCAGAAACAGCTAAACATGAGGCAGCGTAGGTGGATTGAACTGTTGAACGATTACGACTTTGAGATTCGATACCACCCGAGGAAGGCGAATGTGGTAGCCGACACTTTGAGTAGAAAGGACAGAGAACCTATGCGGGTAAAAGCTATGAATATAATTATTCGTACTAACCTTACTACTTAAATAAAGGAGGCGCAGCATGGAGTTTTAAAAGAAGGAAATTTGAAGAATGAAATACCCAAAGAATCGGAGAAACATCTTAATATTCGGGAAGATGAAACCCGGTATAGTGCTGAAAGAATTTGGGTACCAAAGTTTGGAGATGTGAGAGAAATGGTAGATGTACAAAGATCTCAAGAAGCACTTTTGGTGGCCGGGTATGAAAGCCGATATTGCTAGATATGTGGGAGAATGTTTGACGTGTTCTAAGGTCAAAGCTGAACATCAAAAACCATCAGGTCTACTTCAACAACCTGAAATCTCGGAATGGAAATGGGAAAACATTACCATGGATTTCATTACTAAATTGCCAAGGACTGCAAGTGGTTATGATACTATTTGGGTAATAGTCGATCATCTCACCAAGTCAGCACACTTTCTGCCAATGAGAGAAGATGATAAAATGGAGAAGTTGGCGCGATTATACTTGAAGGAAGTAGTCTCAAGACATGGAATACCAATCTCTATTATCTCTGATAGAGATGGCAGATTTGTTTCAAGGTTTTGACAGACATTACAGCAAGCATTGGGAACTCGTCTAGACATGAGTACTGCCTATCATCCACAAATCGATGGGTAGAGCGAAATGATGATACAGACTCTTGAAGACATGCTACGAGCATGTGTTATTGATTTTGGAAACAGTTGGGATCAACATCTACCGTTAGCAGAATTTTCTTACAACAACAGTTACCACTCGAGTATCGAAATGGCACCGTTCAAAGCACTTTATGGTAGAAAGTGCAGGTCTCCGATTTGTTGGAGTGAATTGGGGGATAGACTGATTACGGGTCCGGAGATAATCCAAGAAACTACCGAGAAAATCATCCAAATTCAACAATGGTTGAAAACTGCTCAAAGTCGACAAAAGAGCTACGCGGACCTTAAAAGGAAAGATATAGAATTTGAAATTGGAGAAATGGTCATGCTTAAGGTTTCGCCTTGGAAAGGCGTTGTTCGATTTGGTAAATGGGGGAAACTGAATCCAAGATACATTGGACCTTTCAAGATTTTAGATTGTGTCAGACCAGTAGCCTACCGACTTGAATTACCTCAACAACTTGCCAATATACATAATACCTTTCACGTCTCGAATCTGAAGAAGTGCTTAGCTAAAGAAGATCTCACTATTCTTTTAGACGAAATTAAAATCAACGAAAAACTACAATTCATTGAAGAACCCGTCGAGATAATGGATCGTGAGGTTAAAAGACTCAAGCAAAATAAGATACCGATCGTCAAGGTTCGATGGAATGCTTGTAGGGGACCCGAGTTCACCTGGGAGCGTGAAGATCAGATGAAGCTGAAATACCCGTACCTATTTCCAGAAGATAGTCAACACCTTCAATTGCTTAAAATTTCGGGACGAAATTTATTTAACGGGTAGGTACTGTAGTGACCCAAACTTTTCCATGATTATATGTTAAATGAAAACTATATTTGCATGATTAAATGTTTCCAACATGTTAAGCAATCAAACTTGTTAAGACTTAATTATTTGAAATGAGTTTCATTAGACTATTGACCACCCAAGTTGACCGGCGATTCACGAACGTTAAAACTTGTAAAAACTATATGATGATATATATATATATATATATATATATATATATATATATATATATATATATATATATATATATATATATAGTTAACATGATATTATTATAGGTAAGTATCTCACAAGGTATATTAACAATGAGTTATATACATAAAAATGAGACTACTAAGTTAAGAAACTCGAAACGATATATATAACGATTATCGTTATAACAACGTCTTATTAAATACATATGTATCATATTAAGATATTGTTACACTAAATTTAATATGATAAAATGATAATTATATATATCATTAAGTATATTAACAATGAACTACATATGTAAAACAATACTACTAACTTAAGAATTTCGAAACGAGACATATATGTAACGATTATCGTTGTAACGACATTTTAATGTATATATCATATTAAGATATATTAATACACCATGTTATCATGATAATATGATAATTTAACATCTCATTAGATTTAATAAACAATGGGTTAACTACATTAAATGAGATCGTTAACTTAAAAGTTTCAAAACAGCATTTACATGTAACGACTAACGATGACTTAACGGCTCAGTTAGAATGTATATACATGTAATGTTTTAAGATGTATTAATACACTTTTGAAAGACTTCAAGACACATATTAAAGTACTTCTACTTATAAAAAATGCTTACAATTACATCCTCATTCATTTTCATCAACAATTCTACTCGTTTTCATCCGTATTCGTACTCGTACAATACACAGCTTCTAGATGTATTTACTATTGGTATATACACTTCAATGATCAGCTCTTAGCAGCCCTTGTGAGTCACCAAGACATGTGGGAACTATCATTTGACAACTAGCATGACTTATGAGCATGAAAACAAAAAATAGTAACCTTATATTGACTAAGCATTAGGCATTTTTTTCAAACAACACACACATCACATTTCTTTGATTTTCTAATCCAAATTCTCTCCATCTTAACTCTATCTAAGCTTAAGAACGTCTATACTTTAGTAATATTGATCATATAGGTCAATCTAGCTTCAATTACAATCAAGAAACATCATCATTCAAGAACACATCAAGAACACTTCACAAATACTTTCAAATTTACTAGCTTACTTCCAATCTTGCAAATCCATTTCAAGTGATCCTCCAATCTCAAGAAATCTTTGTTATTTATAGTAGGTTATCTTTCTAAATCAAGGTAATACTCATATTCAAACTTTGATTCAATTTCTATAACTATAACAATCTTAATTCGAGTGATAATCTTACTTGAACTTGTTTTCGTGTCATGATTCTACTTCAAGAACTTTCAAGCCATCCAAGATCCTTTGAAGCTAGATCAATTTTTGTCAATTCCAGTAGGTTTACCTACTAAACTTGAGGTAGTAATGATGTTCATTGAAATGTTCCGTTCATATTGATTATAAACGTTCCATATTAATTGATTTCGTTGCGAGGTTTTGACCTCTATATGAGACGTTTTTCAAAGACTACATTCGTTTTTAAAACAAATCATAACCTTTATTTTATCGACAAGGTTAAAAAGTCACCACCTAGATTATCCAGAAATGATAATCTAAAATATCACACTTACATACTACCAATACATATTGGTTTACAATATTAATATGTTACAATAAAGTAAATCTCGAATGCAGTTTTAAACAATATTATACAAGCATGCTGACACCAAATCTTGTCCATATTTTAGCATGCAACAGCGGAAGCTCTTAATAATCACCTGAGAATAAACATGCTTTAAACGTCAACAAAAATGTTGGTGAGTTATAGGTTTAACCTATATATTTATCAAATCGTAATAATAGACCACAAGATTTCATATTTCAATATACATCCCATACATAGAGATAAAAATCATTAATATGGTGAACACCTGGTAACCGACCTTAACAAGATGCATATAGAATATCTCCTATCATTCCGGGACTCCCTTCGAACATGATGAATTTGAAGTACTAAAGCATCCGGTACTTTGGATGGGGCTCGTTGGACCCAATAGATCTATCTTTAGGATTTGCATCAATTAGGGTGTATGTTCCCTATTTTCTTAGATTACCAGACTAAAAAGGGGCATATTCGGTTTAATAATCCAGCCATAGAATGTAGTTTCATTTACTTGTGTCTATTTTGTAAAACATTTATAAAATTGCATGTATTCTCATCCCAAAATATTAGATTTTAAAAGTGGGACTATAACTCACTTTTACAGATTTTTACTTCGTCAGGAAGTAAGACTTTGCCACGGGTCGATTCACGAACCTATAATAAATATGTACATATATATCAAAGTATGTTCAAAATATATTTACAATATTTTTAATACGTTTTAATGTTTTAAGTTTATTAAGTCAGCTGTCCTCGTTAGTAACCTACAACTAGTTGTCCACAGTTAGATGTACAGAAAAATAAAGCAATATATATTATCTCGAATCAATCCACGACCTCGTGTATACAAGCCTCAGGCTAGATCACAACTCAAAGTATATATAATATTTTGGAATCAACCTCAACCCTGTATAGCTAACTCCAACATTACTGCATATAGAGTGTCTATGGTTGTTCCGAAATATATATATAGATGGGTCGATATGATATGTCAAAACATTGTATTCTTGTCTATGGTATCCCAAGATTACATAATATATTAGAATACATGTATAATACAATATGAGTTAGCTAGGATATGATTAATATAGATTTGTTACCAATTTTCACGTAGCTACAACAAGAAAAATTATCCAATCTTGTTTTACCCATAACTTCTTCGTTTTAAATCCGTTTTGAGTGATTCAAGTTGCTATGGTTTCATATTGAACTTAAGTTTATGAATCTAAACAAAAAAATTATAAGTTTATAGTCGGAAATACAGATTACAAGTCATTTTTGTAAAGGTAGTCATTTCAGTCGAAAGAACGACGTCTAGATGACCATTTTGGAAAACATACTTCCACTTTGAGTTTAACCATGATTTTTGGATATAGTTTCATGTTCATAATAAAAATCATTTTTTCAGAAGAAAAACTTTTAAATCAAAGTTTATCATAGTTTTTAATTAACTAACCCAAAACAGCCCGCGGTGTTACTACGACGGCGTATATCCGGTTTTACGGTGTTTTTCATGTTTTCAGGTTTTAAATCATTAAGTTAGCATATCATATAGATATAGAATATGTGTTTAGTTGATTTTAAAAGTCAATTTAGAAGGATTAACTTTATTTGCGAACAAGTTTAGAATTAACTAAACTATGTTCTAGTGATTACATGTTCAAATCTTCGAATAAGATAGTTATACATATATGAATCGAATGATGTTATGAACATCATCACTACCTCAAGTTTAGTAGGTAAACCTACTGGAAATGATGAAAAAATAACTTGAGCTTCAAAGGATCTTTGATGGCCTGGAAGTTCTTGAAATAGAATCATGACACAAAAACAAGTTCAAGTAAGATTATTACTCGAATTAAGATAGTTATAGTTATAGAAATTGAATCAAAGCTTGAATATGAATATTACCTTGATTTAGAAAGATAACCTACTGTAAATAACAAAGGTTTCTTGATCTTAGATGATTGCTTGGAATGGATTAGGAAACTCGGAAGTAAACTTGGAAGTGTTCTTGATGTGTTCTTGAGTAATTGTTTTTATGATGATTATAGGTAATAACCAAAGCTTATATTTGATGATTTTTTTCTGGAAAAATAGTAACTTAGACGTTCATGGAAGAGTGTGTGTGTTTTGAGAGAGAATTGGGAAAAAAATTAGAAGTGAAATGGAGTAGGTGGTGAGTGGTGAAGGTGAGTGGGGTTAAAAGGAGTTCTTGTTTTTGTTTCCTTGCTCATAAGTCACGCTAGTTGTCTAATTATTGGTTCTAAATGTTTGTTGACTATCTAGGGCTGCTAAGAGCTGAATTATTATGTGTATATACCAATAGTATATACGTCTAGGAGCTGGGTATTGTACGAGTACGAATACGGTTGCATACGAGTAGAATTGTTGATGAAATTGAACGAGAATGTAATTGTAAGTATTTTTGTTAAATAGAAGTACTTTGATATGTGTCTTGAAGTCTTCCAAAAGTGTATTATTACAACATAATACACTACATGTATATACATTTAACTGAGTCGTTAAGTCATCATTAGTCGTTACATGTAAGTGTTGTTTTGAAACCTTTAAGTTAACGATCTTGTTAAATGTTGTTAACCCATTGTTTATAATATCTAATGAGATGTTAAATTATTATATTATCATGATATTATGATGTATTAATATATTCTAATATGATATATATATACATTTAAATGTTGTTACAACGATAATCGTTACATATATGACTCGTTTCAAAATCCTTAAGTTAGTAGTCTTGTTTTTACTTATGTAGTTCATTGTTAATACACTTAATGATATGTTTACTTATCATTCATCATATTTAAACATAGTGTAACAATATCTTAATATGATTCATATGTATTTAGTAAGACGTTGTTATAACGATAATCGTTATATATATCGTTTCGAGTTTCTTAATTCAATAAACTCATTTTTATGTATATCACTCATTGTTAACATACCTAATGAGATACTCACTTATCATAATATCATGTTAACTATATATATATTCATATATATGTCATCATATAGTTTTTACAAGTTTTAACGTTCGTGAATCACCAGTCAACTTGGGTGGTCAAATGTCTATATGAAACCTATTTCAATTAATCAAGTCTTAACAAGTTTGATTGCTTAACATGTTGGAAACACTTAATCATATAAATATCAATTTCATTTAATATATATAAACATGGAAAAGTTCGGGTCATTACAGTACCTACCCGTTAAATAAATTTCGTCCCGAAATTTTAAGCAGTTGGAGGTGTTGACGTATCTTCTGGAAATAAGTGCGGGTATTTCTTCTTCATCTGATCTTCTCATTCCCAGGTGAACTCGGGTCCTCTACAAGCATTCCATCAAACCTTAACAATTGGTATCTTGTTTTGCTTAAGTCTTTTAACCTCACGATCCATTATTTCGACGGGTTCTTCGATGAATTGAAGTTTTTCGTTGATTTGGATTTCGTCTAACAGAATAGTGAGATCTTATTTAGCAAAACATTTCTTCAAATTCGAGACGTGGAAAGTGTTATGTACAGTCGCGAGTTGTTGAGGTAACTCAAGTCGGTAAGCTACTGGTCCGACACGACCAATAATCTTGAATGGTCCAATATACCTTAGATTTAATTTCCCTTATTTACCAAATCGAACAACGCCTTTCCAAGGTGTAACTTTAAGCATGACCATCTCTCCAATTTCAAATTCTATATCTTTTCTTTTAATGTCAGCGTAGCTCTTTTGTCGACTTTAGGAGGTTTTCAACCGTTGTTGAATTTAGATGATCTTCTCGGTAGTTTCTTGTATTATCTCCGAACCCGTAATCTGTCTATCCCCCACTTCACTCCAACAAATCGGAGACCTGCACTTTCTACCATAAAGTGCTTCAAACAGTGCCATCTCAATGCTTGAATGGTAGATGTTGTTGTAGAAAAATTCTGCTAACGGTAGATGTCGATCCCAACTGTTTTCGAAATCAATAACACATGCTCGTAGCATGTCTTCAAGCATTTGTATCGTCCTTTCGCTCTGCCCATCAGTTTGTGGATGATAAGCAATACTCATGTCTAGATAAGTTCCTAAAGCTTGCTGTAATGTCTACCAGAATCTTGAAATAAATCTGCCATCCCTATCAGAGATAATAGAGATTGGTATTCCATGTCTGGAGACGACTTCCTTCAAATACAGTCGTGCTAACTTCTCCATCTTGTCATCTTCTCTTATTGGCAGGAAGTGTGCTGATTTGGTGAGATGATCAACTATTACCCAAATAGTATCAAAACCACTTGCAGTCCTTGGCAATTAAGTGATGAAATCCATGGTAATGTTTTCCCATTTCTATTCCGGGATTTCGGGTTGTTGAAGTAGACCTGATGGTTTCTGATGCTCAGCTTTGACCTTAGAACACGTCAAACATTCTCCTACATATTTAGCAACATATGCTTTCATACCTGGCCACCAAAAATGTTTCTTGAGATCCTTGTACATCTTCCTCGTTCCAGGATGTATTGAGTATCTGATTTTATGAGCTTCTCTAAGTACCATTTCTCTCATATCTCCAAATTTTGGTACCCAAATTCTTTCAGCCCTATATCGGGATCCGTCTTCCCGAATATTAAGATGCTTCTCCGATCCTTTGGGTATTTCATCCTTTAAATTTCCTTCTTTTAAAACTCCTTGTTGTGCCTCCTTTATTTGAGTAGTAAGGTTATTGTGAATCATTATATTCATAGCTTTTACTCGAATGGGTTCTCTGTCCTTTCTGCTCAAGGCGTCGGCTACCACATTTGCCTTTCCCGGGTGGTAACGAATTTCAAAGTCGTAATCATTCAAAAATTTAATCCACCTGCGCTGCCTCATGTTCAGTTGTTTCTGATTAAATATGTGTTGAAGACTTTTGTGGTCGGTATATATAATACTTTTGACCGCATATAAGTAGTGTCTCCAAGTTTTTAATGCAAAAACAACCGCGCCTAATTCTAAATCATGCGTCGTATATTTCTGCCCGTGAATCTTCAATTATCTAGACGCATAAGCAATTACCTTCGTTCGTTGCAATAATACACAATCGAGACCTTGCTTTGAGGTGTCACAATATATCACAAAATCATCATTCCCTTCAGGTAATGACAATATAGGTGCCGTAGTTAACTTTTTATTTAACAATTGAAACGCTTTCTCTTGTTCATCCTTCCATTCAAATTTCCTCCCTTTATGCGTTAATGCAGTCAAGGGTTTTGCTATTCTGGAAAAATCTTGGATGAACCTTCTGTAGTAACCAGCTAATCCTAAAAATTAGCGTATATGCTTCGGAGTTTTCGGGGTTTCCCACTTTTCAACGGTTTCAATCTTTGCTGGATCCACCTGAATACCTTCTTTGTTCACTATATGACCGAGGAATTGAACTTCTTCCAACCAAAATGCACACTTTGAAAACTTAGTGTATAGTTTTTTCTCTCCTTAATAACTCTAGCACTTTTCTCAAATGTTCTTCGTGCTCCTGGTCATTCTTTGAGTAAATGTGACGACCTGGAAATTTCCGACCAAATTTAAACTTAATCTTTATAAAATTTCGACTAATTTTAAATCAAACTCTCTGTACGATTTAGTAATTTTGACACGATAAGCAAAGTATGTAAAGTGAGTCTCGAAAAGTTTTGGAACAATTTACATCAACGCATTACCCTATAACTATTTCTGACGATTCACGAACAATTATGTGTAAATAAATATGTAAATAATTATGTATAAACAAATTCTATACATAAGTAATATTATATATTGTAAGTTATAAATGTTAAATATTAAATATATGTTATTATATAACATATATCATATAATTAGTACATACGATATAATTAATAAATTGTAATGTTGAAAACATAATTGTTATAGTGATATTATTACTTTCAATAATACTATTAATATTAGTATTATTAATATATAGATATGAGGTTTAATACATTTAATCTGTTATATTATTAGTATTACTAATATTATTATGTATAGATATGAAATTAGATACATATAATTTGTATATTATTAATATTATTATTATTACCATTGTTATTAAAAAATATTATTTTTATTATAGTTATCATTATTATTAATTAGTAAACTTATTATTAAATTTTTTTATCACTATTATTATAATGAGTAGGAAAGTAATGAACTTAGTTATTATTATTATTAAAAATTTTCATTACTTTTATCATAAATTTTATTATATTAGTATTATTTTGATATTATTATTAATTCTATTATTATTATTATTAGGATTTTTCTTTTATGTAATTCATTATATATAAAAATTTACATATAGATACAAAATCAGTTAGAAGTTACTATCTGTATATTTTTTTATTCATTTGATTAATAATTTGTGTACTTCCTGTCTCCAATATGTTACCAGTCAATTTCAGTTAATCAAATCATGTTTATACTTCAATTATTCAACACATTATATATAACCTTAACTGCAATTGGAAATTAAAGAGAGAAAAATCAGAAACAAATATGTAAGCCTCTGTTCTTACACTTGTTGGTCATATTTTGATTTCAAACAAATTTTCAAAATGTAATAATGCAAAGTTGTTAGGAATCTCTTACTCAAACTTCCTGTAAAATCTCAAGTTCCAATTCTTGATAACGAGTTCGAATTTGCGAGTCAAAGTTATTTTGTCAAAAGTCACCTGTTTTGTTCTTGGAGAAATTAGAGCTTGTTTTGTTGTTTTAAGATCAATCGACGATTCCAATAGTTTTTAGGAATGATTTGAAACATATTTCATGTTGTAAAGATTGTCCAAAACGAACTCAAAATTGAAAACATTAAATTTTTTTTAAAGTGTTACAAGCTTCAGCAGTATATTTTTTCAACTTTTTTTGAATTTTTTTAATCACAAGAACATTTTTTTTTGTTTCATGTTGTTTACAAGTTATAAATGAAAACCCGTTCGATTGTTGTTAAGTTTTACCTCCGTTTGATTTTAATTCAAGGATGAAGAAGATGATGAACATGGTTTTAGGAAGTATTAGATAAGTATATATGGGTTGCATAATAAGTAAGAAAGATAAGGCAGAGGGAATGGTTAAGTGTGTTTGCGGGTGAGCGAGAGGTCTCGAGTTCAAATCCGGTTCGGGGCATATTTTTTTGAAAAGCTTTTTTGAAGGTAGTTTTCATTTCTAAAATTAATATTATTATTATTATTGTAATTATCATTAGTAATATAATTATTACTATTATTATTATTACTAAAATAAAGAATTTATGATCAATTATTTTTATTATTATTATTATTATTATTATTATTATTATTATTATTATTATTATTATTATTATTATTATTATATTATTATTATTATTATTATTATTATTATGATTATTATTGTTATTAAAATAAGTATAAGTATTGATAATATCATTATTATTATTAAAATAACTATTAGATATATAAAACCATATTTAAAACAGATAACCTAACTATATTTTTAATAAGTATTAATTAATTATTCAAGATATATAAAATAAATATATTTAAGATATGACATATGAATCATTAAATATAACAAGTATATTAATATTATTAATATATGAACTTGTTATATGTTTTAATATATATATGAATGATATAGGTTCGTGAATCCAAGGCCTATGAACTTGCTGTTGCAATATATATTTTTTTGGGCTGAGAATAAATGCGATGTTTATATAACTGTTTTACGAAATGGACACAAGTACTAAAAACATATTCTACGTTGAGTTGTACCACTTTGCATATTTTTCCCTAATAGCTTGATAACTAATATTTATATGTTGTAAGAGCATGTAAGCGTGAATCCTATTGATAGATCTATCGGGTTTGACCACCCCAACCAGGCTAGTCGCTCTAGGATCGTAAACGGTTGCATAGTACTTCTTTTTTACCTCACTTGGTACAGTGTAGGGAGATTTCATAATAAAGGGAATATGCTACGTTAATTGTTAAGTATGGTTACCGAAGCGCTCAACAACTTATAGAATACTTTTATCCACTTGCGAGTGTACATATATTTATAGAAACTGAAATCTTGTGATCCATTACTGTTACTGAAAGTATTATTTATGATAAACCTATGAACTCACCAACCTTTTGGTTGACACTTTTAAGCATGTTTATTCTCAGGTACGAATTAAATCTTCCACTGTGCATTTGCTCGTTTGAAAGATATTACTTGAAGTCATTCATGGCATATTTAGGTCAGTACCTCGCAATGAGAGCAATTGTTGAATACTTCGTCCAGGTGGATTAGGACGGGTCATCACAGTTGGTATCAGAGCGTTGGTCTTAGCAAACCAGGTCTTGCATTAGTGTGTCTAACTGATAGTTGTTTAGATGCATTAGTGAGTCTGGACTTCTACCGTGTCTGCATATCAAAAGTTTTGCTTATCATTTCTAGTCGGAAATCATCTGCTTATCATCCTTACGAAATTACCTGCTTATCATTCTTAGTCTAGACACATCTTACTACAATGATTGCATGAATAGTGTATAGACAAAATTCATATCTTAGCATATCTGATAATTCATATCTTAGCGTATCTATTACTGTAGACGTTGCCTGACAGCTTTCGTAGATTCCTCCGTAACTTATGGGATTTTAGTATTATATATGCATATGTAAATTATGTATTGCAGAGTACTAATCTACATCCTTTAATCTATTTCTTATCGAAAATCCTTCATTTGATCGTACGAGGTGAATCCTTCAATTAGTTCGAATCCCTCGAATTCCGATAGCTATTCTGACAGCTATTCCGATATGGAGTTTCACCTAAGCTCCGAAAGCAATGTCACCAGAATGAATCAACCAATTCATCTGATGGGTTCGTAGCCTACTTAATCATTGGAGACAAAAAAAAAAGGTGATCCTTTTCATCAACCAAATTCACCTCTTGGCGAAGAACCTGAAGCACTTATCGGTGAATCAGTCCGAAATATCATTTTCACCCTTATTTTCCGAATATCTCGCCACGATTATACTTTATCTAAAATTCTAAACCTTATTCATCCGCTTGTTCTAACCGCCAATCATCCTGGAGTGATCGAAGAAGTCAACGAATTTCGCACTCGAGTAATCAATTTGGAGAATATGGTGCAATATTTACCAATTTCAGCAACATCACCGGCACCAAAAGTACCATCAGTAACAATACCAGTACCATTCACAATCCATGCCTCAACATCCCATTCTATACCTTGAGTATGATCATCGTTCTACGTATCATTGTACATCAATTATCTTCGTTCTTCACGGCGATTATGTAATCTCTAAAGTTTTAGAGATTATTCATTCTAGTTTCAAACAAAAAAATCAAATGAGATTAATATCACATTAACTCATTAAATCCATGATTATATCTGAAGAAAAAATATATGTATATATATTTTCATAAAGATTGTAATTAAAAATTCTTTCGTACAAACTGTTAATGGTGAAAATATTTTAATGGGTAGGTAATACCCGAGGAATATTTAAATTTCACATTAATAAGTACACTGTACATTCTACGAATCTGATTCAACGGTCATTTATTATCCTACTTACATCCACCGATATACGAATTCGTTCACCGCAGAATAACCATTTTCATTCAATTTCATATTTGGATTTTGATCTATCAGAATCCAACAAGTGGCATAATGAAGAAAACATTGGACAGAAATAAAATTTGTTAGAAACAAACAAATTAACTATGAGAAATTCTATTAAGAATCCACGCTAACAAAATCCTAGCTAACTGTTCCTAGCTAACTGTTAATTCCGTATTATCATTTATTTATCGCAATTTTAATTCTCGCAGTTTTATTTATCGTCATTTAATTTCTGTTATTTATTTTACGCACTTTAAATATCAGGACACGTATACAAGGTTTTGACATATCATATCGACGCATCTATATATATTATTTGGAATAACCATAGACACTCTATATGCAGTAATGCTGGAGTTAGCTATACAGGGTTGAGGTTGATTCTACAATAATATATATAGTTTGAGTTGTGATCGAGTCTGAGACATGTACACGGGTCACGATACGTATTAATTAATTCGAATATTATATATTAAACTATATATGAATTATTGGACTGTCAACTGTGGACTATCGACTATGGACTAATAATATTGGAAAATTAAAATGAATTAAAATATTGATTATAACATATGAAACTAAACACTTCTTCAAGTTTTCCACTTGACTTCATCTTAAACCTCATTTGTATCTTGACAATTACAATCTGCGTTCAAACCTTTCATAATTCTTGAAAAAACCTTAATCGAGAAAATGAACCAACCGTACTTCATCTACGGAAGAAAAGATTTATGCATATAGTTATGCACCTGAAAACACTCGAAATCTAAGTAAGCATTTAAAACGTATCTGTGCTAGCTCTTTTGGCATTGTTATTACCGAAAATTACTTTGCAATCCTTTCCAAATTAGCCAAATTTGTCACAGCTCCAACAAGTCAACTTTGATTTTTCAGTCTGATTAGCCTTATTATAATCATGATATATATGATAACTTATCCATCATCGTTACCGGAGAACCGTTTATATTCCACCACAGTAGTAGTAAACTTATCAGCAACTTCATTACTCATTGACTTAAGTCACTCCGAAGAACCATTATAATTGTTCATTAAAATCCTATCATATACTCATCCGTATCTTGTAACGAGAATTGTCATACCAATTACCGAGAATTAGCAATCAGTATTTCGAATCTCGCAACATGTCAACATCAATAGATATATATATAACATTCATCTCTTAGAATTATGATCTTTCAACCTGAAACTATGAGAAGCACCCGGTCTACGAATCAATACTTCAAATTCTGAAAAAGCAGAATACAGCAGCAAAAACTGTACACGACTTTAACAGTCGGAAGTTTGATGATAAAGAATAGTATGTTGACAAAACTCAGAAAAGTTGGAATTCGAAATTGGAGTGAGCAAATCATGAAGGAGACTATGGACAAATCACAAGAACTAAACCTGTATTTAAATAATTCTGATGATTCCGTATCTGATGATCTCTTCAGCGAATATCTTGCTCCTTAATTATTCTAAATCCTTGCGAAAGGATTTTCTTCATCAACCTTCGATCTTAGAAATTCCAAAATATCGTCATAAATATCTTCGAAATTTTTGAAGATATTTTCATAATTATCCTTATCTGAAATCAGTTATCTTTTCACGTTATCTGTATTACACCCTAAAGGAAAATGTTTAATTTCTATATTCTGTAAACCTCCAAGTTTAAAATATGAATGATATTGAAGTAGTGTTGGGAACTGATGCATGAGTTAGTATAATATAATGACACTTGATCAACGTGATTATATTACAGTAAGTTATGCTGAGTTTCTAATGGAACGTGATGATTCACAGATCATAACGTTATCATGTACCATGTTACACGACTCTTACATCCAATCTAATCTATAAACATTTCAAGAACATATTTTCTTAATAGTTCTATCTTTTCCCGCAACTTCTGGTAATTTAACCAATCAAGATCGTGCTATTTCAATCTTTCTCTTAGAACGTTAGTCATGTCCATTTGAAACTTCATACCTGCGAATTCTGGACCATTATTTGAAACGACCCGTCCATATTACTATAAATGCAGTACGTTATTCATTGGTCCCATAGCGAGGTATTTGACCTCTATATGATACGTTTTAGAAAAATATTGCATTCATTTCATAAAAAGCACACCATTATTATACATAATGCATGTTTTAAACAAGTGGGCGATTATTTAAGAAATAATCCCCATGATACATCGGTTTCCAAATACTACACACGTGACATAACAATCGAATATAATACATGACAAAGGTTTTATTGAATGCAACACTTCATTTAAAAAAAAGCATGAGACTCCATGTACAGCTTGCTCAGATAATGCAACAGCGGAATACTTTCTTAAGGACCTGAGAATAAACATGCTTAAACATTCAACACAAAGGTTGGTGAGATATATAGGTTTAGCATCGATATAAATATAGACCACAAGATTTTCATAGTTATAAATATATGTACACTCGCAACTGTATAAAAGTATTCTATAAGTTGTTGAGCGCTTCGGTAACCATACTTAACAATTAATGTAGCATATTTCCTTTATTATGAAATCTCCCTACACTGTACCAAGTGTAGTAAAAAACGAAGTACTATGCAACCGTTTACGATACTAGAGCGACTAACCCGGTTGGGGTTGTCAAACCCGATAGATCTATCAATAGGATTCGTGTATACATGTTCTTACAACATGTAAATATTAGTTACCAAGCTATTAGGGAAGATATGTAAAGTGGTACAACTCAACGTAGAATATATTTTAAGTACTTGTGTCTATGGTGTAAAACATAAAATGCATGTATTCTCATCCCAAAATATTTGTAGAGTTTAAAAATGGGACTATATACTCACGGTAGTAAAAGTATATTAATAATAAGTTTTTAACTTATTAAAAATATGGTCGTCGTCCTTGGATTCACGAACCTATAATAATAATAACGATTCAGATAATAATACATTTATTTAAGTTCATAAGTTCATATTTTCAATCACATGTGATTATTTATATTTTCAATCACATGTGATTATTTAAGTTTATATTTTCAATCACATGTGATTATTTATATTTTCAATCACATGTGATTATTTAAGTTTATATTTTCAATCACATGTGATTATTTAAGTTGTCAAGTTTAGTAGTCCAAAATAGTCCGAAAAGTCCAACAGTCCAACAGTCCAATAATCGGTATATATATATATATATATATATATATATATATATATATATATATATATATATATATATATATAAGGTTATTAGGTTATTATTATTATCATTAATTATTATTATTGTTATTAGGTTAGTCATTATTATTAACAAGATGATTTAAGATATTATCATTATCAATACTAGTATAATTTAAAAAGGTTATTAGTAATATCATTACTACAAATACTATTGTTACTATTAGTATTATTACCATTATATTACTATTGCTAGTATTATTATTAAGATTTCAAGATTTTTAAACAGGTTAATAACACAAGTATATAGTAAAAGTTGTTATATTAAATATTAGAGAAATTTGTTATAATTATATGAATACATGTAAAATTATAATTTTGATACAAATTAAGGTTATGAGAAGTCATAGTAATTTACGAAGATTATGATTATTATGACCATGAAAATAAAGGTTTTCATAATATTATTATAATTAAATATAGAAATTTTGATATAAATATTATTATTATGAAAATGACTAAAATTTTGATCAAAATATGAATTAATGGAATTAGTAAAGTTATTATAACTATTCTTATCATATTTATTATAATTATGATACAATCTAGCATTATTATCATTAATAATATCATTATTTTTATTAACATTATTATTATCACTGTTATCATTATTATTATAAAATAACATTATTATTACTAATATTGATGTTATCATAATTAATAATCTAACAAACAAATAGAAATATACTTAATACACATACTTAAACTATATTAATATTTTATTTATTAAAATATATAAAATGAATAAACCAAATTAAATAACGAAATATATAAGTATTAATATAAAAACTATATCACTAATAATAATATATATATTTATTCAATTACAAGTATATGTTTTAATATAAATATAAATGATATAGGTTCGTGAATCCGAGGCCAACCTTACACTTGTTTAATGATGTTATATGTATTTTTACTACAAAATACAGTATGGTGAGTTTCATTTGCTCCCTTTTTAAATGCTTTTGCAATATATATTTTTGGAACTGAGAATACATGCGCATTTATAAATGCTTGATGCAATAGACACAAGTACATTAACTGCATTCTATGATAGAATTATCTGGGATTGGGGTTGATTATTATGACACGCATTAGTCCCCGGTTTCCGTTAGAGCGTATGAGCTCCCGAGCCGGGTGGATGGTTTATTATTTATGACATTTTGGCACCGGTTAGCCTATATTTTATAAACATGTGTTCAGCCATGGGGTGTAAAGACCGGCACAGAGGTTCTATATTTTGAAGGCACATGTATTCAACCGTGGGGTGAAAGACCGGCACAGATGGTTACTATTATATTTTGAATCCTCACCAGGTGTTCTTCATATGAAAGATATTTTTTTATGCAGTTGGAATGGGACTTCTGCACGTTTTATAATATTTGAAATCTTCTGGTCTATTAAAATGATGAAAATGAAATGATTATTATAAACTAATGAACTCACCAACCTTTTGGTTGACACTTGAAAGCATGTTTATTCTCAGGTTTGAAAGAAATCTTCCACTGTGCATTAGCTAATTTTAAGGACATTACTTGGAGTCATTTATGACATATTTCAAAAGACGTTGCATTTGAGTCATTGAAGTTCATTAGAGATTATTATTAAGTAAATGACGGATTAAGTCATTTATAGTTTGGATATTATGAAATGGTATGAATACCTGTCAACTTTCGATGAAATGAAAGTTTGTCTTTTAAAAACGAATGCAATGTTTGTAAAATGTATCATTTAGAGATCAAGTACCTCGTAATGTAACCAACTATTATGAATCATTTATAATCGATATGGACTTCGTCCGGATGGATTAGGATGGGGCACTTCAGTTGGTATCAGAGCTGGTATAACGTCGTCCATGTGTGGCGGCTTAGTCGTAAAGGAGGTTCTCACAGTGTTACCTGAAGGTATTTCATATGCCCGAGAGACATATTAAATTAATGTGGCTAATATGTTATGATCCAAGTCGGGTCATACCCAATAACAAGCTTACCGACACCTTAAACGTATTTAGTCTTGACGATTGGCTCGTTAAATAAATACACGACACTTGAACTTTAGAAAATCGGTTTTCTAAAATATTATCACTTGAAATAAATTATTTGGATAATTTATATTTAATTATTTATAGGTTTAAATAATTATGTTGTGTTTTATTTTATAAATTGGCTTATAAAATATGTAAGTAACAAATGCATGGTGTATTTTGTGACAAGGTTTATATATATTGCAAGTTTATAAAATTGTCCCAATTTTATATAAACCCACTCAAAGTGCAGATTTTGTGAGTCAAACCAAGGGAACAATCCATGCTAGAATATTGCTACTTTTGAGATGCACAAGTTCACATAAGCATGGGCAAAAGACCAAGGATTGTGGGACTTAATACTAGTGCACAACACAACATTCTATAGAAAAAAAAACTGATTCATTTCTGCTGAAAATTGGGGCTGATGTGTCGAGAATTTTAGAGGAGAAAAAAGGGTTATCAAGTTTTTTTTGTAAGTGATATTTAAGTGCATTTAAAATCCTAACCAAAGGCTAGGTTGTTGGTAACAAGCTTGGGGTATAATTGAAATGTCCCGTTCTTATTGATTAAAAACGATCCATATTAATTGATTTCGTTGCGAGGTTTTGACCTCTATATGAGACGTTTTTCAAAGACTGCATTCATTTTAAAACAAACCATAACCTTTATTCCATCAATAAAGGTTTAAAAAGCTTTACGTAGATTATCAAATAATGATAATCTAAAATATCCTGTTTACACACGACCATTACATAATGGTTTACAATACAAATATGTTACAACAAAATAAGTTTCTTGAATGCAGTTTTTACACAATATCATACAAGCATGGACTCCAAATCTCGTCCTTATTTAAGTATGCGACAGCGGAAGCTCTTACTAATCACCTGAGAATAAACATGCTTAAAATGTCAACAAAAATGTTGGTGAGTTATAGGTTTAACCTATATATATCAAATCGTAACAATAGACCACAAGATTTCATATTTCAATACACATCCCATACATAGAGATAAAAATCATTCATATGGTGAACACCTGGTAACCGACATTAACAAGATGCATATTTAAGAATATCCCCATCATTCCGGGACACCCTTCGGATATGATATAAATTTCGAAGTACTAAAGCATCCGGTACTTTGGATGGGGTTTGTTAGGCCCAATAGATCTATCTTTAGGATTCGCGTCAATTAGGGTGTCTGTTCCCTAATTCTTAGATTACCAGACTTAATAAAAAGGGGCATATTCGATTTCGATAATTCAACCATAGAATGTAGTTTCACGTACTTGTGTCTATTTTGTAAATCATTTATAAAACCTGCATGTATTCTCATCCCCAAAAATATTAGATTTTAAAAGTGGGACTATAACTCACTTTCACAGATTTTTACTTCGTCGGGAAGTAAGACTTGGCCACTGGTTGATTCACGAACCTATAACAATATATACATATATATCAAAGTATGTTCAAAATATATTTACAATACTTTTAATATATTTTGATGTTTTAAGTTTATTAAGTCAGCTGTCCTCGTTAGTAACCTACAACTAGTTGTCCACAGTTAGATATACAGAAATAAATCGATAAATATTATCTTGAATCAATCCACGACCCAGTGTATACGTATCTCAGTATTGATCACAACTCAAACTATACATATTTTGGAATCAACCTCAACCCTGTATAGCTAACTCCAACATTCACATATAGAGTGTCTATGGTTGTTCCGAAATATATATAGATGTGTCGACATGATAGGTCGAAACATTGTATACGTGTCTATGGTATCTCAAGATTACATAATATACAATACAAGTTGATTAAGTTATGGTTGGAATATATTTGTTACCAATTTTCACGTAGCTAAAATGAGAAAAATTATCCAATCTTGTTTTACCCATAACTTCTTCATTTTAAATCCGTTTTGGGTGAATCAAATTGCTATGGTTTCATATTGAACTCTATTTTATGAATCTAAACAGAAAAAGTATAGGTTTATAGTCGGAAAAATAAGTTACAAGTCGTTTTTGTAAAGGTAGTCATTTCAGTCGAAAGAACGACGTCTAGATGACCATTTTAGAAAACATACTTTCACTTTGAGTTTAACTATAATTTTTGGATATAGTTTCATGTTAATAATAAAAATCATTTTCTCAGAATAACAACTTTTAAATCAAAGTTTATCATAGTTTTTAATTAACTAACCCAAAACAGCCCGCGGTGTTACTACGACGGCGTAAATCCGGTTTTACGGTGTTTTTCGTGTTTCCAGGTTTTAAATCATTAAGTTAGCATATCATATAGATATAGAACATGTGTTTAGTTAATTTTAAAAGTCAAGTTAGAAGGATTAACTTTTG
The DNA here is from genome assembly GCF_046630445.1 of Rutidosis leptorrhynchoides. NCBI lineage: Eukaryota > Viridiplantae > Streptophyta > Magnoliopsida > Asterales > Asteraceae > Rutidosis > Rutidosis leptorrhynchoides. Next base: position 36,700,949 of record NC_092334.1, read on the forward strand.
TTTGCGAACAAGTTTAGAATTAACTAAACTATGTTCTAGTGATTACGAGTTTAAACCTTCGAATAAGATAGTTTTATATATATGAATCGAATGATGTTATGAACATCATTACTACCTCAAGTTTAGTAGGTAAAACTACTGGAAGTGACAAGAAATGATCTAGCTTCAAAGGATCTTGGATGGCTTGAAAGTTCTTGAAGTAGGATCATGACACAAAAACAAGTTCAAGTAAGATTTTTACTCGAATTAAGATAGTTTATAGTTATAGAAATTGAATCAAAGTTTGAATATGAATATTACCTTGAATAAGAAAGATAACCTACTGTATATAACAAAGGTTTCTTGATCTTAGATGATTACTTGGAATGGATTAGAAAGCTTGGAAGTAAATTAGTAAACTTGAAGGGATTTTTGAAGTGTTCTTGAAGTGTTCTTCCTATGATGATTATAGCTTGATTCTTGAAGTGATTTTTGATGAAGATGATGATTAATTACTGGAAAAATACGTTCATAATAGTGTGGGTGTGTTGAGAGAGAATTGGAAGTGAAATGGAGTGAATGATGAGTGGTAATTGGTGAGTGGTGAGTGGGGTTAAAAGGAGTTCTAGTTAGTTGACTAGCTCATGGTAGAAGTTAAAATTGATTAGTCATACATGACATAATCAAGAGTGGAATCCCATGCTAGTTCCTATTGGTATATACCCATAGTAAGTACGTTTTGAAGCTGTGTATAATACGGGTAAAAATACGACTAGAATTCTTGATGAAAGAAAAGAATGTGAAAGTAACTGTAACCATTTTCGTTAAGTATGAGTGTTTTGATATATGTCTTGAAGTCTTCCAAAAGTATTTTAATACATCTAAATACACTACATGTATATACATTTTAACTGAGTCGTTAAGTCATCGTTAGTCGTTACATGTAAGTGTTGTTTTGAAACCTTTAAGTTAACGATCTCAATTAATGCTGTTAACCCATTATTTATTATATCTAATGAGATGTTAAATTATTATATTATCATGATATTATGATATATTAATATATCTTAATATGATATATATACATTTAAATGTCGTTACAACGATAATCGTTACATATATGTCTCGTTTCGAAATCCTTAAGTTAGTAGTCTTGTTTATATGTATATAACTCATTGTTAATATACTTATGGAGATACTTACTTATCATAATCTCATGTTAACCATATGTATATCCATATATATATCGTCATGTCGTTTTTACAAGTTTTAACGTTCGTGAATCGCCGGTCAACTTGGGTGGTCAATTGTCTATATGAAACATATTTCAATTAATCAAGTCTTAACAAGTTTGATTGCTTAACATCATGGAAACATTTAATCATGTAAATATCAATCTCAATTAATATATATAAACATGGAAAAGTTCGGGTCACTACAGTACCTACCCGTTAAATAAATTTCGTCCCGTTAAATAAATTTCATCTGATCTTCATGCTCCCAGGTGAACTCGGGTCCTCTACGAGCATTCCATAGAACCTTAACAATTGGTATCTTATTTTGTTTAAGTCTTTTAACCTCACGATCCATTATTTCGACGGGTTCTTCGATGAATTGAAGTTTTTCGTTGATTTGGATTTCATCTAACGGAATAGTGAGATCTTCTTTAGCAAAACATTTCTTCAAATTCGAGACGTGGAAAGTGTTATGTACAGCCGCGAGTTGTTGAGGTAACTCAAGTCGGTAAGCTACTGGTCCGACACGATCAATAATCTTGAATGGTCCAATATACCTTGGATTTAATTTCCCTCGTTTACCAAATCGAACAACGCCTTTCCAAGGTGCAACTTTAAGCATGACCATCTCTCCAATTTCAAATTCTATATCTTTTCTTTTAATGTCAGCGTAGCTCTTTTGTCGACTTTGGGCGGTTTTCAACCGTTGTTGAATTTGGATGATCTTCTCGGTAGTTTCTTGTATAATCTCCGGACCCGTAATCTGTCTATCCCCCACTTCACTCCAACAAATCGGAGACCTGCACTTTCTACCATAAAGTGCTTCAAACGGCGCCATCTCAATGCTTGAATGGTAGCTGTTGTTGTAGGAAAATTCTGCTAACGGTAGATGTCGATCCCAACTGTTTCCGAAATCAATAACACATGCTCGTAGCATGTCTTCAAGCGTTTGTATCGTCCTTTCACTCTGCCCATCAGTTTGTGGATGATAGGCAGTACTCATGTCTAGACGAGTTCCTAATGCTTGCTGTAATGTCTGCCAGAATCTTGAAATAAATCTGCCATCCCTATCAGAGATAATAGAGATTGGTATTCCATGTCTGGAGATGACTTCCTTCAAATACAGTCGTGCTAACTTCTCCATCTTGTCATCTTCTCTTATTGGTAGGAAGTGTGCGGATTTGGTAAGACGATCAACTATTACCCAAATAGTATCAAAACCACTTGCAGTCCTTGGCAATTTAGTGATGAAATCCATGGTAATGTTTTCACATTTCCATTTCGGGATTTCGGGTTGTTGAAGTAGACCTGATGGTTTCTGATGCTCAGCTTTGACCTTAGAACACGTCAAACATTCTCCTACGTATTTAGCAACATCGGCTTTCATACCCGGCCACCAAAAATGTTTCTTGAGATCCTTGTACATCTTCCCCGTTCCAGGATGTATTGAGTATCTGGTTTTATGAGCTTCTCTAAGTACCATTTCTCTCATATCTCCAAATTTTGGTACCCAAATCCTTTCAGCCCTATACCGGGTTCCGTCTTCCCGAATATCAAGATGCTTCTCCGATCCTTTGGGTATTTCATCCTTTAAATTTCCCTCTTTTAAAACTCCTTGTTGTGCCTCCTTTATTTGAGTAATAATGTTATTATGAATCATTATATTCATAGATTTTACTCGAATGGGTTCTCTGTCCTTCCTGCTCAAGGCATCGGCTACCACATTTGCCTTCCCCGGGTGGTAACGAATCTCAAAGTCGTAATCATTCAATAATTCAATCCACCTACGCTGCCTCATATTCAGTTGTTTCTGATTAAATATGTGTTGAAGACTTTTGTGGTAGGTATATATAATACTTTTGACCCCATATAAGTAGTGCCTCCAAGTCTTTAATGCAAAAACAACCGCGCCTAATTCCAAATCATGCGTTGTATAATTTTGTTCGTGAATCTTCAATTGTCTAGACGCATAAGCAATCACCTTCGTTCGTTGCATTAATACACAACCAAGACCTTGCTTTGATGCATCACAATAAATCACAAAATTATCATTCCCTTCAGGCAATGACAATATAGGTGCCGTAGTTAGCTTTTTATTCAATAACTGAAATGCTTTCTCTTGTTCATCATTCCATTCAAATTTCTTCCCTTTATGCGTTAATGCAGTCAAGGGTTTTGCTATTCGGGAAAAGTCTTGGATGAACCTTCTGTAGTAACCAGCTAGTCCTAAAAATTGGCGTATGTGTTTCGGAGTTTTCGGGGTTTCCCACTTTTCAACAGTTTCTATCTTTGCCGGATCCACCTTAATACTTTCTTTGTTCACTATGTGACCGAGGAATTGAACTTCTTCCAACCAAAATGCACACTTTGAAAACTTAGCGTACAATTCTTCCTTCCTCAATACTTCTAACACTTTTCTCAAATGTTCACCGTGTTCTTGGTCATTCTTTGAGTAAATAAGTATGTCATCAATGAAAACAATGACAAACTTGTCAAGGTATGGTCCACACACTCGGTTCATAAGGTCCATGAACACAGCTGGTGCATTAGTTAAACCAAACGGCATGACCATAAACTCGTAATGACCGTAACGTGTTCTGAAAGCAGTCTTTGGAATATCATCTTCTTTCACCCGCATTTGATGATACCCGGAACGTAAGTCAATCTTTGAATAAACAGACGAGCCTTGTAGTTGATCAAATAAGTCGTCGATTCTCGGTAGTGGGTAGCGGTTCTTGATGGTAAGTTTGTTCAACTCTCGATAGTCGATACACAACCTGAATGTTGAAATGTCCCGTTCTTATTGATTAAAAACGTTCCATATTAATTGATTTCGTTGCGAGGTTTTGACCTCTATATGAGACGTTTTTCAAAGACTGCATTCATTTTTAAACAAACCATAACCTTTATTTCATCAATAAAGGTTTAAAAAGCTTTACGTAGATTATCAAATAATGATAATCTAAAATATCCTGTTTACACACGACCATTACATAATGGTTTACAATACAAATATGTTACAACAAAATAAGTTTCTTGAATGCAGTTTTTTTACACAATATCATACAAGCATGGACTCCAAATCTTGTCCTTATTTAAGTATGCGACAGCGGAAGCTCTTAATAATCACCTGAGAATAAACATGCTTAAAACGTCAACAAAAATGTTGGTGAGTTATAGGTTTAACCTATATATATCAAATCGTAACAATAGACCACAAGATTTCATATTTCAATACACATCCCATACATAGAGATAAAAATCATTCATATGGTGAACACCTGGTAACCGACAATAACAAGATGCATATATAAGAATATCCCCATCATTCCGGGACACCCTTCGGATATGATATAAATTTCGAAGTACTAAAGCATCCGGTACTTTGGATGGGGTTTGTTAGGCCCAATAGATCTATCTTTAGGATTCGCGTCAATTAGGGTGTCTGTTCCCTAATTCTTAGATTACCAGACTTAATAAAAAGGGGCATATTCGATTTCGATAATTCAACCATAGAATGTAGTTTCACGTACTTGTGTCTATTTTGTAAATCATTTATAAAACCTGCATGTATTCTCATCCCAAAAATATTAGATTTTAAAAGTGGGACTATAACTCACTTTCACAGATTTTTACTTCGTCGGGAAGTAAGACTTGGCCACTGGTTGATTCACGAACCTATAACAATATATACATATATATCAAAGTATGTTCAAAATATATTTACAACACTTTTAATATATTTTGATGTTTTAAGTTTATTAAGTCAGCTGTCCTCGTTAGTAACCTACAACTAGTTGTCCACAGTTAGATGTACAGAAATAAATCGATAAATATTATCTTGAATCAATCCACGACCCAGTGTATACGTATCTCAGTATTGATCACAACTCAAACTATATATATTTTGGAATCAACCTCAACCCTGTATAGCTAACTCCAACATTCACATATAGAGTGTCTATGGTTGTTCCGAAATATATATAGATGTGTCGACATGATAGGTCGAAACATTGTATACGTGTCTATGGTATCTCAAGATTACATAATATATAATACAAGTTGATTAAGTTATGGTTGGAATAGATTTGTTACCAATTTTCACGTAGCTAAAATGAGAAAAATTATCCAATCTTGTTTTACCCATAACTTCTTCATTTTAAATCCGTTTTGAGTGAATCAAATTGCTATGGTTTCATATTGAACTCTATTTTATGAATCTAAACAAAAAAGTATAGGTTTCTAGTCGGAAAAATAAGTTACAAGTCGTTTTTGTAAAGGTAGTCATTTCAGTCGAAAGAACGACGTCTAGATGACCATTTTAGAAAACATACTTCCACTTTGAGTTTAACCATAATTTTTGGATATAGTTTCATGTTCATAATAAAAATCATTTTCTCAGAATAACAACTTTTAAATCAAAGTTTATCATAGTTTTTAATTAACTAACCCAAAACAGCCCGCGGTGTTACTACGACGGCGTAAATCCGGTTTTACGGTGTTTTTCGTGTTTCCAGGTTTTAAATCATTAAGTTAGCATATCATATAGATATAGAACATGTATTTAGTTGATTTTAAAAGTCAAGTTAGAAGGATTAACTTTTGTTTGCGAACAAGTTTAGAATTAACTAAACTATGTTCTAGTGATTACAAGTTTAAACCTTCGAATAAGATAGCTTTATATGTATGAATCGAATGATGTTATGAACATCATTACTACCTTAAGTTCCTTGGATGAACCTACTGGAAAAGAAAAAAAATGGATCTAGCTTCAATGGATCCTTGGATGGCTCAAAGTTCTTGAAGCAAAATCATGACATGAAAACAAGTTCAAGTAAGATCATCACTTGAAATAAGATTGTTATAGTTATAGAAATTGAACCAAAGTTTGAATATGATTATTACCTTGCATTAGAATGATAACCTACTGTAAGAAACAAAGATTTCTTGAGGTTGGATGATCACCTTACAAGATTGGAAGTGAGCTAGCAAACTTGAAAGTATTCTTGATTTTATGAAACTAGAACTTTTGGAATTTATGAAGAACACTTAGAACTTGAAGATAGAACTTGAGAGAGTTCAATTAGATGAAGAAAATTGAAGAATGAAAGTTTTTGTAGGTGTTTTTGGTCGTTGGTGTATGGATTAGATATAAAGGATATGTAATTTTGTTTTCATGTAAATAAGTCATGAATGATTACTCATATTTTTGTAATCTTATGAGATATTTCATGCTAGTTGCCAAATGATGGTTCCCACATGTGTTAGGTGACTCACATGGGCTGCTAAGAGCTGATCATTGGAGTGTATATACCAATAGTACATACATCTAAAAGCTGTGTATTGTACGAGTACGAATACGGGTGCATACGAGTAGAATTGTTGATGAAACTGAACGAGAATGTAATTGTAAGCATTTTTGTTAAGTAGAAGTATTTTGATAAGTGTATTGAAGTCTTTCAAAAGTGTATAAATACATATTAAAACACTACATGTATATACATTTTAACTGAGTCGTTAAGTCATCGTTAGTCGTTACATGTAAGTGTTGTTTTGAAACCTTTAGGTTAACGATCTTGTTAAATGTTGTTAACCCAATGTTTATAATATCAAAAGAGATTTTAAATTATTATATTATCATGATATTATGATGTACGAATATCTCTTAATATGATATATATACATTAAATGTCGTTACAACGATAAACGTTACATATATGTCTCTTTTCAAAATCATTAAGTTAGTAGTCTTGTTTTTACATATGTAGTTCATTGTTAATATAATTAATGATATGTTTACTTATCATAATATCATGTTAACTATATATATAACCATATATATGTCATCATATAGTTTTTTTTTTACAAGTTTTAACGTTCGTGAATCACCGGTCAACTTGGGTGGTCAATTGTCTATATAAAACCTATTTCAATTAATCAAGTCTTAACAAGTTTGATTGCTTAACATGTGGGAAACATTTAATCATGTAAACATCAATCTCAATTAATATATATAAACATGGAAAAGTTCGGGTCACTACAGTACCTACCCGTTAAATAAATTTCGTCCCGAAATTTTAAGCTGTTGAAGGTGTTGACGAATCTTCTGGAAATAGATGCGGGTATTTCTTCTTCATCTGATCTTCACGCTCCCAGGTGAACTCGGGTCCTCTACGAGCATTCCATCGAACCTTAACAATTGGTATCTTGTTTTGCTTAAGTCTTTTAACCTCACGATCCATTATTTCGACGGGTTCTTCGATGAATTGGAGTTTTTCGTTGATTTGGATTTCATCTAACGGAATAGTGAGATCTTCTTTAGCAAAACATTTCTTCAAATTCGAGACGTGGAAAGTGTTATGTACAGCCGCGAGTTGTTGAGGTAACTCAAGTCGGTAAGCTACTGGTCCGACACGATCAATAATCTTGAATGGTCCAATATACCTTGGATTTAATTTCCCTCGTTTACCAAATCGAACAACGCCTTTCCAAGGTGAAACTTTAAGCATGACCATCTCTCCAATTTCAAATTCTATATCTTTTCTTTTAATGTCAGCGTAGCTCTTTTGTCGACTTTGGGCGGTTTTCAACCGTTGTTGAATTTGGATGATCTTCTCGGTAGTTTCTTGTATAATCTCCGGACCCGTAATCTGTCTATCCCCCACCTCACTCCAACAAATCGGAGACCTGCACTTTCTACCATAAAGTGCTTCAAACGGCGCCATCTCAATGCTTGAATGGTAGCTGTTGTTGTAGGAAAATTCTGCTAACGGTAGATGTCGATCCCAACTGTTTCCGAAATCAATAACACATGCTCGTAGCATGTCTTCAAGCGTTTGTATCGTCCTTTCGCTCTGCCCATCAGTTTGTGGATGATAGGCAGTACTCATGTCTAGACGAGTTCCTAATGCTTGCTGTAATGTCTGCCAGAATCTTGAAATAAATCTGCCATCCCTATCAGAGATAATAGAGATTGGTATTCCATGTCTGGAGACGACTTCCTTCAAATACAGTCGTGCTAACTTCTCCATCTTGTCATCTTCTCTTATTGGTAGGAAGTGTGCTGATTTGGTGAGACGATCAACTATTACTCAAATAGTATCAAAACCACTTGCAGTCCTTGGCAATTTAGTGATGAAATCCATGGTAATGTTTTCCCATTTCCATTCCGGGATTTCGGGTTGTTGAAGTAGACCTGATGGTTTCTGATGCTCAGCTTTGACCTTAGAACACGTCAAACATTCTCCTACGTATTTAGCAACATCGGCTTTCATACCCGGCCACCAAAAATGTTTCTTGAGATCCTTGTACATCTTCCCCGTTCCAGAATGTATTGAGTATCTGGTTTTATGAGCTTCTCTAAGTACCATTTCTCTCATATCTCCAAATTTTGGTACCCAAATCCTTTCAGCCCTATACCGGGTTCCGTCTTCCCGAATATTAAGATGCTTCTCCGATCCTTTGGGTATTTCATCCTTTAAATTTCCCTCTTTTAAAACTCCTTGTTGCGCCTCCTTTATTTGAGTAGTAATGTTATTATGAATCATTATATTCATAGATTTTACTCAAATGGGTTCTCTGTCCTTCCTGCTCAAGGCATCGGCTACCACATTTGCCTTCCCCGGGTGGTAACGAATCTCAAAGTCGTAATCATTCAATAATTCAATCCACCTACGCTGCCTCATATTCAGTTGTTTCTGATTAAATATGTGTTGAAGACTTTTGTGGTCGGTATATATAATACTTTTGACCCCATATAAGTAGTGCCTCCAAGTCTTTAATGCAAAAACAACCGCGCCTAATTCCAAATCATGCGTCGTATAATTTTGTTCGTGAATCTTCAATTGTCTAGACGCATAAGCAATCACCTTCGTTCGTTGCATTAATACACAACCGAGACCTTGCTTTGATGCATCACAATAAATCACAAAATCATCATTCCCTTCAGGCAATGACAATATAGGTGCCGTAGTTAGCTTTTTCTTCAATAACTGAAACGCTTTCTCTTGTTCATCATTCCATTCAAATTTCTTCCCTTTATGCGTTAATGCAGTCAAGGGTTTTGCTATTCTGGAAAAGTCTTGGATGAACCTTCTGTAGTAACCAGCTAGTCCTAAAAACTGGCGTATGTGTTTCGGAGTTTTCGGGGTTTCCCACTTTTCAACAGTTTCTATCTTTGCCGGATCCACCTTAATACCTTCTTTGTTCACTATGTGACCGAGGAATTGAACTTCTTCCAACCAAAATGCACACTTTGAAAACTTAGCGTACAATTCTTCCTTCCTCAATACTTCTAACACCTTTCTCAAATGTTCACCGTGTTCTTGGTCATTCTTTGAGTAAATAAGTATGTCATCAATGAAAACAATGACAAACTTGTCAAGGTATGGTCCACACACTCGGTTCATAAGGTCCATGAACACAGCTGGTGCATTAGTTAAACCAAACGGCATGACCATAAACTCGTAATGACCGTAACGTGTTCTGAAGGCAGTCTTTGGAATATCATCTTCTTTCACCCGCATTTGATGATACCCGGAACGTAAGTCAATCTTTGAATAAACAGACGAGCCTTGTAGTTGATCAAATAAGTCGTCGATTCTCGGTAGTGGGTAGCGGTTCTTGATGGTAAGTTTGTTCAACTCTCGGTAGTCGATACACAACCTGAATGTACCATCTTTCTTCTTGACAAACAAAACAGGAGCTCCCCAGGGTGATGTGCTTGGTCGAATGAAACCACGCTCTAAAAGTTCTTGTAATTGGCTTTGCAGTTCTTTCATCTCGCTGGGTGCGAGTCTGTAAGGGGCACGAGCTATTGGTGCAGCTCCTGGTACAAGATCTATTTGAAATTCAACGGATCGATGTGGGGGTAATCCCGGTAATTCTTTCGGAAATACATCGGGAAATTCTTTTGCAATGGGAACATCATTGATGCTCTTTTCTTCAGTTTGTACTTTCTCGACGTGTGCTAGAACAGCATAGCAACCTTTTCTTATTAGTTTTTGTGCCTTCAAATTACTAATAAGATGTAGCTTCGTGTTGCCCTTTTCTCCGTACACCATTAAGGGTTTTCTTTTTTCTCGTATAATGCGAATTGCATTTTTGTAACAAACGATCTCCGCTTTCACTTCTTTCAACCAGTCCATACCGATTATCACATCAAAACTCCCTAACTCTACTGGTATCAAATCAATCTTAAATGTTTCGCTAACCAGTTTAATTTCTCGATTCCGACATATATTATCTGATGAAATTAATTTACCATTTGCTAATTCGAGTAAAAATTTACTATCCAAAGGCGTCAATGGACAACTTAATTTAGCACAAAAATCTCTACTCATATAGCTTCTATCCGCACCCGAATCAAATAAAACGTAAGCAGATTTATTGTCAATAAGAAACGTACCCGTAACAAGCTCCGGGTCTTCCTGTGCCTCTACCGCATTAATATTGAAAACTCTTCCACGGCCTTGTCCATTCGTGTTCTCCTGGTTCGGGCAATTTCTAATAATGTGGCCTGGTTTTCCACATTTATAACAAACTACATTGGCATAACTTGCTCCGACACTACTTGCTCCGCCATTACTCGTTCCGACACCATTTGTTCCTTTCGTTCTATTAACCCCTGGTCCGTAGACCTCACACTTCGCCGCGCTATGACCATTTCTTTTACACTTGTTGCAAAATTTGGTGCAGAACCCCGAGTGATTCTTTTCACACCTTTGGCATAGTTGCTTCTGATTGTTGTTGTTGTTGCGGTTATTATTGTTGTTGGGATGATTGTTGTAGTTGCTGTTGTTGTTGTTGTTGTTGTTGTTGTTGTTGTTGTTGTTGGGCCGTTTGTTGTAGTTGCGATTGATGTTGCGATTGTTGGGATAATTGTTGCGATTATTGTTGTAATTGCTGTTGTTGTTGTATTGGTGATTCTTATCACCGTTTTCCTCCCACTTTCTTTTGACTTGCTTCACATTGGCCTCTTCAGCAGTCTGTTCTTTAATTCTTTCTTCAATCTGGTTCACTAGTTTGTGAGCCATTCTACATGCCTGTTGTATGGAGGCGGGCTCGTGTGAACTTATATCTTCTTGGATTCTTTCTGGTAATCCTTTCACAAACGCGTCAATCTTCTCTTCCTCATCTTCGAATGCTCCCGGACACAATAGGCACAATTCTGTGAATCGTCTTTCGTATGTGGTAATATCAAATCCTTGGGTTCGTAACCCTCTAAGTTCTGTCTTGAGCTTATTGACCTCGGTTCTGGGACGGTACTTCTCGTTCATCAAGTGCTTGAATGCTGACCACGGTAGTGCGTACGCATCGTCTTGTCCCACTTGCTCTAGATAGGTATTCCACCATGTTAAAGCAGAACCTGTGAAGGTATGCGTAGCGTACTTCACTTTGTCCTCTTCAGTACACTTACTTATGGCAAACACCGATTCAACCTTCTCGGTCCACCGTTTCAATCCGATCGGTCCTTCGGTTCCATCAAATTCCAAAGGTTTGCAGGCAGTGAATTCTTTGTAGGTGCATCCTACACGATTTCCTGTACTGCTAGATCCAAGGTTATTGTTGGTATGTAGCGCAGCCTGTACTGCGGCTATGTTTGAAGCTAGAAAAGTACGGAATTCCTCTTCATTCATATTCACGGTGTGTCGAGTAGTCGGTGCCATTTCCTTCAAAATAGTTAAATGGAACAAGTTAATCATACAGAATATCAAGAGTAGTTAATAGTATTTCGTAGCATAATATGAACTCATTTATAAAAGCTTTTTCTTCATATTAGCATTTTATAAGTTTAAATTCGGGTAGTACCTACCCGTTAAGTTCATACTTAGTAGCTAATATACAATTCAACTACTACAATTCTATATGAAAAACTGATTATAATAATATTTCGCGTTCAAACTTTTATACAATATTTTACAAACTTACAATACCGCTTATTTTACATAAAGCATGAAATATAGCACACAATAACTTTGATACAAGATAGTTGTGAAGATAATTCTAGCTAATACACAAGTCGTTCAGCAAAGGCAATAAAGACACGTAATTCATACGTCCAGAAACAAGTCATGCATTCTGGTTTTACTAAGACTACTTCCCATCCTTGGTCTTGTGCAACATAACCGTTATGGCCGTTGATAAGACAGCGTGTTGTAACGTCATCAAAGGGACGAGGGTTACGTAATGTCCAACAGTCCCGTAATAATCTAAAAACCTCATTTCTTACCCCAATTACCGACTCCGTCACTTGTGGAAACGTTTTGTTTAATAGTTGTAGCCCGATGTTCTTGTTCTCACTTTGGTGAGAAGCGAACATTACTAATCCGTAAGCATAACATGCTTCTTTATGTTGCATGTTAGCCGCTTTTTCTAAATCACGAAGTCCAATATTCGGATATATTGAGTCAAAATAATTTCTTAACCCGTTGCGTAAAATAGCATTTGGGTTCCCCGCAATATATGCGTCAAAGTAAACACATCGTAACTTATGGGTTTCCCAATGTGATATCCCCCATCTTTCAAACGAAAGTCTCTTATAAACCAAGACATTCTTGGAACGTTCTTCGAATGTCTTACAAACTGATCTCGCCTTAAATAGTTGTGCCGAAGAATTCTGGCCGACTCTAGACAAGATTTCATCAATCATGTCTCCGGGTAGGTCTCTTAAAATATTGGGTTGTCTATCCATTTTGTGTTTTTAAACTGTAAAATAGACAAGAGTTAGATTCATAAAAAAATACTTATTAATACAAGCAATTTTTACATATATCATAAAGCATAAGAACACTATATTCCATATATTACACCACACGAATACAACTATCTTATTCCGACTCGCTCGTTTCTTCTTCTTCGGTTTTGGTTCGTTTTTTCCAAGTTTCTAGGGATATATGATGTTCCCCTAATACGAGCCGTCGTTGTCCACATTGGTTTAGAAAAACCTGGTGGTTTAGAGGTTTCCGGGTCATTGTTACAACTTAAGGACTTCGGGGGTTGACGATACATATAAAGTTCATCGGGGTTGGAATTAGATTTCTCTATTTTTATGCCCTTTCCCTTATTATTTTCTTTTGCCTTTTTAAATTCAGTTGGGGTAATTTCTATAACATCATCGAAATTCTCGTCGAAATCCGATTCATCGGAGAATTGGTAATCCTCCCAATATTTTGCTTCCTTGGCGGAAACACCATTGACCATAATTAACTTTGGTCGGTTGGTTGAGGATTTTCTTTTACTTAACCGTTTTATTATTTCCCCCACCGGTTCTATTTCTTCATCCGGTTCCGAGTCTTCTTCCGGTTCCGATTCTTCTTCCGGTTCCGACTCTTCTTCCGGTTCCTCTTCGGGAACTTGTGAATCAGTCCACAAATCATTCCAATTTACATTTGACTCTTCATTATTATTAGGTGAGTCAATGGGACTTGTTCTAGAGGTAGACATCTATCACATAATATCAAACAAGTTAAGAGATTAATATATCACATAATATTCATATGTTAAAAATATATAGTTTCCAACAAAAATGTTAAGCAATCATTTTTAAAGAAAACACGGTCGAAGTCCAGACTCACTAATGCATCCTAACAAACTCGATAAGACACACTAATGCAAATTTTCTGGTTCTCTAAGACCAACGCTCTGATACCAACTGAAATGTCCCGTTCTTATTGATTAAAAACGTTCCATATTAATTGATTTCGTTGCGAGGTTTTGACCTCTATATGAGACGTTTTTCAAAGACTGCATTCATTTTTAAACAAACCATAACCTTTATTTCATCAATAAAGGTTTAAAAAGCTTTACGTAGATTATCAAATAATGATAATCTAAAATATCCTGTTTACACACGACCATTACATAATGGTTTACAATACAAATATGTTACAACAAAATAAGTTTCTTGAATGCAGTTTTTTTACACAATATCATACAAGCATGGACTCCAAATCTTGTCCTTATTTAAGTATGCGACAGCGGAAGCTCTTAATAATCACCTGAGAATAAACATGCTTAAAACGTCAACAAAAATGTTGGTGAGTTATAGGTTTAACCTATATATATCAAATCGTAACAATAGACCACAAGATTTCATATTTCAATACACATCCCATACATAGAGATAAAAATCATTCATATGGTGAACACCTGGTAACCGACAATAACAAGATGCATATATAAGAATATCCCCATCATTCCGGGACACCCTTCGGATATGATATAAATTTCGAAGTACTAAAGCATCCGGTACTTTGGATGGGGTTTGTTAGGCCCAATAGATCTATCTTTAGGATTCGCGTCAATTAGGGTGTCTGTTCCCTAATTCTTAGATTACCAGACTTAATAAAAAGGGGCATATTCGATTTCGATAATTCAACCATAGAATGTAGTTTCACGTACTTGTGTCTATTTTGTAAATCATTTATAAAACCTGCATGTATTCTCATCCCAAAAATATTAGATTTTAAAAGTGGGACTATAACTCACTTTCACAGATTTTTACTTCGTCGGGAAGTAAGACTTGGCCACTGGTTGATTCACGAACCTATAACAATATATACATATATATCAAAGTATGTTCAAAATATATTTACAACACTTTTAATATATTTTGATGTTTTAAGTTTATTAAGTCAGCTGTCCTCGTTAGTAACCTACAACTAGTTGTCCACAGTTAGATGTACAGAAATAAATCGATAAATATTATCTTGAATCAATCCACGACCCAGTGTATACGTATCTCAGTATTGATCACAACTCAAACTATATATATTTTGGAATCAACCTCAACCCTGTATAGCTAACTCCAACATTCACATATAGAGTGTCTATGGTTGTTCCGAAATATATATAGATGTGTCGACATGATAGGTCGAAACATTGTATACGTGTCTATGGTATCTCAAGATTACATAATATATAATACAAGTTGATTAAGTTATGGTTGGAATAGATTTGTTACCAATTTTCACGTAGCTAAAATGAGAAAAATTATCCAATCTTGTTTTACCCATAACTTCTTCATTTTAAATCCGTTTTGAGTGAATCAAATTGCTATGGTTTCATATTGAACTCTATTTTATGAATCTAAACAAAAAAGTATAGGTTTCTAGTCGGAAAAATAAGTTACAAGTCGTTTTTGTAAAGGTAGTCATTTCAGTCGAAAGAACGACGTCTAGATGACCATTTTAGAAAACATACTTCCACTTTGAGTTTAACCATAATTTTTGGATATAGTTTCATGTTCATAATAAAAATCATTTTCTCAGAATAACAACTTTTAAATCAAAGTTTATCATAGTTTTTAATTAACTAACCCAAAACAGCCCGCGGTGTTACTACGACGGCGTAAATCCGGTTTTACGGTGTTTTTCGTGTTTCCAGGTTTTAAATCATTAAGTTAGCATATCATATAGATATAGAACATGTATTTAGTTGATTTTAAAAGTCAAGTTAGAAGGATTAACTTTTGTTTGCGAACAAGTTTAGAATTAACTAAACTATGTTCTAGTGATTACAAGTTTAAACCTTCGAATAAGATAGCTTTATATGTATGAATCGAATGATGTTATGAACATCATTACTACCTTAAGTTCCTTGGATGAACCTACTGGAAAAGAAAAAAAATGGATCTAGCTTCAATGGATCCTTGGATGGCTCAAAGTTCTTGAAGCAAAATCATGACATGAAAACAAGTTCAAGTAAGATCATCACTTGAAATAAGATTGTTATAGTTATAGAAATTGAACCAAAGTTTGAATATGATTATTACCTTGCATTAGAATGATAACCTACTGTAAGAAACAAAGATTTCTTGAGGTTGGATGATCACCTTACAAGATTGGAAGTGAGCTAGCAAACTTGAAAGTATTCTTGATTTTATGAAACTAGAACTTTTGGAATTTATGAAGAACACTTAGAACTTGAAGATAGAACTTGAGAGAGTTCAATTAGATGAAGAAAATTGAAGAATGAAAGTGTTTGTAGGTGTTTTTGGTCGTTGGTGTATGGATTAGATATAAAGGATATGTAATTTTGTTTTCATGTAAATAAGTCATGAATGATTACTCATATTTTTGTAATCTTATGAGATATTTCATGCTAGTTGCCAAATGATGGTTCCCACATGTGTTAGGTGACTCACATGGGCTGCTAAGAGCTGATCATTGGAGTGTATATACCAATAGTACATACATCTAAAAGCTGTGTATTGTACGAGTACGAATACGGGTGCATACGAGTAGAATTGTTGATGAAACTGAACGAGAATGTAATTGTAAGCATTTTTGTTAAGTAGAAGTATTTTGATAAGTGTATTGAAGTCTTTCAAAAGTGTATAAATACATATTAAAACACTACATGTATATACATTTTAACTGAGTCGTTAAGTCATCGTTAGTCGTTACATGTAAGTGTTGTTTTGAAACCTTTAGGTTAACGATCTTGTTAAATGTTGTTAACCCAATGTTTATAATATCAAAAGAGATTTTAAATTATTATATTATCATGATATTATGATGTACGAATATCTCTTAATATGATATATATACATTAAATGTCGTTACAACGATAAACGTTACATATATGTCTCTTTTCAAAATCATTAAGTTAGTAGTCTTGTTTTTACATATGTAGTTCATTGTTAATATAATTAATGATATGTTTACTTATCATAATATCATGTTAACTATATATATAACCATATATATGTCATCATATAGTTTTTTTTTTACAAGTTTTAACGTTCGTGAATCACCGGTCAACTTGGGTGGTCAATTGTCTATATAAAACCTATTTCAATTAATCAAGTCTTAACAAGTTTGATTGCTTAACATGTGGGAAACATTTAATCATGTAAACATCAATCTCAATTAATATATATAAACATGGAAAAGTTCGGGTCACTACAAATGTACCATCTTTCTTCTTGACAAACAAAACAGGAGCTCCCCACGGTGATGTGCTTGGTCGAATGAAACCACGCTCTAAAAGTTCTTGTAATTGGCTTTGCAGTTCTTTCATCTCGCTGGGTGCGAGTCTGTAAGGAGCACGAGCTATTGGTGCAGCTCCTGGTACAAGATCTATTTGAAATTCAACGGATCGATGTGGGGGTAATCCCGGTAATTCTTTCGGAAATACATCGGGAAATTCTTTTGCGACGGGAACATCATTGATGCTCTTTTCTTCAGTTTGTACTTTCTCGACGTGTGCTAGAACAGCATAGCAACCTTTTCTTATTAGTTTTTGTGCCTTCAAATTACTAATAAGATGTAGCTTCGTGTTTCCCTTTTCTCCGTACACCATTAAGGGTTTTCCTTTTTCTCGTATAATGCGAATTGCATTTTTGTAACAAACGATCTCTGCTTTCACTTCTTTCAACCAGTCCATACCGATTATCACATCAAAACTCCCTAACTCTACTGGTATCAAATCAATCTTAAATGTTTCGCTAACCAGTTTAATTTCTCGATTCCGACATATATTATCTGCTGAAATTAATTTACCATTTGCTAATTCGAGTAAAAATTTACTATCCAAAGGCGTCAATGGACAACTTAATTTAGCACAAAAATCTCTACTCATATAGCTTCTATCCGCACCCGAATCAAATAAAACGTAAGCAGATTTATTGTCAATAAGAAACGTACCCGTAACAAGCTCCGGGTCTTCCTGTGCCTCTGCCGCATTAATATTGAAAACTCTTCCGCGGCCTTGTCCATTCGTGTTCTCCTGGTTCGGGCAATTTCTAATAATGTGGCCCGGTTTTCCACATTTATAACAAACTACATTGGCATAACTTGCTCCGACACCACTTGCTCCGCCATTACTCGTTCCGACACCATTTGTTCCTTTCGTTCTGTTAACCCCTGGTCCGTAGACATCACACTTCGCCGCGCTATGACCATTTCTTTTACACTTGTTGCATAATTTGGTGCAGAACCCCGAGTGATACTTTTCACACCTTTGGCATAGCTGCTTCTGATTGTTGTTGTTGTTGTTGCGGTTATTATTGTTGTTAAGATGATTGTTGTGGTTGCTGTTATTGTTGTTGTTGTTGTTGTTGGGCCGTTTGTTGTAGTTGCGATTGATGTTGCGATTGTTAGGATAGTTGTTGCGATTATTGTTATAATTGTTGTTGTTATTGTATTGGTGATTCTTATCACCGTTTTCCTCCCACTTTCTTTTGACTTGCTTCACATTGGCCTCTTCAGTAGTCTATTCTTTAATTCTTTCTTCAATCTGGTTCACTAGTTTGTGAGCCATTCGACATGCCTGTTGTATGGAGGCGGGCTCGTGTGAACTTATATCTTCTTGGATTCTTTCCGGTAATCCTTTCACAAACGCGTCGATCTTCTCTTCCTCATCTTCGAATGCTCCCGGACACAATAGGCACAATTATGTGAATCGTCTTTCATACGTGGTAATATCAAATCCTTGGGTTCGTAACCCTCTAAGTTCTGTCTTGAGCTTATTGACCTCGGTTCTGGGACGGTACTTTTCGTTCATCAAGTGCTTGAATGCTGACCACGGTAGTGCGTACGCATCGTCTTGTCCCACTTGCTCTAGATAGGTATTCCACCATGTTAACGCAGAACCTGTGAAGGTATGCGTAGCGTACTTCACTTTGTCCTCTTCAGTACACTTACTTATGGCAAACACCGATTCGACCTTCTCGGTCCACCATTTCAATCCGATCGGTCCTTCGGTTCCATCAAATTCCAAAGGTTTGCAGGCAGTGAATTCTTTGTAGGTGCATCCTACACGATTTCCTGTACTGCTAGATCCAAGGTTATTGTTGGTATGTAGCGCAGCCTGTACTGCTGCTATGTTTGAAGCTAGAAAAGTACGGAATTCCTCTTCATTCATATTCACGGTGTGTCGAGTAGTCGGTGCCATTTCCTTCAAAATAGTTAAATGGAACAAGTTAATCATACAGAATATTAAGAGTAGTTAATAGTATTTCGTAGCATAATATGAACTCATTTATAAAAGCTTTTTCTTCATATTAGCGTTTTATAAGTTTAAATTCGGGTAGTACCTACCCGTTAAGTTCATACTTAGTAGCTAATATACAATTCAACTACTACAATTCTATATGAAAAACTGATTATAATAATATTTTGCCTTCAAACTTTTACACAATATTTTACAAACTTACAATACCGCTTATTTTACATATAGCATGAAATATAGCACACAATAAATTTGATACAAGATGGTTGTGAAGATAATTCTAGCTAGTACATAAGTCGTTCAGCAAAGGCAATAAAGACACGTAATTCATACGTCCAGAAACAAGTCATGCATTCTGGTTTTACTAGGATTACTTCCCATCCTTGGTCTTGTGGAACATAACCGTTATGGCCGTTGATAAGACAGCGTGTTGTAACGTCGTCAAAGGGATGAGGGTTACGTAATGTCCAACAGTCCCGTAACAATCTAAAAACCTCATTTCTTACCCCAATTACCGACTCCGTCACTTGTGGGAACGTTTTGTTTAATAGTTGTAGCCCGATGTTCTTGTTCTCACTTTGGTGAGAAGAGAACATTACTAATCCGTAAGCATAACATGCTTCTTTATGTTGCATGTTAGCCGCTTTTTCTAAATCACGAAGTCCAATATTCGGATATATTGAGTCAAAATAATTTCTTAACCCATTGCGTAAAATAGCATTTGGGTTCCCCGCAATATATGCGTCAAAGTAAACACATCGTAACTTATGGATTTCCCAATGTGATATTCCCCATCTTTCGAACGAAAGCCTTTTATAAACCAAGGCATTCTTGGAACGTTCTTCGAATGTCTTACAAACTGATCTCGCCTTAAATAGTTGTGCCGAAGAATTCTGACCGACTCTAGACAAGATTTCATCAATCATGTCTCCGGGTAGGTCTCTTAAAATATTGGGTTGTCTATCCATTTTGTGTTTTTATACTGTAAAATAGACAAGAGTTAGATTCATAAAAAAATACTTATTAATACAAGCAATTTTTACATATATCATAAAGCATAAGCACACTATATTACATATATTACACCACACGAATACAACTATCTTATTCCGACTCGCTTGTTTCTTCTTCTTCGGTTTTGGTTCGTTTTGCCAAGTTTCTAGGGATATATGATGTTCCCCTAATACGAGCCGTCGTTATCCACATTGGTTTAGAAAAACCTGGTGGTTTAGAGGTTCCCGGGTCATTGTTACAACTTAAGGACTTCGGGGGTTGACGATACATATAAAGTTCATCGGGGTTGGAATTAGATTTCTCTATTTTTATGCCATTTTCCTTATTATTTTCTTTTGCCTCTTTAAATTCAGTTGGGGTAATTTCTATAACATCATCGGAATTCTCGTCGGAATCCGATTCATCGGAGAATTGGTAATCCTCCCAATATTTTGCTTCCTTGGCGGAAACACCATTGACCATTATTAACCTTGGTCGGTTGGTTGGGGATTTTCTTTTACTTAACCGTTTTATTATTTCCCCCACCGGTTCTATTTCTTCATCAGGTTCCGATTCTTCTTCCGGTTCCGATTCTTCTTCCGGTTCTGACTCTTCTTCCGGTTCCTCTTCGGGAACTTGTGAATCAGTCCACGAATCATTCCAATTTACATTTGACTCTTCATTATTATTAGGTGAGTCAATGGGACTTGTTCTAGAGGTAGACATCTATCACATAATATCAAACACGTTAAGAGATTAATATATCACATAATATTCACATGTTAAAAATATATAGTTTTCAACAAAATTTGTTAAGCAATCATTTTTCAAGTAAACACGGTCGAAGTCCAGACTCACTAATGCATCCTAACAAACTCGATAAGACACACTAATGCAAAATTCTGGTTCTCTAAGACCAACGCTCTGATACCAACTGAAATGTCCCGTTCTTATTGATTAAAAATGTTCCATATTAATTGATTTCGTTGCGAGGTTTTGACCTCTATATGAGACGTTTTTCAAAGACTGCATTCATTTTAAAACAAACCATAACCTTTATTCCATCAATAAAGGTTTAAAAAGCTTTACGTAGATTATCAAATAATGATAATCTAAAATATCCTGTTTACACACGACCATTACATAATGGTTTACAATACAAATATGTTACAACAAAATAAGTTTCTTGAATGCAGTTTTTACACAATATCATACAAGCATGGACTCCAAATCTCGTCCTTATTTAAGTATGCGACAGCGGAAGCTCTTAATAATCACCTGAGAATAAACATGCTTAAAATGTCAACAAAAATGTTGGTGAGTTATAGGTTTAACCTATATATATCAAATCGTAACAATAGACCACAAGATTTCATATTTCAATACACATCCCATACATAGAGATAAAAATCATTCATATGGTGAACACCTGGTAACCGACATTAACAAGATGCATATTTAAGAATATCCCCATCATTCCGGGACACCCTTCGGATATGATATAAATTTCGAAGTACTAAAGCATCCGGTACTTTGGATGGGGTTTGTTAGGCCCAATAGATCTATCTTTAGGATTCGCGTCAATTAGGGTGTCTGTTCTCTAATTCTTAGATTACCAGACTTAATAAAAAGGGGCATATTCGATTTCGATAATTCAACCATAGAATGTAGTTTCACGTACTTGTGTCTATTTTGTAAATCATTTATAAAACCTGCATGTATTCTCATCCCCAAAAATATTAGATTTTAAAAGTGGGACTATAACTCACTTTCACAGATTTTTACTTCGTCGGGAAGTAAGACTTGGCCACTGGTTGATTCACGAACCTATAACAATATATACATATATATCAAAGTATGTTCAAAATATATTTACAACACTTTTAATATATTTTGATGTTTTAAGTTTATTAAGTCAGCTGTCCTCGTTAGTAACCTACAACTAGTTGTCCACAGTTAGATATACAGAAATAAATCGATAAATATTATCTTGAATCAATCCACGACCCAGTGTATACGTATCTCAGTATTGATCACAACTCAAACTATACATATTTTGGAATCAACCTCAACCCTGTATAGCTAACTCCAACATTCACATATAGAGTGTCTATGGTTGTTCCGAAATATATATAGATGTGTCGACATGATAGGTCGAAACATTGTATACGTGTCTATGGTATCTCAAGATTACATAATATACAATACAAGTTGATTAAGTTATGGTTGGAATATATTTGTTACCAATTTTCACGTAGCTAAAATGAGAAAAATTATCCAATCTTGTTTTACCCATAACTTCTTCATTTTAAATCCGTTTTGGGTGAATCAAATTGCTATGGTTTCATATTGAACTCTATTTTATGAATCTAAACAGAAAAAGTATAGGTTTATAGTCGGAAAAATAAGTTACAAGTCGTTTTTGTAAAGGTAGTCATTTCAGTCGAAAGAACGACGTCTAGATGACCATTTTAGAAAACATACTTTCACTTTGAGTTTAACTATAATTTTTGGATATAGTTTCATGTTCATAATAAAAATCATTTTCTCAGAATAACAACTTTTAAATCAAAGTTTATCATAGTTTTTAATTAACTAACCCAAAACAGCCCGCGGTGTTACTACGACGGCGTAAATCCGGTTTTACGGTGTTTTTCGTGTTTCCAGGTTTTAAATCATTAAGTTAGCATATCATATAGATATAGAACATGTGTTTAGTTAATTTTAAAAGTCAAGTTAGAAGGATTAACTTTTGTTTGCGAACAAGTTTAGAATTAACTAAACTATGTTCTAGTGATTACGAGTTTAAACCTTCGAATAAGATAGTTTTATATATATGAATCGAATGATGTTATGAACATCATTACTACCTCAAGTTTAGTAGGTAAAACTACTGGAAGTGACAAGAAATGATCTAGCTTCAAAGGATCTTGGATGGCTTGAAAGTTCTTGAAGTAGGATCATGACACAAAAACAAGTTCAAGTAAGATTTTTACTCGAATTAAGATAGTTTATAGTTATAGAAATTGAATCAAAGTTTGAATATGAATATTACCTTGAATAAGAAAGATAACCTACTGTATATAACAAAGGTTTCTTGATCTTAGATGATTACTTGGAATGGATTAGAAAGCTTGGAAGTAAATTAGTAAACTTGAAGGGATTTTTGAAGTGTTCTTGAAGTGTTCTTCCTATGATGATTATAGCTTGATTCTTGAAGTGATTTTTGATGAAGATGATGATTAATTACTGGAAAAATACGTTCATAATAGTGTGGGTGTGTTGAGAGAGAATTGGAAAGAAAATTGGAAGTGAAATGGAGTGAATGATGAGTGGTAATTGGTGAGTGGTGAGTGGGGTTAAAAGGAGTTCTAGTTAGTTGACTAGCTCATGGTAGAAGTTAAAATTGATTAGTCATACATGACATAATCAAGAGTGGAATCCCATGCTAGTTCCTATTGGTATATACCCATAGTAAGTACGTTTTGAAGCTGTGTATAATACGGGTAAAAATACGACTAGAATTCTTGATGAAAGAAAAGAATGTGAAAGTAACTGTAACCATTTTCGTTAAGTATGAGTGTTTTGATATATGTCTTGAAGTCTTCCAAAAGTATTTTAATACATCTAAATACACTACATGTATATACATTTTAACTGAGTCGTTAAGTCATCGTTAGTCGTTACATGTAAGTGTTGTTTTGAAACCTTTAAGTTAACGATCTCAATTAATGCTGTTAACCCATTATTTATTATATCTAATGAGATGTTAAATTATTATATTATCATGATATTATGATATATTAATATATCTTAATATGATATATATACATTTAAATGTCGTTACAACGATAATCGTTACATATATGTCTCGTTTCGAAATCCTTAAGTTAGTAGTCTTGTTTATATGTATATAACTCATTGTTAATATACTTATGGAGATACTTACTTATCATAATCTCATGTTAACCATATGTATATCCATATATATATCGTCATGTCGTTTTTACAAGTTTTAACGTTCGTGAATCGCCGGTCAACTTGGGTGGTCAATTGTCTATATGAAACATATTTCAATTAATCAAGTCTTAACAAGTTTGATTGCTTAACATGTTGGAAACATTTAATCATGTAAATATCAATCTCAATTAATATATATAAACATGGAAAAGTTCGGGTCACTACAATAATCCCTTGAAGTTTCACCATTAGAAGCTAGCATTCATAATCATCTTCCATTGTTGCTGCTGGCCGAAATTTCCAGCAGATAGAAGTGGGTTTCAAACTACTTTAACAATGTGGTTAAGGTTCTAGAGTCTAGTCACAATAAAGGGTGGTGTTGGAGCATCAAAGGCTTGGAGTTTAACACACTTGAAGCTTCAACTTGGAGGCCATTTTCACCATCATATTCATCAACTTTCTGCACTTTTGAGCAGCCCTCAAACTTGGTTTTGAGGAGGTATAAATCACTTCCTTTCTTGTTAATTTGTAAGCATGATTTCACGACTTGATCCTATTGGGATTTAGCTTTCAATTGGTTTAAAGATTAACAAGTTTAATTGGTAATTACACGCTTCCGCTTTGAATGATTCTTAAAAGGTTTTAAGTATTATGAACTTGTTAAATCCCAACAATGGTATCTGGAGCCGAAGTTGTTGAAATATGCTTCGAGATGGTTATTAAACCCACTATAATTTTGCATTCTATGAACATGCATGAAGTAGAATGTAAAATTTTCGGTTTTGGGTGGTTTGTCATTTTGGCCAAAATCACTTGTGATTCTGTATTGGCAATCATTTGTGATTCTGTATTGCCAATCACTTGTGATTCTATGTTGCAGATCACTTGTGATTCTGTGTTTCCAATCACTTGTGATTCTGTATTGCCTATCACTTATGTTGATGATGTTCACAATCTAAGCCTTGACCTTGTGTTTGGTTGCATGTTTGGTTGATTTAATATTTATTCATTTGGTATGTAATAATATTATTTTGGTTATGTAATTTATTTTATATTTGGTATGTTAAATAGATTAGGTTGTAATTTCACTTTTTTAGACAAAATGTATTAGGATATATTTTTTAAAAAGATGAAGATGATGAAGACTTGAAGAACACAAGAAGAAGCATTTGGATGCAAGATTAAGTGGGAGATTTAAAATCTCCTACTTTGTGTTATAACCCCTTATCCGGTGGCATTTGTTTTCGGCTAAACAAATGTTTACCAAAATGGCTTGATTGTGAACATATTTGTTTTGCATGCATGGTTGTTTATTGTATGATTGTGGATTGTATGTTTATATGCTACAAGTTAATCACACAAGTTAATAACAAGCAAAACGACAATTTAATTGGTTAAATTAAAAATGGCTAAAAGGACATTAATAAACGGTTATTAAGAACATGATTAGGATCATATATATAAAATGGTTTATAGACATGAAAATGGATTTCAAATGAACCATACACTAAATGCATGTTGGTGTATGGCATAAAAGTTTTCTCAAACTAGAAATAATGAAAACTTAAAATCCCTTTTAAACAAGGCAAACAAGTTAAACGCCATCCTTTTGTGCAACACTTAAAAATATTAGGGAACTCATAATGGGATAAAGGTCACCTAACCGTTATGAATAAACTAATATGATTAAGGTGAATTTCGCACACTTGTGGGATAAAGGTCACCTAACCACTTGTATGTTAAATTTACACGTTTACACAAGTAGGACGACTTGATTTGGGAATCACGAACTTAGGGTCACCGAAGCATGAGGATCAAATAGGCGTTGATGGGATAAATATGCCATGCAAAAGGATTGCATGATCCCATAACTTAGAAGTTGCAAAAGGATTGCAATTGTCATACAATGACTACCTAGCTAAATCAAATGACGGGATAAAGGTCACCTAACCAAAATTTGGTTTACCGTTGGATTCTAAAATTTAATAAATATCAATTGGATTTAAAGGGTATTGATCGTGAAATTAAAATTGATACTTAAACAACTTTGTTAAATTTTGTAGATGGCCGCCAATAACAACAACATTCTGAACGCACCAATAAACTTTAACAACCTATCGTTGAGGTCAATCCTCGAAAAGGAAAAACTCAACCATACGAACTTCATGGATTGGTTCCGCAATCTAAGAATTGTCCTCAAACTAGAGGACAGGGCGTATGTGTTGGAAGACCCCATTCCCGATCAACCGGACGAGGATGATACGGAAGGCATGGCTTATTGGGAGAAATATTGCACCGATTCGTTGCAAGTTTCTTGCCTCATGCTTGGGACTATGATACCCGAACTCCAAAAGGATTTCGAGCATCGTAGTGCATATGACATGATCACACAGTTGAAGAAGATGTTCCTTCAACAAGCTCATGTCGAGCGCTTTGAAACGGTCCGAGCGCTTCATGCATGTCGGATGGACGACTCCCAATCCGTTTCATCTTATGTCCTTAAGATGAAAAGCCTAATTGATCGAGCGAACCGTCTAAACTGCAACGTGTCTAATGAATTAGCCACGGACCTTATCCTTAATTCCTTGTCAAAGAGGTTTGACTCATTTGTAATGAATTACAACATGAATGGATGGGATAAGAGCATTGGCGAATTACATGCCATGCTTAAGACGGCCGAAGCGAGCATGGGTAAAAGGGCTTCACCCATGTTTATGATCAATGAAGGCGGGTCCAAAAACCATAACACTTCTAAGCCGAAGGTGGCTAAGAGGAAAGGACCCGCCTACCAAGGCAAGGGCAAGGGAAAGGGGAAGATGGTTACCCCAACCAATAATAACAAGAAGCAAAATGTTGCCGGTAAAGCTAACCCCAAGGAAGATCCGTGCTTCGGTTGCGGTGAAATGGGTCACTGGAAACGAAATTGCCCGGTCTACCTTAAGGAGTTGAAGGAAAAGAGGGATGCAGGGCAAACCTCAGGTAATGTATATATGGTATACATTGAGCTTAGTATTACTTCTTCTAATACATGGGTATTAGACACAGGATGTGGAACTCATATTTGCAATTCTTTACAGGGGTTCAAAAGAAGTGATCAAGAAGCGGGGACAACAAGTCTCTTCATGGGAAATGGAGCAAGGGTGCAAGTTAAAGCTCAAGGAGACTTTGTTTTGAAGCTACCAAGTGGTTTGGAGCTTATTTTGAAAAATGTTTTGTATGCACCCGATTTATCACGAAACATTATTTCTGTATCCCATTTGAAACAATATGGTTTTAATCTTAATTTCATTAATGATGATATCCATGTTTCTTTAGATAATGTGTTCTATTTTAAGGCTTCGCCTTTGAATGGTATTTATGAATTGGTTCATGATGACACATCATACAATAGCTCAATATACCATGCGAACACCAAGAAACTCAAAAGGGATTTGAGTGATTCCTACTTATGGCATTGTCGCCTTGGTCACATAAACAAGAATCGAATGCATACACTTCGAGAGAATGGACTTTTGAAATCAAATGAACTAGACTCGTTTGATGTATGTGAATCTTGTTTACAAGGTAAAATGACTAAAGCACCTTTCAAAGGGACTTATGAAAGGGCTAAAGACTTATTGGGATTAATACATTCGGATGTATGTGGACCCTTTAAGCCCATAGCTAGGAATGGTGAAAGATACTTCGTTACTTTCATTGATGACTTCAATCATTTCGGATATGTCTACTTATTAAGACACAAGGACGAAACTTTTGAAGCATTCAAAGAATATCAAAACGAAGTACAAAATCAACTCAATAAGACAATCAAGGTACTTCGTACTGATAGAGGAGGTGAATACCTAAGCGATGCTTTCCAAGATCATCTTAGAAGTTGTGGGATTATCTCGCAACTCACTCCTCCTGGAACACCCCAACTGAATGGAGTTTCTGAAAGGAGGAACCGAACCCTAATGGATATGGTTCGATCTATGATGGCTAGAAGCTCGTTACCTCTATCATTTTGGGGTTATTTTCTATGCTCTGCGGCTCGTATTTTAAATATGGCCCCAACCAAGAAAGTGGAACGAACACCTCATGAGATGTGGTTTGGAAAGCCTCCATCTCTATCATACTTAAAGATATGGGGATGTGAAGCTTACCCTAAGCATTACGTCCCTAATAAGTTGAATGCTCGATCCACAAAGTGTATCTTCATAGGATATCCCAAGGATAATATGGGATATTATTTCTATGATCCTTCCGAACAGAATGTATTTGTTGCTCAGAAGGCTGAATTCCTTGAAACTAAGTTCCTAATGGAAGGTGATAGTGAAAGGAAGATAGATCTTGAGGAGGTTAGAGATCAAGTAGATGATACACAATTGGTTGATACTAGCACTCAACATGAAAATGTTGAAAGTGATCAAATGGATGATCAAAATACACAAGACGTTCGCAAATCTGGTAGGATTATTAATCCTCCTGAGAGATATGTGTTTCTCATGGATGGTTGCTATGTGGTTGATTTGGATGAACCAACAAACTACCAAGATGCTTTATCAAGGATTGATAAGGATAAATGGCAGGAAGCCATGAACGCTGAGATGCAATCCATGTATGACAACCAAGTTTGGGAACTGGCTCAAGGCTAGTTGATTGTAAATGGCTTTTCAAAATGAAAACCGACATACATGGAAACTTGGATACATATAAAGCTAGACTTGTAGCAAAGGGTTTCACTCAAACTCAAGGGGTTGACTATGATGAAACTTTTTCGCCTGTGGCAATGCTAAAGTCTATTAGGATATTATTTGCCATTGCCGCTCATTATGATTACGAAATATGGCAAATGGATGTCAAGACCACTTTCCTAAATGGATATCTTGTGGAAGATGTCTATATGGTTCAGCCTGAAGGTTTTGTTGATCCGAAATATCCTAAAAAGGTATGCAAGTTAAAGAAGTCAATCTACGGATTGAAACAAGCATCTAGAATGTGGAATCATCGTTTTAATGAGGAAACCGAGAAATTTGGCTTCATTAAAAATGGTGATGAAGCTTGTGTATACAAGAAAGCTAGTGGGAGCACTATCATGTTCCTTGTATTATATGTGGATGATATATTATTATTTGGAAATGATATTCCGGCAATGCAAGGCGTTAAAACTTGGCTAAGTAAATGCTTCTCCATTAAGGATCTTGGAGAAGCACAATACGTTTTAGGGATTGGGATCTACAGGAATAGATCCAAGAAACTGATAGGTTTGAATCAAAGTACATACATTGAAAAGATCTTGAAAAGGTTCAAGATGGAGAACTCTAAGAAAGGTTTGGTACCTATTCAAAAGGGAACACTTCTCAGTTCATCTCAGTGCCCCATGTAACATCCCGCATTTTTCCGTTAAATTATTTTAACGCCCGTCTTTTTCTTTTTAAATAATACCCTTCGTATCTAGATTCGTATCCTTTGTTATGTAACATTTTAAATATTCTCGTTGTTGGAAGATAACGTCTCCCGTACTCTCGTGTAATTTAAAATAATTCGTTTGGTTAATTCACGCACCCGCACCCGAACTAGAGGGACCATTTTTGCCAAGTGATCAAAGGTGTGACTAGGTCAACTAGTCAACACCCTTTCTCATCCATTCATTCATTTCCATTTTCATTTCCATTTTCCTTTAACACTTTCAACGTTTCTTTCAATCTTCATCATCAAGATTCATCATCCATTCATGATCTAGCAAGCTTCAATGAAAACAAAATACATATTTGGAATCCTCTCTTCATCCTCTTCAATTTGATACCAACTTCATCTCTTTTGGGTAACTTTCTAAAATCACTAATTTTATGTGTTCTTGAGATTTTTGAGTTATAAAGTTGTTAATTAGTGTCTATGGCTCATTGTGATGTCGTGTATGTAATTTGTATGCTCGATTCATTGTTTTTGGTGTAACTAGTTCAATATGAAAATTACTTGCTAAATCCTTGATTTTGGATTATCAAATGTTGTTAGATTGTTAAAGTGCATGTTTTAAAAGTGTTACTAGTATCATTAGTTTCGTTTTGATGTATAGGTTGATTAAGGAAACTCCAAAAACATGATTATTGATTTTGTGATGCTTGATTAGGGTTTGCTAGTTCTTGAGATGAATTTTTGGATGCTTGAATGCCATGGAATGTTAATTGTTAGTGTTTTGTTGCAATGTGTGTTTGATTACCTTCGAAACGGCATAACATACATGTAAGTTGGTTGCCCGAATCATAAAATGCGTTTTTGGAACTTGAACTTTGATTATGAGTATTTAATTGCGGTTTTTGGTTGTTTAAAGTGAAAGTTTGATTGATGATATGTGTTTAGTTGCATTCCTCGTCAAAATACCTTTCCAACGATGTATAATAGGCGTTATAAATGTTTGCGGGTTAAGTGTTGTGTTAGAATAGGTTTTGGCTCGTGTACACTTTTGAAAAACAGAAAATGCCTGCACAGAGGGTGGCGCGGCGCGCCCCTTCCCCGCGCGGCGCGCAATCTGGCCTGGCCAGATTCTGCCCACTTTGTCCCTTTTCACGTAAAATGTTTGACTAGCTATCGACCTCCGGTTCACATGAAACTTGTTTTAATATACTTGTATATGAATATTTAGCATAGAAAAATAGTCCGGGACCCGACCCGAACATGTTGACTTTTTCGTTGACTTTGACCAAGTTTGACTTTTTGTCAAACTTAACCAATTAATTATGCAATCTTTCTAACATGATTCTATACTTGTATCTTGCATGAAACTTGACAATTTGACTCACATGCTTCATAATCGAGTCGTAACGAGCCATAGGACTAATTGAACATCTTTGACCGTTTGTGTTTACCGTTATTGATATAACCTATATGTTTAGGTCAAGACTAGCGTTGTCTTTGCACGCATTTACTTGTTGAAGTACTTTTATAACTCTCGCTCTCAAGGTGAGATCATAGTCCCACTTTTTACTCTTTTGAACTTACTTTTGGGATGAGAAAACATAAACATTTCTTTTGAACTAAGTGAACACAAGAACGGGAAAACAAACATTCTACATACGAGTTTAGAACAAAAATCCTCAATCCGATTATCATTAGTTACATCAGATGGTGTAAGCGAGAACTTATGTTATATGGCCATATGGGTTTGACAGCCCTCATCCTTGACGGTTCGCTACCGTCTACGGATGAAATATATTTTCGGGAACAGTGTAGTTCTAGCACTAATTTATGGGGTATTCAACGGACGGAATGTTAAGCTTTGATAATTGGGTGCTCGTGAATATTAACTTTTAGAATGTATTACTATTATTTCAACTTGCAAATCTTGTGGTTCGGCTTACTTTATTTTTACTCACTACTTACTTAAACCTATGATTTCACCAACGTTTTCGTTGACAGATTTCTATGTTTTTCTCAGGTCTTGCACGATATGTGAAACATGCTTCCGCTTACTATTTGATACTTGCATCCGATGTCGAGTATACATGCATTTCATGGAGCGTCCTTTGTCTTTACATTAAACCGTGTCGCCTAGATTTCAAGCGTACTTATATCGTTGTAACTTAACTTTTGGTTGAACAATTCTTGTAAACTTTGAAACAATCTGTATTTTGAAATGAAGGCGACATATTTTGGTCAAACGTTATCTTAAAGACTTATAATCAGGTAATGGGACCCACGTAGCCGACGCCGTCACTTGACGATTTGTCGGGGTCGCTACAAGTGGTATCAGAGCCTAGGTTGTAGGGATTTAGAGTTCATTTGTGTCCACCCCGAGTCATAGGGTACATAGGTGAATCTAGACTACAACCGGCATATAGACTGAAGTAGGAATTACTTGACTATTTGTGCATTTATACTCGAACTCTTCTATCATATCTGACTCGTATTCGATCTTGATCTTACGTTGATAAATTTTGTTGATGCGCCACCTTGACTTTATGAAGTAATGTTAAATGCACATGAGAATCAGGGTAATATAATTTCCGGGATTATATTACGGTGATTCACACGGACGTTCCGACATTATGACATAAAAGAATTTAAGGCGAGTCAAGGAAAATTTTCTCTCTATCCTTATTCCATACTGCGGTTAGTATTGTTGAAAATACTAACCAACGATATTCTTGTGTCATGAAGGAACAATGGCTCACCAAGGTCAACACAACACTCCTCTCGAAACTCTTGAACAAGCTCTTCAACGAATGATAACCACCGCCGTGGGTACGGCCGTGGCCGATCACTTTTCTAACAACAACAATCATGGAGCCGGTAATTCAAGCGAAGGTTGCTCCTACAAGAACTTCATGAAGTACAACCCTCCCACTTTCGATGGAACCGGAGGACCGGTTACTCTCACCCGATGGTTTGAACAAATGGAGACCGTTTTTAACACAAGCGGCTGTCGAGACCAAGATAAGGTCAAGTTTTCCACCCTCACTTTCACCGGCATTGCTCTCTCGTGGTGGAACAAGTACGTACAATCAGTGGGTATCGATGAAGCCCTTACACTCTCTTGGGCCGAATTAAGAGAAAGAATGATCACCGAATACTTCCCGCGCGACGAGACTCGAAGGCTCGAGCAAGGGCTAAGGAATTTGAAAACGGTCGGGAATGACCTCGGAGCTTATAATCAACGGTTTACCGAACTAGTCTCAATGTGTCCGAATCTCATGACTCCCGAATCACTAAGAGTCGAACTTTACATGGATGGCCTCCCTAAGAGCATTCAACACGGGGTAATGGCATCCCAACCCACTAACCTACAAGAGGCTTTAGCAAAGGCCCACCAAACTTTAGAAACGGTAACTGAAATGGAAGCACCGGCACCAATGATCGAGAACCAATCGAGCGGCAATAAAAGA
The DNA here is from genome assembly GCF_046630445.1 of Rutidosis leptorrhynchoides. Lineage (NCBI taxonomy): Eukaryota > Viridiplantae > Streptophyta > Magnoliopsida > Asterales > Asteraceae > Rutidosis > Rutidosis leptorrhynchoides. Next base: position 36,733,932 of record NC_092334.1, read on the forward strand.
ACATGGGAAGCCTCTCAATCAAGCAACCACAACAATAACAACAACCCCGCCAAGAAGCCTTTCACCTCCAACGACAAGAAAGGCTATGCCGGAAAACTACCTTTTTGTAACGAATGCCACAAGCATCACTTTGAAGGATGTGGCAGGTTTCGCCACCGGCGCCAAGGAAGTGGTCACATCGCCAAACATTGTGGAAGTGCCACCCCAGTCACTCGGAAGGGACCCAACACACAAAAGTCGGTCACTTGTTACGCATGTGGCCAAACGGGTCATTTTAGGAATGAATGACCAAATAAGAAAATCAACCCCAACGCGCGCCGTTGAACTTTCAACTTCAACACTTAGGATGCCCGAGACGACGATGGACTAGTCACGGGTACGTTTCTTCACAACAAACCATATATTTCATACTTATTCGATTCGGTTACCGCTAGACGTATTACAACCGAGGCTTTGACTTGTACTCTTTACATTCCACCTTTTTTCCCCTAGATACTACTTAGGCAATTTAAGCGACCAATGGATAAATATTGTGAGCCTATAAATTTTATTGGAGGATATACGTTAAGAATTTTGACTTGACACCTATAGAACTAGGGAGCTCGAAACCTATTTGTTAAGGAGAAATTATTCCCCTACAATTATGTATAGAATATTGTGAACTAAGTAATTTTCGGTTGGAAACCGATACCCTCTTCCTCGTATCCACAATTGGGGGTTAAGGGAGACGATGTCTCCTAAGCCATTTTTTCGAACTCGCAACGTTAGTTGTAAATCTCTCTTAGTACCATTCGATTTATTTAGGACTCTGTCCGTATTCATGAACCTCCTAAACCACGTATGCAAACTTACCTAGACAAATCTGTTATCGTATTTATAGATGACATCTTAACTCATCCAAGTAAAGAAGGAAAACGAACAACATCACCATCTTAGTCTCGAACTTTTGAGAAAAGAGCAACTCTATACCAAATTCTCCGAGTGAGAATTTCTGTTGAACGAAGTCTCGACCATGATGTTAATGGTCGAGGCACTACAATCAATCTCGAAATCAAGCCACATGTAATCAGGAAACTCTCCCAACTCAAACTTGTATTCGTAAAATCTTAGATCTCGCCTGTTATTACCGAAGATTCATTTCTGACTTTTCTCGTGTTACATGACTTTTAAACTCGTTAACTCACTAAGGAAAACTTTAAACCTCTCCGTGTTCGAACCTTGAGCGTGATTCTTCACACCAACATTTCTAGCTAAATTCGTATAGCAACAGATGGAACTCAAACATGGAAATATTTCTACTTGAACGCCGAAAGGCATACCCTCTCGACTCAAAATCAACGTAACTGAAATTCGTTATTTTGCGCGAAGAATTCTAATACTAAATTGTAAATCCGATCAATTTTCTCGTCATCACGTACCACACTACATACCTCTGTTATTTCACCGTTACCGTCTGATATTACTGGAATTTAAGATAACACACAATCCAACGATACTTCACTCTTCTTTGACTTAACGCCCTTGTGAATTCTGATAATCGGCCAACTATTATTCAACCCCGAGCTATACAACTACGTGTACTACCTCGTTTCTCTTTCAGACTTCAACTTTTGACAACTAGAGGCACGTTATGGCAACCTCGGGATGTAAACTCATCCTATTCTAAGTCCTCATTTCACTTCTATATTTATCGCTCGCACTTCCGTATAAGGAAACTTTTGTAAAATTTCTCATTGGATAGAGAAACTCCTCATATTACATTAGTATTCGCCACGAGGGTGAATAGTCCTAACGAACATTTTTTTTTTTCGAACCCTAACTGACTTGTTCAAACATATCTTAAGAGATTCTATTCCAACACGGTGTATCTTTGTCAATTATCCCGTATCGAAATACTCGTTTCACTTCTAGTTTTACAAGAAACCTTGGAGACCCGCTTAGACATGAGTACCGCGTACCACCCACAAACCGACGAACCGAGTAAACGAACGATTTACGTCTTGGAAAGACATGTCACAAACTCGTATTGTCACCTTTAGTAGATCACTCTTACAACAGTAGTCACCACTCGTGTGTTCACACGCGCTTTCCGAAACCCTATATGACCGCTAATGTCATACCCTTGCTCATTTAACCAAAGCATCAACCACCGAAATCTGAACTCCATCAAGAAACAACAATTGAGATCGTTCAAGTCCGAGAAGGGCTCGAGACAACCCATTGTCGCCAGAAGAGTTATACCAAACTTAGAGGAGAACCTCACCAAACCCAGTGTGTAACCGCGTAATATTGGGAAACCGCACCTTGGAAGGGTGTAATCCATTTTGGGAAATCGAGAAAGACTATATCCGCAATATTGAACCTTCTGAAACCTTGGGGCGTATTGGAACCGCTTCCTACCGTTTAGAACTCCCGACTCAATTAAGTTTCCGTTTACCCTACATTTCGTGTAACAAACTTAGAAACGTGTCCTGCGGAACAGGAGCGTGCAATCCTGCTAGATACATCAACTATTGATGACAACTTCTCTTCATAGGGAAAACCAGTTGAAACCGGGGATCGTAAAACCAAACCCAAATACAACGTAAAACCCTGACTATCCAACTCATGAGAACACTCAAGGACGTACTTTCACTTATTCATTGCATGGACAACGTAAAGTCTCGAGTAAGAGATATCGACTACTACTTCCAACTAAATTTCGGGACGAAATTTCTTTTGAGGTGTGGATAATGTAACATCCCGCATTTTTCCGTTAAATTATTTTAACGCCCGTCTTTTTCTTTTTAAATAATACCCTTCGTATCTAGATTCGTATCCTTTGTTATGTAACATTTTAAATATTCTCGTTGTTGGAAGATAACGTCTCCCGTACTCTCGTGTAATTTAAAATAATTCGTTTGGTTAATTCACGCACCCGCACCTGAACTAGAGGGACCATTTTTGCCAAGTGATCAAAGGTGTGACTAGGTCAACTAGTCAACACCCTTTCTCATCCATTCATTCATTTCCATTTTCATTTCCATTTTCCTTTAACACTTTCAACTTTTCTTTCAATCTTCATCATCAAGATTCATCATCCATTCATGATCTAGCAAGCTTCAATCAAAACAAAATACATATTTGGAATCCTCTCTTCATCCTCTTCAATTTGATACCAACTTCATCTCTTTTGGGTAACTTTCTAAAATCACTAATTTTATGTGTTCTTGAGATTTTTGAGTTATAAAGTTGTTAATTAGTGTCTATAGCTCATTGTGATGTCGTGTATGTAATTTGTATGCTCGATTCGTTGTTTTTGGTGTAACTAGTTCAATATGAAAATTACTTGCTAAATCCTTGATTTTGGATGATCAAATGTTGTTAGATTGTTAAAGTGCATGTTTTAAAAGTGTTACTAGTATCATTAGTTTCGTTTTGATGTATAGGTTGATTAAGGAAACTCCAAAAACATGATTATTGATTTTGTGATGCTTGATTAGGGTTTGCTAGTTCTTGAGATGAATTTTTGGATGCTTGAATGCCATGGAATGTTAATTGTTAGTGTTTTGTTGCAATGTGTGTTTGATTACCTTCGAAACGGCATAACATACATGTAAGTTGGTTGCCCGAATCATAAAATGCGTTTTTGGAACTTGAACTTTGATTATGAGTATTTAATTGCGGTTTTTGGTTGTTTAAAGTGAAAGTTTGATTGATGATATGTGTTTAGTTGCATTCCTCGTCAAAATACCTTTCCAACGATGTATAATAGGCGTTATAAGCGTTTGCGGGTCAAGTGTTGTGTTAGAATAGGTTTTGGCTCGTGTACACTTTTGAAAAACAGAAAATGCCTGCACAGAGGGTGGCGCGGCGCGCCCCTTCCCCGCGCGGCGCGCAATCTGGCCTGGCCAGATTCTGCCCACTTTGTCCCTTTTCACGTAAAATGTTTGACTAGCTATCGACCTCCGGTTCACATGAAACTTGTTTTAATATACTTGTATATGAATATTTAGCATAGAAAAATAGTCCGGGACCCGACCCGAACATGTTGACTTTTTCGTTGACTTTGACCAAGTTTGACTTTTTGTCAAACTTAACCAATTAATTATGCAATCTTTCTAACATGATTCTATACTTGTATCTTGCATGAAACTTGACAATTTGACTCACATGCTTCATAATCGAGTCGTAACGAGCCATAGGACTAATTGAACATCTTTGACCGTTTGTGTTTACCGTTATTGATATAACCTATATGTTTAGGTCAAGACTAGCGTTGTCTTTGCATGCATTTACTTGTTGAAGTACTTTTATAACTCTCGCTCTCAAGGTGAGATCATAGTCCCACTTTTTACTCTTTTGAACTTACTTTTGGGATGAGAAAACATAAACATTTCTTTTGAACTAAGTGAACACAAGAACGGGAAAACAAACATTCTACATACGAGTTTAGAACAAAAATCCTCAATCCGATTATCATTAGTTACATCAGATGGTGTAAGCGAGAACTTATGTTATATGGCCATATGGGTTTGACAGCCCTCATCCTTGACGGTTCGCTACCGTCTACGGATGAAATATATTTTCGGGAACAGTGTAGTTCTAGCACTAATTTATGGGGTATTCAACGGACGGAATGTTAAGCTTTGATAATTGGGTGCTCGTGAATATTAACTTTTAGAATGTATTACTATTATTTCAACTTGCAAATCTTGTGGTTCGGCTTACTTTATTTTTACTCACTACTTACTTAAACCTATGATTTCACCAACGTTTTCGTTGACAGATTTCTATGTTTTTCTCAGGTCTTGCACGATATGTGAAACATGCTTCCGCTTACTATTTGATACTTGCATCCGATGTCGAGTATACATGCATTTCATGGAGCGTCCTTTGTCTTTACTTTAAACCGTGTCGCCTAGATTTCAAGCGTACTTATATCGTTGTAACTTAACTTTTGGTTGAACAATTCTTGTAAACTTTGAAACAATCTGTATTTTGAAATGAAGGCGACATATTTTGGTCAAACGTTATCTTAAAGACTTATAATCAGGTAATGGGACCCACGTAGCCGACGCCGTCACTTGACGATTTGTCGGGGTCGCTACACCCCACCACGAAAGATGAACAGGATAGAATGAAGAAAGTCCCATATGCATCTGCCATTGGGTCAATCATGTATGCAATGATATGCACGAGACCGGATGTGTCATGTGCTCTAAGCCTGACAAGTAGATACCAAAATAACCCAGGCAACAGTCATTGGATTGCTGTCAAAATTATATTGAAATACCTTAGGAGGACTAAGGATATGTTTCTAATATTTGGGTCTAGTGAGGAGGAACTCGCTGTAAAAGGTTACGTGGACGCGAGTTTCCAAACTGATCGAGATGATTCTCGGTCACAGTCCGGTTATGTCTTCACATTAAATGGAGGTGCGGTCTCTTGGAAGAGTTCAAAACAGGATGTTGTTGCTTTATCCACTACAGAGTCGGAGTACATCGCCGCATCATTGGCAGCTCAGGAAGCTGCATGGATGAAGAAATTCATCGACGACTTAGGAGTAGTCCCTTCCATTCAGGACCCTCTTGAGATCTTTTGTGACAACGAGGGTGCGATTGCTCAAATCAAGGAACCTCGTGCTCACCAAAAGACCCATCACATTGAGCGAAGATTCAACTACATAAGGGATGAAGTTGAAAAGGGAAAGATATGTATTCGCAAAGTTCACACAGATCTTAATATAGCGAATCCACTCACAAAGCTCTTACATGGTGCGAAACATCAAGGGCATGTTAGTGCATTAGGGCTTCGATATTCTAGTGATTGGTTGTGATCTGTTTTAAGTATTGTAACGGAACGAAATTGTTCAAACTCATTAATATAATTATGGCATTAATTTATTTTGAGTTATGTTCCTATTTTGCATATTTTATCCATGAATAAGTAATTATTCTAAATTCCGTAGTCGATCACATTTGTGGGAACAAGTGTGAGGTTTAGACTATTATGAACTTGGATTGGTATACATTCACGGGATGAATGTGGGGCAAGGTTGCTACCAAGGTTCATAGATATTTGTGGGATACAAATATTGGAAGACCCGCCCTCAAGATTTACTAAATGGAGCCTTTGTGGTTGATCACATGTAATCTTGAGTAAAGGCGAATATCATTGTATCCTCTGACCTGAGATACATATTGGGTTCGGATATTTACTTAGTATTCTGCCTTGATTCTTTCCTTCACTATTCTGAAATATGGTAGTTCATAAGGAAGAGCTCAGGTGTGATACAAAGTATATATCTAGGACGTATGTAGTCAAGATGGAATTTGTCCCTCTTATTCATTGAGAGTCAGATGTCTAAGGCATGATAAAGTTAAATCTAAAAGAGTGTGATCACTCTGTATCTCTTGGATTTAACATGACATCTAGGATGAAAGGATATAATGAAAAGATTCACCTAATCATATTCGAGATGGGAACTCGAAAAGGATGATGTTATTGAATGGCACAAAAGTCATAACATATTGGGGGTGATGGACGGTCGTTAGGTGGTATCCGTCACTTGCATTAATTTCTGATGTTTCTCCTGCAAGTGGGAGATTGAAGGTATTTCATATGCCCGAGAGACATATTAAATTAATGTGGCTAATATGTTATGATCCAAGTCGGGTCATACCCAATAACAAGCTTACCGACACCTTAAACGTATTTAGTCTTGATGATTGGCTCGTTAAATAAATACGCGACACTTGAACTTTAGAAAATCGGTTTTCTAAAATATTATCACTTGAAATAAATTATTTGGATAATTTATATTTAATTATTTATAGGTTTAAATAATTATGTTGTGTTGTATTTTATAAATTAGTTTATAAAATATGTAAGTAACAAATGCATGGTGTATTTTGTGACACGGTTTACATATATTGCAAGTTTATAAAATTGTCCCAATTTTATATAAACCCACTCAAAGTGCAGATTTTGAGAGTCAAACCAAGGGAACAATCCATGCTAGAATATTGCTACTTTTGAGATGCACAAGTTCACATAAGCATGGGCAAAAGACCAAGGATTGTGGGACTTAATACTAGTGCACAACACAACATTCTATAGAAAAAAAACTGATTCATTTTTGCTGAAAATTGGGGCTGCTGTGCCGTGAATTTTAGAGGATAAAAAAGGGTTATCAAGTTTGTTTTGCAAGAGATATTTAAGTGCATTTAAAATCCTAACCAAAGGCTAGGTTATTGGTAACAAGCTTGGGGTATAATCCCTTGAGGTTTCACCATTAGAAGCTAGCATTCATCATCATCTTCCATTGTTGCTGCTGGCCAAAATTTCCAGCAGATAGAAGTGGGTTTCAAACTACTTTAACAAGGTGGTTAAGGTTCTAGAGTCTAGTCACAATCAAGGGTGGTGTTGGAGCATCAAAGGCTTGGAGTTTAACACACTTGAAGCTTCAACTTGGAGGCCATTTTCACCATCATCTTCATCAACTTTCTGCACTTTTGAGCAGCCCTCAAACTTGGTTTTGAAGAGGTATAAATCACTTCCTTTCTTGTTAATTTGTAAGCATGATTTCACGACTTGATCCTATTGGGATTTAGCTTTCAATTGGTTTAAAGATTAACAAGTTTAATTGGTAATTACACGCTTCCGCTTTGAATGATTCTTAAAAGGTTTTAAGTATTATGAACTTGTTAAATCCCAACATTACCTGTGACGAAGCATTGACTCTTACTCCTTGCGATCCCTTACGAGGGTTGGTAGTAGCCGAGAGGCAGGCCCTAAAATCAGTATCTGAGGTACACTCAGTGGTCACCAGGCGGTTAGCTGGGAAGGCACTGGGTGGGACGGTGGTTGTCCCCAACTGTACTTCAGTTGGTATCAGAGTGGTGGTCTTATCGAACCAGGTCTGCATTAGTGTGTATAACTGATAAGTCGTTAGGATACATTAGCGAGTCTGGACTTCGACCGTGTCTGCATGTCAAAAGTTTTGCTTATCATTAGCGTCAAAAATTATTTGTTTATCATCCTTAAAGTCTAGACATGTCTTACTGCCTCTATTGAGTAGACAGTGTATAGATAAATTCATATCTTAGCATATCTGTTATTGTTACCTTTGCCTGACAGCTTTCGTAGATTCCTCCGTAACTTATTGAATTTTAGTATTATATATGCATATGTAAATTATGTATTGCAGAGTACTAATCTACATCCTATACTATTCCTTATCAAAAATCTTTTATCTGATCGTACGAGATGAGTCCCTCAACCAGCTCGAGTCCCTTAGATTCCGATAACTATTCCGATAGTTATTCCGATAGCTATTCCGACATAGAGTTTCACTCGAGCTCCGAAAGCAGTGTCACCGGAATGAATCAACCAATCAGCCATCCCCAATTCATCTGATGGTTTCGTAGTCGACTAAATCAATGGAGACGAGAAGAAGGCGATCCTTTCCACTCACCAACCTGCACTCTTGGTGATGAACCTGAAGCACTTACCGGCGAACCTGTTCGTAACACCATTTTCTCTCTTATTTCCAAAGTATCTCGCCACGACTATATCACAAGTCAGATTCAAAACCTTATTCATTCGCTCGTTCATACCGACAATCATCCCGGAGTAATAAAGTAAATGAGTTTCGCGCCTGAGTTGTAGCCTTGGAAAAATATGGTGCAAAATGTACCAGCTTCAACAACATCAACGGCATCAACTGTACCACCAACAACAACACAAACCACAACAACACACGCCTCAACATCACAATCGATACCCTGAGCATAATCATTGTTCTACATGACGTTCTTCATCATTTATCTTCGTTCTACATGACGATTATATAATTTTTAATGTTTTAGAGATTATGTACTCTAGTTGTGACCGTAAATCAAATGAGTTTAATATCATATTAACTCATTAAATCCATGATTACATCTGAAGAAAATATATATGTATATATATTTTTTCATAACGATTGTAATTAAAAATTCTTTTGTACAAACTGTTAATGATGAAAATATTTTAACGGGTAGGTAATACCCGAGGAATATTTAGATTTCAAATTAATAAGTTACACTGTACATTCTTCGAATCAGATTCAATATTCATTTACTATCCTACTTACATCCACCGATATACAAATCCGTTCACCACAGAATAACCATATTCATCCAATTTCATATTGGGATTTTGATTTATCAGAATCCAACAAGTGACATAATGAAGAAAACATTTGACAAGATAAAATTTGTTAGAAACAAACAAATTAACTATGAGAAATTTTGTTAAGAATCCATGCTAACTGTTCCTAGCTAATTGTTCCTAGCTAACTGATTACATTTTATTTATCGCAATTTAATTATCGCAATTCACATTCTCGCAATTTTATTTATCGTTATTTAATTTCTGTTATTTATTTTACGTACTTTAAATATCGTGACACGTATACAAGGTTTTGACATATCATATCGACGCATTTATATATATTATTTGGAATAACCATAGACACTCTATATGCAGTAATAAACGAGTTCTCTATACAGGGTTGAGGTTGATTCTACAATAATATATATAGTTTGAGTTGTGATCGAGTCTGAGACATGTACACGGGTCACGACACGTATTAATTAATTCGAATATTATATATTAAGTTATATATGAAATATTGGACTGTCAACCGTGGACTATCAACTGTGGACTGCCGACATTGGACAATTAAAATGAATTAAAATATTGATTATAACATATGAAACTAAACAATTCTTCAAGTTTGCCACTTGATTTCATCTTAAACCTCATTTGTATCTTGACGATTACAATCTGCGTTCAAACCTTTCGTGATTCTTGAAAACACCTCAATCGGGAGGATGAAGCAACCGCACTTCATCTACAGAAGAAAAGATTTACGCATATAGTTATGTACCTGAAAAATTCTCGAAACCTGTATAAATGTTTAACACGTATCTGTGCTAGCTTCTTTGGCATTGTTATTTCCGAAAATAAAAACGCAATTTCTTTTCAAATTAGCCAATTTTGTGACAGCTCCAGCAAATCAACTTCAAGTTATTTATTCAAATAAACCATATTATAAAGATTACCCCCTTCATCATCGTTACCAGGGAATCGTATATATCCCACCACATTAGCAGTAAACTTACCAGCAACTTCATTACTCATTGGCTTAAGTCTCTCCGAAGAACCATTATATTTGTTCATTAAAACCTTATACTCATCCACATCATATAATGAGAATTGCCATACCAATTACCGAGAATCCGCAATCAGTATTTCGAATCTCACGGCATGTCTACAACAATAGTTATATGTATACATATAACATTCATCTCTTAAGATTATGATCTTCCATTCTGGAATTCTGAATAAGCACCCCAATTTGTGAATCATTTCTCAGAAAGTTGAAAGATGCTGAGGAAGCAACAAACCGTAAACGAGCTTAACAGTCGAAAGTTTGATGATAAAGAATGGAGTATTGGAAACACTCAATAGAAAATTTAGTACCGAAAAGCGGATTATGCAAAACTATGAAGGAAGCCATGGACAAATCATAAAGAATAAGTTTGACTTCAAAGAATCCAAATGATTCAATGCCTACTGAAGTCTTTAGCGAATATCTTGCTCCTTACTCTAAACCATTACGAACAATAGTTTCCATCATCCTTGATCTTAGATATTCAAAGATAGCATCGTATCTTTCATTATAAATATCCTCAATATTTCTGAAGATATCTTCATAAATATCCTCATCCGAAATTAATTATCTCTCCGCGCTATCTGTGTTATATCATAAAAGGAAACTGTTTTAGTTTCTTAATTCTGAAAAAAAAAATTCGAACTTAAAATATGAATGTTTTGAAGTAGTGTTGGGAACTGATGCATGAGTTAGTATAACATAATGACACTTGATCAACGTGATTATATTACAGTAATTCATGCTGAGTTTCTAATGAAACGTGATGATTCTCAGTACCATCATCATGTGCCATTTACACGACTCTTACATTCTATCCAATCTTCAAACATATTAAGAACATATCTTCTTGATAGTTCTATCTTTCCGGAATATTCTGGTAATTTGACAACTCAAGATCATGCCATTACGATTCTCTTCTTAGAATATTAACTATGTTCATTTCAAAATCCATAGCTACGAATACCGGACCATAATTCGCTTGGCTTAATGTCGGGAAGAGGAGATAGAAGTATGGAACCCTTGAATATGAAAGAAAATATAAAGCTCGACAACAACACATAAATTACAAACCGTGTATATCAATACGTATTGCAACGTAAAGACACGGGAGAATTAAAAACGTTATAATCCCAAGGAAATAATAGAAGTGAAGAGATTCTTCTGGCGGCAGATGAAAGAGAAGAATGACAGATATGAAAGTTAGAAGTATATATCAAGAATCAGATCGGGATGGAGCATATTGATGAATACTTTAAAGTATGAATTGAGGAGAGATAATAGAAGGTGTAAGTTGTAAGTAAACGAAGAAGGTGGATTTATAGTGAAATATCCGGCAGAGCAATCAAAACAGATGATCGCATTTAAAGCGGATCCTAATTCCCTTGATTACCGAAGAATCAAATCTTATTACGAAGATTTTCTCCAATACTCTTGAACTTGGGAAATAAATCCTATCTACGTTAAAAGATATGATGAATCTATACCTACTCATTTCACTCTTTAGTGATAACTTCACTTGTACTCTTCACAAAATCAAATGGTTTATTCCATATTACTCAATGATGATAAAACCCTATTTATCAACTCATATTCGTCATGAAAACATTTTTATTGTTAGCCATGACAACAACATTCAAATTTCGGGATAAAATTTCTTTAACGGGTAGGTACTGTGATGACCCAGAAATTTCCGCTCAAATTTAAACTTTAATCTTCATATGTTTCCGACACGATAAGCAAAATCTGTAATGTTGAGTCTCGAAAGTTTTAAAATTTATATTCATGTAATCAATTACCCTTTGACCGTGCTCGACGATTCACGAACAATTGTTTATAAATAAAAATACATACATACATATAAATGTAAATACTTATAATAATTTAAAATTCATAAAATTATAAATTGAATATGTAAACTACGATATAAACGAATTTAGGGTAACATAAAAATGAATATATATGAATATGATTTTCATATATAACTGATGATTATAAGTATATTGTAATATATAAAATATTAAATATATGCTATTATATGATATATATATATTATTACATAATTAACAATATGTAATATTAATATATTCAAAGTAACTACAAATTAAAAATATAGTTATTATAGTAATATTAGTATTACTTTCATTATTGCCATTAATATCAATATCAGTATTAATAATATTCATGTCATTATTATTGTAATAATTTTAATTAAAAAGTTATGGTTATTAAATCTAAGGTATTAAATAGAAAAACTATTACAAGGATGATTAAAGATAAAACTTTAATTAATGTTATGATTATTTATTATTATTATTACTAAAAATCATCATTTTTATTAGTATTAATATTATCATATTATTAATTATCATTTATTAGTGCTAATCCCTTTATCAATAATATTATTATTAGTTATATTATTATTAGTAGTATTATTAGTATTAATATATTTCTAATTGATAAATTGCAAGGTTTAGAATTTAAAACAAATATATAAACACACACACACACACATACATACACACACACACACACACATATATATATATATATATATATATATATATATATATATATATATATATATATATATATATATATATATATATATATATATATATATATATATATATATATATATATATATATATATATATATATATATATATATATATATATATATATATATAAAATTATATACAAATATATATATAAGTATATGTGAAAAGTACAGATTTATATTTATGAAAATAGTATCATTACTTATTATTAGATAATATTTATTTGTTATTACTATGATTATTATTATTATTATTAAATTTATTTGTTATTAATACTAATTTATACAAAATATAAATACATATATATATTACACTTTCTGTTGTAGGTCTCGATCAAGCTGTTGAGTTTTTGTTCCTGTCCCAAAATTTATTTCCAAGCGAGATTCGATCATCACTAACAACCAAATTCAATTACCAATCAGGATCACCTTATATATATATATATATATATATATATATATATATATATATATATATATATATATATATATATATATATTTTTTTTTTTTTTCTTTTTCTCTCTTGCTGTACTCGTTTCCTTCTTTTTCTTTGTTTGAGAATAAACTGTCGACTTCCAGCAGCAGTACCATAAGACTTTGATCGATCATTATTGAGGAATCAATTCTTCAAACAACGTTATATCACCCACTCCTGCTAATTGATAAAGGAAACAGATACATTATTTTTTTTCTTTCTTTATTCTTCTTTTCCCCTGTACGTAGCAGCCAAATATCAAAAGATCAAATTAGGGTCACTCATCAAAATCTATAAATGCAGAGGTCATAAGAGTCGTTCAATTGATCTATCTGTAAATTTCCAGCCTCCAATTCCACAAATTGATTGTTAATTTAAAGAGTCAAACTTTTATTTTAAAAAGTGAACCCTTGTTCTTCGATTAAATTCGAGTTTAATTTGAAGTTTCCAGTTAAAATGATGATTGTTAAAGTTTCCATGAATGATTTCTAACCTAATTCATGTTGTAACATTTGTGTAAAACATTCTACAACTCAAAATCAACAAATTTTTTTTTTAAACACCACGTCGCAACAGCATCTGTCTTTCTGTTTTCTTTATTTTTTTGTTGTTGTTAATTTTAGTTAATAATAAATAGTTGTTTACATGTTATTTATTAAAACCGAATCAAACAGTTAGTTATAGATTTGGGTATCGGTCGATTTATAAATGAGGAAGAAGAGGAAATAGGGAAACACAGATATACGGGTTATATACATTCAGTGGTGTTAGAAAACAGAAAAACAGGTGACAGCCTGATGGTTTAGGGTGTTTGCGGTTATGCGAGAGGTCGCGGGTTCGAGCCCGGGTGTGGTCAGTCATATTCTTTTTGAGCCGAATTTATGAGGTAGTTATCCTAAAATTTTTATCATTATCATTATCATTATTATTATTATTATTATTATTATTATTATTATTATTATTATTATTATTATTATTATTATTATTATTATTATTATTATTATTAATTATTATTATTAATTATTATTATTGTTATTAGGTTAGTCATTATTATTAACGAGATGATTTAAGATATTATCATTATCAATACTAGTATAATTTAAAAAGGTTATTAGTAATATCATTACTACAAATACTATTGTTACTATTAGTATTATTACCATTCAAATACCTTTCGATTGTTCTGACAATTCGCGAACAATTATATGTATATAGATACATATATATATACTATAACTTGAAAACATAACAATGTATTAATTGTTTGATAGCGTGCATTAAACTTATTGGTTTAAATATTTATTTGAATATATATGATAAGTTGGAATATTAATTATATGAATATCTTGGGACGTATATTTAAAACGTGTTTATGAATGTTGAAAATATATATTAACTTGGTCATAAAACGATTTGTTATTATATATATATTAACAAATAGCGAGACAATGATTTATAGAAGTAAATGACCAAAACACTCGAAAGTTTAAGATACACTTTGAATGATATAGTTTATTGATAATTTAAAACTATATTTTGACAAAGGTACGAGTCACAAAACGTAAATTGCGAGTTTTCTAAGCGTACGAAAATGCGTTCGAGAAACCGGAACCGGGACATAAGTCGAGTGACAATGTACGAGTCATCGGAACGAAAATTACAAGTCAACTATGCACGGGAATATAATATAATATATAATTAATTAATATAAATTATATATATTATATATTAATAAATAAATATGTCGACAAACAAGTAAACAAAAGTTTGTGAGCTGGATTAGAGGGCCATGCGATCGCATGGCCTTGAAGCACAAATCCCATGCGATCGCATGGGGTACTTTTTCAGAAAAGGTTCTATAAATTCAAACGATTTCATTTCAATCACACACATATATTTATCTATACTCCGTTTATAATTATTACTTATATTATTATTATTATTATTATTATTATTATTATTATTATTATTATTATTATTATTATTATTATTATTATTATTATTATTAAGATTAATATTATTATTATTAATTTTATTAGTAGTATTATACATAAAATACTACGACGAAGTCATGAGGGTGTCACTTTCAAAATGGGTTTTCAAGCAGGATAGAGCTAAGGAAAATATGGGTATTTATACAAGCTTGTATGCTAAATTTCGTCGTTAAATAGTTTATGATGAATCACGAATTAAATACATATATTACTGGTAAAAGGTATATGATATACATGTTTTTGGAAAGCTGACGAAAAATCAATAACTTTTCATTTAGACACCGAATAGTTTCGATGAACGGATTAAAAGATATGATCAACTGAATTATGATTGACGTTAATTGAAATTACTTTTGAATCTGCAATTAAGATTTAAACAACTTGTTTACGAGATTGATAAAATGGATTTTTTGAATATTACCAACCGAGTAAATGAATCCTTATATAAGGTACATCTCGTTTTGTTGAACTTTAGTCAAAATTGACTTTTTGAAATGACTTTTGATAACTTTTGTATGTCGATCTCGAGCATTAGGATTATGATACACTATGACCAGACTTAGCTTGATAAACATTTATTGACCAACATATGTTCTCTAGGTTGAGATCTACGATTAATTGGTAATCCGAGTTTCGGTCACATTTGGGTGAACAACTTTATATGCTGCTAAGGTGAGTTTCATTGCTCCCTTTTTAATTACTTTTGCAATATAAATTTTTGGGCTGAGAATACATGCAATTTATTTTAAACGCAATGGATACAAGTACATACTTAATTCTACACGGAGTTTGAACCGAAAATCCCTTAGCTTTGGTAACTAGTAGCTGCCAGTACATAGGATATGGACTGGTGGGCGCGAATAACAGTATATGGATCCATAGGGCTTGACATCCCCGTCCGAGCTAGAGCGCTAGCCTTTTAACGGATGTGTGTTATTTGAGTTTAGGACACTTTGGTTTGCGTGTATTAAAACGAATGGGGTATTTATCATTATAACGTTAAAGCTTAGTTACCAGGGTGCTCTGTTACGTAGAATCTATTGACAAACTTTTGATAAACGTTTCTGGATGAAACAACTGAAATCTTGTGATCCACCTTTATATACAGATTATGCGAAACACTAAAACTATGAACTCACCAACCTTTGTGTTGACACTTGTTAGCATGTTTATTCTCAGGTTCCCTAGAAGTCTTCCGCTGTTTGCTTATATGTTAGACAAGCTATGTGCATGGAGTTTTACATGGCATATTTATCAAGGAAACGTTGCATTCACCAAATCATCACCATGTATCTTATTTTGACTGCATTGTCAACGGAATTACTATTGTAAACTATTATTTACGGTGATTGTCTATATGTAGAAATTATCAGATGTCAAAAACCTTTGATTTAAATATTCATTTATGGTGTGACTTTTCAAAAGAATGCAATGTTTACAAAACGTATCATATAGAGGTCAAATACCTCGCAATGAATCGATGAATGACGTGTTCGTCCATATGGATTTGGAGCGATCGTCACAGTTGGTATCAGAGCATTGGTCCTAGTGAACCAGGTCTTGCATAAGTGTGTCTAACTGATAGTTGTTAGGATGCATTCGTAAGTCTGGACTTCGACTGTGTCTGCATGTCAAGAGTTTTGCTTATCATTTCTTGTCGGAAATTACATGCTTATCATTCTTAAGTCTAGACACGTTTTCCTGCATTTATTGCATAAATAGTGTATAGACAAAAATTCATATCTTAGCGTATCTGTTACTGTAAACTTTTCCTGACATCTTCCGAAAATTTCTCCGTGATTTATGGAATTTTGGTATTATATATACATATGTAAATTATGTATTGAAGAGTACCAATCTAAATTCAATAATCTATTTCATATAAAAAATTATCTCTCTAATTATACAAGATGGATCCCGTATCTAGTTCAAATTCCTTAAATTCCGACAGCTATTCCGATATGGATATTCACCTGAACTCTGAAGAAAGTGTAACCGGAATGGATCAACCAATCAGCCATCACCTATTCTGGATGAATTGGGGATGGGTTCGTAGCCTACTTAATCATTGGAGATAAGAAGAAGGTGATCCCTTCCATCCACCACTTTCACCTCTTGGCGAAGAACCTGAAGCACTTACCGGCGAACCTATTCGTAATACTATTTTCTCTCTCATTTCCAGAGTATCTCATCGTGATTATATACTATCCCATATTATAAATCTTTTTTATCCGATCGTCCGAACCACCGATCATCCCGGTATAATAGAAGAAGTCAACGAGCTTCGTGCTCGGGTAGTGGCTTTGGAGAATATGGTGCAAGGGTTACGAACACCAGCAGCAGCACCCGCAGCATAACCGGTACCACCATCATCCACACCAACAGGATCATTACCACCACCAACAACCACATCCGCATCACACACCTCAACATCACAATCTGTACCTCGAATATCAACATCATACGCACCATAGGTACCAAGAAGTACCAGCAACGAAAAACGATGAAGTATGGATTCATAACTTCATCGGAGAAACATTCTACGGCGATTATGTAATTTCTAAACTTTTAGAGATTATCTATTCTAGCCTTAACCCTAAATCAGATAGAGTAGAAACCCTTATCCGAATGGTGTAAGATACAAGCTAGACTTGTTTTACCAACAACATCAACAGTACCCTTAGCCTCACCAGCACAGTCAGTGCTGTCAACATCGTCAGAATCAGCAGCACCTCTAACATCACAAGCTCCGTGAATTCAAGAAAGCACCGTGGACATCATTATGAGTCAACAACGAGTATATTGTATCAATGAGTTATGAAGTAATAACTCAATTCATCTAAAGAATTTATATGTATATCTTATATATATATAAATTTTAAAACCATCATGAATCTTTTCGTACTAAGATATTACGTGTGAATTTTAAGGGGTAGATACTACTCGGTTAATTCATATTACTAATATGCTATGATGTATGAAATGTCCCGTTCTTATTGATTAAAAACGTTCCATATTAATTGATTTCGTTGCGAGGTTTTGACCTCTATATGAGACGTTTTTCAAAGACTGCATTCATTTTTAAAACAAACCATAACCTTTATTTCATAAATAAAGGTTTAAAAAGCTTTACGTAGATTATCAAATAATGATAATCTAAAATATCCTTTTTACACACGACCATTACATAATGGTGTACAATACAAATATGTTACATCGAAATCAGTTTCTTGAATGCAGTTTTTACACAATATCATACAAACATGGACTCCAAATCTTGTCCTTATTTTAGTATGCAACAGCGGAAGCTCTTAATATTCACCTGAGAATAAACATGCTTTAAACGTCAACAAAAATGTTGGTGAGGTATAGGTTTAACCTATATATATCAAATCGTAACAATAGACCACAAGATTTCATATTTCAATACACATCCCATACATAGAGATAAAAATCATTCATATGGTGAACACCTGGTAACCGACAATAACAAGATGCATATATAAGAATATCCCCATCATTCCGGGACACCCTTCGGATATGATATAAATTTCGAAGTACTAAAGCATCCGGTACTTTGGATGGGGTTTGTTAGGCCCAATAGATCTATCTTTAGGATTCGCGTCAATTAGGGTGTCTGTTCCCTAATTCTTAGATTACCAGACTTAATAAAAAGGGGCATATTCGATTTCGATAATTCAACCATAGAATGTAGTTTCACGTACTTGTGTCTATTTTGTAAATCATTTATAAAACCTGCATGTATTCTCATCCCAAAAATATTAGATTTTAAAAGTGGGACTATAACTCACTTTCACAGATTTTTACTTCGTCGGGAAGTAAGACTTGGCCATTGTTGATTCACGAACCTATAACAATATATACATATATATTAAAGTATGTTCAAAATATATTTACAACACTTTTAATATATTTTGATGTTTTAAGTTTATTAAGTCAGCTGTCCTCGTTAGTAACCTATAACTAGTTGTCCACAGTTAGATGTACAGAAATAAATCGATAAATATTATCTTGAATCAATCCACGACCCAGTGTATACGTATCTCAGTATTGATCACAACTCAAACTATATATATTTTGGAATCAACCTCAACCCTGTATAGCTAACTCCAACATTCACATATAGAGTGTCTATGGTTGTTCCGAAATATATATAGATGTGTCGACATGATAGGTTGAAACATTGTATACGTGTCTATGGTATCTCAAGATTACATAATATACAATACAAGTTGATTAAGTTATGGTTGGAATAGATTTGTTACCAATTTTCACGTAGCTAAAATGAGAAAAATTATCCAATCTTGTTTTACCCATAACTTCTTCATTTTAAATCCGTTTTGAGTGAATCAAATTGCTATGATTTCATATTGAACTCTATTTTATGAATCTAAACAGAAAAAGTATAGGTTTATAGTCGGAAAAATAAGTTACAAGTCATTTTTGTAAAGGTAGTCATTTCAGTCGAAAGAACGACGTCTAGATGACCATTTTAGAAAACATACTTCCACTTTGAGTTTAACCATAATTTTTGGATATAGTTTCATGTTCATAATAAAAATCATTTTCTCAGAATAACAACTTTTAAATCAAAGTTTATCATAGTTTTTAATTAACTAACCCAAAACAGCCAGCGGTGTTACTACGACGGCGTAAATCCGGTTTTACGGTGTTTTTCGTGTTTCCAGGTTTTAAATCATTAAGTTAGCATATCATATAGATATAGAAAATGTGTTTAGTTGATTTTAAAAGTCAAGTTAGAAGGATTAACTTTTGTTTGCGAACAAGTTTAGAATTAACTAAACTATGTTCTAGTGATTACTAGTTTAAACCTTCGAATAAGATAGCTTTATATGTACGAATCGAATGATGTTATGAACATCATTACTACCTTAATTTCCTTGGATAAGCCTACTAGAAAAGAGAAAAATGGATCTAGCTTCAATGGATCCTTGGATGGCTCAAAGTTCTTGAAGCAGAATCATGACACGAAAACAAGTTCAAGTAAGATCATCACTTGAAATAAGATTGTTATAGTTATAGAAATTGAACCAAAGTTTGAATATGATTATTACCTTGTATTAGAATGATAACCTACTGTAAGAAACAAAGATTTCTTGGGGTTGGATGATCACCTTACAAGATTGGAAGTGAGCTAGCAAACTTGAAAGTATTCTTGATTTTATGAAACTAGAACTTTTGGAATTTATGAAGAACACTTAGAACTTGAAGATAGAACTTGAGAGAGATCAATTAGATGAAGAAAATGGAAGAATGAAAGTGTTTGTAGGTGTTTTTGGTCGTTGGTGTATGGATTAGATATAAAGGATATGTAATTTTGTTTTCATGTAAATAAGTCATGAATGATTACTCATATTTTTGTAATTTTATGAGATATTTCATGCTAGTTGCCAAATGATGGTTCCCACATTTGTTAGGTGACTCACATGGGCTGCTAAGAGCTGATCATTGGAGTGTATATACCAATAGTACATACATCTAAAAGCTGTGTATTGTACGAGTACGAATACGGGTGCATACGAGTAGAATTGTTGATGAAACTGAACGAGGATGTAATTGTAAGCATTTTTGTTAAGTAGAAGTATTTTGATAAGTGTATTGAAGTCTTTCAAAAGTGTATAAATACATATTAAAACACTACATGTATATACATTTTAACTGAGTCGTTAAGTCATCGTTAGTCGTTACATGTAAGTGTTGTTTTGAAACCTTTAGGTTAACGATCTTGTTAAATGTTGTTAACCCAATGTTTATAATATCAAATGAGATTTTAAATTATTATATTATCATGATATTATCATGTATGAATATCTCTTAATATGATATATATACATTAAATGTCTTTACAACGATAATCGTTACATATATGTCTCGTTTAAAAATCATTAAGTTAGTAGTCTTGTTTTTACATATGTAGTTCATTGTTAATATAATTTATGATATGTTTTCTTATCATAGTATCATGTTAACTATATATATATATCCATATATATGTCATCATATAGTTTTTACAAGTTTTAACGTTCGTGAATCACCGATCAACTTGGGTGGTCAATTGTCTATATGAAACATATTTCAATTAATCAAGTCTTAAAAAGTTTGATTGCTTAACATGTTGGAAACATTTAATCATGTAAATATCAATCTCAATTAATATATATAAACATGGAAAAGTTCGGGTCACTACAGTACCTACCCGTTAAATAAATTTCGTCCCGAAATTTTAAGCTGTTGAAGGTGTTGATGAATCTTCTGGAAATAGATGCGGGTATTTCTTCTTCATCTGATCTTCACGCTCCCAGGTGAACTCGGGTCCTCTACGAGCATTCCATCGAACCTTAACAATTGGTATCTTGTTTTGCTTAAGTCTTTTAACCTCACGATCCATTATTTCGACGGGTTCTTCGATGAATTGAAGTTTTTCGTTGATTTGGATTTCATCTAACGGAATAGTGAGATCTTCTTTAGCAAAACATTTCTTTAAATTCGAGACGTGGAAAGTGTTATGTACAGCCGCGAGTTGTTGAGGTAACTCTAGTCGGTAAGCTACTGGTCCGACACGATCAATAATCTTGAATGGTCCAATATACCTTGGATTTAATTTCCCTCGTTTACCAAATCGAACAACGCCTTTCCAAGGTGCAACTTTAAGCATGACCATCTCTCCAATTTCAAATTCTATATCTTTTCTTTTAATGTCAGCGTAGCTCTTTTGTCGACTTTGGGCGGTTTTCAACCGTTGTTGAATTTGGATGATCTTCTCGGTAGTTTCTTGTATAATCTCCGGACCCGTAATCTGTCTATCCCCCACTTCACTCCAACAAATAGGAGACCTGTATTTTCTACCATAAAGTGCTTCAAACGGCGCCATCTCAATGCTTGAATGGTAGCTGTTGTTGTAGGAAAATTCTGCTAACGGTAGATGTCGATCCCAACTGTTTCCGAAATCAATAACACATGCTCGTAGCATGTCTTCAAGCGTTTGTATCGTCCTTTCGCTCTGCCCATCAGTTTGTGGATGATATGCAGTACTCATGTCTAGACGAGTTCCTAATGCTTGCTGTAATGTCTGCCAGAATCTTGAAATAAATCTGCCATCCCTATCAGAGATAATAGAGATTGGTATTCCATGTCTGGAGACGACTTCCTTCAAATACAGTCGTGCTAACTTCTCCATCTTGTCATCTTCTCTTATTGGTAGGAAGTGTGCTGATTTGGTGAGACGATCAACTATTACCCAAATAGTATCAAAACCACTTGCAGTCCTTGGCAATTTAGTGATGAAATCCATGGTAATGTTTTCCCATTTCTATTCCGAGATTTCGGGTTGTTGAAGTAGACCTGATGGTTTCTGATGCTCAGCTTTGACCTTAGAACACGTCAAACATTCTCCTACGTATTTAGCAACATCGGCTTTCATACCCGGCCACCAAAAATGTTTCTTGAGATCCTTGTACATCTTCCCCGTTCCAGGATGTATTGAGTATCTGGTTTTATGAGCTTCTCTAAGTACAATTTCTCTCATATCTCCAAATTTTGGTACCCAAATCCTTTCAGCCCTATACCGGGTTCCGTCTTCCCGAATATTAAGATGCTTCTCCGATCCTTTGGGTATTTCATCCTTTAAATTTCCCTCTTTTAAAACTCCTTGTTGTGCCTCCTTTATTTGAGTAGTAATGTTATTATGAATCATTATATTCATAGATTTTACTCGAATGGGTTCTCTGTCCTTCCTGCTCAAGGCATCGGCTACCACATTTGCCTTCCCCGGGTGGTAACGAATCTCAAAGTCGTAATCATTCAATAATTCAATCCACCTACGCTGCCTCATATTCAGTTGTTTCTGATTAAATATGTGTTGAAGACTTTTGTGGTCGGTATATATAATACTTTTGACCCCATATAAGTAGTGCCTCCAAGTCTTTAATGCAAAAACAACCGCGCCTAATTCCAAATCATGCGTCGTATAATTTTGTTCGTGAATCTTCAATTGTCTAGACGCATAAGCAATCACCTTCGTTCGTTGCATTAATACACAACCGAGACCTTGCTTTGATGCATCACAATAAATCACAAAATCATCATTCCCTTCAGGAAATGACAATATAGGTGCCGTAGTTAGCTTTTTCTTCAATAACTGAAACGCTTTCTCTTGTTCATCATTCCATTCAAATTTCTTCCCTTTATGCGTTAATGCAGTCAAGGGTTTTGCTATTCTGGAAAAGTCTTGGATGAACCTTCTGTAGTAACCAGCTAGTCCTAAAAACTGGCGTATGTGTTTCGGAGTTTTCGGGGTTTCCCACTTTTCAACAGTTTCTATCTTTGCCGGATCCACCTTAATACCTTCTTTGTTCACTATGTGACCGAGGAATTGAACTTCTTCCAACCAAAATGCACACTTTGAAAACTTAGCGTACAATTCTTCCTTCCTCAATACTTCTAACACCTTTCTCAAATGTTCACCGTGTTCTTGGTCATTCTTTGAGTAAATAAGTATGTCATCAATGAAAACAATGACAAACTTGTCAAGGTATGGTCCACACACTCGGTTCATAAGGTCCATGAACACAGCTGGTGCATTAGTTAAACCAAACGGCATGACCATAAACTCGTAATGACCGTAACGTGTTCTGAAAGCAGTCTTTGGAATATCATCTTCTTTCACCCGCATTTGATGATACCCGGAACGTAAGTCAATCTTTGAATAAACAGACGAGCCTTGTAGTTGATCAAATAAGTCGTCGATTCTCGGTAGTGGGTAGCGGTTCTTGATGGTAAGTTTGTTCAACTCTCGGTAGTCGATACACAACCTGAATGTACCATCTTTCTTCTTGACAAACAAAACAGGAGCTCCCCACGGTGATGTGCTTGGTCGAATGAAACCACGCTCTAAAAGTTCTTGTAATTGGCTTTGCAGTTCTTTCATCTCGCTGGGTGCGAGTCTGTAAGGAGCACGAGCTATTGGTGCAGCTCCTGGTACAAGATCTATTTGAAATTCAACGGATCGATGTGGGGGTAATCCCGGTAATTCTTTCGGAAATACATCGGGAAATTCTTTTGCAATGGGAACATCATTGATGCTCTTTTCTTCAGTTTGTACTTTCTCGACGTGTGCTAGAACAGCATAGCAACCTTTTCTTATTAGTTTTTGTGCCTTCAAATTACTAATAAGATGTAGCTTCGTGTTGCCCTTTTCTCCGTACACCATTAAGGGTTTTCCTTTTTCTCGTATAATGCGAATTGCATTTTTGTAACAAACGATCTCCGCTTTCACTTCTTTCAACCAGTCCATACCGATTATCACATCAAAACTCCCTAACTCTACTGGTATCAAATCAATCTTAAATGTTTCGCTAACCAGTTTAATTTCTCGATTCCGACATATATTATCTGCTGAAATTAATTTACCATTTGCTAATTCGAGTAAAAATTTACTATCCAAAGGCGTCAATGGACAACTTAATTTAGCACAAAAATCTCTACTCATATAGCTTCTATCCGCACCCGAATCAAATAAAACGTAAGCAGATTTATTGTCAATAACAAACGTACCCGTAACAAGCTCCGGGTCTTCCTGTGCCTCTACCGCATTAATATTGAAAACTCTTCCACGGCCTTGTCCATTCGTGTTCTCCTGGTTCGGGCAATTTCTAATAATGTGGCCTGGTTTTCCACATTTATAACAAACTACATTGGCATAACTTGCTCCGACACTACTTGCTCCGCCATTACTCGTTCCGATACCATTTGTTCCTTTCGTTCTATTAACCCCTGGTCCGTAGACCTCACACTTCGCCGCGCTATGACCATTTCTTTTACACTTGTTGCAAAATTTGGTGCAGAACCCCGAGTGATTCTTTTCACACCTTTGGCATAGCTGCTTCTGATTGTTGTTGTTGTTGCGGTTATTATTGTTGTTGGGATGATTGTTGTAGTTGCTGTTGTTGTTGTTGTTGTTATTGGGCCGTTTGTTGTAGTTGCGATTGATGTTGCGATTGTTGGGATAATTGTTGCGATTATTGTTGTAATTGCTGTTGTTGTTGTATTGGTGATTCTTATCACCGTTTTCCTCCCACTTTCTTTTGACTTGCTTCACATTGGCCTCTTCAGCAGTCTGTTCTTTAATTCTTTCTTCAATCTGGTTCACTAGTTTGTGAGCCATTCTACATGCCTATTGTATGGAGGCGGGCTCGTGTGAACTTATATCTTCTTGGATTCTTTCCGGTAATCCTTTCACAAACGCGTCGATCTTCTCTTCCTCATCTTCGAATGCTCCCGGACACAATAGGCACAATTCTGTGAATCGTCTTTCGTACGTGGTAATATCAAATCCTTGGGTTCGTAACCCTCTAAGTTCTGTCTTGAGCTTATTGACCTCGGTTCTAGGACGGTACTTCTCGTTCATCAAGTGCTTGAATGCTGACCACGGTAGTGCGTACGCATCATCTTGTCCCACTTGCTCTAGATAGGTATTCCACCATGTTAACGTAGAACCTGTGAAGGTATGCGTAGCGTACTTCACTTTGTCCTCTTCAGTACACTTACTTATGGCAAACACCGATTCAACCTTCTCGGTCCACCGTTTCAATCCGATCGGTCCTTCGGTTCCATCAAATCCCAAAGGTTTGCAGGCAGTGAATTCTTTGTAGGTGCATCCTACACGATTTCCTGTACTGCTAGATCCAAGGTTATTGTTGGTATGTAGCGCAGCCTGTACTGCGGCTATGTTTGAAGCTAGAAAAGTACGGAATTCCTCTTCATTCATATTCACGGTGTGTCGAGTAGTCGGTGCCATTTCCTTCAAAATAGTTAAATGGAACAAGTTAATCATACAGAATATTAAGAGTAGTTAATAGTATTTCGTAGCATAATATGAACTCATTTATAAAAGCTTTTTCTTCATATTAGCGTTTTATAAGTTTAAATTCGGGTAGTACCTACCCGTTAAGTTCATACTTAGTAGCTAATATACAATTCAACTACTACTATTCTATATGAAAAACTGATTGTAATAATATTTCGCGTTCAAACTTTTATACAATATTTTACAAACTTACAATACCGCTTATTTTACATAAAGCATGAAATATAGCACACAATAACTTTGATACAAGATAGTTGTGAAGACAATTCTAGCTAGTACACAAGTCGTTCGGCAAAGGCAATAAAGACACGTAATTCATACGTCCAGAAACAAGTCATGCATTCTGGTTTTACTAGGACTACTTCCCATCCTTGGTCTTGTGCAACATAACCGTTATGGCCGTTGATAAGACAGCGTGTTGTAACGTCATCAAAGGGACGAGGGTTACGTAATGTCCAACAGTCCCGTAATAATCTAAAAACCTCATTTCTTACCCCAATTACCGACTCCGTCACTTGTGGAAACGTTTTGTTTAATAGTTGTAGACCGATGTTCTTGTTCTCACTTTGGTGAGAAGCGAACATTACTAATCCGTAAGCATAACATGCTTCTTTATGTTGCATGTTAGCCGCTTTTTCTAAATCACGAAGTCCAATATTCGGATATATTGAGTCAAAATAATTTCTTAACCCGTTGCGTAAAATAGCATTTGGGTTCCCCGCAATATATGCGTCAAAGTAAACACATCGTAACTTATGGGTTTCCCAATGTGATATCCCCCATCTTTCAAACGAAAGTCTCTTATAAACCAAGACATTCTTGGAACGTTCTTCGAATGTCTTACAAACTGATCTCGCCTTAAATAGTTGTGCCGAAGAATTCTGGCCGACTCTAGACAAGATTTCATCAATCATGTCTCCGGGTAGGTCTCTTAAAATATTGGGTTGTCTATCCATTTTGTGTTTTTAAACTGTAAAATAGACAAGAGTTAGTTTCATAAAAAAATACTTATTAATACAAGCAATTTTTACATATATCATAAAGCATAAGAACACTATATTACATATATTACACCACACGAATACAACTATCTTATTCCGACTCGCTCGTTTCTTCTTCTTCGGTTTTGGTTCGTTTTGCCAAGTTTCTAGGGATATATGATGTTCCCCTAATACGAGCCATCGTTGTCCACATTGGTTTAGAAAAACCTGGTGGTTTAGAGGTTCCCGGGTCATTGTTACAACTTAAGGACTTCGGGGGTTGACGATACATATAAAGTTCATCGGGGTTGGAATTAGATTTCTCTATTTTTATGCCCTTTCCCTTATTATTTTCTTTTGCCTTTTTAAATTCAGTTGGGGTAATTTCTATAACATCATCGGAATTCTCGTCGGAATCCGATTCATCGGAGAATTGGTAATCCTCCCAATATTTTGCTTCCTTGGCGGAAACACCATTGACCATAATTAACTTTGGTCGGTTGGTTGAGGATTTTCTTTTACTTAACCGTTTTATTATTTCCCCCACCGGTTCTATTTCTTCATCCGGTTCCGATTCTTCTTCCGGTTCCGATTCTTCTTCCGGTTCCGACTCTTCTTCCGATTCCTCTTCGAGAACTTGTGAATCAGTCCACAAATCATTCCAATTTACATTTGACTCTTCATTATTATTAGGTGAGTCAATGGGACTTGTTCTAGAGGTAGACATCTATCACATAATATCAAACACGTTAAGAGATTAATATATCACATAATATTCATATGTTAAAAATATATAGTTTCCAACAAAAATGTTAAGCAATCATTTTAAAAGAAAACACGGTGGAAGTCCAGACTCACTAATGCATCCTAACAAACTCGATAAGACACACTAATGCAAATTTTCTGGTTCTCTAAGACCAACGCTCGGATACCAACTGAAATGTCCCGTTCTTATTGATTAAAAACGTTCCATATTAATTGATTTCGTTGCGAGGTTTTGACCTCTATATGAGACGTTTTTCAAAGACTGCATTCATTTTTAAAACAAACCATAACCTTTATTTCATAAATAAAGGTTTAAAAAGCTTTACGTAGATTATCAAATAATGATAATCTAAAATATCCTGTTTACACACGACCATTACATAATGGTTTACAATACAAATATGTTACATCGAAATCAGTTTCTTGAATGCAGTTTTTACACAATATCATACAAACATGGACTCCAAATCTTGTCCTTATTTTAGTATGCAACAGCGGAAGCTCTTAATATTCACCTGAGAATAAACATGCTTTAAACGTCAACAAAAATGTTGGTGAGTTATAGGTTTA
Source organism: Rutidosis leptorrhynchoides (assembly GCF_046630445.1). Taxonomy (NCBI): domain Eukaryota; kingdom Viridiplantae; phylum Streptophyta; class Magnoliopsida; order Asterales; family Asteraceae; genus Rutidosis; species Rutidosis leptorrhynchoides. The sequence goes on from NC_092334.1 coordinate 36,762,384, forward strand.
ACCTATATATATCAAATCGTAACAATAGACCACAAGATTTCATATTTCAATACACATCCCATACATAGAGATAAAAATCATTCATATGGTGAACACCTGGTAACCGACAATAACAAGATGCATATATAAGAATATCCCCATCATTCCGGGACACCCTTCGGATATGATATAAATTTCGAAGTACTAAAGCATCCGGTACTTTGGATGGGGTTTGTTAGGCCCAATAGATCTATCTTTAGGATTCGCGTCAATTAGGGTGTCTGTTCCCTAATTCTTAGATTACCAGACTTAATAAAAAAGGGCATATTCGATTTCGATAATTCAACCATAGAATGTAGTTTCACGTACTTGTGTCTATTTTGTAAATCATTTATAAAACCTGCATGTATTCTCATCCCAAAAATATTAGATTTTAAAAGTGGGACTATAACTCACTTTCACAGATTTTTACTTCGTCGGGAAGTAAGACTTGGCCACTGTTGATTCACGAACCTATAACAATATATACATATATATTAAAGTATGTTCAAAATATATTTACAACACTTTTAATATATTTTGATGTTTTAAGTTTATTAAGTCAGCTGTCCTCGTTAGTAACCTATAACTAGTTGTCCACAGTTAGATGTACAGAAATAAATCGATAAATATTATCTTGAATCAATCCACGACCCAGTGTATACGTATCTCAGTATTGATCACAACTCAAACTATATATATTTTGGAATCAACCTCAACCCTGTATAGCTAACTCCAACATTCACATATAGAGTGTCTATGGTTGTTCCGAAATATATATAGATGTGTCGACATGATAGGTCGAAACATTGTATACGTGTCTATGGTATCTCAAGATTACATAATATACAATACAAGTTGATTAAGTTATGGTTGGAATAGATTTGTTACCAATTTTCACGTAGCTAAAATGAGAAAAATTATCCAATCTTGTTTTACCCATAACTTCTTCATTTTAAATCCGTTTTGAGTGAATCAAATTGCTATGATTTCATATTGAACTCTATTTTATGAATCTAAACAGAAAAATTATAGGTTTATAGTCGGAAAAATAAGTTACAAGTCGTTTTTGTAAAGGTAGTCATTTCAGCCGAAAGAACGACGTCTAGATGACCATTTTAGAAAACATACTTCCACTTTGAGTTTAACCATAATTTTTGGATATAGTTTCATGTTCATAATAAAAATCATTTTCTCAGAATAACAACTTTTAAATCAAAGTTTATCATAGTTTTTAATTAACTAACCCAAAACAGCCCGCGGTGTTACTACGACGGCGTAAATCCGGTTTTACGGTGTTTTTCGTGTTTCCAGGTTTTAAATCATTAAGTTAGCATATCATATAGATATAGAACATGTGTTTAGTTGATTTTAAAAGTCAAGTTAGAAGGATTAACTTTTGTTTGCGAACAAGTTTAGAATTAACTAAACTATGTTCTAGTGATTACAAGTTTAAACCTTCGAATAAGATAGCTTTATATGTATGAATCGAATGATGTTATGAACATCATTACTACCTTAATTTCCTTGGATAAGCCTACTAGAAAAGAGAAAAATGGATCTAGCTTCAATGGATCCTTGGATGGCTCAAAGTTCTTGAAGCAGAATCATGACACGAAAACAAGTTCAAGTAAGATCATCACTTGAAATAAGATTGTTATAGTTATAGAAATTGAACCAAAGTTTGAATATGATTATTACCTTGTATTAGAATGATAACCTACTATAAGAAACAAAGATTTCTTGAGGTTGGATGATCACCTTACAAGATTGGAAGTGAGCTAGCAAACTTGAAAGTATTCTTGATTTTATGAAACTAGAACTTTTGGAATTTATGAAGAACACTTAGAACTTGAAGATAGAACTTGAGAGAGATCAATTAGATGAAGAAAATGGAAGAATGAAAGTGTTTGTAGGTGTTTTTGGTCGTTGGTGTATGGATTAGATATAAAGGATATGTAATTTTGTTTTCATGTAAATAAGTCATGAATGATTACTCATATTTTTGTAATGTTATGAGATATTTCATGCTAGTTGCCAAATGATGGTTCCCACATGTGTTAGGTGACTCACATGGGCTGCTAAGAGCTGATCATTGGAGTGTATATACCAATAGTACATACATCTAAAAGCTGTGTATTGTACGAGTACGAATACGGGTGCATACGAGTAGAATTGTTGATGAAACTGAACGAGGATGTAATTGTAAGCATTTTTGTTAAGTAGAAGTATTTTGATAAGTGTATTGAAGTCTTTCAAAAGTGTATAAATACATATTAAAACACTACATGTATATACATTTTAACTGAGTCGTTAAGTCATCGTTAGTCGTTACATGTAAGTGTTGTTTTGAAACCTTTAGGTTAACGATCTTGTTAAATATTGTTAACCCAATGTTTATAATATCAAATGAGATTTTAAATTATTATATTATCATGATATTATCATGTATGAATATCTCTTAATATGATATATATACATTAAATGTCTTTACAACGATAATCGTTACATATATGTCTCGTTTAAAAATCATTAAGTTAGTAGTCTTGTTTTTACATATGTAGTTCATTGTTAATATACTTTATGATATGTTTTCTTATCATAGTATCATGTTAACTATATATATATATCCATATATATGTCATCATATAGTTTTTACAAGTTTTAACGTTCGTGAATCACCGATCAACTTGGGTGGCCAATTGTCTATATGAAACATATTTCAATTAATCAAGTCTTAACAAGTTTGATTGCTTAACATGTTGGAAACATTTAATCATGTAAATATCAATCTCAATTAATATATATAAACATGGAAAAGTTCGGGTCACTACAATGTACATCCTTCGTTAACAACTTAACCATCGTTAACTACAAATATCTGTTTCAACTCAATGAATTCCATTTCATAATGAACTTAGTGTATTAATCAATTACATGTTTGATTTTACACTTTTATCTTCGATGTACTCGAAACTTTCTAGAAAACATCATTTATATCTTATGAAGTTCATAAGAATTCCACGAGCATCAACATCCTTCACCGAAGAATAAGAATAAATAATGAAGTATTGATTTCATTAGTGAAATACTCTGCGAAGATTATGTAATCCTTAATGTTTTAGAGATTATTCATTCAATTCAAAAATCAAATGAGCTTAATATGATATTAACTCATCAAATCTGTATTACATCTGAAGAAAATATACATAAATATATTTTCATAAAGATGGTAATAAAAAAATTTCTTTTGTACAAAGTATTAATTATGAAATCTTTAACGGGTAGGTAATACTCAGGAAATATATAAGTTCATAATTAATATGTTATACTGTACATTCTTCAATTTTGATTCAAAAATCATTAACTATACTCACTATCTTCACAATAATACACAATCATTTCATACAAATTTAATCACATATTCTGATATCGACGTATCAGAATCCAATCCATAACTCTGAACCGATGACATCATTCTTAGATCTCTACATCTTTCAAAGCTATACTTTAACTTTAAAACTATGAAAGATCCTTTAGCATTGTTATTACCGAAAATAATCTTGCAATCCCTGTTCAAAGTATCCAGTTTTACCACACTTCCAACCAGTCAACTTCGACTTTTCAGATTAGCCTTATTATAACCTTGATATATACATTTTTGTTACTGGGGAACCTTTCATGTTCCACCACATTAGCAGTAAATTTACCAACAACTTCATTGATCTTTGACCTTCCGAAAAGTCCTTATACTCATTGAAACCATATCATGTACTCATCCACATCTTGTAACGGCAATTGACATACCAACTATCGGGAATTAGCAATCAGTATTTTGAAATCTTGTAGCACGTCTATGCCAACAATTATATGTGTACATATAACGTCTACCTCCTGGACTTACATACTTCGAATGTGAAGTTTCCGAAAAACACCCCAAACTATGAAACTAGTTCTCCGAATTTTGGAAAAATGTTGATGAAGCAGCAAAAACTGTAAACGACCTTAACAGTCAAAAGTTTGATGATAAAGAATAGTATGGTGGTAAAGCTGAGAAAAAGATAAGGTTTGGAACTGGAAAACGGATTGAGCAGACCATGAAGGAGGCTGTGGACAAATCACAAAGACGAAATCTACCTTCAAAGAATCCAAATGATTTAGTGTCTGCTGAAACCATTAGTAAGAACCTTACTTCTTATTCTAAACCTTCACAGACAGATTTTCCGCATCATCCTCTGATATTAGAAATTCTAAGATATCATCGTATCTTCCATTATAAATATCCTCCATATTTCTTAAGATATTTTCATAACTATTCTTATCTGAAATCATTTATCTCTTCACGCTGTCTTTGTTACATCATAAAAGAAACTATTTTAGTTTCTAAAATCTGAAAAATTCGAAAAATGGATGTTTTGAAGTAATGTTGGGAACTAAAGCATGAATTTGTATAATATAATGACACTTGATCAACGTGATTATATTACAATAAGTCATGCTGAGTTTCTAATGGAACGTGATAAAGGTTCACAGATCATACCCTCATCATGAACCATGTTACATAACTCTTTCATTCTATTTAACCTCTAAACATATCAAGATAATATTTTTCTTGATGATTCGGTCTTTTTCGGATATTCTGGTAATTTGACAAGTTAGATTGTGCCATTACCGTTTCTTTCTTAGAACATTAACTATGTTCATTTCAAAATCCATACCTACGAATTTTGAACTATTATTCGCTTGACTTAAAGTCGGGAAGAGAAAACGAAATCATGAAGCTCCGAAATATAATGGAAAATATAAAGCCCAAAAATAATCCCGAAATTACAAACCGTGTATATCGATGCGTATAGCAATATAAAGACACGGGAGAATGAAAAACACTATAACCCCAAGGTAATAGTAGAAGAAAATAACCTCCTCTGGTGGTAGATGAAAAAGAAGAATGAAGGATACGATAGCCAAGAAAATATCAAGAATCAGAACTGGATTAAGCATTTTCACAATCTATTAAGAAGTATGAAATAAGAAAGAAGATTATAGGAGTGGTGAAAATAAATGAAACGGAAGAGGTCAATTTATAGCAAAATATCAGACATAGCAATCGAGGCAGATTACGCATTTAATCAAAGGAAATCCTAATTTCCTTAAATTTCGAAGAATCAATCTTATTTAAATTATGAAGATTTTCTATTCCTTAAATTCCGGAAATCAATCGTTACTACGTCAACAGTTAAGGCAAATCTCTATTCCTTCAATTCACTATTTTACGATAACTTCTCTCATACGCTTCGAATAATCGGTTTGTTTTATCCATATTATTCAACGGTGATAAAATTCAATTTACCAACTCATATTCGTTATGAAAACATTTTTATTGTTAGCCACGACGACCTCACTCAAATTTCGGGACGAAATTTCTTTAACGGGTAGGTACTGTGACAACCCAAAAATTTTTGACCAAATTTAAACTTTATCTTTAAATGATTTAACGTTTCCGACACGATAAGCAAAGTCTGTAAAACTAAATCTCAAAATTTTTGAACTACTTTCATATATTAAAATACCTTTCGATTGTTCTTGACTATTCACGAACAATTATATGTATATAGATACATATATATATACTATAACTTGAAAACGTAACAATGTATTAATTGTTTGATACCGTGCATTAAACTTATTGGTTTAAATATTTATTTGAATATATATGATAAGTTGGAATATTAATTATATGAATAACTTGGGACGTATATTTAAAAAGTGTTTATGAATGTTGAAAATATATATTAACTTGGTCATAAAATGATATGTTATTATATATATATATTAACAAATAGCGAGACAATGATTTATAGAAGTAAATGACCAAAACACTCGAAAGTTTAACATACACTTTGAATGATATAGTTTATTGATAATTTAAAACTATATTTTGACAAAGGTACGAGTCACAAAACGTAAATTGCGAGTTTTCTAAGCGTACGAAAATGCGTTCGAGAAACCGGAACCGGGACATAAGTCGAGTGACAATGTACGAGTTATCGGAACGAAAATTACAAGTCAACTATGCACGAGAATATAATATAATATAATTAATTAATATAAATTATATATATTATATATTAATAAATAAATATGTCGACAAACAAGAAATCAAAAGTTTGTGAGCTGGATCAGAGGGCCATACGATCGCATGGTCTTGAAGCACAAATCCCATGCGATCGCATGGGGTACTTTTTCAGAAAAGGTTCTATAAATTCAAACGATTTCATTTCAATCACACACATATATTTATCTATACTCCGTTTATAATTATTACTTATATTATTATTATTATTATTATTATTATTATTATTATTATTATTATTATTATTATTATTATTATTATTATTATTATTATTATTATTATTATTAAGGTTAATATTATTATTATTAATTTTATTATTTTTATTAGTAGTATTATACATAAAATACTACGACGAAGTCATGAGCGTGTCACTTTCAAAATGGGTTTTCAAGCGGGATAGAGCTAAGGAAAATATGGGTATTGTTCGAGGGTTTTGCTCGTGAGTCAAACTAGTGTTTATCATCTTCGTTACGTCTACGAACTTTTCTGAAATATTGAATCACAATATTGATACGTAAGCATTTATATTTTATCTTTTATATACTAATAGTGTATCCATGTCTAGTGCTCGAGTATATATATTTATACAAGCTTGTATGCTAAATTTCGTCGTTAAACAGTTTATGATGAATCACGAATTAAATACATATATTACTGGTAAAAGGTATATGATATACATGTTTTTGGAAAGCTGGCGAAAAATCAATAATTTTCATTTAGACACCGAATAGTTTCGATGAACGGATTAAAAGATATGATCAACTGAATTATGATTGACGTTAATTGAAATTACTTTTGAATCTGCAATTAAGATTTAAACAACTTGTTTACAAGATTGATAAAATGGATTTTTTGAATATTACCAACCGAGTAAATGAATCCTTATATAAGGTACATCTCGTTTTGTTGAACTTTTGTCAAAATTGACTTTTTGAAATGACTTTTGATAACTTTTGTATGTCGATCTCGAGCATTAGGATTATAATACACTATGACCAGACCTAGCTTGATAAACATTTATTGACCAACATATGTTCTCTAGGTTGAGATCTACGATTAATTGGTAATCCGAGTTTCGGTCACATTTTGGTGAACAACTTTATATGCTGCTAAGGTGAGTTTCATTGCTCCCTTTTTAATTACTTTTGCAATATAAATTTTTGGGCTGAGAATACATGCAATTTATTTTAAACGCAATGGATACAAGTACATACTTAATTCTACACTGAGTTTGAACCGAAAATCCCTTAGCTTTGGTAACTAGTAGCTGCCAGTACATAGGATATGGACTGGTGGGCGCGAATAACAGTATATGTATCCATAGGGCTTGACATCCCCGTCCGAGCTAGAGTGCTAGCCTTTTAACGGATGTGTGTTATTTGAGTTTAGGACACTTTGGTTTGCGTGTATTAAAACGAATGGGGTATTTATCATTATAACGTTAAAGCTTAGTTACCAGGGTGCTCTGTTACGTAGAATCTATTGACAAACTTTTGATAAACGTTTCTGGATGAAACAACTGAAATCTTGTGATCCACCTTTATATACAGATTATGCGAAACACTAAAACTATGAACTCACCAACCTTTGTGTTGACACTTGTTAGCATGTTTATTCTCAGGTTCCCTAGAAGTCTTCCGCTGTTTGCTTATATGTTAGACAAGCTATGTGCATGGAGTCTTACATGGCATATTTATCAAGGAAACGTTGCATTCACCAAATCATCACCATGTATCTTATTTTGACTGCATTGTCAACGGAATTACTATTGTAAACTATTATTTATGGTGATTGTCTATATGTAGAAATTATCAGATGTCGAAAACCTTTGATTTAAATATTTATTTATGGTGTGACTTTTCAAAAGAATGCAATGTTTACAAAACGTATCATATAGAGGTCAAATACCTCACAATGAAATCGATGAATGACGTGTTCGTCCATATGGATTTGGAGCGATCGTCACATATTCAGCCGTGGGGTGAAAGACCGGCACAGATAGTTACTATTATATTTTGAATCCTCACCAGGTGTTCTTCATATGAAAGATATTTTTTGTGCAGTTGGAATGGGACTTCTGCACTTTTTATAATATTTGAAATCTTGTGGTCTATTAAAATGATGAAAATGAAATGATTACTATAAACTAATGAGCTCACCAACCTTTTGGTTGACACTTGAAAGCATGTTTATTCTCAGGTTTGAAAGAAATCTTCCGCTGTGCATTAGCTCATTTTAAGGACATTACTTGGATTCATTCATGACATATTTTAAAAGACGTTGCATTCGAGTCGTTGAAGTTCATTAGAGATTATTATTAAGTGAATGACGGATTAAGTCATTTATAGTTTGGATATTATGAAATGGTATGCATACCTGTCAACTTTCGATGAAATGAAAGTTTGTCTTTTAAAAACGAATGCAATGTTTGTAAAATGTATCATTTAGAGGTCAAGTACCTCGTAATGTAACCAATTATTATTAATCGTTTATAATCGATATGGACTTCGTCCGGATGGATTAGGACGGGGCACTTCACACGGCGTATTGTGTATGTATTGTCTTGCATCAATCCAGAGACGTATTGTATACGTATTGTCTTAGAATTAACTAAGACGTATTGTGTACATATTTTCTTAGGATTTATCAAAACGTATTGTGCACGTATTTTCTTAGGATTTATCAAAACGTATTGTGCACGTATTGTCATGGAACGTACCAAGATTATTATATATATACAATCTCGAAATTAATCAAGATTATAATATTTTGTTATACTAATGATAACATGTCCAAATATATATAGGATATAGGAAAAGTTAACAAGGATATGGTTAATATAGTTTTTATAATATAAATTTCGTCCATACCACGTTAATTTTAGCAGGTTTTGTTTTGCTCGCCAAATATTCATTACAACTCCGTTTAAAGTGAATTAAACTGCTATGGATTCCTTAAGAAGTTAATTTTACAAAACCAATTCTAAAAGTTCATCCCAAGTAGTAATTTTTAGAGCTTTACCCTCTTTTTGTGTCGTTGGACAGATTTGGAAAATTCCCGGCATCTACCCAATATATGATTTTTGATAAAATACTTCCACTTTGTCTAAAATCATGAAAAAAATACTGGAAGTCTTATTTACATATATTAACATATTTCCAAAGTCTTAGCCTCGAACTCAAAGTCTAAGATAGGTTTTTAATTCCCAACCCAAAACAGCCTGCTTTTTACTGAATGGAGATTAAAGGATATATGTTAAGTTTCAAGGTGTTCTTCATATGTACAAGTTATAAGTTCTTATATTAACTTAATATAACATCATAATACATATAAATAAGTGTTATTAGAGTTAAGTTAGAAAGATTAGATTAGTTTTTCAAACAAGTTTAGAGTCAACTAAACTATGTTCTAGTTTATAAACTCTTATATAGATAGCTATAAACATATGAATTGAACAAGAGTTAAAGTAGAGTTTTTACCTCAAGTTTAGAATGTAAAGTTGCTAGAAAGAAGTAGTAGAACAAAAATTAAGAGAGTTCTTGCAAGTGTTTGTGAAAATTGGAAGTAAAATTTGGAAAATGAATGTGTAAAAATGAGTTAGAAATATAGGCTTGAAAATTTGGCTTTTAGTGAAAATATCTAAGATAAGTTAAAATGTATTAAGTCATGGATGACATATTAAATTAATTAGGTCATGGATGACATATTACACAAATAATTGCAGATTTCTATTGGTATATACCAATAGTAAATACTTCTAGAAGCTGTGTATAATACGGGTAAAAATACCGTATGAATGCGAGTAGAATTCTTGAGAAAATTGAACAGAAATACGAGTATAGCTATCCTTTATATGTATTGTTATATTATAAAGTGTATTCAATACTTGTAAGGATGTATTTACACTCGTAATACATTATATGTAAATACATTTACGTCATTTAAATAGTAACATATATATTGTTCAAAAACTCTTTAAATTAGTAGTATGAAAATATATATACAATACTTTGTTAATATACTTAATGAGATATTTAATTATCATATTTTCAAGTTAAATATATATAAATCCATATATATACACAATAATTAAACAATTAAATCAAGTTATGACGTTCGTGAATCGTCGGAATAAAAGGGTGAACAAAAGCTTGTGTAAAACTCTTTCCGGAGGTTCAAGATTTATTAAAAATTCATTGCTTATCAAGTCAGAATTATATAAAGATTAAGTTTAAATTTGGTCGGAAATTTTCGGGTCGTCACAGTACCTACCCGTTAAAGAAATTTCGTCCCGAAATTTGATCGAGGTCGTCATGGCTAACAATAAGAATGTTATTATGATGAATATAAGTTGATTCATAGGGTTTTATCATGATTGAGAAATATGGATAAAATAATTCGATTACTCGAAACGTATGAGTGAAGCTATCGTAAAAGAGTGAAATGAGAAAATAGGGATTCGTCTTATCTTTTGACGTCATCAAAGTTGATCTCCGGATTAAAGAAAATCTTTGTAATCTATATAGGATTTGATTCTTCGGTGATTAAGGAAATTATGATCCTCTTATATTTAATGTGATGATTCATCTCGATTTTTCTGTCGGATATTTCACTATAAATCCACCTCATTCGTTTCCTTTTAATTCACACCTTCTATTCTTTCTCCCTCAATTCTTACTTTAAAATTATTCGTCAATATGCTTCATCCAGTGCTGATTCTCGATATACTCCTCACTTTCATATCCGTCGTTCTTCTTTTTCCTCTACCTCCAGAAGAATCTATTTACTTCTACTATACTCTTAGTTTTATAGTGTTTTTAGTTCTCCCGTGTCTTTATATTGCTATATGCATCGATATATATGGTTTATAGTTTCTGGGTTGTTGTTGGGTTTTATCTCTTCCCTTATATTTCGATGTCCCTGCTTCTGTCTTCTATAATCATTGTCATCCCCAATTAATGCTCTCTTTTATTTGCTGCAATTTATACCCCAATTTCTATTTCGGAGTTTTGTCCTTTCGTTTCTTCTTCTTGCGATTAAGCACCGCTTGTAATGGTCCAAAATTCGCATATATGAATTTCGGAATGAACATTGTTAATGTTCTAAGAAGGAAATTGTAATGGCACGATCTTGACTTGTCAAATTACTAGAATACCTCGGAAAAGGCCGAATCATCAAGAAATATTGTCTTGATATTTTAGAGGTTAAAGAGAATACAAGAGTCGTGTAACATAGCACATGATGACGTTATGATCTGTGAATCATCACGTTCCATTTAGAAACTCAGCATGACTTACTGTAATATAATCACGTTGATCAAGTGTCATTATATTATACTAGTTCATTCTTCAGTTCCCAACACTACTTCAAAAATATTCCTATTCTAAATTCGAAAGTTTCAGAATTTAAAAACTAAAATAGTTTCTTTTATGATGTAATACAGACAGCGCGAAGAGGTAAATGATTTCAGATAAGAATAATTATGGAAATATCTTCAGAAATATGGAGGATATTTATAATGAAAGATACGATAATATCTTAGAATTTCTAATATCAGAGGATGATGAAGAATATTGTCCGTAAGGGTTTAGAGTCAGGAGCAAGGTATTTGATAATGACTTCAGCAGACACGGAATCATTTGGATTCTTTGAATGTAGATTTCGTCCTTGTGATTTATCCACAGCCTTCTTCATGGCTTGCTCAATCCATATTTTTCAGTACCAAATCTTCTCTTTTTCTGAGCTTTGCCAACACACTACTCTTTATCATCAAACTTTTTACTGTTAAGGTCGTTTATAGTTTTTGCTGCTTCATCAGCATTTCGAGAACTAGTTCGCAGTTTAGGGTGTTTTTCAGAAACTTCACATTCAAAGTATATAAGTCCAGAAGATAGACACATATAATTGTTGGCGTAGACATGCTGGGAGATTTCAAAATACTGATTGCTAATTTCCGATGATTCGTATGGCAATTCTCGTTACAAGATGCAGATGAGTAATTGATGGGGTTTTGATAAATATAAAGATTTTTCGGAAAGTCAAAGATCAATGAAGTTGTTAATAAGTATACTGCTAATGTGGCGAGATATGAAAGGTTCCCCAGTAAAAATGATGAAGGGGTAATCATTATTCGAATGAACAATTGAAATTGGTTTGCTGGATGTAGTGACCCGAACTTTTCCATGTTTTTATATATATTAAATGAAATTGTTATTTACATGATTAAGTGTTTCCAACATGTTAAGTAATCAAACTTGTTAAGACTTGATTAATTGAAATAGGTTTCATATAGACAATTGACCACCCAAGTTGACCGGTGATTCACGAACGTTAAAACTTGTAAAAACTATACGATGACATATATATGGTTATATATATAGTTAACATGATTTTATTATAAGTATGTATCGCATTAGGTATTTTAACAATGAGTTATATACATAAAAATGAGACTATTAATTTAAGAAACTCGAAAACGATATATATAACGATTATCGTTATAACAACGTCTTACTAGGTACATATGAATCATATTAAGATATTGATACACTTGGTTAATTATGTTAAATGATAAGTAAATATATTATTAAGTGTATTAACAATGAAATACATATGTAAAAATAAGACTACTAACTTAATGATTTCGAAACGAGACATATATGTAACGATTATCGTTGTAACGACATTTAACTGTGTATATATCATACTAAGATATAATATAACAATTTAACATCTCATTTATTATAATAAACAATGGGTTAACAATATTCAATAAGATCGTTAACCTAAAGGTTTCAAAACAACATTTACATGTAACGACTAACGATGACTTAACGACTCAGTTAAAATGTATATACATGTAGTGTTTTAATATGTATTCATACACTTTTGAAAGACTTCAAGACACTTATCAAAATACTTCTACTTAACAAAAATGCTTACAATTACATCCTCGTTCAGTTTCATCAACAATTCTACTCGTATGCACCCGTATTCGTACTCGTACAATACACAGCTTTTAGATGTATGTACTATTGGTATATACACTCCAATAATCAGCTCTTAGCAGACCATGTGAGTCACCTAACACATGTGGGAACCATCATTTGGCAACTAGCATGAAATATCTCATAAAATTACAAAAATATGAGTAATCATCCATGACTTATTTACATAAAAACAAAATTACATATCCTTTATATCTAATCCATACACCAACGACCAAAAACACCTACAAACACTTTCATTCTTCAATTTTCTTCATCTAATTGATCTCTCTCAAGTTCTATCTTCAAGTTCTAAGTGTTCTTCATAAATTCCAAAAGTTCTAGTTTCATAAAATCAAGAATACTTCCAAGATTGCAAGTTTACTTCCAAGTTTTCTAAATCCATTCCAAGTAATCATCCAAGATCAAGAAACCTTTGTTACTTACAGTAGGTTATCTTTCTAATACAAGGTAATAATCATATTCAAACTTTAATTCAATTTCTATAACTATAACAATCTTATTTCGAGTGGAAATCTTACTTGAAATTGTTTTCGTGTCATGATTCTGCTTCAAGAACTTTCAAGCCATCCAAGGATCCTTTGAAGCTAGATCCATTTTTCTCATTTCCAGTAGGTTTATCCAAGGAACTTGAGATAGTAATGATGTTCATAACATCATTCAATTCATACATATAAAGCTATCTTATTCGAAGGTTTAAACTTGTAATCACTAGAACATAGATTAGTTAATTCTAAACTTGTTCGCAAATAAAAGTTAATCCTTCTAACTTGACTTTTAAAATCAACTAAACACATGTTCTATATCTATATGATATGCTAACTTAATGATTTAAAACCTGGAAACACGAAAAACACCGTAAAACCGGATTTACGCCGTCGTAGTAACACCGCGGGCTGTTTTGGGTTAGTTAATTAAAAACTATGATAAACTTTGATTTAAAAGTTGTTATTCTGGGAAAATGATTTTTATTATGAACATGAAACTATATCCAAAAATTATGGTTAAACTCAAAGTGGAAGTATGTTTTCTAAAATGGTCATCTAGACGTCGTTCTTTCGACTAAAATGACTACCTTTAAAAAAATGACTTGTAACTTATTTTTCCGACTAAAAACCTATACTTTTTCTGCTTAGATTCATAAAATAGAGTTCAATATGAAACCATAGCAATTTGATTCACTCAAAACGGATTTAAAATGAAGAAGTTATGGGTAAAACAAGATTGGATAATTTTTCTCATTTTAGCTACGTGAAAATTGGTAACAAATCTATTCCAACCATAACTTAATCAACTTGTATTGTATATTATGTAATCTTGAGATACCATAGACACGTATACAATGTTTCGACCTATCATGTCGACACATCTATATATATTTCGGAACAACCATAGACACTCTATATGTGAATGTTGGAGTTAGCTATACAGGGTTGAGGTTGATTCCAAAATATATATAGTTTGAGTTGTGATCAATACTGAGATACGTATACACTGGGTCGTGGATTGATTCAAGATAATATTTATCGATTTATTTATGTACATCTAACTGTGGACAACTAGTTGTAGGTTACTAACGAGGATAGCTGACTTAATAAATTTAAAACATCAAAATATATTAAAAGTGTTGTAAATATATTTTAAACATACTTTGATATATATGTATATATTGTTATAGGTTCGTGAATCAACCAGTGGCCAAGTCTTACTTCCCGACGAAGTAAAAATCTGTGAAAGTGAGTTATAGTCCCACTTTTAAAATCTAATATTTTTGGGATGAGAATACATGCAGGTTTTATAAATGATTTACAAAATAGACACAAGTACGTGAAACTACATTCTATGGTTGAATTATCGAAATCGAATATGCCCCTTTTTATTAAGTCTGGTAATCTAAGAATTAGGAAACAGACACCCTAATTGACGCGAATCCTAAAGATAGATCTATTGGGCCTAACAAACCCCATCCAAAGTACCGGATGCTTTAGTACTTCGAAATTTATATCATATCCGAAGGGTGTCCCGGAATGATGGGGATATTCTTATATATGCATCTTGTTAATGTCGGTTACCAGGTGTTCACCATATGAATGATTTTTATCTCTATGTATGGGATGTGTATTGAAATATGAAATCTTGTGGTCTATTGTTACGATTTGATATATATAGGTTAAACCTATAACTCACCAACATTTTTTGTTGACGTTTAAAGTATGTTTATTCTCAGGTGAATACTAAGAGCTTCCGCTGTTGCATACTAAAATAAGGACAAGATTTGGAGTCCATGTTTGTATGATATTGTGTAAAAACTGCATTCAAGAAACTGATTTCGATGTAACATATTTGTATTGTAAACCATTATGTAATGGTCGTGTGTAAACAGGATATTTTAGATTATCATTATTTGATAAACTACGTAAAGCTTTTTAAACCTTTATTTATGAAATAAAGGTTATGGTTTGTTTTAAAAATGAATGCAGTCTTTGAAAAACGTCTCATATAGAGGTCAAAACCTCGCAACGAAATTAATTAATATGGAACGTTTTTAATCAATAAGAACGGGACATTTCAGTTGGTATCCGAGCGTTGGTCTTAGAGAACCAGAATTTTGCATTAGTGTGTCTTATCGAGTTTGTTAGGATGCATTAGTGAGTCTGGACTTCGACCGTGTTTACTTGAAAAATGATTGCTTAACAAATTTTGTTGGAAACTATATATTTTTAACATGTGAATATTATGTGATATATTAATCTCTTAACGTTTTTGATATTATGTGATAGAAGTCTACCTCTAGAACAAATCCCATTGACTCACCTAATAATAAGGAAGAGTCAAATGTAAATTGGAATGATTCGTGGACTGATTCACAAGTTCCCGAAGAGGAACCGGAAGAAGAGTCGGAACCGGAAGAAGAATCGAAACCGGAAGAAGAAATAGAACCAGTGGGGGAAATAATAAAACGGTTAAGTAGAATAAAATCCTCAACCAACCGACCAAAGTTAATTATGGTCAATGGTGTTTCCGCCAAAGAAGCAAAGTATTGGGAGGATTACCAATTCTCCGATGAATCGGATCCCGACAAGGATTCCGATGATGTTATAGAAATTACCCCAACACAATTTAATAAGGCAAAAGAGAACAATAAGGGAAAGGGCATAAAAATAGAGAAATTTGATTCCAAACCCGATGAACTTTATATGTATCGTCAACACCCGTATTTCTTAAGTTGTGACAATAACCTGGGAACCTCTAAACCACCAGGTTTTTCTAAACCAATGTGGAAAATGACGGCTCGTATTAGGGGAACATCATATATCCCTAGAAACTTGGCAAAACGAACCAAAACAGAAGAAGAAGAAATGAGCGAGTCGGAATAAGATAGTTGTATTCGTGTGGTGTAATATATGTAATATAGTGTGCTTATTCTTTATGATATATGTAAAAATTGCTTGTATTAATACGTATTTTTTTTATGAATCTAACTCTTGTCTATTTTACAGTATAAAAACACAAAATGGATAGACAACCCAATATTTTAAGAGACCTACCCGGAGACATGATTGATGAAATCTTGTCTAGAGTCGGTCAGAATTCCTCGGCACAACTATTTAAGGCGAGATCAGTTTGTAAGACATTCGAAGAATGTTCCAAGAATGCCTTGATTTATAAAAGGCTTTCGTTCGAAAGATGGGGGATATCACATTGGGAAATCCATAAGTTACGATGTGTTTACTTTGACGCATATATTGCGGGGAACCCAAATGCTATTTTACGCAACGGGTTAAGAAATTATTTTGACTCAATATATCTGAATATAGGACTTCGCGATTTAGAAAAAGCAGCTAACATGCAACATAAAGAAGCATGTTATGCTTACGGGTTAGTAATGTTCGCTTCTCACCAAAGTGAGAACAAGAACATCGGGCTACAACTATTAAACAAAACGTTCCCACAAGTGACGGAGTCGGTAATTGGGGTAAGAAATGAGGTTTTTAGGTTATTACGAGACTGTTGGTCATTACGTAAACTTCATCCTTTTGACGACGTTACAACACATTGTCTTACTATCGGTCACAATGGTTATGTTCCACAAGACCAAGGATGGGAAGTGGTATTAATAAAACCAGAATGCATGACTTGTTTCTGGACGTATGAATTACGTGTCTTTGTTGCCTTTGCTGAACGCCTTATTTATTAACTAGAATTATCTTCGCAACTACTTTGTATTAAAGTTTTATGTGCTATATTTCATGCTATATGTAAAATAGCGGTATTGTAAGTTTGCAAGTTATTGTATAAAGGTTTGAATATAATATATATTTTTTTTGTGATTAGTTTTTCATATAGAATTGTAGTAGTTGAAATGGTATGTTAGCTACTAAGTATGAACTTAACGGGTAGGTACTACCCTAATTAAAGAGTATAAAACGCTAATATGAAGAAAGAGCTTTTATAAATAAGTTCATATTACGCTACGAAATACTATTGACTACTCTTGATATTCTATATGATTAACTCGTTTCATTTGACTATTTTGAAGGAAATGGCACCGACTACTCGACACACCTTGAATATGAGTGAAGAGGAATTTCGTGCCTTTCTTGCTTCAAACATAGCCGCAGTACAGGTCGCGCTACATACCAACAATAACCTTGGATCTAGCAGTACAGGAAATCGTGTAGGATGCACCTACAAAGAATTCACTGCCTGCAAACCTTTGGAATTTGATGGAACCGAAGGACCGATCGGATTGAAACGGTGGACCGAGAAGGTCGAATCGGTGTTTGCCATAAGTAAGTGTACTTAAGAGGACAAAGTGAAGTACGCTACGCATACCTTCATAGGTTCTGCGCTAACATGGTGGAATACCTATCTAGAGTAAGTGGGACAAGATGATGCTTACGCACTACCGTGGTCAGCATTCAAGCACTTGATGAACGAGAAGTATCGTCCTAGAACCGAGGTCAATAAGCTCAAGACAGAACTTAGAGGGTTACGAACCCAAGGATTTGATATTACCACTTACGAAAGACGATTCACAGAATTATGCCTATTGTGTCCGGGAGCGTTCGAAGATGAGGAAGAGAAGATCGACGCGTTTGTGAAAGGATTACCGGAAAGAATCCAAGAAGATATAAGTTCACACGAGCCCGCCTCCATACAACAGGCATGTAGAATGGCTCACAAACTAGTGAACCAGATTGAGGAAAGAATTAAAGAACAGACGGCTGAAGAGGCCAATGTGAAGCAAGTCAAAAGAAAGTGGGAGGAAAACGGTGATAAGAATCACCAATACAACAACAACAGCAATTACAATAATAATCGCAACAATTATCCCAACAATCGCAACATCAATCACAACTACAACAAACGGCCCAACAATAACAACAACAACAACAACAACAACAACAACTACAACTACAACAATCATTCCAACAACAATAACAACTGCAACAACAACAACAATCAGAAGCAGCTATGCCAAAGGTGTGAAAAGTATCACTCGGGGTTCTGCACCAAATTTTGCAACAAGTGTAAAAGAAATGGTCATAGCGCGGTGAAGTGTGAGGTCTACGGACCAGGGGTTAACAGAACGAAAGGAATAAATGGTATCGGAATGAGTAATGGCGGAGCAAGTAGTGTCGAATCAAGTTATGCCAATGTAGTTTGTTATAAATGTGGAAAACCGGGCCACATTATTAGAAATTGCCCGAACCAGGAGAACACGAATGGACAAGGCCGCGGAAGAGTTTTCAATATTAATGCGGCAGAGGCACAGGAAGACCCGGAGCTTATTACGGGTACGTTTCTTATTGACAATAAATCTGCTTACGTTTTATTTGATTCGGGTGCGGATAGAAGCTATATGAGTAGAGATTTTTGTGCTAAATTAAGTTGTCCATTGACACCGTTGGATAGTAAATTTTTACTCGAATTAGCAAACGGTAAATTAATTTCAGCAGATAATATATGCCGGAATCGAGAAATTAAACTGGGTAGCGAAATATTTAAGATTGATTTGATACCAGTAGAGTTAGGGAGTTTTGATGTAATAGTTGGCATGGACTGGCTGAAGAAGGTGAAAGCAGAGATTGTATGTTATAAAAATGCAATTCGTATTGTACGAGAAGAAGGAGAACCCTTAATGGTGTACGGAGAAAAGGGCAACATGAAGCTACATCTTATTAGTAATTTGAAGGCACAAAAACTAATAAGAAAAGGTTGCTATGCTGTTCTAGTACACGTCGAGAAAGTACAAACTGAAGAAAAGAGCATCAATGATGTTCCCGTCGCAAAAGAATTTCCCGATGTATTTCCGAAAGAATTATCGGGACTACCTTGTAGTGACCCGAACTTTTCCATGTTTATATATATTAATTGAGATTGATATTTACATGATTAAATGTTTCCAACATGTTAAGCAATCAAACTTGTTAAGACTTGATTAATTGAAATAGGTTTCATATAGACAATTGACCACCCAAGTTGACCGGTGATTCACGAACGTTAAAACTTGTAAAAAAACTATATGATGACATATATATGGTTATATATATAGTTAACATGATATTATGATAAGTAAAGATATCATTAATTATATTAACAATGAACTACATATGTAAAAACAAGACTACTAACTTAATGATTTTGAAACGAGACATATATGTAACGTTTATCGTTGTAACGACATTTAATGTATATATATCATATTAAGAGATATTCGTACATCATAATATCATGATAATATAATAATTTAAAATCTCTTTTGTTATTATAAACATTGGGTTAACAACATTTAACAAGATCGTTAACCTAAAGGTTTCAAAACAACACTTACATGTAACGACTAACGATGACTTAACGACTCAGTTAAAATGTATATACATGTAGTGTTTTAATATGTATTTATACACTTTTGAAAGACTTCAATACACTTATCAAAATACTTCTACTTAACAAAAATGCTTACAATTACATTCTCGTTCAGTTTCATCAACAATTCTACTCGTATGCACCCGTATTCGTACTCGTACAATACACAGCTTTTAGATGTATGTACTATTGGTATATACACTCCAATGATCAGCTCTTAGCAGCCCATGTGAGTCACCTAACACATGTGGGAACCATCATTTGGCAACTAGCATGAAATATCTCATAAGATTACAAAAATATGAGTAATCATTCATGACTTATTTACATGAAAACAAAATTACATATCCTTTATATCTAATCCATACACCAACGACCAAAAACACCTACAAACACTTTCATTCTTCAATTTTCTTCATCTAATTGAACTCTCTCAAGTTCTATCTTCAAGTTCTAAGTGTTCTTCATAAATTCCAAAAGTTCTAGTTTCATAAAATCAAGAATACTTTCAAGTTTGCTAGCTCACTTCCAATCTTGTAAGGTGATCATCCAACCTCAAGAAATCTTTGTTTCTTACAGTAGGTTATCATTCTAATACAAGGTAATAATCATATTCAAACTTTGGTTCAATTTCTATAACTATAACAATCTTATTTCAAGTGATGATCTTACTTGAACTTGTTTTCGTGTCATGATTTTGCTTCAAGAACTTTGAGCCATCCAAGGATCCATTGAAGCTAGATCCATTTTTCTCTTTTCCAGTAGGTTCATCCAAGGAACTTAAGGTAGTAATGATGTTCATAACATCATTCGATTCATACATATAAAGCTATCTTATTCGAAGGTTTAAACTTGTAATCACTAGAACATAGTTTAGTTAATTCTAAACTTGTTCGCAAACAAAAGTTAATCCTTCTAACTTGACTTTTAAAATCAACTAAACACATGTTCTATATCTATATGATATGCTAACTTAATGATTTAAAACCTGGAAACACGAAAAACACCGTAAAACCGGATTTACGCCGTCGTAGTAACACCGCGGGCTGTTTTGGGTTAGTTAATTAAAAACTATGATAAACTTTGATTTAAAAGTTGTTATTCTGAGAAAATGATTTTTATTATGAACATGAAACTATATCCAAAAATTATGGTTAAACTCAAAGTGGAAGTATGTTTTCTAAAATGGTCATCTAGACGTCGTTCTTTCGACTGAAATGACTACCTTTACAAAAATGACTTGTAACTTATTTTTCCGACTAGAAACCTATACTTTTTTTGTTTAGATTCATAAAATAGAGTTCAATATAAAACCATAGCAATTTGATTCACTCAAAACGGATTTAAAATGAAGAAGTTATGGGTAAAACAAGATTGGATAATTTTTCTCATTTTAGCTACGTGAAAATTGGTAACAAATCTATTCCAACCATAACTTAATCAACTTGTATTATATATTATGTAATCTTGAGATACCATAGACACGTATACAATGTTTCGACCTATCATGTCGACACATCTATATATATTTCGGAACAACCATAGACACTCTATATGTGAATGTTGGAGTTAGCTATACAGGGTTGAGGTTGATTCCAAAATATATATAGTTTGAGTTGTGATCAATACTGAGATACGTATACACTGGGTCGTGGATTGATTCAAGATAATATTTATCGATTTATTTCTGTACATCTAACTGTGGACAACTAGTTGTAGGTTACTAACGAGGACAGCTGACTTAATAAACTTAAAACATCAAAATATATTAAAAGTGTTGTAAATATATTTTGAACATACTTTGATATATATGTATATATTGTTATAGGTTCGTGAATCAACCAGTGGTCAAGTCTTACTTCCCGACGAAGTAAAAATCTGTGAAAGTGAGTTATAGTCCCACTTTTAAAATCTAATATTTTTGGGATGAGAATACATGCAGGTTTTATAAATGATTTACAAAATAGACACAAGTACGTGAAACTACATTCTATGGTTGAATTATCGAAATCGAATATGCCCCTTTTTATTAAGTCTGGTAATCTAAGAATTAGGGAACAGACACCCTAATTGACGCGAATCCTAAAGATAGATCTATTGGGCCTAACAAACCCCATCCAAAGTACCGGATGCTTTAGTACTTCGAAATTTATATCATATCCGAAGGGTGTCCCGGAATGATGGGGATATTCTTATATATGCATCTTGTTATTGTCGGTTACCAGGTGTTCACCATATGAATGATTTTTATCTCTATGTATGGGATGTGTATTGAAATATGAAATCTTGTGGTCTATTGTTACGATTTGATATATATAGGTTAAACCTATAACTCACCAACATTTTTGTTGACGTTTAAAGCATGTTTATTCTCAGGTGAATATTAAGAGCTTCCGCTGTTGCATACTAAAATAAGGACAAGATTTGGAGTCCATGATTGTATGATATTGTGTAAAAAAAAAAACTGCATTCAAGAAACTGATTTCGATGTAACATATTTGTATTGTAAACCATTATGTAATGGTCGTGTGTAAACAGGATATTTTAGATTATCATTATTTGATAATCTACGTAAAGCTTTTTAAACCTTTATTTATGAAATAAAGGTTATGGTTTGTTTTAAAAATGAATGCAGTCTTTGAAAAACGTCTCATATAGAGGTCAAAACCTCGCAACGAAATCAATTAATATGGAACGTTTTTAATCAATAAGAACGGGACATTTCAGTTGGTATCAGAGCGTTGGTCTTAGAGAACCAGAAAATTTGCATTAGTGTGTCTTATCGAGTTTGTTAGGATGCATTAGTGAGTCTGGACTTCGACCGTGTTTTCTTTAAAAATGATTGCTTAACATTTTTGTTGGAAACTATATATTTTTAACATATGAATATTATGTGATATATTAATCTCTTAACGTGTTTGATATTATGTGATAGATGTCTACCTCTAGAACAAGTCCCATTGACTCACCTAATAATAATGAAGAGTCAAATGTAAATTGGAATAATTTGTGGACTGATTCACAAGTTCCCGAAGAGGAACCGGAAGAAGAGTCGGAACCGGAAGAAGAATCGGAACCGGAAGAAGAATCGGAACCGGATGAAGAAATAGAACCGGTGGGGGAAATAATAAAACGGTTAAGTAAAAGAAAATCCTCAACCAACCGACCAAAGTTAATTATGGTCAATGGTGTTTCCGCCAAGGAAGCAAAATATTGGGAGGATTACCAATTCTCCGATGAATCGGATTCCGACGAGAATTCCGATGATGTTATAGAAATTACCCCAACTGAATTTAAAAAGGCAAAAGAAAATAATAAGGGAAAGGGCATAAAAAATAGAGAAATCTAATTCCAACCCCGATGAACTTTATATGTATCGTCAACCCCCGAAGTCCTTAAGTTGTAACAATGACCCGGGAACCTCTAAACCACCAGGTTTTTCTAAACCAATGTGGACAACGACGGTTCGTATTAGGGGAACATCATATATCCCTAGAAACTTGGCAAAACGAACCAAAACCGAAGAAGAAGAAACGAGCGAGTCGGAATAAGATAGTTGTATTCGTGTGGTGTAATATATGGAATATAGTGTTCTTATGCTTTATGATATATGTAAAAATTGCTTGTATTAATAAGTATTTTTTTTTTATGAATCTAACTCTTGTCTATTTTACAGTTTAAAAATACAAAATGGATAGACAACCCAATATTTTAAGAGACCTACCCGGAGACATGATTGATGAAATCTTGTCTAGAGTCGGCCAGAATTCTTCGGCACAACTATTTAAGGCGAGATCAGTTTGTAAGACATTCGAAGAACGTTCCAAGAATGTCTTGGTTTATAAGAGACTTTCGTTTGAAAGATGGGGGATATCACATTGGGAAACCCATAAGTTACGATGTGTTTACTTTGACGCATATATTGCGGGGAACCCAAATGCTATTTTACGCAACGGGTTAAGAAATTATTTTGACTCAATATATCCGAATATTGGACTTCGTGATTTAGAAAAAGCGGCTAACATGCAACATAAAGAAGCATGTTATGCTTACGGATTAGTAATGTTCGCTTCTCACCAAAGTGAGAACAAGAACATCGGGCTACAACTATTAAACAAAACGTTTCCACAAGTGACGGAGTCGGTAATTGGGGTAAGAAATGAGGTTTTTAGATTATTACGGGACTGTTGGACATTACGTAACCCTCGTCCCTTTGATGACGTTACAACACGCTGTCTTATCAACGGCCATAACGGTTATGTTGCACAAGACCAAGGATGGGAAGTAGTCCTAGTAAAACCAGAATGCATGACTTGTTTCTGGACGTATGAATTACGTGTATTTATTGCCTTTGCTGAACGACTTGTGTACTAGCTAGAATTGTCTTCACAACTATCTTGTATCAAAGTTATTGTGTGCTATATTTCATGCTTTATGTAAAATAAGCGGTATTGTAAGTTTGTAAAATATTGTATAAAAGTTTGAACGCGAAATATTATTATAATCAGTTTTTCATATAGAATTGTAGTAGTTGAATTGTATATTAGCTACTAAGTATGAACTTAACGGGTAGGTACTACCCGAATTTAAACTTATAAAACGCTAATATGAAGAAAAAGCTTTTATAAATGAGTTCATATTATGCTACGAAATACTATTAACTACTCTTAATATTCTGTATGATTAACTTGTTCCATTTAACTATTTTGAAGGAAATGGCACCGACTACTCGACACACCGTGAATATGAATGAAGAGGAATTCCGTACTTTTCTAGCTTCAAACATAGCCGCAGTACAGGCTGCGCTACATACCAACAATAACCTTGGATCTAGCAGTACAGGAAATCGTGTAGGATGCACCTACAAAGAATTCACTGCCTGCAAACCTTTGGAATTTGATGGAACCGAAGGACCGATCGGATTGAAACGGTGGACCGAGAAGGTTGAATCGGTGTTTGCCATAAGTAAGTGTACTGAAGAGGACAAAGTGAAGTACGCTACGCATACCTTCACAGGTTCTGCGTTAACATGGTGGAATACCTATCTAGAGCAAGTGGGACAAGATGATGCGTACGCACTATCGTGGTCAGCATTCAAGAACTTGATGAACGAGAAGTACCGTCCCAGAACCGAGGTCAATAAGCTCAAGACAGAACTTAGAGGGTTACGAACCCAAGGATTTGATATTACCACGTACGAAAGACGATTCACAGAATTGTGCCTATTGTGTCCGGGAGCATTCGAAGATGAGGAAGAGAAGATCGACGCGTTTGTGAAAGGATTACCGGAAAGAATCCAAGAAGATATAAGTTCACACGAGCCCGCCTCCATACAACAGGCATGTAGAATGGCTCACAAACTAGTGAACCAG
Organism: Rutidosis leptorrhynchoides; assembly: GCF_046630445.1. Taxonomy (NCBI): domain Eukaryota; kingdom Viridiplantae; phylum Streptophyta; class Magnoliopsida; order Asterales; family Asteraceae; genus Rutidosis; species Rutidosis leptorrhynchoides. The sequence goes on from NC_092334.1 coordinate 36,787,787, forward strand.
ATTGAAGAAAGAATTAAAGAACAGACTGCTGAAGAGGCCAATGTGAAGCAAGTCAAAAGAAAGTGGGAGGAAAACGGTGATAAGAATCACCAATACAACAACAACAGCAATTACAACAATAATCGCAACAATTATCCCAACAATCGCAACATCAATCGCAACTACAACAAACGGCCCAACAACAACAACAACAACAACAGCAACTACAACAATCATCCCAACAACAATAATAACCGCAACAACAACAACAATCAGAAGCAGCTATGCCAAAGGTGTGAAAAGAATCACTCGGGGTTCTGCACCAAATTTTGCAACAAGTGTAAAAGAAATGGTCATAGCGCGGCGAAGTGTGAGGTCTACGGACCAGGGGTTAATAGAACGAAAGGAACAAATGGTGTCGGAACGAGTAATGGCGGAGCAAGTAGTGTCGGAGCAAGTTATGCCAATGTAGTTTGTTATAAATGTGGAAAACCAGGCCACATTATTAGAAATTGCCCGAACCAGGAGAACACGAATGGACAAGGCCGTGGAAGAGTTTTCAATATTAATGCGGTAGAGGCACAGGAAGACCCGGAGCTTGTTACGGGTACGTTTCTTATTGACAATAAATCTGCTTACGTTTTATTTGATTCGGGTGCGGATAGAAGCTATATGAGTAGAGATTTTTGTGCTAAATTAAGTTGTCCATTGACGCCTTTGGATAGTAAATTTTTACTCGAATTAGCAAATGGTAAATTAATTTCAGCAGATAATATATGTCGGAATCGAGAAATTAAACTGGTTAGCGAAACATTTAAGATTGATTTGATACCAGTAGAGTTAGGGAGTTTTGATGTGATAATCGGTATGGACTGGTTGAAAGAAGTGAAAGCGGAGATCGTTTGTTACAAAAATGCAATTCGCATTATACGAGAAAAAGGAAAACCCTTAATGGTGTACGGAGAAAAGGGCAACACGAAGCTACATCTTATTAGTAATTTGAAGGCACAAAAACTAATAAGAAAAGGTTGCTATGCTGTTCTAGCACACGTCGAGAAAGTACAAACTGAAGAAAAGAGCATCAATGATGTTCCCATTGCAAAAGAATTTCCCGATGTATTTCCGAAAGAATTACCGGGATTACCCCCACATCGATCCGTTGAATTTCAAATAGATCTTGTACCAGGAGCTGCACCAATAGCTCGTGCTCCTTACAGACTCGCACCCAGCGAGATGAAAGAACTGCAAAGCCAATTACAAGAACTTTTAGAGCGTGGTTTCATTCGACCAAGCACATCACCGTGGGGAGCTCCTGTTTTGTTTGTCAAGAAGAAAGATGGTACATTCAGGTTGTGTATCGACTACCGAGAGTTGAACAAACTTACCATCAAGAACCGCTACCCACTACCGAGAATCGACGACTTATTTGATCAACTACAAGGCTCGTCTGTTTATTCAAAGATTGACTTACGTTCCGGGTATCATCAAATGCGGGTGAAAGAAGATGATATTCCAAAGACTGCTTTCAGAACACGTTACGGTCATTACGAGTTTATGGTCATGCCGTTTGGTTTAACTAATGCACCAGCTGTGTTCATGGACCTTATGAACCGAGTGTGTGGACCATACCTTGACAAGTTTGTCATTGTTTTCATTGATGACATACTTATTTACTCAAAGAATGACCAAGAACACGGTGAACATTTGAGAAAAGTGTTAGAAGTATTGAGGAAGGAAGAATTGTACGCTAAGTTTTCAAAGTGTGCATTTTGGTTGGAAGAAGTTCAATTCCTCGGTCACATAGTGAACAAAGAAGGTATTAAGGTGGATCCGGCAAAGATAGAAACTGTTGAAAAGTGGGAAACCCCGAAAACTCCGAAACACATACGCCAGTTTTTAGGACTAGCTGGTTACTACAGAAGGTTCATCCAAGACTTTTCCAGAATAGCAAAACCCTTGACTGCATTAACGCATAAAGGGAAGAAATTTGAATGGAATGATGAACAAGAGAAAGCGTTTCAGTTATTGAAGAAAAAGCTAACTACGGCACCTATATTGTCATTGCCTGAAGGGAATGATGATTTTGTGATTTATTGTGACGCATCAAAGCAAGGTCTCGGTTGTGTATTAATGCAGCGAACGAAGGTGATTGCTTATGCGTCTAGACAATTTAAGATTCACGAACAAAATTATACGACGCATGATTTGGAATTAGGCGCGGTTGTTTTTGCATTAAAGACTTGGAGGCACTACTTATATGGGGTCAAAAGTATTATATATACCGACCACAAAAGTCTTCAACACATATTTAATCAGAAACAACTGAATATGAGGCAGCGTAGGTGGATTGAATTATTGAATGATTACGATTTTGAGATTCGTTACCACCCGGGGAAGGCAAATGTGGTAGCCGATGCCTTGAGCAGGAAGGATAGAGAACCCATTCGAGTAAAATCTATGAATATAATGATTCATAATAACATTACTACTCAAATAAAGGAGGCGCAACAAGGAGTTTTAAAAGAGGGAAATTTAAAGGATGACATACCCAAAGGATCGGAGAAACATCTTAATATTCGGGAAGACGGAACCCGGTATAGGGCTGAAAGGATTTGGGTACCAAAATTTGGAGATATGAGAGAAATGGTACTTAGAGAAGCTCATAAAACCAGATACTCAATACATCCTGGAACGGGGAAGATGTACAAGGATCTCAAGAAACATTTTTGGTGGCCGGGTATGAAAGCCGATGTTGCTAAATACGTAGGAGAATGTTTGACGTGTTCTAAGGTCAAAGCTGAGCATCAGAAACCATCAGGTCTACTTCAACAACCCGAAATCCCGGAATGGAAATGGGAAAATATTACCATGGATTTCATCACTAAATTGCCAAGGACTGCAAGTGGTTTTGATACTATTTGGGTAATAGTTGATCGTCTCACCAAATCAGCACACTTCCTACCAATAAGAGAAGATGACAAGATGGAGAAGTTAGCACGACTGTATTTGAAGGAAGTCGTCTCCAGACATGGAATACCAATCTCTATTATCTCTGATAGGGATGGCAGATTTATTTCAAGATTCTGGCAGACATTACAGCAAGCATTAGGAACTCGTCTAGACATGAGTACTGCCTATCATCCACAAACTGATGGGCAGAGCGAAAGGACGATACAAACGCTTGAAGACATGCTACGAGCATGTGTTATTGATTTCGGAAACAGTTGGGATCGACATCTACCGTTAGCAGAATTTTCCTACAACAACAGCTACCATTCAAGCATTGAGATGGCGCCGTTTGAAGCACTTTATGGTAGAAAGTGCAGGTCTCCGATTTGTTGGAGTGAGGTGGGGGATAGACAGATTACGGGTCCGGAGATTATACAAGAAACTACCGAGAAGATCATCCAAATTCAACAACGGTTGAAAACCGCCCAAAGTCGACAAAAGAGCTACGCTGACATTAAAAGAAAAGATATAGAATTTGAAATTGGAGAGATGGTCATGCTTAAAGTTTCACCTTGGAAAGGCGTTGTTCGATTTGGTAAACGAGGGAAATTAAATCCAAGGTATATTGGACCATTCAAGATTATTGATCGTGTCGGACCAGTAGCTTACCGACTTGAGTTACCTCAACAACTCGCGGCTGTACATAACACTTTCCACGTCTCGAATTTGAAGAAATGTTTTGCTAAAGAAGATCTCACTATTCCGTTAGATGAAATCCAAATCAACGAAAAACTCCAATTCATCGAAGAACCCGTCGAAATAATGGATCGTGAGGTTAAAAGACTTAAGCAAAACAAGATACCAATTGTTAAGGTTCGATGGAATGCTCGTAGAGGACCCGAGTTCACCTGGGAGCGTGAAGATCAGATGAAGAAGAAATACCCGCATCTATTTCCGGGAGATTCGTCAACACCTTCAACAGCTTAAAATTTCGGGACGAAATTTATTTAACGGGTAGGTACTGTAGTGACCCGAACTTTTCCATGTTTATATATATTAATTGAGATTGATATTTACATGATTAAATGTTTCCAACATGTTAAGCAATCAAACTTGTTAAGACTTGATTAATTGAAATAGGTTTCATATAGACAATTGACCACCCAAGTTGACCGGTGATTCACGAACGTTAAAACTTGTAAAAAAACTATATGATGACATATATATGGTTATATATATAGTTAACATGATATTATGATAAGTAAAGATATCATTAATTATATTAACAATGAACTACATATGTAAAAACAAGACTACTAACTTAATGATTTTGAAACGAGACATATATGTAACGTTTATCGTTGTAACGACATTTAATGTATATATATCATATTAAGAGATATTCGTACATCATAATATCATGATAATATAATAATTTAAAATCTCTTTTGTTATTATAAACATTGGGTTAACAACATTTAACAAGATCGTTAACCTAAAGGTTTCAAAACAACACTTACATGTAACGACTAACGATGACTTAACGACTCAGTTAAAATGTATATACATGTAGTGTTTTAATATGTATTTATACACTTTTGAAAGACTTCAATACACTTATCAAAATACTTCTACTTAACAAAAATGCTTACAATTACATTCTCGTTCAGTTTCATCAACAATTCTACTCGTATGCACCTGTATTCGTACTCGTACAATACACAGCTTTTAGATGTATGTACTATTGGTATATACACTCCAATGATCAGCTCTTAGCAGCCCATGTGAGTCACCTAACACATGTGGGAACCATCATTTGGCAACTAGCATGAAATATCTCATAAGATTACAAAAATATGAGTAATCATTCATGACTTATTTACATGAAAACAAAATTACATATCCTTTATATCTAATCCATACACCAACGACCAAAAACACCTACAAACACTTTCATTCTTCAATTTTCTTCATCTAATTGAACTCTCTCAAGTTCTATCTTCAAGTTCTAAGTGTTCTTCATAAATTCCAAAAGTTCTAGTTTCATAAAATCAAGAATACTTTCAAGTTTGCTAGCTCACTTCCAATCTTGTAAGGTGATCATCCAACCTCAAGAAATCTTTGTTTCTTACAGTAGGTTATCATTCTAATACAAGGTAATAATCATATTCAAACTTTGGTTCAATTTCTATAACTATAACAATCTTATTTCAAGTGATGATCTTACTTGAACTTGTTTTCGTGTCATGATTTTGCTTCAAGAACTTTGAGCCATCCAAGGATCCATTGAAGCTAGATCCATTTTTCTCTTTTCCAGTAGGTTCATCCAAGGAACTTAAGGTAGTAATGATGTTCATAACATCATTCGATTCATACATATAAAGCTATCTTATTCGAAGGTTTAAACTTGTAATCACTAGAACATAGTTTAGTTAATTCTAAACTTGTTCGCAAACAAAAGTTAATCCTTCTAACTTGACTTTTAAAATCAACTAAACACATGTTCTATATCTATATGATATGCTAACTTAATGATTTAAAACCTGGAAACACGAAAAACACCGTAAAACCGGATTTACGCCGTCGTAGTAACACCGCGGGCTGTTTTGGGTTAGTTAATTAAAAACTATGATAAACTTTGATTTAAAAGTTGTTATTCTGAGAAAATGATTTTTATTATGAACATGAAACTATATCCAAAAATTATGGTTAAACTCAAAGTGGAAGTATGTTTTCTAAAATGGTCATCTAGACGTCGTTCTTTCGACTGAAATGACTACCTTTACAAAAATGACTTGTAACTTATTTTTCCGACTAGAAACCTATACTTTTTTTGTTTAGATTCATAAAATAGAGTTCAATATAAAACCATAGCAATTTGATTCACTCAAAACGGATTTAAAATGAAGAAGTTATGGGTAAAACAAGATTGGATAATTTTTCTCATTTTAGCTACGTGAAAATTGGTAACAAATCTATTCCAACCATAACTTAATCAACTTGTATTATATATTATGTAATCTTGAGATACCATAGACACGTATACAATGTTTCGACCTATCATGTCGACACATCTATATATATTTCGGAACAACCATAGACACTCTATATGTGAATGTTGGAGTTAGCTATACAGGGTTGAGGTTGATTCCAAAATATATATAGTTTGAGTTGTGATCAATACTGAGATACGTATACACTGGGTCGTGGATTGATTCAAGATAATATTTATCGATTTATTTCTGTACATCTAACTGTGGACAACTAGTTGTAGGTTACTAACGAGGACAGCTGACTTAATAAACTTAAAACATCAAAATATATTAAAAGTGTTGTAAATATATTTTGAACATACTTTGATATATATGTATATATTGTTATAGGTTCGTGAATCAACCAGTGGTCAAGTCTTACTTCCCGACGAAGTAAAAATCTGTGAAAGTGAGTTATAGTCCCACTTTTAAAATCTAATATTTTTGGGATGAGAATACATGCAGGTTTTATAAATGATTTACAAAATAGACACAAGTACGTGAAACTACATTCTATGGTTGAATTATCGAAATCGAATATGCCCCTTTTTATTAAGTCTGGTAATCTAAGAATTAGGGAACAGACACCCTAATTGACGCGAATCCTAAAGATAGATCTATTGGGCCTAACAAACCCCATCCAAAGTACCGGATGCTTTAGTACTTCGAAATTTATATCATATCCGAAGGGTGTCCCGGAATGATGGGGATATTCTTATATATGCATCTTGTTATTGTCGGTTACCAGGTGTTCACCATATGAATGATTTTTATCTCTATGTATGGGATGTGTATTGAAATATGAAATCTTGTGGTCTATTGTTACGATTTGATATATATAGGTTAAACCTATAACTCACCAACATTTTTGTTGACGTTTAAAGCATGTTTATTCTCAGGTGAATATTAAGAGCTTCCGCTGTTGCATACTAAAATAAGGACAAGATTTGGAGTCCATGATTGTATGATATTGTGTAAAAAAAAAACTGCATTCAAGAAACTGATTTCGATGTAACATATTTGTATTGTAAACCATTATGTAATGGTCGTGTGTAAACAGGATATTTTAGATTATCATTATTTGATAATCTACGTAAAGCTTTTTAAACCTTTATTTATGAAATAAAGGTTATGGTTTGTTTTAAAAATGAATGCAGTCTTTGAAAAACGTCTCATATAGAGGTCAAAACCTCGCAACGAAATCAATTAATATGGAACGTTTTTAATCAATAAGAACGGGACATTTCATACCTCCACATCGATCTGTTGAATTTCAAATAGATCTTGTACCAGGAGCTGCACCAATAGCTCGTGCTCCTTATAGACTCGCACCCAGCGAGATGAAAGAACTGCAAAGCCAACTGCAAGAACTATTAGAACGTGGTTTCATTCGACCAAGCACATCACCATGGGGAGCTCCTGTTTTGTTTGTCAAGAAGAAGGATGGTACATTTAGGTTGTGTATTGACTACAGAGAGTTGAACAAACTTACCATCAAAAACCGTTATCCACTGCCGAGAATTGACGACTTATTTGATCAACTACAAGGCTCGTCGGTTTATTCAAAGATCGATTTACGTTCTGGATATCATCAAATGCGAGTAAAGGAGGATGATATTCCAAAAACTGCTTTTAGGACGCGTTATGGTCATTACGAGTTTATGGTTATGCCGTTTGGATTGACTAACGCACCAGCTGTGTTCATGGACCTTATGAATCGAGTGTGTGGGCCATATCTTGACAAGTTTGTCATTGTTTTCATCGATGACATACTTATTTACTCAAAGAATGATCAAGAGCACGAAGAACATTTGAGAAAAGTGCTAGAAGTATTGAGGAAAGAAAAACTGTACGCTAAGTTTTCAAAGTGTGCATATTGGTTGGAAGAAGTTCAATTCCTCGGTCACATAGTGAACAAAGAAGGTATCCAGGTGGACCCGGCAAAGATCGAAACCGTTGAAAAGTGGGAAACCCCAAAAACTCTGAAGCATATACGTCAATTTTAAGGATTGGCTGGTTACTACAGAAGATTCATCCAAGATTTCTCCAAAATAGCAAAACCCTTCACTGCATTAACGCATAAAGGGAAGAAATTTGAATGGAAGGATGAACAAGAGAAGGCGTTTCAATTATTAAAGAAAAAGCTAACTACGGCACCTATATTGTCATTGCCTGAAGGGAATGATGATTTTGTGATTTATTGTGATGCATCAAAGCAAGGTCTCAGTTGTGTATTAATGCAACGAACGAAGGTGATTGCTTATGCGTCTAGACAATTGAAGATTCACGAACAAAATTATACGACGCATGATTTGGAATTAGGCGCGGTTGTTTTTGCATTAAAGACATGGAGGCACTACTTATATGGGGTCAAAAGTATTATATATACTGACCACAAAAGTCTTCAACACATATTTAATCAGAAACAACTGAATATGAGGCAGCGTAGGTGGATTGAATTGTTGAATGATTACGAATTTGAGATTCGTTACCACCCGGGGAAGGCAAATGTGGTAGCCGACGCCTTGAGCAGGAAGGACAGAGAACCCATTCGAGTAAAATCTATGAATATAATGATTCACACTAACCTTACTACTCAAATAAAGGAGGCGCAACAAGGAGTTTTAAAAGAGGGAAATTTAAAGGACGAAATACCCAAAGGATCGGAGAAGCATCTTAATATTCGGGAAGACGGAACCCGATATAGGGATGAAAGGATTTGGGTACCAAAATTTGGAGATATGAGAGAAATGGTACTTAGAGAAGCTCATAAAACCTGATACTCAATACATCCTGGAACGGGGAAGATGTACAAGGATCTCAAGAAACATTTTTGGTGGCCGGGTATGAAAGCCGATGTTGCTAAATACGTAGGAGAATTTTTGACATGTTCTAAGGTCAAAGCTGAGCATCAGAAACCATCAGGTCTACTTCAACAACCCAAAATCCCGGAATGGAAATGGGAAAACATTACCATGGATTTCATCACTAAATTGCCAAGGACTGCAAGTGGTTTTGATACTATTTGGGTAATAGTTGATCGTCTCACCAAATCAGCACACTTCCTGTCAATAAGATAAGATGACAAGATGGATAAGTTAGCACGACTGTATTTGAAGGAAGTCGTCTCCAGACATGGAATACCAATCTCTATTATCTCTGATAGGGATGGCAGATTTATTTCAAGATTCTGGCAGACATTACAGCAAGCATTAGGAACTCGCCTAGACATGAGTACTGCCTATCATCCACAAACTGATGGACAGAGCAAAAGGATGATACAAACGCTTGAAGACATGCTACGAGCATGTGTTATTGATTTCGGAAACAGTTGGGATCGACACCTATCGTTAGCAGAATTTTCCTACAATAACAGTTATCATTCTAGTATTGAGATGGCGCCGTTTGAGGCACTTTATGGTAGAAAGTGCAGGTCTCCGATTTGTTGGAATGAAGTGGGGGATAGACAGATTATGGGTCAGGAGATAATACAAGAAACTACCGAGAAGATCATCCAAATTCAACAACGGTTGAAAACTGCCCAAAGTCGACAAAAGAGCTATGCTGACATTAAAAGAAAAGATATAGAATTTGAAATTGGAGAGATGGTCATGCTTAAAGTTGCACCTTGGAAAGGCGTTGTTCGATTTGGTAAACGAGGGAAATTAAATCCAAGGTATATTGGACCATTCAAGATTATTGATCGTGTCGGACCAGTAGCTTACCGACTTGAGTTACCTCAACAACTCGCAGCTGTACATAACACTTTCCACGTCTCGAATTTGAAGAAATGTTTTGCTAAAGAAGATCTCACTATTCCATTAGATGAAATCCAAATCAACAAAAAACTTCAATTCATCGAAGAACCCGTCGAAATAATGGATCGTGAGGTTAAAAGACTTAAGCAAAACAAGATACCAATTGTTAAAGTTCGATGGAATGCTCATAGAGGACCCGAGTTCACCTGGGAGCGTGAAGATCAGATAAAGAAGAAATACCCGCATTTATTTCCAGAAGGTACGTCAACACCTCCAACTGCTTAAAATTTCGGGACGAAATTTATTTAACGGGTAGGTACTGTAGTGACCCGAACTTTTCCATGTTTTTATATATATTAAATGAAATTGTTATTTACATGATTAAGTGTTTCCAACATTTTAAGCAATCAAACTTGTTAAGACTTGATTAATTGAAATAGGTTTCATATAGACAATTGACCACCCAAGTTGACCGGTGATTCACGAACGTTAAAACTTGTAAAAACTATACGATGACATATATATGGTTATATATATAGTTAACATGATTTTATTATAAGTATGTATCTCATTAGGTATTTTAACAATGAGTTATATACATAAAAATAAGACTATTAATTTAAGAAACTCGAAAACGATATATATAACGATTATCGTTATAACAACGTCTTACTAGGTACATATGAATCATATTAAAATATTGATACACTTGGTTAATTATGTTAAATGATAAGTAAATATATTATTAAGTGTATTAACAATGAAATACATATGTAAAAATAAGACTACTAACTTAATGATTTCGAAACGAGACATATATGTAACGATTATCGTTGTAACAACATTTAACTGTATATATATCATACTAAGATATATTATATATCATAATATCATGATAATATAACAATTTAATATCTCATTTGTTATAATAAACAATGGGTTAACAACATTCAACAAGATCGTTAACCTAAAGGTTTCAAAACAACATTTACATGTAACGACTAACGATGACTTAACGACTCAGTTAAAATGTATATACATGTAGTGTTTTAATATGTATTCATACAATTTTGAAAGACTTCAAGACACTTATCAAAATACTTCTACTTAACAAAAATGCTTACAATTACATCCTCGTTCAGTTTCATCAACAATTCTACTCGTATGCACCCGTATTCGTACTCGTACAATACACAGCTTTTAGATGTATGTACTATTGGTATATACACTCTAATGATCAGCTCTTAGTAGCCCATGTGAGTCACCTAACACATGTGGGAACCATCATTTGGCAACTAGCATGAAATATCTCATAAAGTTACAAAAATATGAGTAATCATTCATGACTTATTTACATGAAAACAAAATTACATATCCTTTATATCTAATCCATACACCAACGACCAAAAACACCTACAAACACTTTCATTCTTCAATTTTCTTCATCTAATTGATCTCTCTCAAGTTCTATCTTCAAGTTCTAAGTGTTCTTCATAAATTCCAAAAGTTCTAGTTTCATAAAATCAAGAATACTTCCAAGATTGCAAGTTTACTTCCAAGTTTTCTAAATCCATTCCAAGTAATCATCCAAGATCAAGAAACCTTTGTTACTTACAGTAGGTTATCTTTCTAATACAAGATAATAATCATATTCAAACTTTAATTCAATTTCTATAACTATAACAATCTTATTTCGAGTGGAAATCTTACTTGAAATTGTTTTCGTGTCATGATTCTGCTTCAAGAACTTTCAAGCCATCCAAGGATCCTTTGAAGCTAGATCCATTTTTCTCATTTCCAGTAGGTTTATCCAAGGAACTTGAGGTAGTAATGATGTTCATAACATCATTCGATTCATACATATAAAGCTATCTTATTCGAAGGTTTAAACTTGTAATCACTAGAACATAGTTTAGTTAATTCTAAACTTGTTCGCAAATAAAAGTTAATCCTTCTAACTTGACTTTTAAAATCAGCTAAACACATGTTCTATATCTATATGATATGCTAACTTAATGATTTAAAACCTGGAAACACGAAAAACACCGTAAAACCGGATTTACGCCGTCGTAGTAACACCGCGGGCTGTTTTGGGTTAGTTAATTAAAAACTATGATAAACTTTGATTTAAAAGTTGTTATTCTGGGAAAATGATTTTTATTATGAATGATAATGCTAAAAATGAACATATATTTCATAGCATTATTCCTCAAGAAAGACAAGCTTTTAGTTGCAATTGTTCTATTTACAAGTGATATTCGTTTAAATAATAAAAGGTGAAGACAAAAGACAGATTCGACGAATTGAAGACGCAAACGACCAAAAAGCTCAAAAGTACAAAGTACAATCAATGAGGTTCCAATTATTGATGAGAAACGTCTCAAAATTACAAGAGTACAAGATTCAAAACGAAAAGTACAAGATATTAAATTATTCGCAAGGACGTTCGAAAATTCGGAACCGGGACCAGAGTCAACTCTCAACGCTCGACGCAACGGACTAAAAATTACAAGTCAACTATGCACATAAATATAATATAATATTTAAATAATTCTTATAATTATTTAATATATTATATTTATTTATTAAAACGTCGACAAACAAGAAAACAAGGATTTTGAGCTGTCACCGACGGCCATGCGATCGCATGGCCTGGAGGAAGAAATATCATGCGATCGCATGGCCAACTTTTCCAGTTCACAGGCCTATAAAAATCGAGCTTTGGTGCACCATTTATCCATCCTTTAATCAATCTCTCTATCTATATACGTAGTATATATTTATATTTATATTTTAATTTTAATTTTAATTCTAATAATAAGGGTATGTTAGCGAATGTTGTAAGGGTGTAAGTCGAAATTCTGTCCGTGTAACGCTATGCTATTTTTAATCATTGTAAGTTATATTCAACCTTTCTAATTTAATGTCTCGTAGCTAAGTTATTATTATGCTTATTTAATCCGAAGTAATCATGATGTTGGGCTAATTATTAAAATTGGGTAATTGGGCTTTGTACCATAATTGGGGTTTGGACAAAAGAACGACACTTGTGGAAATTAGACTATGGGCTATTAATGGGCTTTATATTTGTTTAACTAAATGATAGTTTGTTAATGTTAATATAAAGATTTACAATTGGGCGTCCCTATAAATAACCATTTACACTCGATCGGACACGATGGGCGGGGTATTTATATGTACGAATAATCGTTCATTTAACCGGACACGGGAATGGATTAATAGCCACTAGAATTATTAAAACAGGGGTGAAATTATGTACAAGGACACTTGGCATAATTGTTAACAAAGTATTAAAACCTTGGGTTACACTCAGTCGACATCCTGGTGTAATTATTAAACAAAGTATTAAAATCTTGTTACAGTTTAAGTCCCCAATTAGTTGGAATATTTGACTTTAGGTATAAGGATAATTTGACGAGGACACTCGCACTTTATATTTATGACTGATGGACTGTTATGGACAAAAACCAGACGGACATATTAAATAATCCAGGACAAAGGACAATTAACCCATGGGCATAAAACAAAAATCAACACGTCAAACATCATGATTACGGAAGTTTAAATAAGCATAATTCTTTTATTTCATATTTAATTTCCTTTATTTTATATTTAATTGCACTTCTAATTATCGCATTTTTATTTATTGTTATTGTATTTAATTGTACTTTTAATTATCGTACTTTTTAATTATCGCAAGTTTATTTTATCGCACTTTTATTATTCGCAATTTCATTATCGTTATTTACTTTACGCTTTAAATTAAGTCTTTTATTTATTTAATATTTTACATTTGGTTTTAACTGCGACTAAAGTTTTAAAATCGACAAACCGGTCATTAAACGGTAAAAACCCCCTTTAAAATAATAATATTACTTATATATATTTGTATTTTTATAAATTTAAACTAATATAGCGTTAAGCTTTGTGAAAAAGATTCCCTGTAGAACGAATCGGACTTACTAAAAACTACACTACTGTACGATTAGGTTCACTGCCTATAAGTGTTGTAGCAAGGTTTAAGTATATCCATTCAATAAATAAATAAATATCTTGTGTAAAATTGTATCGTATTTAATAGTATTTCCTAGCAAAATTTAAGCTATTTTATTTACACCTCGCATAACATCAAGTATTTTTGGCGCCGCTGCCGGGGAACTCGGCGAAACGCTATATTTTTAATTTATTTTTGTATAAATATATTTATATATCATTTTAGAAAAACAAAAATATAAATATTTTTAAGAGTTGTTAAATATATAAGTTTTATAAAGTTTCTTTATTTTTATTTTTAAGTTTGTAAAAATATAAATTTTATTTAAATATTTTGTATTTATTTAAAATAGAAAAATCAAAACAGCTAAACAGAAAAAAAATATATATAAAAAACATACTCTGCCCGATCACTGTTGCAGCCCAGAGCCTGGCCCAATTTCGCAAGCCATGCGATCGCATGGAAAATCAACTAACACCTCATGCGATCGCATGAGGTGATTTGACAGGCCTGGTAACCTCAGCCGCCTGTTTAGGGTTTTAATTAATATATAATTATTATTATTATAACCCTAATTAGGGTTTAATTTTTAATTATTAGTTTAGTTTTTATTATTAATTTGTATTATTTAGTTTAATTAGTTTAATTAAATTATAAAATTAATAGTTTTATAAAATAAATAATATAAAAATAATATTTTTATAAAAATTGTACTTTTTACAACTTTTAGTATATTTTTATATTTTGTCCCTTTTTAATTGTTTTAGCATAACTTTTGTATTTTTTCGCTCGTATTTAGTTTTAAGACATAGTTTTTGCCATAGTTATTTTTAGATTTTTAGGCTCTGCCGTAAAATCCCTTAAGTGCTTTTTCTTTAGACTAAGATATAGGTGCTTTAGAATTTTGCGACGCCTTTTTAAGTTTTAGTTCCTTTTTAAGATATTGCCATTTGGGATACAGTTTTACTTGTAAGTCATTCCAATTAGTTATCTCAATTTGCGATTATAATTTTAAGTTAGTGATAGTAATAAGGTTGGGTTAGTCAAGTATTTTTAAGTTTTATAAGTCATTCTCTATTTCTTTCATTTTTCGATGCCTTTTTCAATTCTCTTTTCTTTTTCTTCCTTATTTCTCGACGCGCTCTTTTTCTTTCTTATTTCTCGCCATTCTAGTTTTTAGGACATAGATTTTTTTTCTACTTCTTATCTATACTTCTTAAAATTACGAAAATTTATTTTAAGTGGTTAAATTGATAGACATCAAAATTTTCTGGTTCGTAGTAATAGTTGGATTTGTACGTGGACCGGGTTATTGGAGCCAAACAGTCCTCAATTATATTGAGACCAAACGAATCCTGCCCCTCTGCTGCATCTTTTGGCTATTCGAAACGTGGGCAAAATCAGAAAAGTCTATTAATTGGATAACTTATATAATTTTTTCTTTCCTTTTAAAAACTAATAGGATATTCAGTGAATGCACCGAGCAAGACGTTCACCACCTTTTGTACGTTCACCACCTGTAACTAGATCAAGACATCTAGCTAATATTACCGCCGTTGATTTTTCTTTAGAATCGTCATCCAGTCGACCAAGTACTCCAATTCAAATTTTCGATAATCCATTTTTTGAACCCGACCTCACAATTGAGAATCCGGAGAATATTCAGGGACAATTCGTAGATCCTGAACCATTAATTTTTCCTCCGGAACCACCAATCATTCAAACAGAGATTGTTGAGGAACGAACCATTAAATCAGAATCCTCTAGTGATTCGGATTCAACAAATTCAATCATGGAAAATCTGGAACCTTTAAGTATGGAAGACCGAATGAGAGCTAAACGCACTGGCCAAGGTCACGCAATTACTTATCCAGACATTAATGCGCCAGATTATGAAATCAAAGGACAAATTCTACATATGGTGACTAATCAATGCCAATTTAGTGGTGTGCCGAAGGAAGATCCAAATGAACATCTTCGTACCTTTAATAGGATCTGCACACTATTTAAAATAAGAGAAGTTGAGGATGAACAGATATATCTCATGTTATTTCCCTGGACTTTAAAGGGAGAAGCCAAAGATTAGTTGGAATCGTTACCTGAAGGGGCGATCGATACATGGGACGTTTTAGTTGAAAAATTTCTTAAACAATTCTTTCCGGCATCTAAAGCCGTAAGACTTCAAGGAGAAATTGTTACGTTCACACAGAAACCGAATGAAACTCTATATGAGGCGTGGACAAGATTTGGAAAGTTATTAAGAGGATGTCCGCAACATGGTTTAGACACCTGTCAAATAGTACAAATATTCTACCAAGGATGCGACATCACTACAAGGAAAGACATCGATATAGCAGATGGTGGTTCTATTATGAAGAAAACCGAAACTGATGCTTACAAAATTATTGATAACACTGCTTCCCACTCACATGAGTGGCACCAAGAAAAAGATATCGTTAGATCATCTAAAGCAGCTAGAGCCAATTCTAGCCATGACTTAGATTCCATTTCCGCAAAGATAGATGCTGTCGAGAGACGAATGGAAAAGATGACTAAAGATATCCACTCAATACGAATTAGTTGTGAGCAGTGTGGAGGACCACATTTGACAAAAGATTGTCTCAGTATTGAATTAACAATGGAACAAAGAGAGAATATTTCATACATAAACCAAAGGCCTGGAAATAATTATCAGAATAATTATCAACCGCCAAGACCGATCTATAATCAAAATCAGAATTATAACCGAAATATTCCATACAACAACCAACAAGGTCCTAGCAATCAACAAGTATCTAACAATACTTACAACCAGCAAAGACCTAATTTTCAAAACAAACCACCACAAACCGATGATAAAAAGCCGAATTTAGAAGATATGATGATGAAGCTAGTTGAAACTCAAACGCAGTTTTTCACATCTCAGAAACAAACTAATGAACAAAATGCTCAAGCATTTAGAAATCAACAAGCTTCTATTCAAAATTTGGAACAAGAAGTAAGTAACCTAGCAAGGTTAATAGGTGAAAGAAAATCGGGAAGTTTACCTAGTTATACAAATGCTAACCCCCGGAATGAAACAGCTAAAGCCATTACCACAAGAAGTGGTACAACACTTAAACCACCTGAAATACCTGTAACTTCTAATGAAGCTATTCCTACTCCACAAGAACCACAACCTGATCAAGATAAGGAGAAAGAACTGGTAGTTGAAAAGGTTAATGAAGATAACATAGTTAAGGCTAAACCTTATGTTAAACTATACCAACCACCACTTCCTTACCCGAGTAAAATGAAGAAAGAGAAACTTGAAGCCGAGCAATCTAAATTCTTAGATATGTTTAAACAGATAAATGTAAATCTTCCTTTCCTTGATGTGATTTCAGGAATGCCTAGATATGCTAAATTTCTGAAAGATCTAATCTCGAATAGAAAGAAAATGGAAGAACTCTCGGCTGTTACTATGAATGCTAATTGTTCAGCAGTGCTGTTGAATAAGATACCAGAAAAACTATCTGATCCAGGAAGTTTCACAATTCCATGTTTTCTGGGTAGTCTTAGTTCAATAGAAGCATTGGCAGACTTAGGTGCTAGTATAAATTTAATGCCGTTTTCACTATACACTAAACTAGACCTTGGAGAATTGAAACCAACAAGAATAAGCATACAACTAGCCGATCGATCAATAAAATATCCTAGAGGGATAATGGAGAATATGCTAGTTAAAGTTGGTACTTTAGTATTTCCAGTAGATTTTGTTGTTCTGGACATGGAAGAAGATTCTCAAGTTCCTCTCATATTAGGAAGACCATTCTTAAACACGGCTAAAGCAATGATAGACGTGTTCGGTAAGAAATTAACCCTAAGTATAGAGGACGAGAGTGTTACCTTTTCAGTTGATAGAGCAATGCAACAACCGCAATTTGCAGATGATACATATTATTATATTCAAACTATAGATTCACATGCAGAATTATTAGAAGAATTTCCAGAATTACAAGGAACGGGAGAATGTTCTTTAGGAGAAGGTAATGAACCAATTGATGAAGCTGAAATGTTAGCTACACTAATAGCTAATGGATATGAACCAACAACAGAAGAAATTCAAATGCTAAAAGAAGAAGACAGATATCGATATAAATCATCGATAGAAGAACCACCGACATTAGAGTTAAAGCAACTTCCAAACCATTTGAAATACGATTATTTACATGGTGAATCTGAATTACCTGTAATAATATCGTCTTCTCTTACTAAAAATGAGAAATCTCAACTCATTTCTTTGTTGAAAGCTCATAAACCAGCCATTGCATGGAAGATTCATGATATTAAAGGAATAAGTCCTTCGTATTGCACATATAAAATCCTTATGGAAGAAGGCCATAAAACGTATGTGCAACGCCAACGAAGACTAAATCCAAATATGCAAGATGTAGTTAAAAAAGAAATTATTAAACTGCTAGATGCAGGTTTAATTTATCCAATCTCTGATAGTCCATGGGTAAGCCCAGTTCAATGCGTGCCTAAGAAGGGTGGCATGACTGTCATTACAAATGAAAAAAATGAGCTTATTCCTACAAGGACTGTAACAGGATGGCGTGTATGTATTGATTATAGAAAATTAAATGACGCCACCAGAAAAGATCACTTTCCCTTACCTTTCATTGATCAAATGTTGGAAAGATTAGCCGAAAATAGTTATTATTGTTTTCTTGATGAATTTTCCGGATACTTTCAAATTCCAATAGCACCCGAAGATCAAGAGAAAACCACATTTACGTGCCCTTATGGTACTTTTGCTTACAAACGCATGCCATTTGGACTTTGCAACGCCCCTGCAACCTTTCAAAGGTGCATGATGGCGATTTTTCACGACATGATAGAAGAATGCATGGAAGTTTTCATGGATGACTTTTCAGTCTTCGGTGATACATTTGAATCATGTCTAGTTAATCTTGAACGAATGCTTATTAGATGCGAACAATTAAATCTAGTTCTTAATTGGGAGAAATGCCATTTCATGGTTAAAGAAGGCATCGTTCTTGGACATAAAATTTCAAAAGAAGAAATTGAAGTGGATAAAGCTAAAGTAGATGTAATTGCTAAACTTCTACATCCCACCAATGTTAGAGGAGTTAGGAGTTTTCTAGGGCATGCCGGTTTTTACCGACGTTTCATAAAAGATTTTTCTAAAATTGCCACTCCTATGAATAAACTCCTAGAAAAGGATGCTTCATTCATCTTTTCAGATGAATGCATCAAATCTTTTAATATTCTTAAAGAGAAACTTACTAATGCGCCGATTATGATAACACCAAATTGGAATCTACCGTTCGAACTAATGTGCGATGCAAGTGATTTTGCAATGGGAGCCGTTTTAGGACAAAGGATTGAAAAACGATTTCAACCTATATATTATGCTAGTAAGACGTTACAAGGAGCACAAATGAATTACACAACTACTGAAAAAGAACTCCTTGCTATTGTCTTTGCTTTTGACAAATTTCGTTCATATCTCGTTCTAGCAAAAACGGTGGTCTATACCGACCATTCTGCTCTTAGATACCAATTTTCGAAACAAGATGCCAAACCAAGATTAATCCGTTGGATCTTACTCTTACAAGAGTTTGATATTGAAATCCGATATAAAAGAGGAGCAGAAAATCTCGCCGCTGATCATCTTTCTCGTCTTGAAAATCCCGAATTAGAAGTTCTAAATGAATCGGCCATACAAGACAACTTTTCTGGTGAATATCTATTGAAGATAGATTATAATGAAATCCCATGGTTTGCAGACTATGCAAACTACTTAGTTTGTGGATTCCTTGAAAAAGGATTGTCATACCAAAAACGAAAGAAATTCTTCAGTGATATAAAACACTATTTCTGGGAAGATCCACATTTGTTTAAAAGTTGTCCCGATGGAATAATACACCGATGTGTATTCGGAGATGAAGCTAGTAAAATTTTAAACCATTGTCACACAGGACCAACAGGAGGGCATTATGGGCCTCAACTAACAGCAAGAAAAGTTTATGATGCTGGATTCTATTGGCCTACAATTTACAAAGACGCACACCTTCTTTGCAAGTCCTGTGATGCTTGTCAAAGGGCTGGAAAAATAAGTCAACGTGATGAAATGCCACAAAATGTCATCCAAGTATGTGAAGTATTTGACATTTGGGGTATTGACTTTATGGGTCCATTTCCAAAATCTCATAATAATCTCTATATTCTCGTAGCCATTGATTATGTATCTAAATGGGCGGAAGCACAAGCTCTCCCAACTAACGATGCACGAGTTGTAGTCAACTTTTTAAAACGTCTTTTTGCAAGGTTTGGAACACCGAAAGCTTTAATAAGTGATCGGGGTACTCATTTCTGTAATAATCAACTTGAGAAAGTTCTCAAAAGATATGGAGTAACTCATAAAATCTCCACCGCATATCATTCACAAACAAGTGGACAAGTTGAAAATACCAACCGAGCTTTAAAACGTATTCTAGAGAAAACTGATGTGTTGCGAGGTGTATATAAAATAGTTATTATTTTACTAGGAGAACACTATTAAATACGATACAATTTTACACAAGATATTTATTTATTTATAGAATGGATATACTTAAACCTTGCTACAACACTTATAGGCAGTGTACCTAATCGTACAGTAGTGTAGTTTTTAGTAAGTCCGGTTCGTTCCACAGGGAAATCTTTAAACAAAGCTCAACGCTATATTAGTTTACTTTTATAAAAATACAAATATATATATAAGTAATATTATTATTATAAAGGGGGGTTTTTACCGTTTAATGACCGGTTTGTCGATTTTAAGACTTTAGTCGCAGTTAAAACCTAATGTAAAATATAAAATAAATACAAGACTTAAATTAAAGCTTAAAGTAAATAACAATAATGAAATTGCGAATAATAAAAGTGCGATAAACTTGCGATAATTAAAAAGTACGATAATTAAAAATACGATTAAACAACAATAAATAAAAGTGCGATAATTAGAAGTGCAATTAAATATAAAATAAAGGAAATTAAATATGAAATAAAAGAATTATGCTTATTTAAACTTCCGTAATCATGATGTTTGACGTGTTGATTTTAGTTTTATGCCCATGGGTTAATTGTCCTTTGTCCTGGATTATTTAATATGTCCGTCTGGTTTTTGTCCATAACAGTCCATCAGTCATAAATATAAATTGCAAGTGTCCTTGTCAAATTATTATTATACCCGAAGATAAATATTCCAACTAATTGGGGATTCGAATTGTAACAAGGTTTTAATACTTTGTTTAATGAATACACCAGGTTATCGACTGCGTGTAAACCAAGGTTTTACTACTTTGTTAACAATTACACCAATTACCCTTGAATGTAATTTCACCCCTGTTTTAATTATTCTAGTGGCTATTAATCCATTCCCGTGTCCGGTTAAATGAACGATTATTCGTACATATAAATACCCCGCCCATCGTGTCCGATTGAGTGTATATGGTAATTTATAGGGACGCCCAATTGTAAATCTTTATATTAACATTAACAAACTTTCATTTAGTTAAACAAATATAAAGCCCATTAATAGCCCATAGTCTAATTTCCACAAGTGTCGTTCTTTTATCCAAACCCCAATTATGGTACAAAGCCCAATTACCCAATTTTAGTAATTAGCCCAACATCATGATTACTTCGTTTTAAATAAGCATAATAATAACTTAGCTACGAGACATTAATGTAAAAAGGTTGAACATAACTTACAATGATTAAAAATAGCGTAGCGTTACACGGACAGAATTTCGACTTACACCCTTACAACATTCGCTAACATACCCTTATTATTAGAATTAAAATTAAAATTAAAATTAAAATATAAATTATATATATATATATATCGTATATATTGAGAGAGATTAAAATTATGTGTGTAAAACTCGGCAGAAAACTGGCTTTATATAGGACCTGACCAACATTTTCACTCCATGCGACTCGCATGGATTTGTGCCTCTGGCCATGCGAGTCGCATGGCCACCCTGGATCCAGCCAAATTACTTTGTTTTCTTCTTGCCGACGTAATATAATAATAATAATATATATAATATATAATTATATATAATTATATATATATTATATTATATTCTTGTGCATAGTAGACTAGATATTTTTGGTCCGTTGCGTCGGGCGTTTCTTCTTGGCTCAGGTCCCGGTTCCGGATTTTCGGACGTCTTCGCGTATTATTTTATATCGTGTACTTTGCGTCTTGTAACTTGTACTATTATCATTTTGAGACGTTCCTCATCAATATTTTGAACCTTTTTAGTTGTATCTTGTACTTTTTAGCTCTTTGGACCTTTTTGTCTTCAATTTGTCGAATCTGCCTTTTGTCTTCACTTTTTAATATTTAAACGAATATTGCTTGTAAATCGAACAATACCAACTAAAATCTTGTCTTTCTTGGGGAATAATGCTATGAAATATATGTTCGTTTTTAGCATTATCAAATATTCCCACACTTGAGCGTTGCTTGTCCTCAAGCAATATTGTCTTGAAATACTAGAATCACTTCTTTATTCTTCATACTTTGTACATCAGTGATTTCTATACGGCGGTATAAACAATGGTAATAACGATATGGTTTACAGTCCCACATGACTATAAAAATTTAGATCCATTAAGGAAATTGGATCTTTATGAAAACATTTGATCTTTTGAAATCTAGTTTTTACCCTAGATAAGTTTTCCGGAATAACCCTTTACCGGTGTTTGCAAAATATTTTTGTGGGTTTGGTGGGTTTCAGATTTGAAAATTTTAGCTCAAAACTTGCGGTTTTGTGTCACCCACTTGCTAACCTTGTATTTGGAAAGCAACACGTCCAGTTTACTTGTCCCGTATATTACCTTTCGGTAAACTACCGTCCGGTTGTAAAGGAAAGCGTTGAACAAGCAACTGTTAAGGCAATGTCCCGTGACATGCTTTTGATTATGGTCTATAACGTGTCGGACGCAATTACTATCCTTGGTAGGAGCAATAGTAAAGCTCACCCTTATAATTTTTCGGTCTGGCACAAGGTCCTGTCTTTGACCATGTTATGCAACCACCGTTCTTACGGTTGACACCCGATTTAGTTCAGGTGACCTAATGAATTCCAGGTGAATTCCTAGGATTTTACGTTCAATGGTAATGAACGCATTGAAAATAGGGTTTTCAGAAAACAAATCGGTTTATAATTTTGATCAAAATATTTTCTCGTTTAAGCTCGAGCTTAGATATCATCGAATTCCATGAGTTTGTAATTCTCAATCTTTAAGGTCAATCTCTAGGATTGAGTAATATCAGTCTTAAAAGCTGATTTTTAATCTTTAAGGAGATTATCCTTTCTGGGAATCTGATTCATTAGTCTTATCCAGCTAATTTGCATGGTGCCTCCCCATTGTACGAGATAAATCCTTCTCATGGTTAGGATAAATCTGACCACTTGGCGACCCTGTTTAATGCTGAGGTCCGTGGATTTCCTGCTGATTTTAGTGATGACTTTTCTAGATTTTTCGTCAACCTACAGCTGGTCTGGACGACAACTTCATGACCTAAATCAAGAAGCGCGTGTCTTTTTCGGAAGACTTTACTTCCTTTTAATGATGGAATTGATTCATCGTGTAGATCCATCTCTTCTTTTCTTTCATCGGGTAAAACAGTTTAGTTTAGTTCAAAGCAAAAGTATTTTCAGTTATTTGTTACAGATATATGTGGCATATGTTTAAAATAACTTGGTAAATTTTCCCACACTTGGCTTTTATTTTCCTTTTTATCGTTCTCTATTCCATTTTAAATGAATTTTAACATTTTAGTTTGTTTCTCAATTTATGTCCTTTCCGAGGTAACAATAATTTCGGTGTTAAAACCTAGTTTTATCGTTCATAAATATGTATAAACATGATTTGAATTCATTTAATTGAAAAATTTTACTAGAATTGGGTAGTCAGTATATAAGACTAGGGCTGTTCTTTTTTATCAGAGAGCACTAGATTCTAATACAACTACTGCTTTACTAGTATTTTTAATGGTAACCAAGTGTTTAATATAAAAATTTTAAAATCCGAAAGAATTTAACCCCTTCCCACACTTAAGATCTTGCAATGCCCTCATTTGCAAGAAATCAGTAACAATTTAAATTATTGAGGGTGATTTGTGTGAAAATGATTAAATTTTTACCAAAGTTTCCAAATATATTGGCGTTTGTTTGCTGAATGATAAATGGTGCACATCATTTGTTCATTCCGTCTTGTTGCTATTTCACATATATTTTTCATCTTGTCGTCAAAATTTGTTGCTTTTGCTGAACTTAATGCCAGTCTTTGAAAATGCGTTGTTTTACCCTGTTTTGTGCATAAAAGAGAATACATACAATACAAATATAATCATACATGCAATTTGAAATGGAACTTTGGCATCCCACTTTCAAACTATAAGAAAAATATTAGTACACAATAATAATAAGAATATCAAACATTACATAAACGTAATAAAATGTTAAGTGTTTAAAATAAAAATAAAAATTACCAACTTATCTCTACTGATCAGGAGGTGGGTTAGGAGGATAATTAGGATAGGGATCCCAATTCATGTTCGCGTCCGGGTTCCATGGCTGATTATAGGTGAACTGGTATGCTGCGTCATAATCATATGAATCATAGGGTGGTCTCATTTCTGGCTGATGTGCGGGATAGTATGCGGGTCGGGTCGGATAATACATCTCGCCAGGCTGCAACTGGCTTATAATTTGGCGCTGATGATAATCCCATCGGCCATGCTCTCGTTGCCGGGAATGCTCGTAGTCATTCCGACGTTGCCATGCCTCGTACTGCATATGCCTATCATAGTTCGTCATGTATTCATCCTCCATACGAACGCCTAAATCAAGAGCAGTCTCCCGAACAAATCCTATAATGTTGTTCGCCTCTTCCATTTCATCATCCGAACCTCTTTCTACCTGTCGCTGAGGTCCCTCGTATCGATATACCCGACCACGTCTCATCAATAATACCCTTGCACCGTGATAAAGGTTTGAACTTATAGTTTCACCTCCGTACTCTATTTCGTTCATTGGACCCCCTTGGTGCTTATCTACACCTAAATACTCTCCAATGAGAGTAATGAAAATACCACCACCTATAATACTCCCCGATTTCATCCCCGAAACTACATTAGCGAGATAATAACCAACACAATAGGGAATGTTAACGAAACTCCTCGGGTCTCTAATACACTTGAGGTAGAACAAATCGTTTACGGTCAATTTCTCCTTATTTCTTCCCCTTTGTGTAATTGTGTTTGCTAAGAATCTATGAATCACCCGGAGTTCAGCTCTGTCTATATCTAAGTATGTATGATTTCCACTGGCGTGAAATTCATTAAAGTGGGACATACGCCTCCAGACAGCGTTAATATCAAATTCCCTATCTACCCTTTCTCCTTGGGCAATCAGGCTATTACAGTCGGGGCTCAAAAGTTCAGCAGGGGTGTAAATCTGTAAGGCCCTAGCTAAATCTATCATGGACATTCTGTACATGCGTCCACCTAACAGAAATCTAATAAAGCTTCTATCATCTATCCTCCTAACATCACTGTTTAACTTAATAGTACTAAGTAATTCTATACACCATTCCCTATATATGGTTCTACGAATGGAAAATAGGCGCATCCAATCGTTAAACTGAGAATTACCATACCTTTGCACCAATAATTCCCGAATCGGTTCGGCAAGGTCAACTGTTTCCAAAGGTACCCAGTCAATTGCCCTTGGCATTTCAACAACCTTAAAGTAGAGAATGTGCATGTTCTTTTGATAATCTGGATACTCTATCCAACATCGATCAAATCTCAGATTTGGGTGTAACTGATTTTCATTAATGTCTAAGCTCAGAATCCTTTGATGTGGAGCGAATTGACGAAACTGATTCATGAATAATTGATCTTGATCGTGATATGGAATATGTTGCTCCTCCTGTTCTTCTTCTTCTTGTTGCATATGTTGTTCTTGTTCATGAAACATTTCCGGTTCGGGCTCTGGTTGCCTGGACGATGATGCTCCTGAACCTCCAGTATCGGCTCTCTGTAAAACACATTAAACACAAAAATTGTGCATCCAAATATGCATTAGTGTTAGCAAAATAATAACTTGAAACAATTATGATGACATGTTCAATTCATAACACATTTTATACACATTTTCTTAACAATAACAATTCTACATTTTTACATACGAAAATGTATACAATGTTTTATCACATTTAAACTCTTAAACATGTCAACAATAATCATTATAGCAATTAAACACTTGTTACATGGCATTCAAATCAAACTAGTGCTCATTTTCATATTTTTGTCAAGTCTACACTTTGTCAAATAAGCATATGCGAAAAATGTACATCAAGTTCATAAGCATTTATCTTAAATAACATGCCAAAATAATCACTACTAGCAATGAAACAAGTTTCAAATGGCCTTTATATCAAATTATCCAAGTTCATGAATTTTTAGACTTAAAAAGTCCACTTTAATTCTCAAAAACATGTTTAGGCTCAAAGTTTGGATCAATTAACTACCTAAACATGTTACACTACTTAATTTAGCAACAATTCGTGACAAAAATCGGCCATAACCTGTTTATATCAAAAAGCCCCAAATTGCTCAAGAACACAAACCCTAGATTCTTAAAAATTTGAAGTTTTTAGCTTCAATTCATGTTAAATAGCTTCTATCTAGGATATACATGCATAATATAACAACAATTTAGCTCTAATTACACCTAAATTTAACAAAATCAAAATATAAAATTTCTAGCTCAAGAACACAAAAATTCGAATTTAAAGAGATTAGGGGTGAAATCTTTACCTTTCTCGTGAAGGGGTTGAGACTACTGAATCTAGGCATGATTATTGTGAAATTTTTGCAAGAAATTTGGTGAAAATTGGTGAAAAATTGAGAGAGTTTGGGAGGTTTTCGTGTTTGTGTATGTGTGTTTATTGTGAGAAAGAAGCAGGTCGACTGGAATTTTGATCCTGTCCAGTTTTTTGTAGCCATGCGAGTCGCATGGTTTCCTGCCCATCCCCATGCGACTCGCATGGGGGTATTTTCCAGGTATATTTTTTTTTTTTTTTTTTTTTATTAAAACCTTAAGCTTTTAAAACATAAAATTTAATAAAATTTTAAAAATTTTGTTTCTTTTTAAGACGAGGTCGTTTCGGGACGATGCCCTAGTCCGTCCCTCGACAAAATTTTAAAATTTTGTCATTTTCAAGCGATTGTTTTAAAAGCTCAGATTTTTGGATTTTTTAATGTTTTTGGCATACTTTAAATCAATAAGATTAAAAATAATGATAATAAAAGTTCTCGTCCCTCCTTCGGGTAAAGCAATTTCGGTTCAAAGACCTAGTCTTCAACTTACGACGAATTTTAAAAATCATATTTTTAACTTAATGAGATAGAGTAAATTTTTGTTTTTAAATTCACACAATTATAAAATTCAAAATTAATATATAAAAAAAAATCACACCAAACTTAAAATTTGAAATGCATAAAATTAAAAATTCATATTTTAAAAATTCACACCAGACTTAATTTATAAATTCATATTATAAATTTACACCAAACTTATATTAATTTTTCAAATATTTACAATTTTAAATATATTGTTTTTACAAAGTTTACAATATTAACTTAAGATTTAAATATTAATTTTAAAAACATGGTAAAAATAAATTAAAAATCTTTTTGTCTTTTTATCCTACTTTAATCAATCAAATATTATCAAAAATATGCGCCCCTCTTTTCGGTAAAGTAATTTCGGTTCCAAGACCTAATTTAACTTATGACGAATTTTTGAAATATTTTGGGTTGATTGATTAAAGATATTTATACCTTAAGAATAAACGTTAAATTTCGCAGTGATGTAATAAATTTTTGAATGATATCAATAATTTCGGTCACCAAACCTAATTTTATTTAATACCAATTTAATACTTTTTAGCGAACAAATTAGCGTTTATTATCAAAAGGTTAAAAATAAAAATAAAATAAAAACTGTACAGACATACCTGTGAGATAGATTTCTTAGTTATATGATCTATTATATTCGTAAGATAGTCGGTTTAATTGATTTTCCATGGCTGCATAGGCGTAACCTCGAGCATTCATTGTCTTTTCTTCTAAACATATGAACGGTCCGTCTCTGCATAAAGTAACAAATTCGGTATTTGAATAGGTTTGATTATTTGAACATTTACCTCCATGTGACCATTTTCCGCATTTGTGACATCGTTCTAGGTGTCGTGCTCTTCTTTTCGCTGCGGATTTTGATTTTCCTTTACCAAATTGTAACTTATTATCTTCGCATCTGGATCCTTTTCTAACTCCGTCCATTCTTTCTCTGATTACTGATACTAATTCACTCGGTAGTATGTCATTATTTCTTTTAGTGATCAAAGCGTGTAGCATTAGACCATGGTTTAGTTCACAGGCAGTCTTCATTACGTAAAAACCTAAAAAAAATAAAATTCAGAATGGGGGGAGAAGACTAGTTCTTTAGGGTCTGCTAGGGAAAGACCATACGTGTTCCATTTTCGAGAACTACACAAAAACAGACAATCTAACTCTAACAGAAATACATATTATCCTTTAAAGACTTGATTCTCCCCACACTTAGTTAGCTGTGGTGTCGAAATTGTGATTAACTTCGTTGTTGACTTCCATCGGACCATGTATGTAATGTTTAACTCTGTGACCATTAACTTTAAATTCAATCCCATTTGAATTTATCAATTCTATCGTTCCGTATGGGAAAACTCTTTTGACTATGAATGGTCCAGACCATCTTGATTTCAATTTTCCAGGAAATAGCTTGAATCGTGAATTGAAAAGAAGAACTCTGTCTCCTTCTTTGAATTCTTTTGAACTTCTGATTCTTTTATCATGCCATTTCTTCGTTCTTTCTTTATAGATTAACGAATTTTCGTATGCTTCATGTCTTAATTCTTCTAATTCGTTTAGTTGACTTAATCGTAGACGTCCGGCTTCATGTAAATCAAGATTACATGTTTTCAAAGCCCAAAATGCTTTGTGTTCAATTTCTACTGGAAGATGACACGCTTTTCCATAAACAAGTCTAAAAGGTGTGGTTCCAATTGGAGTTTTGTAGGCTGTTCTAAAAGCCCAGAGTGCATCCTCCAATTTAATGGACCATTCCTTCGGATTTGATCCTACGGTTTTCTCTAGAATACGTTTTAAAGCTCGGTTGGTATTTTCAACTTGTCCACTTGTTTGTGGATGATATGCGGTGGAGATTTTATGAGTTACTCCATATCTTTTAAGAACTTTCTCAAGTTGATTATTACAGAAATGAGTACCCCGATCACTTATTAAAGCTTTCGGTGTTCCAAACCTTGCAAAAAGACGTTTTAAAAAGTTGACTACAACTCGTGCATCGTTAGTTGGGAGAGCTTGTGCTTCCGCCCATTTAGATACATAATCAATGGCTACGAGTATATATAGATTATTATGAGATTTTGGAAATGGACCCATAAAGTCAATACCCCAAATGTCAAATACTTCACATACTTGGATGACATTTTGTGGCATTTCATCACGTTGACTTATTCTTCCGGCCCTTTGACATGCATCACAGGATTTGCAAAGAAGGTGTGCGTCTTTGTAAATTGTAGGCCAATAGAATCCAGCTTCATAAACTTTTCTTGCTGTTAGTTGAGGCCCATAATGCCCTCCTGTTGGTCCTGTGTGACAATGGTTTAAAATTTTACTAGCTTCATCTCCAAACACACATCGGCGTATTATTCCATCGGGACAACTTTTAAACAGATGTGGATCTTCCCAGAAATAGTGTTTTATATCACTGAAGAATTTCTTTCGTCTTTGGTACGATAATCCTTTTTCAAGGAATCCACAAACTAAGTAGTTTGCATAGTCTACAAACCATGGGATTTCTTTATAATCTATCTTCAATAGATATTCATCAGGAAAGTTGTCTTTTATGGCCGATTCATTTAGAACTTCTAATTCGGGATTTTCAAGACGAGAAAGATGATCAGCGGCGAGATTTTCTGCTCCCTTTTTATCTCGGATTTCAATATCAAACTCTTGTAAGAGTAAGATCCAACGGATTAATCTTGGTTTAGCATCTTGTTTTGAAAATAGGTATCTAAGAGCAGAATGGTCGGTATAGACCACCGTTTTTGCTAGAACGAGATATGATCGAAATTTGTCAAAAGCAAAGACAATAGCAAGGAGTTCTTTTTCAGTAGTTGTATAGTTCGTTTGTGCTCCTTGTAATGTCTTACTAGCATAATATATAGGTTGAAATCATTTTTCAATCCTTTGTCCTAAAACGGCTCCCATTGCAAAATCACTTGCATCGCACATTAGTTCAAATGGTAGATTCCAATTTGGTGTTATCATGATCGGTGCATTAGTGAGTTTCTCTTTAAGAATATTAAAAGATTTGATACATTCATCTGAAAAGATGAATGGCGCATCCTTTTCTAGGAGTTTATTCATAGGAGTGGCAATTTTAGAAAAATCTTTTATAAAACGTCGGTAAAAACCGGCATGCCCTAGAAAACTCCTAACTCCTCTAACATTGGTGGGATGTGGAAGTTTAGCAATTACATCTACTTTAGCTCTATCCACTTCAATCCCTTCTTTTGAAATTTTATGTCCAAGAACGATGCCTTCTTTAACCATGAAATGGCATTTCTCCCAATTAAGTACTAGATTTGATTTTTCGCATCTAATTAGCATTCGTTCCAGATTAACTAGACATGATTTAAATGTATCACCGAAGACTGAAAAGTCATCCATGAATACTTCCATGCATTCTTCTATCATGTCGTGAAAAATCGCCATCATACACCTTTGAAAGGTTGCAGGGGCGTTGCAAAGTCCAAATGGCATGCGTTTGTAAGCAAAAGTACCATAAGGGCACGTGAATGTGGTTTTCTCTTGATCTTCGGGTGCTATTGGAATTTGAAAATATCCGGAAAATCCATCTAGAAAACAATAGTAACTATTTCCGGCTAATCTTTCCAACATTTGATCTATGAAAGGTAAGGGAAAGTGATCTTTTCTGGTGGCGTCATTTAATTTTCTATAATCAATACATACACGCCATCCTGTTACAGTCCTAGTAGGAATAAGCTCATTTTTCTCATTTGTGATGACAGTCATGCCACCCTTCTTAGGCACGCATTGAACTGGGCTTACCCATGGACTATCAGAGATTGGATATATCAAACCTGCATCTAGCAGTTTAATAATCTCTTTCTTAACTACATCTTGCATATTAGGATTTAGTCTTCGTTGGCGTTGCACATACGTTTTATGACCTTCTTCCATAAGGATTTTATGTGTGCAATACGAAGGACTTATTCCTTTAATATCATGAATCTTCCATGCAATGGCTGGTTTATGAGCTTTCAACACAGAAATGAGTTGTGATTTCTCATTTTCAGTAAGAGAAGACGATATTATTACAGGTAATTCAGATTCACCATGTAAATAAGCGTATTCCAAATGGTTTGGAAGTGGCTTTAACTCTAATTTCGGAGGTTCTTCTATCGATGATTTATATCGATATCTGTCTTCTTCTTTTAGCATTTGAATTTCTTTTGTTGTTGGTTCATATCCATTAGCTATAAGTGTAGCTAACATTTCAGCTTCATCAATTGGTTCATTACCTTCTCCTAAAGAACATTCTCCCGTTCCTTGTAATTCTGGAAATTCTTCTAATAATTCTGCATGTGCATCTATAGTTTGAATATAATAACATGTATCATCTGCAGATTGTGGTTGTTGCATTGCTCTATCAACTGAAAAGGTAACACTCTCATCCTCTATACTTAGGGTCAGTTTCTTACCGAACACGTCTATCATTGCTTTAGCCGTGTTTAAGAATGGTCTTCCTAATATGAGAGGAACTTGAGAATCTTCTTCCATGTCCAAAACAACAAAATCTACTGGAAATACTAAATTACCAACTTTAACTAGCATGTTCTCCATTATCCCTCTAGGATATTTTATTGATCTATCGGCTAGTTGTATGCTTATTCTGGTTGGTTTCAATTCTCCAAGGTCTAGTTTAGCGTATAGTGAATACGGCATTAGATTTATACTAGCACCTAAGTCTGCCAATGCTTCTATTGAACTAAGACTACCCAGAAAACATGGAATTGTGAAACTTCCTGGATCAGATAGTTTTTCTGGTATCTTATTCAACAGCACTGCTGAACAATTTGCATTCATAGTGACAGCCGAGAGTTCTTCCATTTTCTTTCTATTTGTGATTAGATCTTTCAAGAATTTAGCATATCTAGGCATTCCTGAAATCACATCAATGAAAGGAAGATTTACATTTATCTGTTTAAACATATCCAAGAATTTGGATTGCTCGGCTTCAAGTTTCTCTTTCTTCATTTTACTCGGGTAAGGAAGTGGTGGTTGGTACGGTTTAACATAAGGTTTATCCTTAACTGTGTTATCTTCATTAACCTTTTCAACTACCGGTTCTTTTTCCTTATCTTGATCAGGTTGTGGTTCTTGTGGAGTAGGAATAGTTTCATCAGAAGTTACAGGTATTTCAGGTGGTTTAAGTGTTGTACCACTTCTTGTGGTAATGACTTTAGCTGTTTCATTCCGGGGGTTAGCGTTTGTATCACTAGGTAGACTTCCCGGTTTTCTTTCACCTATTAACCTTGCTAGGTTACTTACTTCTTGTTCCAGATTTTGAATAGAAGCTTGTTGATTTCTAAATGCTTGAGCATTTTGTTCATTAGTTTGTTTTTGAGATGTGAAAAACTGCGTTTGAGTTTCAACTAGCTTCGTCATCATATCTTCTAAATTCGGCTTTTTATCATCGGTTTGTTGTGGTGGTTTGTTTTGAAAATTCGGTCTTTGCTGATTGTAAGTATTATTGGATACTTGTTGATTGCTAGGACCTTGTTGGTTGTTGTATGGAATATTTCGGTTATAGTTCTGATTTTGATTGTAAATAGGTCTTGGCGGTTGATAATTATTCTGATAATTATTTCCAGGCCTTTGGTTTATGTATGAAATATTCTCTCTTTGTTCCATTGTTAATTCAATACTGAGACAATCTTTTGTCAAATGTGGTCCTCCACACTGCTCACAACTGATTCGTATAGCATGAATATCCTTAGTCATCTTTTCCATTCGTCTCTCGAAAGCATCTATCTTTGCCGAAATGGAATCTAAGTCATGGCTAGAATCGGCTCTAGCTGCTTTAGATGATCTAATGATATCTTTTTCTTGGTGCCACTCATGTGAGTGGGAAGCAGTATTATCAATAATTTTGTAAGCATCAGTTTCGGTTTTCTTCATAATAGAACCACCAGCTGCTATATCTATGTCTTTTCTTGTAGTGATGTCGCATCCTTGGTAGAATATTTGTACTATTTGACAGGTGTCTAAACCATGTTGCGGACATCCTCTTAACAACTTTCCATATCTTGTCCACGCCTCATATAGAGTTTCATTTGGCTTTTGTGTGAACGTAACAATTTCTGCTTGAAGTCTTACGGCTTTAGATGCAGGAAAGAATTGTTTAAGAAATTTGTCAATTAAAACGTCCCATGTATCGATCGCCCCTTCAGGTAACGATTCCAACCAATCTTTGGCTTCTCCCTTTAAAGTCCAGGGAAATAACATGAGATATATCTGTTCATCCTCCACTTCTCGGATTTTAAATAGTGTGCAGATTCTATTAAAGGTACGTAGATGTTCATTTGGATCTTCCTTCGGCGCACCACTAAATTGGCATTGATTAGTCACCATGTGTAGAATTTGTCCTTTGATTTCATAATCTGGCGCATTAATGTCTGGATGAGTAATTGCGTGACCTTGGCCAGTGCGTTTAGCTCTCATTCGGTCTTCCATTCTTAAAGGTTCCAGATTCTCCATAATTGAATTTGTTGACTCGGTATCACTAGATGATTCTGTTTTAATGGTTCGTTCCTCAACAATCTCTGTTTGAATGATTGGTGGTTCCGGAGGAAAGTTTAATGGTTCAGGATCTACGAACCGTTCCTGAATATTTTCTGGATTCTCAATTGTGAGGTTGGGTTCAAAAAATGGATTATCGGAAATTTGAACTGAAGTACTTGGTCGACTGGATGACGATTCTAAAGAAAAATCAACGGCGGTTATATTTGTTAAACAATGTCTTGATCTAGTTACAGGTGGTGAACGTACAAAAGGTGATGAACGTCTTGCTCGGTGC
Source organism: Rutidosis leptorrhynchoides (assembly GCF_046630445.1). Classification (NCBI taxonomy): domain Eukaryota; kingdom Viridiplantae; phylum Streptophyta; class Magnoliopsida; order Asterales; family Asteraceae; genus Rutidosis; species Rutidosis leptorrhynchoides. The sequence continues at coordinate 36,821,826 of NC_092334.1, forward strand.
ATTCACTGAATATCTTATTAGTTTTAAAAAGGAAAGAAAAATTATAATAAGTTATCCAATCAATAGACTTTTCTGATTTTGCCCACGTTTCGAATAGCCAAAAGATGCAGCAGAGGGGCAGGATTCGTTTGGTCTCAATATAATTGAGGACTGTTTGGCTCCAATAACCCGGTCCACGTACAAATCCAACTATTACTACGAACCAGAAAATTTTGATGTCTATTAATTTAACCACTTAAAATAAATTTTCGTAATTTTAAGAAATTTAGATAAGAAGTAGAAAAAATTCTAAGTCCTAAAAACTAGAATGGCGAGAAATAAGAGAGAAAAAGAGTTCGTCGCAAAAGGTCGAAAAAGAAAAAAAAAATGGTTGAAAAATAAAAGGTGACGGAAAAATAAAAGAAACTTATAAAAACTTAAAAATACTTAACTAACCTAACCTTATTACTACAACTAACTTAAAATTATAATCGCAAATTGAAATTATTAATTGGAATGATAATTGATACATAGTAAAAGGTCTAAAAATATTAAAGCTTACAGGAGAAACTAAATCCCAAATGGAAATAACTTAAAAAGAAACTAAAACTTAAAAAGGCGTCGCAAAATTCTAAAGCACCTAAATCTTAGTCTAAAGAAAAAGCACTTAAGGAGTTTTACGGCAAAGCCTAAAAATCTAGGAGTAAAAATAACTATAGCAAAAACTAAGTTTAAAATTAAAAATGAGCTAAAAAAATACAAATATTACGCTACAACGATTAAAAAGGTACAAAATATAAAAATATACAAAAAGTTGTAAAAAGTACAATTTTTATATAAAAATATTATTTTTATATTTTATAATAAAAGTATTAAGTTTATAATAAATAAAACTAGTTTAAAAAGTAGTATAAATAAAATAAACTAAAAACTTAATTATAATAATAATAATAATATTAGGGTTTAATAATAATAATAATATATTATACTCCGTAATAAATGCGTTTTTAGGGTTTGGTTGTGGTCTTGTCAGACACCTCATGCGAGTCGCATGATTTAAGGGGGTGGGTCATGCGAGTCGCATGGACACCCTGAACTGGTTCAATTGGACTGGTTCAAATGACAGGTCACGTAATATTTAATATTTTATTTTCTTTTTTTTTCTGTTTTAAATTTAAATAAAATATATATATATAATTAAAATAAAAACTTAAAAATAAACTTAAAATACTTTATAATTTTGTAAAAATAAAAGAAAAACTTAAAAATATACTTAAAATATTTTTTTTTTTTTCTCGATTTTAAAAGCTTTTTTTTTTATATATTTTTTAATTTTTAAACAAAAATATAAATTTTACAAAAACTAATTATAACTTAAAAATTAAAAATATGGCGTTTCGCTTCGGCGAATTTAAGATAATTCCCCGGCAGCGGCGCCAAAAATAACTTGATGTGTTGCGAGGTGTATATAAAATAGTTATTATTTTACTAGGAGAACATTATTAAATACGATACAATTTTACACAAGATATTTATTTATTTATAGAATGGATATACTTAAACCTTGCTAAAACACTTATAGGCAGTGTACCTAATCGTACAGTAGTGTAGTTTTTAGTAAGTCCGGTTCGTTCCACAGGGAAATCTTTAAACAAAGCTCAACGCTATATTAGTTTACTTTTATAAAAATACAAATATATATATAAGTAATATTATTATTATAAAGGGGGGTTTTTACCGTTTAATGACCGGTTTGTCGATTTTAAGACTTTAGTCGCAGTTAAAACCTAATGTAAAATATAAAATAAATACAAGACTTAAATTAAAGCTTAAAGTAAATAACAATAATGAAATTGCGAATAATAAAAGTGCGATAAACTTGCGATAATTAAAAAGTACGATAATTAAAAATGCGATTAAACAACAATAAATAAAAGTGCGATAATTAGAAGTGCAATTAAATATAAAATAAAGGAAATTAAATATGAAATAAAAGAATTATGCTTATTTAAACTTCCGTAATCATGATGTTTGACGTGTTGATTTTAGTTTTATGCCCATGGGTTAATTGTCCTTTGTCCTGGATTATTTAATATGTCCGTCTGGTTTTTGTCCATAACAGTCCATCAGTCATAAATATAAATTGCAAGTGTCCTTGTCAAATTATTATTATACCCGAAGATAAATATTCCAACTAATTGGGGATTCGAATTGTAACAAGGTTTTAATACTTTGTTTAATGAATACACCAGGTTATCGACTGCGTGTAAACCAAGGTTTTACTACTTTGTTAACAATTACACCAATTACCCTTGAATGTAATTTCACCCCTGTTTTAATTATTCTAGTGGCTATTAATCCATTCCCGTGTCCGGTTAAATGAACGATTATTCGTACATATAAATACCCCGCCCATCGTGTCCGATTGAGTGTATATGGTAATTTATAGGGACGCCCAATTGTAAATCTTTATATTAACATTAACAAACTTTCATTTAGTTAAACAAATATAAAGCCCATTAATAGCCCATAGTCTAATTTCCACAAGTGTCGTTCTTTTATCCAAACCCCAATTATGGTACAAAGCCCAATTACCCAATTTTAGTAATTAGCCCAACATCATGATTACTTCGTTTTAAATAAGCATAATAATAACTTAGCTACGAGACATTAATGTAAAAAGGTTGAACATAACTTACAATGATTAAAAATAGCGTAGCGTTACACGGACAGAATTTCGACTTACACCCTTACAACATTCGCTAACATACCCTTATTATTAGAATTAAAATTAAAATTAAAATTAAAATATAAATTATATATATATATATCGTATATATTGAGAGAGATTAAAATTATGTGTGTAAAACTCGGCAGAAAACTGGCTTTATATAGGACCTGACCAACATTTTCACTCCATGCGACTCGCACGGATTTGTGCCTCTGGCCATGCGAGTCGCATGGCCACCCTGGATCCAGCCAAATTACTTTGTTTTCTTCTTGCCGACGTAATATAATAATAATAATATATATAATATATAATTATATATAATTATATATATATTATATTATATTCTTGTGCATAGTAGACTAGATATTTTTGGTCCGTTGCGTCGGGCGTTTCTTCTTGGCTCAGGTCCCGGTTCCGGATTTTCGGACGTCTTCGCGTATTATTTTATATCGTGTACTTTGCGTCTTGTAACTTGTACTATTGTCATTTTGAGACGTTCCTCATCAATATTTTGAACCTTTTTAGTTGTATCTTGTACTTTTTAGCTCTTTGGACCTTTTTGTCTTCAATTTGTCGAATCTGCCTTTTGTCTTCACTTTTTAATATTTAAACGAATATTGCTTGTAAATCGAACAATACCAACTAAAATCTTGTCTTTCTTGGGGAATAATGCTATGAAATATATGTTCGTTTTTAGCATTATCAAAAACCATAGGATCAAATCCAAAGGAATGGTCCATTAAATTGGAGGATGCACTCTGGGCTTTTAGAACAGCCTACAAAACTCCAATTGGAACCACACCTTTTAGACTCGTTTACGGAAAAGCATGTCATCTTCCAGTAGAAATTGAACACAAAGCATTTTGGGCTTTGAAGACATGTAATCTTGATTTACATGAAGCTGGACGTCTACGATTAAGTCAACTAAACGAATTAGAAGAATTAAGACATGAATCATACGAAAATTCGTTAATCTATAAAGAAAGAACGAAGAAATGGCATGATAAAAGAATCAGAAGTTCAAAAGAATTTAAAGAAGGAGACAGAGTTCTTCTTTTCAATTCACGATTCAAGCTATTTCCTGGAAAATTGAAATCAAGATGGTCTGGACCATTCATAGTCAAAAGAGTTTTCCCCTACGGAACGATAGAATTAATAAATTCAAATGGAATTGAATTTAAAGTTAATGGTCACAGAGTTAAACATTACATAGATAGTCCGATGGAAGTCGACAACGAAGTTAATCACAATTTCGATACCACAGCTAACTAAGTGTGAGGAGAATCAAGTCTTTTAAGGATTTTATGTATTTCTGTTAGAGTTAGATTGTCTATTTTCGTGTAGTTCTCGAAAATGGAACCCGAATGGTCTTTCCCTAGCAGACCCTAAAGACCTAGTCTTCTCCCCCCATTCTGAATTTTTATTTTTTTTAGGAAATGAAGACTGCCTGTGAACTAAACCGTGGTCTAATGCTACACGCTTTGATCACTAAACGTAATAATGACACACTTCCGAGTGAAATAGTATCAGTAATCAGAGAAAGATTGGACGGAGTTAGAAAAGAATCCACATGCGAAGATAATAAGTTACAATTTGGTAAAGGAAAATCAAAATCCGCAGCGAAAAGAAGAGCACGACACCTTGAAAGATGTCACAAATGCGGAAAATGGTCACATGGAGGTAAATGTTCAAATAATCAAACCTATTCAAATACCGAATTTGTTACTTTATGCAGAGACGGACCGTTCATATGTTTAGAAGAAAAAACACTGAATACTCGAGGTTACGCCTATGTAGCTATGGAAAACCAATTAAACCGACTATCTTATGAATGGGATAGATCATATAACTAAGAATACTATCTCACAGGTAAGTCAGTACAGTTTTTATTTTATTTTTTTTTATTTTTAACCTTTTGATAATAAACGCTAATTTGTTCGCTATAAAGTAATAAATTGGTATTGAATAAAATTAGGTTTGGTGACCGAAGTTATTGATATCATACAAAAATTTATTACATCACTGCGAAATTTAACGTTTATTCTTAAGGTATAAATATCTTTAATCAATCAACCCAAAATATTTCAAAAATTCGTCATGAGTTAAATTAGGTCATGGAACCGAAATTACTTTACCGAAAAGAGGGGCGCATATTTTTGATAATATTTGATTGATTAAAGTGGGATAAAAGACCAAAAAGATTTTTAATTTTATTTTTACCATGTTTTTAAAATTAATATATAAATCTTAAATTAATATTGTAAACTTTTTAAATTAATATATTTAAAATTGTAAATATTTGAAAAATTAATCTTTTTAATATAATTTTGTATGTATAAAAACAAAAATATAATATAAGTTTGGTGTGAATTTATAATATGAATTTTTATTTAAGTTTGGTGTGAATTTTTAATTTTATGCATATTTTAAATTTAAGTTTGGTGTGAATTTAAAAACAAAAATTTACTTTATTTCGCTAAGTTAAAAATATGATTTTTAAAATTCGTCGTGAGTTGAAGACTAGGTCGTTGAACCGAAATTGCTTTACCCGAGGGAGGGACGAGAACTTTTATTATCATTATTTTTAATCTTATTGAATTAAAGTATGCCAAAAACATTAAAAAATCCAAAAATCTTTACTTTTAAAACCGCGCTTTGATTTGACAAATTTTAAAAGTTTTGTCGAGGGACAGACTAGGACATCGATCCGAAAAGCGCTCATCCTAAAAAGAAACAAATTTTTAAAATTTTATTAATTATATGTTTTATTTAGTTTAAGGTTTTATATATAAAAAAAAAAAAAAAAGCTGAAACACTGTAGCCGGCACCCCATGCGATCGCATGGGGTTTGCACTTGGAACCCATGCGATCGCATGGGGACCAAATGCAGGTCAGACTCAAAACTCCCAGCGAGTCTATCTTCCTCACCACAACACACACACAAACACGAAACTCTCTCAAAACCTCACCAAATTTCATCATTTTTCCACTGTAATTCGTCATTTTTCTTGCTCTAATCATGCCTAGATTCTCATTCTTCAGCAAAATGGTAAAAATTACACCCCTAAACTCTATAAATTCCTAGTTTTTGTGATAATTACCAATTTTTTACCTAATGCAATTTTGTTAATTTCTAGTGTAATTAGTGTTAAATTGTTAGTATTTTATGCATGTATAACCTATATTGATGCTATTTAACATGATTTGAAGCCAAAAACTTCAAAATTTTTAGAAATCTAGGGTTTGTGTTCTTGAGAAATTTGGGGCTTTTTGATATAAACATGTTATGGCTGATTTTTGTCATGAATTATTGCTAAATTGAGTAGTGTAACATGTTTAGATAGTTAAATGATCCAAACATTGATCCAAAACATGATTTTTGGAGATTAAAGTGGACTTTTTAAGTCCAAAATTCATGAACTTAATTAATTTGATATATTTGCCATTTGAGACTTGTTTAATTATTAGTAATGACTATTTTGACATGTTATTTGAGTTAAATGCTTATGAATTTTGTATACATTTTCATATGTGCTTATTTGAAAAGTGTAGAATTGTGAAAATTTGTGAAAATGTGTATAAGTTTAATTTTGATTTAACATGTTATAGTGATTGTTTTAAGTTGTTATTTTGCTAACACTAATGCATATTTGGATGCACAAATTTTGTGTTTAATGTGTTTTGCAGAAAGCCGATAGTGGAGGTTCAGGAGCATCATCATCTAGACGACCAGCACCAGCACCAGAACCAGAACCAGAAATGCAACACGAACAAGAACAACAACAAGAACCACAACAACAGCCTGATCAGCACATACCTTATTATGATCCGGTACAGTTTGTTAATGAATTCGTAGTATTCCTGATGAGGCCGCCAGTAGAATTCCCAACGATTCCTGAGCACACTCTGCATCCTAATCTGAGATTTGATAGGAGATGGAGAGATTACGAGACATATCAAAGGAACAAATTCAAATTGGTAACAAAAAATGTAGAGGTGCCAAGGGTAATCGATTGGGCCCCTTTGGAAACGGTCCATCTAGCTGACCGTGTTAGACAGCTTTTAGTTCAAAGGTATGGCAGTTCTTCTTTTACAGATTGGGAACGTCTTTTCACCATTCGTAGACCTGTATATAAGGAATGGTGTATTGAGTTGATGAGTACTGTATCACTTGATACAAATATAGTTAGAATAGATGATAGAAGATTTCTTAGGTTTATCCTTGGTGGTAGGATGTACAGAATGTCCATGCTGGACATGGCCAGGGCCTTACAGATATATACTCCTGGTGAGTTGCTATTACCCGATTGTACAAATTTGATTCATTATGGTGAAAGGGTAGATAGTAACTTTGACGCTGAGGCCATTTGGAGGCGTATGTCACATTTTGATGTTTTTACACGAGCAGGAGGACACTCCTATACACATATTGACAGAGCCGAGCTTCGTATTATTCATAGATTTTTGGCTAACTCGATTACACAGAGAGGTCACAATAAAGAAAAAATTACCTTACATGATTTATTCTACCTAAAGTGTATTCGGGATCCTAGAAGCTTTGTCAATATCCCTTACTGTGTTGCTTTTTATTTATCTAAAATGGTAGAGGGAATGCAGGAAGGGAGTATAATAGGAGGAGGTATTTTTGTTACTCTCATTGGAGAGTATTTAGGTGTTGATAGGAACCAAGGGGGTCCATTACAGCTTTGTAGAGAACGGGTTGAGCCCTTAGGATTGAAAGTTTATGTGGGTGCTAAGGTATTGAAAAGTAGACGTAACCAGGCAGTACCCTATGAGGGATCTCATCCTCAGGTAGAGAGAGGCTCAGACGAGGAAATGAAGGAGGCGGAAGACATTACGGATGTCTTTCGAGATGCTATTCTTGACGTCCACGTTCGTATAGATGAGGAAGCAATGACGAACGCGGCCAGACATAGTATGTATGAGCAGTGGAACTCCGAGCGAGTATACGAGGATTATAGGCAACGCCAACACGATAGCTGGTTAGTTCATCAGCACCAAATCATGAGCCAGCTATCATATCAGGAACCAAATAATTACGTACCTACTCGACCTGCTCATTTTCCGCCACACAGTCCCGATATTCGACCACCCTTTAACCGGTATGACTATAACCAAGCCTATCAAAACACCTATAACCAACAATGGAACCCACCTGACGAGATGAACTGGAACCCATATCCAGACTGATTTAGTTCCATTTGGTTATTTATATGATTTTTATGTTTTTATCTTTTTACTTATTCATGTTTAAACTTATGTTATTGAATATACTTATGTAATCTTTATCATTTTTATTATTATTGTGTACTAATATTTCACATTTAGGATTTGAAAGTGGGATATTAAGTCCCATTTCAAATTGTCATGCATGTTTATATTTGTATGTATATATATGGTAAATTGTACAAAACAGGGTAAAACAGCGCATTTTCAAAGACTGGCATTAAGTTTAGCAAAAGCTACTAATTTTGACGACAAGATAAATGTGATGTATGTGATGCCCCGTACAAAACCATCGTGTACAAATCATTAACAACAGGATCATTACAAGGTTAAGTACTATATGCGTTTTCAAAGCAAGTTGCATTCATGATTAAAAGGTGACGTCATAACCGACGTCGAATGTTTTACATCAAAAGCGTGCTTCAATAAACAGAAGCAAATAAATAAGTGTGCGTGACCCCAATGGTCATTACAAGCATAGTTTCAAAAGTAGTAAAGTTATGAATGCAAAAGTAAACGTTCATGCAGGACATCTCTAGAGCAGCGGGTGTCTACAGCATGACTAGTACACAGCGGAAGCTAACCTCAAGCACCTGAGAAAAACATGCTTAAAAATGTCAACACAAAGGTTGGTGAGCTATAGTTTAAGTATAACAGTAATGTAAGTAGGCCACGAGATTTCAGTGCTACAACGAGCGTTTCGAAAGTATGTAAAAGTATATGCTAACCGTGGGCACTTGGTAACTAACTTAACGTTTATACCCCCTGAAAGTACACTTGGCAAGTGCGTATGTCTACGAAGTATTAAACACTCGTTAAATGCTAGCGCTACTAGCCCGAGTGGGGATGTCAAACCCTATGGATCCATATCTAAGATTCGCGTTCGCGGTTCAAAAACCAATGATTAAACGTTACCGAGCTAAAGGGAATGTTTATGCCGTTGTATAACCCACACATATATAAGTTTAAGTACTCGTGCCTAGTATGTAAAACATAAAATCCGCATATATTCTCAGTTCCCAAAATAAGTTAAAGTAAAAAGGGAATGCTATAACTCACAATGATAATGTAGTCGTAAAGTCGGTTCGGAAAAGGTGTGCAAGTAATCGGTCCGAAGGTCCTCAACCTAAGGCAAATAATACTAAGTCAGTAAATCAACTTAATAGGTTTAAAAGTATGTATTTAAGGTCATAAGGGTCATCATCATTCATCATCAAACAAAAGGCGTAAAGTAAGTTTCGTTTATGAAAGTAGTTTACAACAAAGGCTGACTTCAGTCAGCACCACGGCCTCTACCCTTACTGAATTAAGGTGATACCAGTGGCCATGGCTCCGTCTATGAGTCTTTTAAGTGTGGTAAAATTTACAGAAGCAAACTCGTCTTGGTTTGACCGTGGCGACGGTCTAAGTGCGAGTAGGTCAGAAATTTCTGCACAACGTTAAAGGACATAGTAACGATCGGAGGGCCATAAATCCTAAACCGTAACTCGGATTAAGACGAGTCCTATATGAAAAGTTATCTAATCAAAAAGATATATCTAAAAATCATGGTTAGAACAGCCCAGGTCTGCTGTTATGTTACAGAAATAGCAGGTCAGTAGGTTTTGGACAGAAACAGTTAGTTTAAAAGGGTTCCGGTGGTCTTGGTGCTTGATGTTCATCATGGTTCTCATCCTTGATGCATATAGCTTCAAGTGTACAACTCATTGATGTATCTACATCATCTTAACCAAGTCTTGACCATCATAACCCTAGTGCAAGTCTAAGACATGAAGCACAACTCACTTAAGAGTTGCATGTAGTTTGATGAACCAAAGTTACATCAAAGTCTTAGGTTTGACACTTACATGAACTATAAGACTAATAATAAGTTACAAACTTGAAAATGAACTTATGAAATCAAGATCTTAAAATGTAGAACATAGTTCTTAGTTAGATCTTGAAGATCCAAGACTCAAAAGTCTAGATCAAGCATAAGTATACAAAGTTATAATTAAAAAGTTTCCTTTATATGTTCTTGAACTTTAAAGTTAACCTTAAGTTCAAGATTAATGAGATCAAAGTTAACTTGTAACATTTGACCAACAATAACATAAATCATGAAATTAAAGTGCAAGAATGAAGTAGTAAACTAAGTAAACAAGTAAATTATTCATGGTTGTTCATACTTTAAAGATTCAAACCAAAGTTTGATCTTTAGAAAGTAAGCTTTAAAGTTTACTTCATGAACTTCAAGTATGTCTTTCAACCATGAACTTTATAATCTTTGAACAAGTATTAAGTGAAGATCATAAACTAGAGAGTTTATGTCTTGTATGTTCTTGAAGATTCAAGATAAAAGAAGAATTAAACTAAGAAGTTTGATTCTTGTAAACTAGTAAGTAAATAATAACAAGTAACAAAGTAACAACAACAAACAAGTAATCAAACAAGCAAGTAACAAAAGATGATGATGATTATGAGAGTCTATGTTTCGGTTCTTGCAAGAAAAAGAAAGAGGATTTGTTCAAGTTAGTTACAAGAGTGTTTACAAGAGTGTAGAGAAAATTGAGAGAGAAAATGAAGCAAGTAAAGTGTGTGTTTGAATGAGAGTAAACTAGCAAGTGAAGTAATGTAAGAATGAAATCAAAATCCCTCTCCTCTTGCCTAGGAGGCGACGGCCAGCAGCCCTTACAAAGGGGATGGCTTTGTTTGTTGGTTACTTGCAAGTAAAGATGTTAAAAGTTGGATAAAGAATGGTTGTTCATGGGGATTATGGCATGACTAGATTCCAAATGTTCAAACCAACTAGTTACAAGTTCTAAGTAATACTTACAAGTCTAAGTGGGCTAATTAATCCATTAACACAAGTAGGGTGGGCTTGTAAGCCCAAAGTCATAAGTCCATAACACTAATAAAGCCCAAGTTCAAGTAGTTTAACAAATAAACCCAATTAAAGCCCAAGTAATTAACTAATAACCTTAGTTAATTAAAATGATTAATAAAACTAATCGTGAATGCAAATAATATCTAAAAATATTATTCGTGAAAGTTTCGGGTATCACAAAGACGTTTCGGGCAATTAAAGTCAAGTACGTATAGTCATGGCAACATGTAAATGTAATAACATACATTCGTTTAATCACACGTATTAATAATAGTAATTATTAATAAATAAATGTTGGAAAATCCAGGGTCGTTACATTACCCACCTGTTAAAGAAAATTTCATCCTGAAATTTAAGCTGAGGTAGATGGAGGAGTCGGGAAAAGGTGAGGATACTTCCGCATCATTTGATCCTCTCGCTCCCAAGTAAACTCAGGTCCTCGTTTGGCATTCCATCGCACTCGGACGATCGGAATCTTGTTGCGTTTCAAAGTTTTGATCTCACGATCCATAATTTCAACAGGTTCCTCCACAAAGTGGAGTTTGTCATCAATTGTAAGTTCTTCCAATGGTATGATAAGTTCTGGTGCAGCAAGACACTTCTTCAAGTTTGACACATGGAAGGTAGGATGAACTGAGCTCAATTGTGCTGGTAGATCCAAACGGTAAGCAACGGGTCCAACACGTTCCAAGATTTCAAAAGGACCAATGTATCATGGGTTCAACTTTCCACGTTTTCCAAAACGGATCACACCTTTCCAAGGTGCAACCTTTAACATTACACGATCACCAACGTTGAATCCAAAGTCTTTACGTTTAAGATCGGCATAACTCTTTTGGCGATCACGGGCAGTCTTAAGTCTAGCTTGAATCTGAGCAATCTTCTCCGTCGTTTCGTGGACTACCTCGGGTCCGGTGATTTGCTTTTCGCCTACTTCGGCCCAACAAATAGGAGATCGGCACTTACGGCCATACAATGCTTCAAAAGGTGCAGCATTAATGCTCGAGTGATAACTATTGTTGTACGAGAATTCGGCAAGTGGCAAATGCCTTTCTCAGGCCTTTCCAAAATCAATGACACATGCACGCAGCATGTCTTCCAAGGTCTGAATCGTTCGCTCACTTTGCCCGTCAGTCTGAGGGTGATAAGCAGTACTCATGTCAAGACGAGTTCCCATGGCTTCTTGCAAAGAACGCCAAAATCTAGAAGCAAAACGGGGATCGCGATCGGAGATGATCGATAAAGGTACACCATGACGAGATACTACCTCCTTAATGTATAATTGAGCAAGTCTTTTCATCGTATCTGTTTCCTTCATCGCTAGAAAGTGTGCAGATTTGGTAAGGCGGTCAACAATAACCCAAATAGTATCGTATCCGCCCACCGTCTTCGGCAGCTTAGTAATGAAATCCATTGTGATCCTTTCCCACTTCCATTATGGGATCTCTGGCTGTTGGAGTAAACCAGAAGGTATCTGATGCTCGGCTTTAACCTTCGAGCAAGTCAAACACTTACCAACATAAGTCGCAACGTCCTTCTTAAGATTCAGCCACCAATACTGTTCTTTAAGGTCGTGGTACATTTTGCCCGCTCCAGGATGAATCGAATATCTCGATTTGTGTGCTTCATCAAGTGTCAGGTTCCGTAGATTTCCATAAAGAGGTACCCAAATTCTTCCGGCATAACATCGGAGTCCAGACTCCCTAACCTCGAATCGAGAGACAAGTATGTTCAAATGTTCGTGAGATATATTCTCCTCCTTGAGAGCCTCAACTTGGGCTACTCTGATCTGGCTGTTGAGGTTCGAATGGATGGTGATGTTCAGAGCGCTAACACGAAGAGGTGTCGTCCTCTCCTTTCGGCGTAAAGCGTCAGCTACAACATTGGCCTTGCCAGGGTGATAACGGAGTTCACAATCGTAGTCGTTGAGCATCTCGATCCATCGACGTTGTCTCATATTCAGTTGCTTCTGATCAAAGATGTGCTGGAGACTCTTGTGATCGGTGAAGATAGTGCTCTTAGTTCCATACAGATAATGTCTCCATAATTTGAGTGCAAAGACAACGGCTCCAAGTTCAAGATCATGTGTAGTGTAGTTCCGCTCGTGAATCTTCAATTGGCGGGAGGCATAGGCAATAACCTTTGATCGTTGCATCAGTACACAACCAAAACCACTCTTCGATGCATCATAATAAACAACGAAATCGTCACTGCCTTCGGGAAGCGATAGGATAGGTGCGGAGGTTAACTTCTTCTTTAAAGTTTGAAATGCTGATTCGTGTGTGGGTTCCCAAATGAACTTCTTGCCCTTGTGAGTCAGCGCGGTCAAAGGACGCGCAATCAGAGAAAATCCTTCGATGAATCTTCGGTAGTAACCGGCGAGGCCTAGGAATTGGCGAATATGCGTCGGAGTAGTGGGGGTCTCCCACTTGCTGATGGCTTCAATCTTGGCGGGATCAACTTTGATACCCTGGTCGCTCACAACATGACCCAAAAACTGTACTTCCTTCAACCAAAATTCACACTTGGAGAATTTGGCGTAAAGTTGCTCTTGTCTTAAGAGTTTAAGCACTAATCGGAGGTGTTGCTCATGTTCTTCTTCGCTCTTAGAGTAGATGAGGATATCATCTATGAAGACGATAACAAACTTGTCCAAGTAAGGCTTGCAGACACGATTCATGAGGTCCATGAACACGGCAGGTGCATTTGTCAAACTGAATGGCATCACGAGAAACTCATAATGACCATAACGGGTCCTGAATGCAGTTTTCATCACGTCACTTTCCTTCACCCTCAGCTGGTGATATCCGGATCGCAAATCGATCTTTGAATAAATGCTCGATCCTTGTAGTTGATCAAAAAGGTCGTCAATTCGTAGAAGAGGATACCGATTCTTGATAGTCAATTTGTTGAGTTCACGGTATTCGATACACATACGGAAGGATCCATCCTTCTTCTTCACAAACAACAAAGGTGCGCCCCAAGGCGAGAAACTTGGTTGGATAAATCCACGGTCTAACAGCTCTTGTAGTTGACTCTGTAATTCTTGCATCTCGGAAGGTGCGAGTCTATAAGGTGCGCGAGCTACAGGTGCAGCTCCTGGCACTAAGTCAATATGAAACTCTACTGCTCTCTGCGGCGGTAATCCAGGCAATTCCTCCGGGAATACATCGGAAAATTCGTTCACAATTCGAACGTCATTCACGCTCTTCACCTCAGTTTCTACCGCTTTCACATGTGCTAGGATAGCAAAACGTCCCTTCTTCATAATCTTTTGCGCTTTCACGCAACTAATGAGGTTCAACTTTGAGGTACATCTCTCTCCATAGATAACCAGTGGTTCACCATCTCCTTGTGGTATGCGAAGTGTTTTATCTCCGCAAATTATATCGGCCTTTATCTTGCTCAAACAATCCATACCGACGATCACGTCAAAACTTCCCAGTTTGATAGGTATCAAATCAATTTCAAAATCTGCACCAGCTATGTTGATAATAGCTCCACGACTAATATGGTCAACCTTTTCAAGTTTTCCATTTGCGACCTCGACAAGCATACTTTCTTTTAACGGGACTAATGACCAATTAATCTTATCGCAAAAATGTCTTCATACATAACTTCTATCCGCACCAGTATCAAACAAGACAGAAGCTAAAAGATTGTTGATTGTGAATATACCTATCACCAAGTCAGGGTTATCGCGTGCATCCCTTGCATTAACATTAAAAGCTCATCCACGGGGTGGTCTGCCATCTTTTCGCTTGTTGGGGCATGCGTTTCTGAAATGGCCCGTCTGCCCGCATTCGTAGCACTTCTTCGGCCCATTGGTGTTTGGCTTCCCATTCAAAGTAGTCAACTTGCAGTCCTTCCCGATGTGCCCAGCCTGTTGGTACTTCTCACACACAACATTACAATACCCAGTATGGTGCTTGTAACACCGCTTGCATTGTGGTAAGGTTCATTTGTAGTTCGGGTTGGTGTTGGTGTTGTTGTTGGGATTAGGGTTTCCACCGTTGTTGTGCCTCTTGGTGGGGGTTTGATCGTAGTTTCTCCCCCTGTTGTTGTTGTTGTTGTTGTGGTTGTTGTCCCATTTCCTCTTTTCGCTACTACCAGCCTCAAACTTAGCCTTCTCCGGCTCATCAATAAGAATCTGATTCATGAGAGTATGCGCCATGCGCATTGCTTCGGGAACAGTCGGTGGTTTGGATGAGGTGACATTCCCCTTGATGGACTTAGGAAGTCCCCAAAAGTATCGCTCCATTCGTTTGAATTCGGGGGTGACCATAGTTGGACACATCAGCGCTAACTCCAAAAACCTACGGTTGTAGCTGTCAAGATTGTTTCCTACGGCCTTATGTTGCATGAATTCAATCTCCATCTTTTGAACCTCGGTTCTCGGACAGTATTCCTCAATCATAGCACATTTAAACTCTTCCCAAGGCGTAGCATACACCTCATAGATTCCTTGCGCTTGGGCCATGGTATTCCACCATGTAAGCGCGCCATCAGAAAGCGTGCAAGAAGCAAACTTGGTTTTATTATCCTCCGAACAGTTGCTAACTCGGAATACTGATTCAAGTTTCTCGAACCATCTGGTGAGACCAACCGCTCCCTCGGTGCCGCTGAAGTTATGCGGTTTGCAGCTCTGGAATTCCTTGTAAGTACACCCATTTCGAACGGGTGGGATAACTGGTGGTGGTGGCGGTGGAACTTGAAGATTTCTTTCTGCTAGGGCTGCAGCGACCCGTTCATTGATCATGTCCTCAATCTGGGCGGCGGTAGGTGTGGTTCTTCCGTTGGCCATGGTATTCTAAACAAAAGTTTTGACTCAAGTCAAAATCCAGTATGCAAGTAGTAATAATACAGTATATAGTAACCAACATGGAATCAAAACATCACATGTTATTAAATAATGCATCTAGGTACAAATGCCACAGAATCATCGTACAGCAATGTAAATAGAACATCGTGCAAGAATTAAATAACGCAAAGTTCCATTCATTAATAATAATAAGTTTCATACATCTGAATAAGTTCGTACAATACATATGAAATACATGAAACTATATCTAGATTACATCATGAAATCTAAATATAAGGTCCTACGGTGAAGGCGGGTGAACTGCTCCTCGAGCCAACTGTTCCTCGAGCTCAGTGACTCGAGCTCGGAGAGTCTCAATCTCCCTCATCAGTTCCTCATTAGAGGGAGCTGGTGGGGCAGGCGGTGCAGGTGGGGCGGGTGGTGCCGGTGGTGCTGACGTAGATGGTCCGGCTCCGGATGTAGACGGTACGTCCCTAGATGTAAGTGGTCCGTATCTAAATCTAGGTGGTACGGTTCCAGGAATAGTCAATACGTAACGGGGAACCTTACGTATCTGTGGGTCGGCAAGGTATGGCACAACTCGCTTACGAGCAGTAACCCTACGACGATGGCCAAATGCGTCAGTAAAAGCACGACCTCCATTCACCCCTGGAATGACGGTGCCGTCGAAACGGTACCGCTTCTTCGGCGGGGTGGAGGGTGCCTGAATAGGTCTATCAGCAGGATCCTCATCATCGCTGGAGTTGTCTGATGATGAAGAATCGGTGGATGATGAGTCATCCGAATTGTGTGGTGGTGACACTGGTGGCTGAACTGGTAATCCGAAGTGTCCGAAGGCGGCCAACATCTGTCTGTGTCTGCCTGGCGGAATCACGACTAAACGTCCGTCGGGAGTGCGTCGGCAAGGCGTGCGCATGTGGTTACGAAACGGCCCTTCCCCGAACTCCGCGGGAATCTCAATACCACCAATGTGGGGCTGTGACCTCGAGGGTCCGGGAACAGACACTGGGGCAGGTGCACTAGTACCAGCTCCGGAAGTAGAAGCGTCGGGATCACTAGTGGGTGTCGGGGCCGGTGTATCGGCAGTAGCAGCAGCAGGTGTAGCAGTAGGTAGGGCGATGGGGTCTGAGTCTGTACTGCCCGAAATGCCAGTAGGTGGAACATCCGACATCTGAACAAGGAAAAATAAATTTTCCATGTCAGTATGTCATAAAGCAAGCAATTAATAGGCCAACAGTTTAAATCATGTATAACAGTAACTAGCATGGCAATAACAGCAATTAGTATGAAAGTAGCATGCAATCAAAAGCAAGTAGCATCATGCAGTAGGGATATCATGTAGTAGCATACGGCATATAGCAGAAAAAGTAAGCATTAGCATGTAGTAAGCTCAGCGGAAACAAGCAAACTAGCAAGTTGTAGATTAGTCCTATTAGTGAATCCTACTCGAGTCGGTCTTAGACTCACTAATGCAACCTAATTCCCTACAACCAATGCTCTGATACCAAATGTGATGCCCCGTACAAAACCATCGTGTACGAATCATCAACAACAGGATCATTACAAGGTTAAGTACTATATGCGTTTTCAAAGCAAGTTGCATTCATGATTAAAAGGTGACGTCATAACCGACGTCGAATGTTTTACATCAAAAGCGTGCTTCAATAAACAGAAGCAAATAAATAAGTGTGCGTGCCCCCAATGGTCGTTACAAGCATAGTTTCAAAAGTAGTAAAGTTATGAATGCAAAAGTAAACGTTCATGCAGGACATCTCTAGAGCAGCGGGTGTCTACAGCATGACTAGTACACAGCGGAAGCTAACCTCAAGCACCTGAGAAAAACATGCTTAAAAACGTCAACACAAAGGTTGGTGAGCTATAGTTTAAGTATAACAGTAATGTAAGTAGGCCACGAGATTTCAGTGCTACAACGAGCGTTTCGAAAGTATGTAAAAGTATATGCTAACCGTGGGCACTTGGTAACTAACTTAACGTTTATACCCCCTGAAAGTGCACTTGGCAAGTGCGTATGTCTACGAAGTATTAAACACTCGTTAAATGCTAGCGCTACTAGCCCGAGTGGGGATGTCAAACCCTATGGATCCATATCTAAGATTCGCGGTCACAGTTCAAAAACCAATGATTAAAAGTTACCGAGCTAAAGGGAATGTTTATGCCGTTGTATAACCCACACATATATAAGTTTAAGTACTCGTACCTAGTATGTAAAACATAAAATCCGCATGCATTCTCAGTTCCCAAAATAAGTTAAAGTAAAAAGGGAATGCTATAACTCACAATGATAATGTAGTCGTAAAGTCGGTTCGGAAAAGGTGTGCAAGTAATCGGTCCGAAGGTCCTCAACCTAAGGCAAATAATACTAAGTCAGTAAATCGTCTTAATAGGTTTAAAAGTATGTATTTAAGGTCATAAGGGTCATCATCATTCATCATCAAACAAAAGGCGTAAAGTAAGTTTCGTTTATGAAAGTAGTTTACAACAAAGGCTGACTTCAGTCAGTCACCACGGCCTCTACCCTTACTGAATTAAGGTGAGACCAGTGGCCATGGCTCCGTCTATGAGTCTTTTAAGTGTGGTAAAATTTACAGAAGCAAAATTGTCTTGATTTGACTGTGGCGACGGTCTAAGTGCGAGTAGGTCAGAAATTTCTGCACAACGTTAAAGGACATAGTAACGATCGGAGGGCCATAAATCCTAAACCGTAACTCGGATTAAGACGAGTCCTATATGAAAAGTTATCTACTCAAAAAGATCTATCTAAAAATCATGGTTAGAACAGCCCAGGTCTGCTGGTCTATTACAGAAACAGCAGGTCAGTAGGTTTTGGACAGAAACAGTAAGTTTAAAAGGGTTCCGGTGGTCTTGGTGCTTGATGTTCATCATGGTTCTCATCCTTGATGCATATAGCTTCAAGTTTACAACTCAATGATGTATCTACATCATCTTAACCAAGTCTTGACCATCATAACCCTAGTGCAAGTCTAAGACATGAAGCACAACTCACTTAAGAGTTGCATGTAGTTTGATGAACCAAAGTTACATCAAAGTCTTAGGTTTGACACTTACATGAACTATAAGACTAATAATAAGTTACAAACTTGAAAATGAACTTATGAAATCAAGATCTTAAAATGTAGAACATAGTTCTTAGTTAGATCTTGAAGATCCAAGACTCAAAAGTCTAGATCAAGCATAAGTATACAAAGTTATAATTAAAAAGTTTCCTTTATATGTTCTTGAACTTTAAAGTTAACCTTAAGTTCAAGATTAATGAGATCAAAGTTAACTTGTAACATTTGACCAACAAGAACATAAATCATGAAATTAAAGTGCAAGAATGAAGTAGTAAACTAAGTAAACAAGTAAATTATTCATGGTTGTTCATACTTTAAAGATTCAAACCAAAGTTTGATCTTTAGAAAGTAAGCTTTAAAGTTTACTTCATGAACTTCAAGTATGTCTTTCAACCATGAACTTTATAATCTTTGAACAAGTATTAAGTGAAGATCATAAACTAGAGAGTTTATGTCTTGTATGTTCTTGAAGATTCAAGATAAAAGAAAAATTAAACTAAGAAGTTTGATTCTTGTAAACTAGTAAGTAAATAATAACAAGTAACAAAGTAACAACAACAAACAAGTAATCAAACAAGCAAGTAACAAAAGATGATGATGATTATGAGAGTCTATGTTTCGGTTCTTGCAAGAAAAAGAAAGAGGATTTGTTCAAGTTACTTACAAGAGTGTTTACAAGAGTGTAGAGAAAATTGAGAGAGAAAATGAAGCAAGTAAAGTGTGTGTTTGAATGAGAGTAAACTAGCAAGTGAAGTAATGTAAGAATGAAATCAGAATCCCTCTCCTCTTGCCTAAGAGGCGACGGCCAGCAGCCCTTACAAAGGGGATGGCTTTGTTTGTTGGTTACTTGCAAGTAAAGATGTTAAAAGTTGGATAAAGAATGGTTGTTCATGGGGATTATGGCATGACTAGATTCCAAATGTTCAAACCAACTAGTTACAAGTTCTAAGTAATACTTACAAGTCTAAGTGGGCTAATTAATCCATTAACACAAGTAGGGTGGGCTTGTAAGCCCAAAGTCATAAGTCCATAACACTAATAAAGCCCAAGTTCAAGTAGTTTAACAAATAAACCCAATTAAAGCCCAAGTAATTAACTAATAACCTTAGTTAATTAAAATGATTAATAAAACTAATCATGAATGCAAATAATATCTAAAAATATTATTCGTGAAAGTTTCGGGTGTCACAAAGACGTTTCGGGCAATTAAAGTCAAGTACGTATAGTCATGGCAACATGTAAATGTAATAACATACATTCGTTTAATCACACGTATTAATAATAGTAATTATTAATAAATAAACGTTGGAAAATCCAGGGTCGTTACAATGTAACAACAGACGGAATGGACAAATGATATGTACCATTTATCATTCAGCAAACAAACGCCAATATGTTTGGAAACTTTGGTAAAATTTAATCATTTCTACGCTAATCACCCTCAATAATTTAAATTGTTACTGATTTCTTGCAAATGAGGGCATTGCAAGATCTTAAGTGTGGGAAGGGGTTAAATTCTTTTGGATTTTAAAATTTTTACTTTATACACTTGGTTACCATTAAAAATACTAGTAATGTAGTAGTTGTATTAGAATCTAGTGCTCTCTGATAATAAAGAACAGCCCTAGTCTTATATACTGACTACCCAATTCTAGTAAAATTTTTCAAAATTTTTAATTAAATGAACTCAAAATCATGTTTATACATATTTATGAACGATAAAACTAGGTGTTAACACCGAAATTATTGTTACCTCGGAAAGGACATAAATTGAGAAACAAACCAAAATGTTAAAACAGGGTCACCAAGTGGTCAGATTTATCCTAACCATGAGAAGGATTTATCTCATACAATGGGGGGCACCGTGCAAATTAGCTTGATAAGACTAATGAATCAGATCCCCAGAAAGGATAATCTCCTTTAAAGATCAAAAATCAGCTTTTAAGACTGATATTACTCAATCCTAGAGATTGACCTTAAAGATTGAGAATTACAAACTCATGGAATTCAATGATATCTAAACTCGAGCTTGAACGAGAAAATAATTTGATCAAATTATAAACCGATTTGTTTTCTGAAAACCCATTTTCAATGCGTTCATTACCATTGAACGTAAAATCCTAGGAATTCATCTGGAATTCATTAGGTCATCTGAACCAAATCGGGTGTCAACCGTAAGAACAGTGGTTGCATAGCATGGTCAAAGACAGGACCTTGTGCCAGACCGGAAAATTATAAGGGTGAGCTTTACTATTGCTCCTACAAAGGATAGTAATTGCGTCCGACACGTTATAGACCATAATCAAAAGCATGTCAGGGGGCATTGCCTTAACAGTTGCTTGTTCAATGCTTTCCTTTACAACCGGACGGTAGTTTACCAAAAGGTAATATACGGAGCAAGTATACTGGACGTGTTGCTTTCCTAATACAAGGTTAGCAAGTGGGTGGCACAAAACCACAAGTTTTGAGCTAAAATTTTCAAATCTGAAACCCACCAAACCCACAAAAATATTTTGCAAACACCGGTGAAGGGTTATTCCGGAAAACTTATCTAGGGTAAAAACTAGATTTAATTTTCAAAAGATCAATTGTTTTCATAAAGATCCAATTTCCTTAATGGATCTAAATTTTCATAAGTCATGTGAGACTGTAAACCACATCGTTACTACCATTGTTTATACCACCGTAAAGAAATCACTGATGTACAAAGTGTGAAGAATAAAGAAGTGATTCTAGTATTTCAAGACTATATTGCTTGAGGACAAGCAACGCTCAAGTGTGGGAATATTTGATAATGCTAAAAATGAACATATATTTCATAGCATTATTCCTCAAGAAAGACAAGCTTTTAGTTGCAATTGTTCTATTTACAAGTGATATTCGTTTAAATAATAAAAGGTGAAGACAAAAGATAGATTCGACGAATTGAAGACGCAAACGACCAAAAAGCTCAAAAGTACAAAGTACAATCAATGAGGTTCCAATTATTGATGAGAAACGTCTCAAAATTACAAGAGTACAAGATTCAAAACGAAAAGTACAAGATATTAAATTATTCGCAAGGACGTTCGAAAATCCGGAACCGGGACCAGAGTCAACTCTCAACGCTCGACGCAACGGACTAAAAATTACAAGTCAACTATGCACATAAATATAATATAATATTTAAATAATTCTTATAATTATTTAATATATTATATTTATTTATTAAAACGTTGACAAACAAGAAAACAAGGATTTTGAGCTGTCACCGACGGCCATGCGATCGTATGGCCTGGAGGAAGAAATCCCATGCGTTCGCATGGCCAACTTTTCCAGTTCACAAGCCTATAAAAATCGAGCTTTGGTGCACCATTTATCCATCCTTTAATCAATCTCTCTATCTATATGCGTAGTATATATTTATATTTATATTTTAATTTTAATTTTAATTTTAATTCTAATAATAAGGGTATATTAGCGAATGTTGTAAAGGTGTAAGTCGAAATTCTGTCCGTGTAACGCTACGCTATTTTTAATCATTGTAAGTTATGTTCAACCTTTTTAATTTAATGTCTCGTAGCTAAGTTATTATTATGCTTATTTAATCCGAAGTAATCATGATGTTGGGTTAATTATTAAAATTGGGTAATTGGGCTTTGTACCATAATTGGGGTTTGGACAAAAGAACGACACTTGTGGAAATTAGACTATGGGCTATTAATGGGCTTTATATTTGTTTAACTAAATGATAGTTTGTTAATGTTAATATAAAGATTTACAATTGGGCGTCCCTATAAATAACCATTTACACTCGATCGGACACGATGGGCGGGGTATTTATATGTACGAATAATCGTTCATTTAACCGGACACGGGAATGGATTAATAGCCACTATAATTATTAAAACAGGGGTGAAATTATGTACAAGGACACTTGGCATAATTGTTAACAAAGTATTAAAACCTTGGGTTACACTCAGTCGACATCCTGGTGTAATTATTAAACAAAGTATTACAATCTTGTTACAGTTTAAGTCCCCAATTAGTTGGAATATTTGACTTCGGGTATAAGGATAATTTAACGAGGACACTCGCACTTTATATTTATGACTGATGGACTGTTATGGACAAAAACCAGACGGACATATTAAATAATCCAGGACAAAGGACAATTAACCCATGGGCATAAAACTAAAATCAACACGTCAAACATCATGATTACGGAAGTTTAAATAAGCATAATTCTTTTATTTCATATTTAATTTCCTTTATTTTATATTTAATTGCACTTCTAATTATTGCATTTTTATTTATTGTTATTGTATTTAATTGCACTTTTAATTATCGTACTTTTTAATTATCGCAAGTTTATTTTATCGCACTTTTATTATTCGCAATTTCATTATCGTTATTTACTGTACGCTTTAAATTAAGTCTTTTATTTATTTAATATTTTACATTTGGTTTTAACTGCGACTAAAGTTTTAAAATCGACAAACCGGTCATTAAACGGTAAAAACCCCCCTTTATAATAATAATAATATTACTTATATATATATTTGTATTTTTATAAATTTAAACTAATATAGCGTTAAGCTTTGTGAAAAAGATTCCCTGTGGAACGAATCAGACTTACTAAAAACTACACTACTGTACGATTAGGTTCACTGCCTATAAGTGTTGTAGCAAGGTTTAAGTATATCCATTCAATAAATAAATAAATATCTTGTGTAAAATTGTATCGTATTTAATAGTATTTCCTAGCAAAATTTAAGCTATTTTATATACACCTCGCATAACATCAATGAACATGAAACTATATCCAAAAATTATGGTTAAACTCAAAGTGGAAGTATGTTTTCTAAAATGGTCATCTAGACGTCGTTCTTTAGACTGAAATGACTACCTTTACAAAAACGACTTGTAACTTATTTTTCTGACTATAAACCTATACTTTTTCTGTTTAGATTCATAAAATAGAGTTCAATATGAAACCATAGCAATTTGATTCACTCAAAACGGATTTAAAATGAAGAAGTTATGGGTAAAACAAGATTGGATAATTTTTCTCATTTTAGCTACGTGAAAATTGGTAATAAATCTATTCCAATCATAACTTAATCAACTTGTATTGTATATTATGTAATCTTGAGATACCATAGACACGTATACAATGTTTCGACCTATCATGTCGACACATCTATATATATTTCGGAACAACCATAGACACTCTATATGTGAATGTTGGAGTTAGCTATACAGGGTTGAGGTTGATTCCAAAATATATATAGTTTGAGTTGTGATCAATACTGAGATACGTATACACTGGATCGTGGATTGATTCAAGATAATATTTATCAATTTATTTCTGTACATCTAACTTGGTGGACAACTAGTTGTAGGTTACTAACGAGGACAGCTGACTTAATAAATTTAAAACATCAAAATATATTAAAAGTGTTGTAAATATATTTTGAACATACTTTGATATATATGTATATATTGTTATAGGTTCGTGAATCAACCAGTGGCCAAGTCTTACTTCCCGACGAAGTAAAAATCTGTGAAAGTGAGTTATAGTCCCACTTTTAAAATCTAATATTTTTGGGATGAGAATACATGCAGGTTTTATAAATGATTTACAAAATAGACACAAGTACGTGAAACTACATTCTATGGTTGAATTATCGAAATCGAATATGCCCCTTTTTATTAAGTCTGGTAATCTAAGAATTAGGGAACAGACACCCTAATTGATGCGAATCCTAAAGATAGATCTATTGGGCCTAACAAACCCCATCCAAAGTACCGGATGCTTTAGTACTTCGAAATTTATATCATATCCGAAGGGTGTCCCGGAATGACGGGGATATTCTTATATATGCATCTTGTTAATGTCGGTTACCAGGTGTTCACCATATGAATGATTTTTATCTCTATGTATGGGATGTGTATTGAAATATGAAATCTTGTGGTCTATTGTTACGATTTGATATATATAGGTTAAACCTATAACTCACCAACATTTTTTGTTGACGTTTAAAGCATGTTTATTCTCATGTGAATACTAAGAGGTTTCGCTGTTGCATACTAAAATAAGGACAAGATTTGGAGTCCATGTTTGTATGATATTGTGTAAAAACTGCATTCAAGAAACTGATTTCGATGTAACATATTTGTATTGTAAACCATTATGTAATGGTCGTGTGTAAACAGGATATTTTAGATTATCATTATTTGATAATCTACGTAAAGCTTTTTAAACCTTTATTTTTGAAATAAAGGTTATGGTTTGTTTTAAAAATGAATGCAGTCTTTGAAAAACGTCTCATATAGAGGTCAAAACCTCGCAACGAAATCAATTAATATGGAACGTTTTTAATCAATAAGAACGGGACATTTCACTGGAGCTGTGACAAAACCGTCTATTTTTAGAAGGGATTGAAAAGTTATTTTAGCTAGTAAATGCCAAAAGGTCTGACATGGATACATGTTAAATTATGACTTTGGTTTCAAGAGTTTTTTAGGTACGTAACTGTGGATAACATGTAGTTGGATCATCATCTCAATTGTTCATTATTTGAAGTGTCTTCAGGTATTTCGAAGGGCTTGAACACATATTATAATCGTTAATATACATACGATGTTCTAACACGGTTTTGAAGTCAAAGTATAGCTTTGAAAGATGTAAGAATCTAAGAGTGATGATACCGGTTATATCTTGAATTGAATTCGGCGATTTCAAAATCAAAATATGTAATTAGATTTTTGAATGAGTATGGTTGTTTTGATTTCTATAAAATAATGTATATTGTTGTGAAAGTAGGGAGTATAATGGATGATTTGTTGAATCAGATTCGAAGAATGGAACATATTAATTGTGAATTTATATATCTCTTGGGTATTACCCACCCGTTAAAAAAAATGTCACAATTAATATTTTGTACAAAAGAATTTTATTACAGTCTTTATGGAAATATATGTGTATATTTCTTCAGATGTAATATAGATTTAATGAGTTAATATTAAATTAAACTCATTTGATTTATGGTTAAGGCTAGGATAGATAATTTCTACACTTTAGAAATTACATAATCGTCGTAGAATGTTTTCCCAATGAAGTTATGAATCAATACATCATCGTTGTGGTATTCCTTAGTATCTACAGGGCGTATGACGTCGATGCTCATGGGACAGATTGTGAAGTTGAGGTTTGCGATGCGGTTGTTGTTGGTGGTGGTAATGGTACTGTTGATGTTGTTGATGATGGTACTGGTTATGTTGCTGGTGCTGCTGCTGGTGTTTGTAACCTTTGCACCATATTCTCCAAAGCCACTGCCCGAGTGCGAAGCTCGTTGACTTCTTCTATTACACTGGGGTGATTGTCGGTTCGGACGAGCGGATAAATAAGATCTATAATTTGGTGTAGTATATAATCGTGACGAGATACTCTAGAAATGAGAGAGAAAATGGTGCTTCGGACAGGTTCGCCGGTAAGTGCTTCAGGTTCTTCACCAAGAGGGCAATGTGGTGGATGGAAAGGATCGCCTTCTTCTTGTCTCCAATGATTAAGGAGGCTACGAACCCATCCCCAATTCATCCAGAATAGATGATGGCTGATTGGTTGATCCATTCCAGTCACACTGCTTTCAGAGCTTGAGTGGGATTCCATTTCGGAATCCGAGGAACTTGAACTGATGACGAATTCCATTTCGTACGATTTGATAAAGGATTTTTCGATACGAAATGATTTTTCGGCTATCAGGCGGTATTCTAACTACATAGAATATCTATATATATAGATCAAAAGATTTCATAGATTACGGAGGAATTTACAGAATATGTCAGGCAAAGTTTACGGTAATAGATACGATAAGATATGATTTAGCAGATACGCTAAGATATGAATTTTGTCTATACACTATTCATGCAATCAATACAGCAAGACGTGTCTAGACTAAGAATGATAAGCAGGTAATTTCCTAAGGATGATAAGTAGGTAATTTTTGACACAAATAATAAGCAAAACTTTTGACATGCAGACACGGTCGAAGTCCAGACTCACTAATGCATCCTAACGACTTATCAGTTAGACACACTAATGCAGACCTGGTTCGCTAAGACCACCGCTCTGATACCAACTGAAACGACCCGTCCATATTACTATAAACGCAGTACGTTATTCATTGGTCCCATAGCGAGGTATTTGACCTCTATATGATACGTTTTAGAAAAATATTGCATTCATTTCATAAAAAGCACACCATTATTATACATAATGCATGTTTTAAACAAGTGGGCGATTATTTAAGAAATAATCCCCATGATACATTGGTTTCTAAATACTACACACGTGACATAACAATCGAATATAATACATGACAAAGGTTTTATTGAATGCAACACTTCATTTAAACAAAAGCATGAGACTCCATGCACAGCTTGCTCAGATAATGCAACAGCGGAAGACTTTCTTAAGGACCTGAGAATAAACATGCTTAAATAGTCAACACAAAGGTTGGTGAGATATATAGGTTTAGCATCGATATAAATAAAGACCACAAGATTTTCATAGTTATAAATATATGTACACTCGCAACTGTATAAAAGTATTCTATAAGTTGTTGAGCGCTTCGGTAACCATACTTAACAATTAATGTAGCATATTCCGTTTATTATGAAATCTCCCTACACTGTACCAAGTGTAGTAAAAAACGAAGTACTATGCAACCGTTTACGATACTAGAGCGACTAGCCCGGTTGGGGTTGTCAAACCCGATAGATCTATCAATAGGATTTGCGTATACATGTTCTTACAACATGTAAATATTAGTTACCAAGCTATTAGGGAAGATATGCAAAGTGGTACAACTCAACGTAGAATATATTTTAAGTACTTGTGTCTATGGCGTAAAACATAAAATGCATGTATTCTCATCCCAAAATATTTGTAGAGTTTAAAAATGGGACTATATACTCACGGTAGTAAAAGTATATTAATAATAAGTTTTTAACTTATTAAAAATATGGTCGTCGTCCTTGGATTCATGAACCTATAATAATAATAACGATTCAGATAATAATACATGTGAACAAAATTAATATAGCAAGTTCATATCATATATTCAATCACATGTGATTATTTAAGTTCATATTTTCAATCACATGTGATTATTTATATTTTCAATCACATGTGATTATTTAAATTTATATTTTCAATCACATGTGATTATTTATATTTTCAATCACATGTGATTATTTAAGTTTATATTTTCAATCACATGTGATTATTTAAGTTGTCAAGTTTAGTAGTCCAAAATAGTCTGAAAAGTTCAACAGTCCAACAGTCCAATAATCGGTATATATATATATATATATATATATATATATATATATATATATATATATATATATATATATATATATATATATATAATCTTAGAATTACCCCACGGCGTATTGTGTAGGTATTGTCTTGCATCAATCCAGAGACGTATTGTATACGTATTGTCTTAGAATTAACTAAGACGTATTGTGTACGTATTTTCTTAGGATTTATCAAAACGTATTGTGCACGTATTGTCATGGAACGTACCAAGATTATTATATATATACAATCTCGAAATTAATCAAGATTATAATATTTTGTTATACTAATGATAACATGTCCAAATATATATAGGATATAGGAAAAGTTAACAAGGATATGGTTAATATAGTTTTTATAATATAAATTTCGTCCATACCACGTTAATTTTAGCAGGTTTTGTTTTGCTCGCCAAATATTCATCACAACTCCATTTAAAGTGAATCAAATTGCTATGGATTTCTTAAGAAGTTAATTTTACAAAACCAATTTGAAAAGTTCATCCCAAGTAGTAATTTTTAGAGCTTTACCCTCTTTTTATGTCGGTGGACAGATTTGGAAAAATCCCGGCATTCACCCAATATATAATTTTTGATAAAATACTTCACTTTGTCTAAAATCATGAAAAAAATACTGGAAGTCTTATTTACATATATTAACATATTTCCAAAGTCTTAACCTCGAACTCAAAGTCTAAGATAGGTTTCTAATTCCCAACTCAAAACAACCCGCTTTTTACTGAATGAAGATTAAAGGATATATGTTAAGTTTCAAGGTGTTCTTCATATGTACAAGTTATAAGTTCTTATATTAACTTAATATAACATCATAATACATATAAATAAGTGTTATTAGAGTTAGTTTAGAAAGATTAGATTAGTTTTTCAAACAAGTTTAGAATCAACTAAACTATGTTCTAGTTTATAAACTCTTATATAGATAGATATAAACATATGAATTGAACAAGCGTTGAAGTAGAGTTTTTACCTCAAGTTTAGAATGTAAAGTTGCTAGAAAGAAGTAGTAGAACAAAACTTTAGAGATTTCTTGCAAGTGTTTGTGAAAATTGGAAGTAAAATTTGGAAAATGAATGTGTAAAAATGAGTTAGAAATATAGGCTTGAAAATTTAGCTTTTAGTGAAAATATCTAAGATAAGTTAAAATGTATTAAGTCATGGATGACATATTAAATTAATTAGGTCATGGATGACATATTAGACAAATAATTGCAGTTTTCTATTGGTATATACCAATAGTAAATACTTCTAGAAGCTGTGTATAATACGGGTAAAAATACCGTATGAATGCGCGTAGAATTCTTGAGAAAATTGAACAGAAATACGAGTATAGCTATCCTTTATATGTATTGGTATATTATAAAGTGTATTCAATACTTGTAAGGATGTATTTACACTCGTAATACATTATATGTAAATACATTTACGTCGTTTAAATAGTAACATATATATTGTTCAAAAACTCTTTAAATTAGTAGTATAAAAATATATATACAATACTTTGTTAATATACTTAATGAGATATTTAATTATCATATTTTCAAGTTAAATATATATAAATCCATATATATATATACAATAATTAAACAATTAAACAATTAAATCAAGTTATGACGTTCGTGAATCGTCAGAATAAAAGGGTGAACAAAAGCTTGTGTAAAACTCTTTCCGGAGGTTTAAGATTTATTAAAAATTCATTGCTTATCAAGTCAGAATTATATAAAGATTAAGTTTAAATTTGGTCAGAAATTTCCAAGTCGTCGCATTATTCGTTTGACTTAAAGTCGGGAAGAAAAAGCAAAAGTATGGAACTTCAAAATATAAAGGAAACGAAGAGGGTAGATTTATAGTGAATATCAGACAGAGCAATCAAAACAGATTCTTGCATTTAACCAAAGAAGATCCTATTTCCTTAATTACCGAAGAATCAAATCTTATTACGAAGATTTTCTGTAAATCCCTTGAATTTCGAAAATCCACCATGACTACATCACCAGTTGAGACGAACATGCATTTATTCATTTCACTCTCTTGTGATAGCTTCACTCGTACTCTTCAAGAAATCAAATTGTTTTATCCTTATTACTCAGTGGTGATAAAAAAAATTATTTATCAACTCATATACGTCAGGAAAACATTCTTATTGTTAACCATGACCACCTCGATCAAATTTTGGGGACGAAATTTCTTTAACGAGGAGGTACTGTGACGACCTGGAAATTTCCGACCAAATTTAAACTTAATCTTTATAAAATTTCGACTAATTTTAAATCAAACTCTCTGTATGATTTAGTAATTTTGACATGATAAGCAAAGTCTCTAAAGTGAGTCTCAAAAAGTTTTGGAACAATTTACATGAATGCATTACCCTATAACTATTTCTGACGATTCACGAACAATTATGTGTAAATAAATATATAAATAATTATGTATAAACAAATTCTATACAAAAGTAATATTATATATTGTAAGTTATAAATGTTAAATATTAAATATATGTTATTATATAACATATATCATATAATTAGTACATACGATATAATTAATAAATTGTAATGTTGAAAACATAATTGTTATAGTGATATTATTACTTTCAATAATACTATTAATATTAATATCAATATTAGTATTATTAATATATAGATATGAGGTTTAATACATTTAATCTGTTATATTTTTAGTATTACTAATATTATTATGTACAGATATGAAATTAGATACATATAATTTGTATATTATTAATATTATTATTATTACCATTGTTATTAAAAATTATTATTATTATTATAGTTATCATTATTATTAATTAGTAAACTTATTATTAAATTTTTTTATCACTATTATTATAATGAGTAGGAAAGTAATGAACTTAGTTATTATTATTAAAAATTTTCATTACTTTTATCATAAATTTTATTATATTAGTATTATTTTGATATTATTATTAATTCTATTATTATTATTATTAGGATTTTTCTTTTATGTAATTCATTATATATAAAATTTTACATATAGATACAAAATCAGTTAGAAGTAACTATCTGTATTTTTTTTTTTCATTTGATTAATAATTTGTGTACTTCCTGTCTCCAATCTGTTACCAGTCAATTTCAGTTAATCAAATCATGTTTATACTTCAATTATTCAACACATTATATATAACCTTAACTGCAATTGGAAATTAAAGAGAGAAAAATCAGAAACAAATATGTAAGCCTCTGTTCTTACACTTGTTGGTCATATTTCGATTTCAAACAAATTTTCAAAATGTAATAATGCAAAGTTGTTAGGAATCTCTTACTCAAACTTCCTGTAAAATCTCAAGTTCCAATTCTTGATAACGAGTTTGAATTTGCGAGTCAAAGTTATTTTGTCAAAAATCAACTATTTGTTCTTGGAGAAATTAGAGCTTGTTTTGATGTTTTAAGATCAATCAACGATTCCAATAGTTTTTAGGAATGATTTGAAACATATTTCATGTTGTAAAGATTGTCCAAAACGAACTCAAAATTGAAAACATTAATTTTTTTTTTTTGAAGTGTTACAAGCTTCAGCAGTATATTTTTTCAACTTTTTTTGAATTTTTTTAATCACAAGAACACTTTTATTTTTTTTGTTTCATGTTGTTTACAAGTCATAAATGAAAACCCGTTCGATTGTTGTTAAGTTTTGCCTCCGTTTGATTTTAATTCAAGGATGAAGAAGATGATGAACATGGTTTTAGGAAGTATTAGATAAGTATATATGGGTTGCATAGTAAGTAAGAAAGACAAGGCATAGGGAATGGTTAAGTGTGTTTGCGGGTGAGCGAGAGGTCTCGAGTTCAAATCTGGTTCGGGGCATAATTTTTTGAAAAGCTTTTTTGAAGGTAGTTTTCATTTCTAAAATTAATATTATTATTATTATTGTTATTATCATTAGTAATATAATTATTACTATTATTATTATTACTAAAATAAAGAATTTATGATCAATTATTATTATTATTGTTATTATTATGATTATTATTGTTATTAAAATAAGTATAAGTATTGATAATATCATTATTATTATTAAAATAACTATTAGATATATAAAACCATATTTAAAACAGATAACCTAACTATATTTTTAATAAGTATTAATTAATTATTCAAGATATATAAAATAAATATATTTAAGATATGACATATGAATCATTAAATATAACAAGTATATTAATATTATTAATATATGAACTTGTTATATGTTTTAACATATATATGAATGATATAGGTTCGTGAATCCAAGGCCTACCCTGCATTGTTCAGTTTTGTCGTGTGAATATTTTTACTATAAAATATCGTATTGTGAGTTTTCATAGCTCCCTTTTTAATTGCTGTTGCAATATATATTTTTTTGGGCTGAGAATACATGCGCTGTTTATATAACTGTTTTACGAAATGGACACAAGTACTAAAAACATATTCTACGTTGAGTTGTACCACTTTGCATATTTTTCCCTAATAGCTTGGTAACTAATATTTATATGTTGTAAGAGCATGTAAGCGCGAATCCTATTGATAGATCTATCGGGTTTGACCACCCCAACCGGGCTAGTCGCTCTAGGATCGTAAATGGTTGCATAGTACTTCGTTTTTACTACACTTGGTACAGTGTAGGGAGATTTCATAATAATGGGAATATGCTACGTTAATTGTTAAGTATGGTTAGCGAAGCGCTCAACAACTTATAGAATACTTTTATACACTTGCGAGTGTACATATATTTATAGAAACTGAAATCTTGTGGTCCATTACTGTTACTGAAAGTATTATTTATGATAAACCTATGAACTCACCAACCTTTTGGTTGACACTTTTAAGCATGTTTATTCTTAGGTACGAATTAATTCTTCCGCTGTGCATTTGCTCATTTGAAAGATATTACTTGAAGTCATTCATGGCATATTTAGGTCAGTACCTCGCAATGAGACCAGATGTTGAATACTTCATCCAGGTGGATTAGGACGGGTCATCACAGTAAATAAGTATGTCATCGATGAAAATAATGATAAACTTGTCAAAGTATGGTCTACACACTCGGTTCATGAGGTCCATGAACACAGCTGGTGCGTTAGTCAATCCAAACGGCATAACCATAAACTTGTAATGACCGTAACGCGTCCTAAAAGTAGTCTTTGGAATATCATCCTCCTTCACCCGCATTTGATGATACCCAGAACGTAAATCAATATTCGAATAAACCGATGAGCCTTGTAGGTGATCAAATAAGTCGTCGATTCTCAGTAGTGGGTAGCGGTTCTTGATGGTAAGTTTTTTCAACTCTCGGTAGTCGATACACAACCTAAATGTACCATCCTTCTTCTTGACAAACAAAACATGAGCTCCCCATGGTGATGTGCTTGGTCGAATGAAACCACGCTCTAAAAGTTCTTGTAACTGACTTTGTAATTCTTTCATTTTGCTGGGTGCGAGTCTGTATGGAGCACAGGCTATTAGTGCAGCTCATGGTACAAGGTCTATTTGAAATTCAACGGATCGATGTGGGGGTAATCCCGGTAATTCTTTCGAAAATACATCGGGAAATTCTTTTGCGACGGAAACATCACTGATGTTCTTTTCTTTAGGTTTAACTTCCTCGATGTGTGCTAGAATGACGTAACAACCTTTTCTTATTAGTTTTTGCGCCTTCATACTACTAATAAGATTTAATTTCGCGTTATTCTTTTCTCCGTACACCATTAAGTGTTTTCCTTTTTCCCGTACAATGCGAATTGTATTTTTGTAACATACGATCTCTGTTCTCACCTTTTTCAACCAGTCCATGCTAATTATCACATCAAAACTTCCTAACTCTACTGGTATCAAATCAATCTTAAATGTTTGACTAACCAGCTTAATTTCTCGATTCCGACATATATTATCTGCTGTAATTAATTTACCGTTTGCTAATTCGAGTAAAAATTTATTATCCAAAGGCGTCAGTGGACAACTTAATTTAGCACAAAAATCTCTACTCATATAGCTTCTATCCGCACCCGAATCAAATAAAACATAAGCAGATGTATTGTCAATAAGAAACGTACCCGTAATAAGCTCCGGGTCTTCCTGCGCTTCTGCCGCATTAATATTGAAAACTCTTCCGTGGTCTTGCCCATTAGTATTCCCTTGGTTTGGGCAATTTCTAATAATGTGGCCCGGTTTTCCACATTTATAACAAACTACGTCGGCGTTATTTGTTCCAACCTTATTTGTTTCTTTATTTTTGTTGTTCTTTGGTCCGTAAACCTCACATATTGCCGCACCATGACCACTTCTCTTACACTTGGTGCAAACTGTTGTGCAAAACGCATTCGGATGGTACTCTGCACACCTGAAGCATGGTTGTTTCTGTTGTTTGTTGTTATTGAGATTGTTGTTGGGATTGTTATTGTTGTTGAAACGGTTGTTGTAGTTGTTGTTGTTGTTGGTGTTGTAGTTGTTGTTGTTGTTGGGACGTTTGTTGTAGTTATTGTTAGGATTACGGTTATTGTTGCGATTGTTGTTGCGGTTGTGGATGTAATTGTTATTGTTGTTGTACTGGTGACTTTTGTCACCGTTTTCCTCCCACTTCCTCTTGAGTTGTGTGACAACTCGAAAATTTTTGACCAAATTTAAACTTTATCTTTAAATGATTTAACGTTTCCGACACGATAAACAAAGTCTGTAAAACCGAATCTCAAAATTTTTGAACTATTCAAGTACCCTTCGGTTGTTCTCAACGATTCGCGAACCATTATATGTAAATAAAAACATATATATACTATAACTTGAAAACATAACAAAGTTTTAATTGCATGATACCGCACATTAAACTTATTGGTTTATATATCTATTTGAATATATATGATTTCAAGTTATTTAGTAAAAGATAGTAACATTTGATTATTGATTCGATTGATATTTAGATAAGTTAACTAAAACGTTTAAGATGAACCAGTAAAACACTAATTTGCTACAGTATTTTCGAATTACTACAGTACCCGAAAAGCTACAGTGTTTTTGAAAAATCACTATTTGCTATAGTAAAAAAACTTTCAAAAAACGTTATAATTAGTAGTATTATTATTAGTATTATACATAAAATATTACGACGAGGTTATGAGCGTGTCACTTTCAAAAATGGGTTTTCGAGCGGGATAGAGCTAAGGAAACTATGGGTTATAACTATGGAGGTTATGGGTAATGTTCATGGTTATTATTGGCAAGTCAAACCTAGTGTTTATCATCTCCGTTGCGTCTACGTACTTTCCTGCAATATTGAATCACAATATTGATACGTGAGCATTCATATCTTATCTTTTATATATTAATAGTGTATACATGTCTAGTGCTCGAGTATATTTGTTTAGGCATGCTTGTATGCTAAATTTCGTCGTTAAACAGTTTATGATGAATCACGAATTAATTACATATATTACTGATAAAAGGTATATGATATGCATGTTTTTGGAATGCTAGCGAAAAATCAATAACTTTTCATTTAGATATCGAATAGTTTCGATGAACGGATTAAAAGATATGATCAACTGAATTATGATTGACGTTAATTGAAATTGCTTTTGAATCTGCAATTAAGATTTAAACAACTTGTTTACGAGATTGATAAAATGGATTTTTAAATATTACCAGCCGAGTAAATGAATCCTTATTTAAGGCACGTCTCGTTTTGTTGAACATTTGTCAAAATTGACTGTTTTATCATGTTTTAAAGCCTTATAAAAACTATAGACTAATTTTACAAGAATTGAGAAACTATGTGAAATGTTAAAATGTTTCGATTGTCATGATCATTCAACTATAGTATTGAGTCAGATTGACTTGTTGAAACGACTTTTGATAACTTTTGTATGTCGATCTCGAGCATTAGGATTATGATACACTATGACCAGACCTAGCTTGTTAGACATTTATTGACCAACATATGTTCTCTAGGTTGAGATCTACGGTTATTTGGTATTCCGAGTTTCGGTCACATTTCGGTGAACGACTTTATGTGCTGCTAAGGTGAGTTTTATTTGCTCCCTTTTTAATTGCTTTTGTAATATATATTTTTGGGCTGAGAATACATGCACTTTATTTTAAACGCAATGGATACAAGTACATACTAAATTCTACACCGATTTTGAACCAAAAATCCCTTAGCTTTGGTAATTAGTAACTACCGGTTATAAGAATTGGTGGGCGCGAGTAGTTATATATGGATCCATAGGGCTTGACATCCCCGTCTGTTCCAGGTATAGAAACCCTATCCTGAAATATAAAACAAACGTATGCTATTTGAGTTTAGTACACGTTGGTTTACGTGTATTGTACATGTTGGTTGCATGTATGTTAAAACAGGGTACTTATTATAACGTTAAAGTTTAGTTACCAGGGGGCTCAATCTTGTAGAATATTTTGATAAACGTTTCTGGATGAAATAACTGAAATCTTGTGATCCACCTTTATATACAGAATATGCGAAACACTAAAACTATGAACTCACCAACCTTTGTGTTGACACTTGTTAGCATGTTTATTCTCAGGTTCCTAGAAGTCTTTCGTTGTTTGCTTATATGTTAGACAAGCTATGTGCATGGAGTCTTACATGACATATTTTTCAAGGAAACGTTGCATTCACCAAATCATCACCATGTATCTTATTTTGACTGCATTGTCAACGGAAGTACTATTGTAAACTATTATTTACGGTGATTGTCTATATGTAGAAATCATCAGATATCGAAAACCTTTGATTTAAATATTCATTTATGGTGTGCCTTTTCAAAAGAATGCAATGTTTACAAAACGTATCAGATAGAGGTCAAATACCTCGCAATGAAATCAATGAATGACGTGTTCGTCCATATGGATTTGGATTGATCATCACAGTTGGTATCAGAGCGTTGGTCCTAGTGAACCAGGTCTTGCATGAGTGTGTCTAACTGATAGTTGTTAGGATGCATTAGTAAGTCTGGACTTCGACTGTGTCTGCATGTCAAAAGTTTTGCTTATCATTTCTTGTCAGAAATTACTTGTCTATCATCTTAAGTCTAAACGCGTCTTATTGCATTGATTGCATAGATAGTGTATAGACAAAATTCATATCTTAGCGTATCTGTTACTGTAAACTTTTCCTGACATCTTCCAAAAATTTCTCCGTGATTTATGGAATTTTGGTATTATATATACATATTTAAATTATGTATTGAAGAGTACCAATCTAAATTCTATAATCTACTTCATATCAAAAATCATCTCTCTAATTATACAAGATGGATCCCGTATCTAGTTCAAATTCCTTAAACTCCTACAGCTATTCCGATATGGATATTCACCTGAATTCCGAAGACAGTGTAACCGGAATGGATCAACCAATCAGCCATCACCTATTCTGGATGAATTGGGGATGGGTTTGTAGCCTACTTAATTATTGGAGACAAGAAGAAGGCGA
Organism: Rutidosis leptorrhynchoides; assembly: GCF_046630445.1. Lineage (NCBI taxonomy): Eukaryota > Viridiplantae > Streptophyta > Magnoliopsida > Asterales > Asteraceae > Rutidosis > Rutidosis leptorrhynchoides. The sequence goes on from NC_092334.1 coordinate 36,859,388, forward strand.
TCCCTTCCATCCACCACATTGCCCTCTTGGCGAAGAACCTGAAGCACTTACCGGCGAACCTATTCGAGACACCATTTTCTCTCTCATTTCCAGAGTATCTCGTCACGATAATATACTATCTCAAATTCTGGATCTTATTCATCCGCTCGTTCGAACCACCAATCATCCCGGTGTAGTAGAAGAAGTCAACGAGCTTCGCGCTCGGGTAGTGGCTTTGGAGAATATGGTGCAAAGGTTACAAGCACCAGCAGCATCACCGGCATCAAAAGTACCACCGACAACAACACCAACAGTACCATTACCACCACCAACAACATTCGCATCACAAACCTCAACTTCACAATCCGTTCCACGAGCATCAACGTCATACGCACCATAGTTACCAAGAAATACCAGCAATAATAACCGATGAAGTATTAACTCATTTCCCCTGAAGAAATTTTATGTATATTTAATATATATGAATTTTGAAATCAAAATAAATCTTTTCGTACTAAGCTATTACGTGTGAATCTTAACTGGTAGGTACTACTCGGTTAGTTCATATTACTAATATGCAATGATGTACATCCTTCCTTAACAACTTAACCATTGTTAACTACAATCTCTGTTTCAACTTAATGAATTCCATTTCATAATAAACCAAGTGTATTATTCAATTACATAATTGATTTTACATTTTCATTTTCAATATACTCGAAACTTTCCAGAAAACATCATCTGTGCCTTGTAAGGTTCACAAAAAAAATTCCACGAGCATCAACATCCTTCACCGAGGAATAAGAATAAATAATGAAGTATCAATTACATTAGCGAAATACTCCGCAAAGATTATGTAATCTTTAATGTTTTAGAGATTAATTATTTCTAAGTCAAGCCGAAAATCAAATGAGCTTAATATGATATTAACTCATTAAATCTGTGTTACATCTGAAAAAAATATACATACATATATTTTCATAAAGATGGTAATAAAAATTCTTTTGTACAAAGTATTAGTTGTGAAATCTTTAACAGGTAGGTAATACCCGGGAAATATATAAGTTCGCAATTAATATGTTACACTGTACATTCTTCAACTTTGATTCAAAAATTATTAACAATGCTCACAACGATATACAATCATTTTCATACAAATTCAATTACATATTCTGATATTGACGGATCAGAATCCAAGTCATAACTCTGAACCGGTGACATCATTCTTAGATCTCTACATCTTTCAAAGCTATACTTTGACTTCAAAACTGTGCAAGATCCTTTAATGTTGTTAATACCGAAAATAATCTTGCAATTCTTTTCAAGATATCAATTTTCATCACACTTCCAACCAGTCAACTTCGACTTTTCAGATTAACTTTATTGTAACCTTGACATATACGTTCTTATTACTGGGGAATCTTTCATGTTCCACCACATTAGCAGAAAATTTAACAACAACTTCATTTATCCTTGATGTTTCGAAAAATCATTATACTCATAGAAACTCTATCATGTACTTATCCACATCTTGTAACAATAATTGCCATACCAACTACCGGGAATTAGCAATCAGTATTTTGAATCTCGCAGCAATTCTATGCCAACAGTTATATATATACATATAATGTCTATCTCCTAGAGTTACTTACTTCGAATGTGAAGTTTCTGAAAAACACCCCAAACTGTGAAACTAGTCCTCCGAATTTTGGAAAAATGCTGATGAAGCAGCAAAAAACTATAAACAACCTTAACAGTCGAAAGTTGGATGATAAAGAGTAGTGTGTTGGAAAAGCACAGAAAAAGAGAAGGTTTGGAACTGGAAAACGGATTGAGCAAACTATGAAGAAGGCTGTGGACAAATCACAAAGACTAAACGTGCCTTCAAAGAATCCAAATGATTCAGTGTCTGCTGAAGTCATTAACGATTACCTTGCTCCTGACTCTAAACCTTCACAGACAAATCTTCTTCACCATCCGTTGATATTACAAATTCTAAGATATTATCATATCTTTCATTATAAATATCTTCGATATTTCTGAAGATATCTTCATAACTATCATTGTCTGAGATTATTTATCTCTTCACGCTATCTGTGTTATATCATAAAAGAAACTGTTTTAGTTTCTAGATTCTGAAAAATTCGAATTTAAAATACGAATGTTTTTGAAGTAGTGTTTGGGAACTGAAGCATGAGTTAGTATAATATAATGACACCTGATCAACGTGATTATATTACAGTAAGTCATGCTGAGTTTCTAATGGAACGTGATAAAGGTTCACAGATCATACCCTCATCATGAACCATGTTATATAACTCTTTCATTCTATTTAACCTCTAAACTATCAAGAAAATCTTTGTCTTAATGATTCGGTCTTTTCCGGATATTTTGGTAATTTGACAAATCAAATTGTGCTATTACCTTTTCTTTCTACTTTGTATATTATGATCATTCGAAACTCCATACCTACAAATTCTGGACCATTATTCGCTTGACTTGAAGTGGGGAAGGAAAAACAAAAGCATGGAACTCCTAAATATAAAGGAAAATATAAAGCCTGACAATAACACATAAATTACAAACCGTGTATATCAATACGTATTGCAACGTAAAGACACGGGATAATTAAAAACATTATAACCCCAAGGTAATAGTAGAAGAAAATAACTTCCTCTGGTGGCAGATGAAAAAGAAGAATGAAGGATACGATTGCCAAGAAAATATCAAGAATCAGAACTAGATTAAGCATTTTCACAATCTATTAGGAAGTATGAAATAAGGAAGAAGATTATAGGAGTGGTGAAAATAAATGAAACAGAAAAGGTCAATTTATAGCGAAATATCAGACATAGCAATCGAGGCAGATTATGCATTTAATCAAAGGAAATCATAATTTCCTTAAATCCCGAAGAATCAAATCTTATTTAGATTATGAAGATTCTCTATTTCTTAAATTCTGGAAATCAATCGTTACTACGTCAAGAGTTAAAACGAATCTCTATTCCATCATTTCACTCTTTTACGATAACTTCTCTCATACGCTTCAAGTAATCGGATTGTTTTATCTATATTATTCAACGATGATAAAATTCTTTTTATCAACTCATATTCGTCATGAAAACATTTTTATTGTTAGCCATGACGACCTCACCCAAATTTGACCAAATTTCTTTAACGGGTAGGTACTGTGACAACCCGGAAATTTTTGACCAAATTTAAACTTTATCTTTAAATGATTTAACGTTTCTGACACGATAAGCAAAGTCTGTAAAACTGAATCTCAAAATTTTTGAACTATTCAAGAACCCTTCGGTTGTTCTCAACGATTCGCGAACCATTATATGTAAATAGAAACATATATATACTATAACTTGAAAACATAACAAAGTTTTAATTGCATGATACCGCACATTAAACTTATTGGTTTATATATCTATTTGAATATATATGATTTCAAGTTATTTAGTAAAAGATAGTAACATTCGATTATTGATTCGATTGATATTTATATAAGTTAACTAAAACGTTTAAGATGAACCAGTAAAACACTAATTTGCTATAGTATTTTCGAATTACTACAGTACCCGAAAAGCTACAGTGTTTTCGAAAATCACTATTTGCTACAGTAAATGACCAAAATACTCGAAAGTTTAAGATATACTTTGAGTGGTATAGTTTAAGGATAATTTAAGGCTATATTTTGACAAAGGTACGTGACACGAAACATAAAGAGCGAGTTTTCTCAGCGTAGGAAAGGACATTTGAAAAACCGGAAACGGGACATAAGTCGAGTAACGATGTACAACTTATCAGAACAAAAGTTACAAGTTAACTATGCACGTAAATATAATAGAATATATAAATAATTATACAAATTAAATATATTATAAATATTATATTTAAATATGTCGACAAGCGTTAGGACAAAATCAGATGTGAGCTGGAAATGGGAGCCATGCGATCGCATGGCATCCCATCACACAAACCATGCGATCGCATGGCTGTGGTGGACAGGCCAGGTCTATAAAGCTCGAACGTTTTTCAGTTTGTGTATCACTCTATCTCTCGCACACATACACTTACATAATAATAATAATAATAATAATAATAATATTATTATTATTATTATTATTATTATTATTATTATTATTATTATCAAGATTAATATTATTATTAATCTTATAATTAGGAGTATTATTATTAGTATTATACATAAAATACTACGACGAGGTTATGAGCGTGTCACTTTCAAAAATGGATTTTCGAGTGGGATAGAGCTAAGGAAACTATGAGTTATAACTATGGAGGTTATGGGTAATGTTCATGGGTATTATTGGCAAGTCAAACCTAGTGTTTATCATCTCCGTTGCGTCTACGTACTTTCCTGCAATATTGAATCACAATATTGATACGTGAGCATTCATATCTTATCTTTTATGTATTAATAGTGTATACATGTCTAGTGCTCGAGTATATATGTTTAGGCATGCTTGTATGCTAAATTTCGTCGTTAAACAGTTTATGATGAATCATGAATTAGTTACATATATTACTGATAAAAGGTATATGATATGCATGTTTTTGGAATGCTAGCGAAAAATCAATAACTTTTCATTTAGATATCGAATAGTTTCGATGAACGGATTAAAAGATATGATCAACTGAATTATTATTGACGTTAATTGAAATTGCTTTTGAATCTGCAATTAAGATTTAAACAACTTATTTACGAGATTGATAAAATGGATTTTTAAATATTACCAGCTGAGTAAATGAATCCTTATTTAAGGCACGTCTCGTTTTGTTGAACATTTGTCAAAATTGACTGTTTTATCGTGTTTTAAAGCCTTATAAAAACCATAGACTAATTTTACAAGAATTGAGAAACTATGTGAAATGTTAAAATGTTTCGATTGTCATGATCATTCAACTATAGTATTGAGTCATATTGACTTGTTGAAACGACTTTTGATAACTTTTGTATGTCGATCTCGAGCATTAGGATTATGATACACTATGACCAGACCTAGCTTGTTAGACATTTATTGACCAACATATGTTCTCTAGGTTGAGATCTACGGTTATTTGGTATTCCGAGTTTCGATCACATTTCGGTGAATGACTTTATGTGCTGCTAAGGTGAGTTTTATTTGTCCCCTTTTTAATTGCTTTTGTAATATATTTTTTTGGGCTGAGAATACATACACTTTATTTTAAATGCAATGGATACAAGTACATACTAAATTCTACACCGAGTTTGAACCAAAAATCCCTTAGCTTTGGTAACTAGTAACTGCCGGTTATAAGAACTGGTGGGCGTGAGTAGTTATATATGAATCCATAGGGCTTGACATCCCCGTCTGTTCCAGGTATAGAAACCCTATCCTGAACTATAAAACACACGTATGCTATTTGAGTTTAGTACACGTTGGTTTGCGTGTATTGTACATGTTGGTTGCATGTATGTTAAAACAGGGGTACTTATTATAACGTTAAAGTTTAGTTACCAGGGGGCTCAATCTTGTAGAATATTTTGATAAACGTTTCTGGATGAAACAACTGAAATCTTGTGATCCACCTTTATATACAGAATATGCGAAACACTAAAACTATGAACTCGCTGATGGTTAAGCGAGGTGTATATAAAATAGCTTTTAAATTTTACAAGAAAATACTATTAAATACGATACAATTTTACACAAGATATTTATTTATTTATAGAATGGATATACTTAAACCTTGCTACAACACTTATAGGCAGTGTACCTAATCGTACAGTAGTGTAGTTTTTAGTAAGTCCGGTTCGTTCCACAGGGAAAATCTTTAAACAAAGCTTAACGCTATATTAGTTTACTTTTATAAAAATACAAATATATATACAAGTAATATTATTATTATAAAGGGGGGGGTTTACCGTTTAATGACCGGTTTGTCGATTTTAAAACTTTAGTCGCAGTTAAAACCAAATGTAAAATATTAAAAATAAATACAAGACTTAAATTAAAGCGTAAAGTAAATAACGATAATGAAATTGCGAATAATAAAAGTGCGATAAAATAAACTTGCGATAATTAAAAAGTACGATAATTAAAAGTGCAATTAAATACAATAACAATAAAAATGCGATAATTAGAAGTGCAATTAAATATAAAATAAAGGAAATTAAATATGAAATAAAAGAATTATGTTTATTTAAACTTCCGTAATCATGATGTTTGACGTGTTGATTTTAGTTTTATGCCCATGGGTTAATTGTCCTTTGTCTTGGATTATTTAATATGTCCGTCTGGTTTTTGTCCATAACAGTCCATCAGTCATAAATATAAAGTGCGAGTGTCCTCGTCAAATTATCCTTATACCCGAAGTTAAATATTCCAACTAATTGGGGACTTAAACTGTAACAAGATTTTAATACTTTGTTTAATAATTACACCAGGATGTCGACTGAGTGTAACCCAAGGTTTTAATATTTTGTTATCAATTATGCCAAGTGTCCTTTTACATAATTTCACCCCTGTTTTAATTATTCTAGTGGCTATTAATCCATTCCCGTGTCCGGTTAAATGAACGATTATTCGTACATATAAATATCCCGCCCATCGTGTCCGATTGAGTGTATGTGATAATTTATAGGGATGCCCAATTGTAAATCTTTGTATTAACATTAACAAACTATCATTTAGTTAAACAAATATAAAGCCCATTAATAGCCCATAGTCTAATTTCCACAAGTGTCGTTCTTTTGTCCAAACCCCAATTATGGTACAAAGCCCAATTACCCAATTTTAATAATTAGCCCATCATCATGATTACTTCATTTTAAATAAGCATAATAATAACTTAGCTACGAGACATTAAATTAAAAAGGTTGAACATAACTTACAATGATTAAAAATAGCGTAGCGTTACACGGACAGAATTTCGACTTACACCCTTACAACATTCGCTAACATACCCTTATTATTAGAATTAAAATTAAAATTAAAATTAAAATTATAATATATATATATATATATATATATATATATATATATATATATATATATATATATATATATATATATATATATATATAATACGTTTTATGAGAGAAGAAGAAAAAGGATGATTAAAATGATCAGAATTCGGTTGGCTTTATAGGGAATTGAGTTCAGGGTTACTCCGCGACTCGCGGCAACTTTTGCCTTCAAACTCCGCGAGTCGCGGAGTTTGAAAATACATCTCACACAAGTTTGGAGCCTTTCTTGCCGACGGTTTATAATATATTATATAATATATAAATAATTATAAGAATTATTTAAATATTATATTATATTTATGTGCATAGTTGACTTGTAATTTTTAGTCCGTTGCGTCGAGCGTTGAGAGTTGACTCATGTCCCGGTTCTGGATTTTCGAACGTCCTTGCGTACAATTTTATATTTTGTACTTTGCGTTTTGAATCTTGTACTCTTGTAATTTCGAGACGTTTCTTATCAATAATTGGAACCTCTTTGATTGTATTTTGTACTTTTGAGCTTTTTGGTCGTTTGCGTCTTCAATTCGTCGAATCTGTCTTTTGTCTTCATCTTTTATTATTTAAACGAATATCACTTTAAAATAGAACAATTGTAACTAAAAGCTTGTCTTTCTTGAGGAATAATGCTATGAAATATATGTTCGTTTTTAGCATTATCAAATATTCCCACACTTGAGCGTTGCTTGTCCTCAAGCAATATAGTCTTGAAATACTAGAATCACTTCTTTATTCTTCACACTTTGTACATCAGTGATTTCTTTACGGCGGTATAAACAATGGTAGTAACGATATGGTTTACAGTCCCACATGACTATAAAAATTTAGATCCATTAAGGAAATTGGATCTTTATGAAAACATTTGATCTTTTGAAAATTAAATCTAGCTTTTACCTTAGATAAGTTTTCCGGAATAACCCTTCACCGGTGTTTGCAAAATATTTTTGTGGGTTTGGTGGGTTTCAGATTTGAAAATTTTAGCTCAAAACTTGCGGTTTTGTGTCACCCGCTTGCTAACCTTGTATTTGGAAAGCAACACGTCCAGTTTACTTGTCCCGTATATTACCTTTCAGTAAACTACCGTCCGGTTGTAAAGGAAAGCGTTGAACAAGCAACTGTTAAGGCAATGTCCCCTGACATGCTTTTAATTATGGTCTATAACGTGTCGGACACAATTACTATCCTTGGTAGGAGCAATAGTAAAGCTCACCCTTATAATTTTTCGGTCTGGCACAAGGTCCTGTCTTTGACCACTATGCAACCACCGTTCTTACGGTTGACACCCGATTTGGTTCAGGTGACCTAATGAATTCCAGGTAAATTCCTAGGATTTTACGTTCAATGGTAATGAACGCATTGAAAATAGGGTTTTCAGAAAACAAATCGGTTTGTAATTTTGATCAAAATATTTTCTCGTTCAAGCTCGAGTTTAGATATCATTGAATTCAATGAGTTTGTAATTCTCAATCTTTAAGGTCAATCTCAAGGATTGAGTAATATCAGGCTTAAAAGCTGATTTTTGATCTTTTAAGGAGATTATCCTTTCTGGGATCTGATTCATTAGTCTTATCCAGCTAATTTGCATGGTGCCCCCATTTTACGAGATAAATCCTTCTCATGGTTAGGATAAATCTGACCACTTGGCGACCCTGTTTAATGCTGAGGTCCGTGGATTTCCTGCTGATTTTAGTGATGACTTTTCTAGATTTTTTGTCAACCTACAGCTGGTCTGGACGACAACTTCTTGACCTAAATCAAGAAGCGCGTGTCTTTTTCGGAAGACTTTACTTCCTTTTAATGATGGAATTGATTCATCGTGTAGATCCATCTTTCTTACAGTAAATCAGGTAAAACTTTTTAGTTTAGTCCAAAGCAAAAGTATTTTCAGTTATTTGTACAAAAATATGTGATATATGTTTTGAATAACTTGGAGAATTTTCCCACACTTGGCTTTTATTTTCCTTTTTATTGTCCTCTATTCCATTTTAAATGAATTTTAACATTTTGATTTGTTTCTCAATTTATGTCCTTTCCGAGGTTACAATAATTTCGGTGTTAAAACCTAGTTTTATCGTTCATAAATATGTATAAACATGATTTTGAGTTCATTTAATTGAAAATTTTGAAAAATTTTACTAGAATTGGGTAGTCAGTATATAAGACTAGGGCTGTTCTTTATTATCAGAGAGCACTAGATTCTAATACAACTACTGCTTTACTAGTATTTAATGGTAACCCAGTGTTTAAGATAAAAATTTTAAAATCTGAAAGAATTTAACCCCTTCCCACACTTAAGATCTTGCAATGCCCTCATTTGCAAGAAATCAGTAACAATTTAAATTATTGAGGGTGATTTGTGTGAAAATGATTAAATTTTACTAAAGTTTCCAAATATATTGGCGTTTGTTTGCTGAATGATAAATGGTGCACATCATTTGTTCATTCCGTCTTGTTGTTATTTCACATATATTTTGCATCTTGTCGTCAAAATTAATTGCTTTTGCTGAACTTAATGCCAGTCTTTGAAAATGCGTTGTTTTACCCTGTTGTGTACATAAGATAAACTGCAAACATATATACATATTTTTGAAGTTTGGTATATTACCCCACATTTAAAAATTATTAAAATCTAAGAATAAAAGTTAGAAAATTATAAAAACTATTACAATATTAACATAAGTATTAAACGTATCAACATTACAAATTACAAAATAAATAAAACTAAGTAGACTAGAGATGATACTGATACCAATAGGGGTTCCACACATAACCATAGGTGCTATAAAATGCTTCGGCAGGGTTATACGTAGGATACGGTGGTTGCATCTCTATAGACCAGGGAGGGAATATGGGCTTTGGAGTAGGAATATAGTTTCTACCTATATGTTGGCAATAAGCTATGATTTGGTTTTGATGAACTTGCCAATCTTTAAATGCTCTCTGTCTAGCATTTTCGTACTCCTGTGCAGCTATAAACCTTTGCATTTCTTGCATTTCATTTCCCCCTCCTACATTACCTTGCTGTTGGTTTCTCTCAACCTGTGGATGTCTACCATGGTATTGTACTGCGGCGTTATTTCGCCTCTTCAAAACTTTCGCACCATGGTATACATTTAAACCTATTGTATCGCGGGGTTCTGGTTCTTCGACTAATAATCCCCCCCGACTTATATCCACACCGAGATATTCAGCAATCAAAGTAATAAATATACCACCTCCTATTATGTTATGCGGTCTCATCCCCCTAACCATAGCTGATAAATAATAACCCACACAATAAGGTATACTTACAGCGCTTTGTGGGTCTCGAATACACATATGGTAAAACAAATCCTGTTCATTTACCTTTTCCTTGTTCTTACCTCTTTGTGTAATCGAATTAGCTAAAAACCTATGAATTACTCTTAATTCAGCTCTATCTATATCCAAATAAGAGTAATTTCCCCCTTTGAATCGGTGATGGCTTGTCATTTGACTCCATACACCATGTGTATCAAAATTTTCATCTATCTTTCTACCATTTAGTATCAACCCTCTACAATCGGCAGATGCTAACTCCTCAGGCGTATATATACGTAAAGCCTGAGCCATGTCTAGTAAAGACATGTGGCGCATCGAACCTCCTAACAAAAATCTAATAAAAGATCGATCGGTTAAACTAGCTACCCGATCATTTAATTCTATACTACACAACAATTCTTCACACCATACTTTATATACAGGTCTACGCATGGTGAATAAACGTACCCAGTCGTTAAAAGTAGAATTACCATACCTCTGTGCAAGTAATTCCCTAATTGGCCCGGCCAATTCTACAGCTTCTAATGGTCCCCATTCTATGACCCTAGGTACCTCAACAACTTTAGAATGAAGAGTATGCAAACCCCTTTGGTATTTTGGATAATCTATCCAAAGTCTGTCAAATCTCAGGTTCGGGTGCAAATCTTCCAAGTGCATATCAGAAAATGTCATGACTGGATGAGGTATATCTTGCTTGTAGTAGTTATCCACCTCCTGTTGTTCCGCATTCTCAGCAGGAGTATTGCGAGCTTGGGATGAAGATTCACCCCTTTCAGTCTGCAAAATACATCAAACACAATTTTTGTGCATCCAAATATGCATTAGTGTCAGCAAAATCATCAATCAAAATAATTACAATGACATGATCAATTTATATCAAACTTAAGCTCATTTTCATATTTTCATCAAATCTACACTTTTTCAAATAAGCATATATGAAAATGTTCGCCAAGTTCATAAGCATTCAACTCAAATAACATGTCAAAATAATCATCACTAGCAATTAAACAAGTTTCAAATGGCATTATCTCTCAAAAATCAAGTTCATGAATTTTTAGACTTGAAAAAGTCCACTTTAATTCTCAAAATCATGTTTAGGCTCAAAGTTTGGATCATTTAACTACCTAACCATGTTACACTACTTAATTTAGCAACAATTCATGACAAAAATCGGCCATAACCTGTTTATATCAAAAAGCCCCAAATTTGCTCAAGAACACAAACCCTAGACTACTCAAAATTTGAAGTTTAAGGCTTCTAATCATGTTAAATAGCATCAATCTAGGTTATACAAGCATAATACATAAACAATTTAAGCATAATTACACTAAAAAGCATCAAAATCACATTGGGGGAAAAATTGCTCAAGAACACTAATTTTTGGATTAAATGGTGTTTAGGTGTAGAAATTTACCGTTTTTCTTGAGTAATTCCTTGATAGCATCCTTCTCAACATGATTTTAGTAAAAGATTTGATGATTAACGGTAAAAAATTGTGATTTTGTGGGTGTTTTTGCGTGGTTTTTCGGAGTATTTCGCAGTATTTTTCGTGTTTGTGGGTTGGACTGATCAGTTCTTTGCGTTTTATTTTTTTTTTCTGTATCTCGGTCCCTCCGCGAGTCGCGGTGTTTGGACCTTCAAACTCCGCGAGTCGCGGAGTTTGTTATTATTATTATTTTTTTTTATATCTTATACTAATTAAAACAATTAAGTAATTAATTTTAAAATTTTGTTTCCCTTGTTATTTAGGACGAGGTCGTTTCGGATCGATGTCCTAGTCCGTCCCTCGACAAAATTTTAAAATTTGTCTTTTTGTAGCGATTGTTTTAAAAGCTAAGATTTTTGGGTTTTTTAATGTTTTTGGCATACTTTAATTCAATAAGATTAAAAATAATGATAATAAAAGTTCTCGTCCCTCCCTTGGGTAAAGCAATTTCGGTTTAAAGACCTAGTCTTCAACTTACGACGAATTTTAAAAATCATATTTTTAACTTAATGAGATAAAGTAAATTTTTGTTTTTAAATTCACACCAAACTTAAAATAAAAATACATAAAATTCAAAATTAATATTAAAAATTCACACCAAACTTAAAATTTGAAATGCATAAAATTAAAAATTCATATTTTAAAAATTAAAAATTCACAACAAACTTAATTTAAAAATTCATATTATAAATTCACACCAAAATTATATTAATTTTTCAAATATTTACAATTTTAAAAATATTGTTTTTACAAAGTTTACAATATTAATTTAAGATTTATATATTAATTTTAAAAACATGGTAAAAATAAAATTAAAAATCTTTTTGGCTTTTTATCCCACTTTAATCAATCAAATATTATCAAAAATATGCGCCCCTCTTTTCGGTAAAGTAATTTCGGTTCCAAGACCTAATTTAACTCATGACGAATTTTTGAAATATTTTGGGTTGATTGATTAAAGATATTTATACCTTAAGAATAAACGTTAAATTTCGCAGTGATGTAATAAATTTTTGAATGATATCAACAATTTTGGTCGCCAAACCTAATTTTATTCAATACCAATTTAATACTTTATAGCGAATAAATTAGCTTTTATTATCAAAAGGTTAAAAATAAAAAAAATAAAATAAAATAAAAACTGTACAAACATACCTGTGAAATAGATTTCTTAGTTATATGATCTATCCCATTCATAAGATAGTCGGTTTAATTGGTTTTCCATAGCTACATAGGCGTAACCTCGAGCATTCAGTGTTTTTTCTTCTAAACATATAAACGGTCCGTCTCTGCATAAAGTAACAAATTCGGTATTTGAATAGGTTTGATTATTTGAACATTTACCTCCATGTGACCATTTTCCGCATTTGTGACATCTTTCTAGGTGTCGTGCTCTTCTTTTCGCAGTGGATTTTGATTTTCCTTTACCAAATTGTAACTTATTATCTTCGCATCTGGATTCTTTTCTAACTCCGTCCAATCTTTCTCTGATTACTGATACTATTTCACTCGGAAGTGTGTCATTATTACGTTTAGTGATCAAAGCGTGAAGCATTAGACCATGGTTTAGTTCACAGGCAGTCTTCATTTCCTAAAAAAAATAAAAATTCAGAATGGGGGGAGAAGACTAGTTCTTTAGGGTCTGCTAGGGAAAGACCATTCGGGTTCCATTTTGGAGAACTACACGAAAACAGACAATCTAACTCTAACAGAAATACATATTATCCTTTAAAGACTTGATTCTCCCCACACTTAGTTAGCTGTGGTATCGAAATTGTGATTAACTTCGTTGTCGACTTCCATCGGACCATGTATGTAATGTTTAACTCTGTGACCATTAACTTTAAATTCAATTCCATTTGAATTTATTAATTCTATCGTTCCGTATGGGAAAACTCTTTTAACTATGAATGGTCCAGACCATCTTGATTTCAATTTTCCAGGAAATAGCTTGAATCGTGAATTGAAAAGTGTCTCCTTCTTTAAATTCTTTTGAACTTCTGATTCTTTTATCATGCCATTTCTTCGTTCTTTCTTTATAGATTAACGAATTTTCGTATGCTTCATGTCTTAATTCTTCTAATTCGTTTAGTTGACTTAATCGTAGACGTCCGGCTTCATGTAAATCAAGATTACATGTCTTCAAAGCCCAAAATGCTTTGTGTTCAATTTCTACTGGAAGATGACATGTTTTTCCATAAACAAGTCTAAAAGGTGTGGTTCCAATTGGAGTTTTGTAGGCTGTTCTAAAAGCCCAGAGTGCATCCTCCAATTTAATGGACCATTCCTTCGGATTTGATCCTACGGTTTTCTCTAGAATACGTTTTAAAGCTCGGTTGGTATTTTCAACTTGTCCACTTGTTTGTGGATGATATGCGGTGGAGATTTTATGAGTTACTCCATATCTTTTAAGAACTTTCTCAAGTTGATTATTACAGAAATGAGTACCCCGATCACTTATTAAAGCTTTCGGTGTTCCAAACCTTGCAAAAAGACGTTTTAAAAAGTTGACTACAACTCGTGCATCGTTAGTTGGGAGAGCTTGTGCTTCCGCCCATTTAGATACATAATCAATGGCTACGAGTATATATAGATTATTATGAGATTTTGGAAATGGACCCATAAAGTCAATACCCCAAATGTCAAATACTTCACATACTTGGATGACATTTTGTGGCATTTCATCGCGTTGACTTATTTTTCCGGCCCTTTGATAAGCATCACAGGATTTGCAAAGAAGGTGTGCGTCTTTGTAAATTGTAGGCCAATAGAATCCAGCATCATAAACTTTTCTTGCTGTTAGTTGAGGCCCATAATGCCCTCCTGTTGGTCCTGTGTGACAATGGTTTAATATTTTACTAGCTTCATCTCCAAATACACATCGGCGTATTATTCCATCGGGACAACTTTTAAACAGATGTGGATCTTCCCAAAAATAGTGTTTTATATCACTGAAGAATTTCTTTCGTCTTTGGTACGATAATCCTTTTTTAAGGAATCCACAAACTAAGTAGTTTGCATAGTCTGCAAACCATGGAATTTCTTTATAATCTATCTTCAATAGATATTCATCAGGAAAGTTGTCTTGTATGGCCGATTCATTTAGAACTTCTAATTCGGGATTTTCAAGACGAGAAAGATGATCAGCGGCGAGATTTTCTGCTCCTCTTTTATCTCGGATTTCAATATCAAACTCTTGTAAGAGTAAGATCCAATGGATTAATCTTGGTTTAGCATCTTGTTTTGAAAATAGGTATCTAAGAGCAGAATGGTCGGTATAGACCACCGTTTTTGCTAGAACGAGATATGATCGAAATTTGTCAAAAGCAAAGACAATAGCAAGGAGTTCTTTTTCAGTAGTTGTATTGTTCGTTTGTGCTCCTTGTAACGTCTTACTAGCATAATATATAGGTTGAAATCGTTTTTCAATCCTTTGTCCTAAAACGGCTCCCATTGCAAAATCACTTGCATCGCACATTAGTTCAAATGGTAGATTCCAATTTGGTGTTATCATGATCGGCGCATTAGTTAGTTTCTCTTTAAGAATATTAAAAGATTTGATACACTCATCTGAAAAGATGAATGGAGCATCATTTTCTAGGAGTTTATTCATAGGAGTGGCAATTTTAGAAAAATCTTTTATGAAACATCGGTAAAAACCTGCATGCCCTAGAAAACTCCTAACTCCTCTAACATTGGTGGGATGTGGAAGTTTAGCAATTACATCTACTTTAGCTCTATCTACTTCAATTCCTTCTTTTGAAATTTTATGTCCAAGAACGATGCCTTCTTTAACCATAAAATGGCATTTCTCCCAATTAAGAACTAGATTTGATTGTTCGCATCTAATAAGCATTCGTTCAAGATTAGCTAAACATGATTCAAATGTATCACCGAAGACTGAAAAGTCATCCATGAAAACTTCCATGCATTCTTCTATCATGTCGTGAAAAATCGCCATCATACACCTTTGAAAGGTTGCAGGGGCGTTGCAACGTCCAAATGGCATGCGTTTGTAAGCAAAAGTACCATAAGGGCACGTGAATGTGGTTTTCTCTTGGTCCTCGGGTGCTATTGGAATTTGAAAATATCCGGAAAATCCATCTAGAAAACAATAGTAACTATTTCCGGCTAATCTTTCCAACATTTGATCAATGAAAGGTAAGGGAAAGTGATCTTTTCTGGTGGCGTCATTTAATTTTCTATAATCAATACATACACGCCATCATGTTACAGTCCTAGTAGGAATAAGCTCATTTTTCTCATTTGTAATGACAATCATGCCACCCTTCTTAGGCACGCATTGAACTGGGCTTACCCATGGACTATCAGAGATTGGATAAATTAGACCTGCATCTAGCAGTTTAATAATCTCTTTCTTAACTACATCTTGCATATTATGATTTAGTCTTCGTTGGCGTTGCACATACGTTTTATGACCTTCTTCCATAAGGATTTTATGTGTGCAATACGAAGGACTTATTCCTTTAATATCATGAATCTTCCATGCAATGGCTGGTTTATGAGCTTTCAACACAGAAATGAGTTGTGATTTCTCATTTTCAGTAAGAGAAGACGATATTATTACAGGTAATTCAGATTCACCATGTAAATAAGCGTATTCCAAATGGTTTGGAAGTGGCTTTAATTCTAATTTCGGAGGTTCTTCTATCGATGATTTATATCGATATCTGTCTTCTTCTTTTAGCATTTGAATTTCTTCTGTTGTTGGTTCATATCCATTAGCTATAAGTGTAGCTAACATTTCAGCTTCATCAATTGATTCATTACCTTCTCCTAAAGAACATTCTCCTGTTCCTTGTAATTCTGGAAATTCTTCTAATAATTCTGCATGTGCATCTATAGTTTGAATATAATAACATGTATCATCTGCAGATTGTGGTTGTTGCATTGCTCTATCAACTGAAAAGGTAACACTCTCATCCTCTATACTTAGGGTCAGTTTCTTACCGAACACGTCTATCATTGCTTTAGCCGTGTTTAAGAATGGTCTTCCTAATATGAGAGGAACTTGAGAATCTTCTTCCATGTCCAAAACAACAAAATCTACTGGAAATACTAAAGTACCAACTTTAACTAGCATGTTCTCCATTATCCCTCTAGGATATTTTATTGATCTATCGGCTAGTTGTATGCTTATTCTGGTTGGTTTCAATTCTCCAAGGTCTAGTTTAGCGTATAGTGAATATGGCATTAGATTTATACTAGCACCTAAGTCTGCCAATGCTTCTATTGAACTAAGACTACCCAGAAAACATGGAATTGTGAAACTTCCTGGATCAGATAGTTTTTCTGGTATCTTATTCAACAGCACTTCTGAACAATTAGCGTTCATAGTAACAGCCGAGAGTTCTTCCATTTTCTTTCTATTTGAGATTAGATCTTTCAAGAATTTAGCATATCTAGGCATTCCTGAAATCACATCAATGAAAGGAAGATTTACATTTATCTGTTTAAACATATCCAAGAATTTGGATTGCTCGGCTTCAAGTTTCTCTTTCTTCATTTTACTCGGGTAAGGAAGTGGTGGTTGGTATGGTTTAACATAAGGTTTAGCCTTAACTGTGTTATCTTCATTAACCTTTTCAACTACCGGTTCTTTTTCCTTATCTTGATCAGGTTGGGGTTCTTGTGGAGTAGGAATAGCTTCATCAGAAGTTACAGGTATTTCAGGTGGTTTAAGTGTTGTACCACTTCTTGTGGTAATGGCTTTAGCTATTTCATTCCGGGGGTTAGCATTTGTATCACTAGGTAGACTTCCCGGTTTTCTTTCACCTATTAACCTTGCTAGGTTACTTACTTCTTGTTCCAGATTTTGAATAGAAGCTTGTTGATTTCTAAATGCTTGAGCATTTTGTTCATTGGTTTGTTTTTGAGATGTGAAAAATTGTGTTTGAGTTTCAACTAGCTTCGTCATCATATCTTCTAAATTCGGCTTTTTATCATCGGTTTGTTGCGGTGGTTTGTTTTGAAAATTAGGTCTTTGCTGGTTGTAATTATTATTGGATACTTGTTGATTGCTAGGACCTTGTTGGTTGTTGTATGGAATATTTCGGTTATAGTTCTGATTTTGATTGTAAATAGGTCTTGGCGGTTGATAATTATTCTGATAATTATTTCCAGGCCTTTGGTTTATGTATTAAATATTCTCTCTTTGTTCCATTGTTAATTCAATACTGAGACAATCTTTTGTCAAATGTGGTCCTCCACACTGCTCACAACTAATTCGTATTGAGTGAATATCCTTAGTCATCTTTTCCATTCATCTTTCGACAGCATCTATCTTTGCGGAAATGGAATCTAAGTCATGGCTAGAATCGGCTCTAGCTGCTTTAGATGATCTAACGATATCTTTTTCTTGGTGCCACTCATGTGAGTGGGAAGCAGTGTTATCAATAATTTTGTAAGCATCAGTTTCGGTTTTCTTCATAATAGAACCACCAGCTGCTATATCTATGTCTTTCCTTGTAGTGATGTCGCATCCTTGGTAGAATATTTGTACTATTTGACAGGTGTCTAAACCATGTTGCGGACATCCTCTTAACAACTTTCCAAATCTAGTCCACGCCTCATATAGAGTTTCATTTGGCTTCTGTGTAAACGTAACAATTTCTGCTTGAAGTCTTACGGCTTTAGATGCCGGAAAGAATTGTTTAAGAAATTTTTCAACTAAAACGTCCCATGTATCAATCGCCCCTTCAGGTAACGATTCCAACCAATCTTTGGCTTCTCCCTTTAAAGTCCAGGGAAATAACATGAGATATATCTGTTCATCCTCCACTTCTCGGATTTTAAATAGTGTGCAGATCCTATTAAAGGTACGTAGATGTTCATTTGGATCTTCCTTCGGCGCACCACTAAATTGGCATTGATTAGTCACCATGTGTAGAATTTGTCCTTTGATTTCATAATCTGGCGCATTAATGTCTGGATGAGTAATTGCGTGACCTTGGCCAGTGCGTTTAGCTCTCATTCGGTCTTCCATACTTAAAGGTTCCAGATTCTCCATAATTGAATTTGTTGAATCGGAATCACTAGAGGATTCTGATTTAATGATTCATTCCTCAACAATCTCTGTTTGAATGATTGGTGGTTCCGGAGGAAAATTTAATGGTTCAGGATCTACGAATCGTTCCTGAATATTCTCCGGATTCTCAATTGTGAGTTCGGGTTCAAAAAATGGATTATCGGAAATTTGAACTGGAGTACTTGGTCGACTGGATGACGATTCTAAAGAAAAATCAACGGCAGTAATATTAGCTAAATGTCTTGATCTAGTTACAGGTGGTGAACGTACAAAAGGTGGTGAACGTCTTGCTCGGTGCATTCACTGAATATCCTATTAGTTTTTAAAAGGAAAGAAAAATTATAATAAGTTATCCAATCAATAGACTTTTCTGATTTTGCCCACGTTTCGAATAGCCAAAAGATGCAGCAGAGGGGCAGGATTCGTTTGGTCTCAATATAATTGAGGACTGTTTGGCTCCAATAACCCGGTCCACATACAAATCCAACTATTACTACGAACCAGAAAATTTTGATGTCTATCAATTTAACCACTTAAAATAAATTTTCGTAATTTTAAGAAATTTATATAAGAAGTAGAATAAAAATCTATGTCCTAAAACTAGAATAGCGAGAAATAAGAAAGAAAAAGAGCGCGTCGAAAAAGGTCGAAAAAGAAAAATAGTTGAAAAATAAAAGGTGACGGAAAAATAAAAGAAACTTATAACACTTAAAAACACTTGACTAACCTAACCTTATTACTACAACTAACTTAAAATTATAATCGCAAATTGAGATTACTAATTGGAATGATAATTGATACATAGGTAAAAGTCGTCTAAAAATATTAAAGCTTACAGGAAAAACTAAATCCCAAATGGAAATAACTTAAAAAAAAACTAAAACTTAAAAAGGCGTCGCAAAATTCTAAAGTACCTAAATCTTAGTCTAAAGAAAAAGCACTTAAAGAATTCTACGGCAAAGCCTAAAAATCTAGAAGTAAAAATAACTATGGCAAAAACTAAGTTTAAAACTAAATATGAGCTAAAAATACAAATATTACGCTAAAACGATTAAAAAGGGACAAAATATAAAAATATACAAAAAGTTGTAAAAATTACAATTTTTATAAAAATATTATTTTTATATTATTTATTTTATAAAACTATTAATTTTATATTTTAATTAAACTAATTTAACTAAAATATATAAATTAAATAAAAAGTAACTTTAAAATAAAACTAATTATAATAATAATAATAAATTAGGGTTAATAATAATAATAATTAATAATTACTCCGTAATTAATTGCAGATTAGGGTTTCTGTCGGTGTCAGAGTTGCTCCGCGAGTCGCGGTATTCCAAGCAGCAAACCCCGCGAGTCGCGGGGTTCCAAAATTCAACTCTGGAACAGTTTAAAACTTGACGTTTTTTTTTTTCTGTTTTATATTTTTTTGTTTTAAAATCTAAATATTTGTATAATAAAAACTTATATTTAAAACTTAAATAAAAATAGAACTACTTTATAATTTTTAAAAATATCTTAAAAATAGATTTATATATATTAAATTTTTTTTTTTCGGTTTTTTTTTTTTATATTAGCGTTGCGCTTCCGGCTTTTAAGCCCTCCCCGGCAGCGGCGCCAAAAATACTTGATGTTAAGCGAGGTGTATATAAAATAGCTTTTAAATTTTACAAGAAAATACTATTAAATACGATACAATTTTACACAAGATATTTATTTATTTATAGAATGGATATACTTAAACCTTGCTACAACACTTATAGGCAGTGTACCTAATCGTACAGTAGTGTAGTTTTTAGTAAGTCCGGTTCGTTCCACAGGAAAAATCTTTAAACAAAGCTTAACGCTATATTAGTTTACTTTTATAAAAATACAAATATTTATATAAGTAATATTATTATTATAAGGGGGGGTTTACCGTTTAATGACCGGTTTGTCGATTTTAAAACTTTAGTCGCAGTTAAAACCAAATGTAAAATATTAAAAATAAATACAAGACTTAAATTAAAGCGTAAAGTAAATAACGATAATGAAATTGCGAATAATAAAAGTGCGATAAAATAAACTTGTGATAATTAAAAAGTACGATAATTAAAAGTGCAATTAAATACAATAACAATAAAAATGCGATAATTAGAAGTGCAATTAAATATAAAATTAAGGAAATTAAATATGAAATAAAAGAATTATGCTTATTTAAACTTCCGTAATCATGATGTTTGACGTGTTGATTTTAGTTTTATGCCCATGGGTTAATTGTCCTTTGTCCTGGATTATTTAATATGTCCGTCTGGTTTTTGTCCATAACAGTCCATCAGTCATAAATATAAAGTGCGAGTGTCCTCGTCAAATTATCCTTATACCCGAAGTTAAATATTCCAACTAATTGGGGACTTAAACTATAACAAGATTTTAATACTTTGTTTAATAATTACACCAGGATGTCGACTGAGTGTAACCCAAGGTTTTAATATTTTGTTATCAATTATGCCAAGTGTCCTTTTACATAATTTCACCCCTGTTTTAATTATTCTAGTGGCTATTAATCCATTCCCGTGTCCGGTTAAATGAACGATTATTCGTACATATAAATACCCCGCCCATCGTGTCCGATTGAGTGTATGTGGTAATTTATAGGGACGCCCAATTGTAAATCTTTATATTAACATTAACAAACTATCATTTAGTTAAACAAATATAAAGCCCATTAATAGCCCATAGTCTAATTTCCACAAGTGTCGTTCTTTTGTCCAAACCCCAATTATGGTACAAAGCCCAATTACCCAATTTTAATAATTAGCCCAACATCATGATTACTTCGTTTTAAATAAGCATAATAATAACTTAGCTACGAGACATTAAATTAAAAAGGTTGAACATAACTTACAATGATTAAAAATAGCGTAGCGTTACACGGACAGAATTTCGACTTACACCCTTACAACATTCGCTAACATACCTTTATTATTAGAATTAAAATTAAAATTAAAATTAAAATTATAATATATATATATATATATATATATATATATATATATATATATATATATATATATATATATATATATATATATATATATATATATACGTTATATGAGAGAAGAAGAAAAAGGATGATTAAAATGATCAGAATTCGGTTGGCTTTATAGGGAATTGAGTTCAGGGTTACTCCGCGACTCGCGGCAACTTTTGCCTTCAAACTCCGCGAGTCGCGAAGTTTGAAAATACAGCTCACACAAGTTTGGAGCCTTTCTTGCCGACGGTTTATAATATATTATATAATATATAAATAATTATAAGAATTATTTAAATATTATATTATATTTATGAGCATAGTTGACTTGTAATTTTTAGTCCGTTGCGTCGAGCGTTGAGAGTTGACTCGTGTCCCAGTTCCGAATTTTCGAACGTCCTTGCGTACAATTTTATATTTTGTACTTTGCGTTTTGAATCTTGTACTCTTGTAATTTCGAGACGTTTCTTATCAATAATTGGAGCCTCTTTGATTGTATTTTGTACTTTTGAGCTTTTTGGTCGTTTGCGTCTTCAATTCGTCGAATCTATCTTTTGTCTTCAACTTTTATTATTTAAACGAATATCACTTTAAAATAGAACAATTGCAACTAAAAGCTTGTCTTTCTTGAGGAATAATGCTATGAAATATATGTTCGTTTTTAGCATTATCACTCGCCAACCTTTGTGTTGACACTTGTTAGCATGTTTATTCTCAGGTTCCTAGAAGTCTTCCGCTGTTTGCTTATATGTTAGACAAGCTATGTGCATGGAGTCTTACATGGCATATTTTTTAAGGAAACGTTGCATTCACCAAATCATCACCATGTATCTTATTTTGACTGCATTGTCAATGGAAGTACTATTGTAAACTATTATTTACGGTGATTGTCTATATGTAGAAATCATCAGATGTCGAAAACCTTTGATTTAAATATTCATTTATGGTGTGCCTTTTCAAAAGAATGCAATGTTTACAAAACGTATCATATAGAGGTCAAATACCTCGCAATGAAATCAATGAATGACGTGTTCGTCCATATAGATTTGGAGCGATCATCACAAGTTGTTTCGTGTTGGCTTCTTCGGCCGCCTGTTCTTTAATTCTCCCCTCAATCTGATTTATGAGTTTATGAGCCATTCGACTTGCCTTCTGTATGGAAGCAGGCTCGTGTGAACTCACATCTTCTTGAATCGTTACTGGTAACCCTTTTACAAACGCGTCGATCTTCTCTTTTTCATCTTCGAACGCTCCCGGACACAATAGGCACAACTCTGTGAATCGTCGTTCATATGTGGTAATGTCGAATCCTTGTGTTCGTAACTCTCTAAGTTCTACCTTGAGCTTATTGACTTCGTTTCTAGGACGGTACTACTCATTCATCAATTGCTTGAATGCCGACCACGGTAGTGCGTAAGCAGCATTTTGTCCTACCTGTTCAAGATAGATGTTCCACCACGTTAACGCAGTACCTGTGAAGGTATGTGTAGCGTACTTAACTTTGTCCTCTTCAGTACACTTACTTATGGCAAACACCGATTCGACCTTCTCAGTCCACCTTTCAATCCAATTGGTCCTTCGGTTCCATCAAATTCTAAAGGTTTGCAGGCAGTGAATTCTTTGTAGGAGCATCCTACACGATTTCTTATGGAATTAGTTCCACTGCTAGATCCAGAGTTATTGTTATTTTGCATCGCAGCCTGTACTGTGACTATGTTTGTTGCAAGGAAAACACGGAAATCTTCGTTGCTCATGTTCAAATTTTGACGAGTCGTCGGTGCCATTTCCTTCAAAAATAGCCCAAAAGAATTAAGTTAATCAGATAGAATTTTAAGAGTAGTCAATAGTATTTCGTAGCATAGTATGAACTCATTTATAAAAGCTTTTTCTTCATATTATCATTTTATAGTTTTAATTCGGGTAGTACCTACCCGTTAAGTTCATACTTAGTAGCTAATATACAATTCAACTACTACAATTCTATATGAAAAAACTGATTATAATAAAATTTCGCGTTCAAATTTTTATACAATATTTTACAAACTTACAATACTGCTATTATACATATAGGATGAAATATAGCACATAATAACTTTGCTACTCGGCAACTATAAAGGCAATTCTCGTTAATACGCAAGTTGTTCAGCAAAAGAAATAAAAACACGTAATTCATAAGTCCAGAAACAAGTCATGCATTCTGGTTTTACTAAGACGACTTCCCATCCTTGGTCTTGTGGAAAGTAACCATTATGACCATTAGCTAGGCAGTATGTTGTAATGTCGTCAAAAGGACGAGGGTTTCGTAATGTCCAACAGCCCCGTAATAATCTAAAAACTTTGTTTCTCACCCCAACTACTGAATCCGTCACTTGTGGGAAGGGTTTATTTAAAAATTGTAATCCGATATTATTTTTCTCACTTTGGTAAGAAGCGAACATCACTAACCCGTAAGTATAACATGCTTCTTTATGTTGCATGTTAGAAGCTCTTTCTAACTCACAGAATCCTATGTTGGGATATGTTAAGTCAAAATAGGTTCTTAACCCGTAGCGTAAAATTGCATTTGGGTTCCCTGCATTTAACGCTTTAAAGAAAACACGGCTAACTTACGGTCTCCCCAATGTGATATACCCCACCTATCAAAGGAAAGCCTTTTATAAACTAAGGCATTTCTGGAAAGTCTTTCAAATGTTTGACAAGTTAATTTCGCCATAACTAAATGTGCTGATGAATTCTGACCGACTCTAAACAATATTTCCTCAATCATATCCTCTGGTAGGTCTTCTAAAATATTCGGTTGTCTACCCTTAACGTTCATTTTGTTTTTATACTATAAAATAGACAAGGATTAGATTCAAAAAAGATAATTAACAAACAATACAAGAAATTTTTACATAGAACATAAAAGTACAAGCACACTACAATACATATAATACACAACATGATTACAACCCTCTAATCCGAATCACTGGTTTCATCTTCTTCGGACTTGGTTCGTTTTCCTAATTTTCTAGGGATATATGGTGTTCCTCTAATACGAGCCGTCGTTTTCCACAATGGTTTAGAAAAACCTGGTGGTTTAGAGGTTCCTGGGTTATTGTTACATTTTCAGAAATACGGACGTTGCCGATACATATAAAGTTCATCGGGGTTGGAATCAGGTTTCTCTATTTTTATACCTTTTCCCTTATTATTTTCTTTTGCTTTATTAAATTGGGTCGAGGTAATTTCTATAACATCATCGGAATCCTCATCGGGATCCGATTCATCGGAAAATTGGTAATCTTCCCAATATTTTGCTTCCTTGGCGGAAACACCATTGACCATTTTTGACTTTGGTCCGTTGGTTGAGGATTTTCTTTTATTTAATCGATTTACTGTAGGTATCAATATTTCTTCCTCCGGAACCTCTTCTTCTTCCGGTTCTTCCTCTTCCGGTTCCTCCTCTTCCGGTTCCTCTTATTCCGGTTCCTCCTCTTCCGGTTCCTCCTCTTCCGGTTCCTCTTCAGGAATTTGTGAATCTTCCCAAAGTATATTCGACTCTTCATTATTATTAGGTGAGTCGATGGGATTTGTACTAGAGGTAGACATCTATCACACAATATCAAACACGTTAAGAGATTAATATATCACATAATATTTACATGTTAATAATATATAGTTTTCAACAAAAAATGTTAAGCAATCGTTTTTGAAGAAAAACACGGTCGAAGTCCAGACTCGCTAATGCATCCTAACAAACTCGGTAAGACACACTAATGCAAAAATTCTGGTTCTCTAAGAACAACGCTCGGATACCAACTGAAATGTCCCGTTCATATTGATTATAAACGTTCCATATTAAGTGATTTCGTTGCGAGGTTTTGACCTCTATATGAGACGTTTTTCAAAGACTGCATTCGTTTTTAAATCAAACCATAACCTTTATTTTATCGACAAGGTTAAAAAGTCACCACCTAGATTATCCAGAAATGATAATCTAAAATATCACACTTACACACTACCAATACATATTGGTTTACAATATTAATATGTTACAACAAAGTAAATCTCGAATGCAGTTTTAAACAATATTATACAAGCATACTGACACCAAATCTTGTCCATATTTTAGCATGCAACAGCGGAAGCTCTTAATAATCACCTGAGAATAAACATGCTTTAAACGTCAATAAAAATGTTGGTGAGTTATAGGTTTAACCTATATATTTATTAAATCGTAATAATAGACCACAAGATTTTATATTTCAATATACATCCCATACATAGAGATAAAAATCATTCATATGGTGAACACCTGGTAACCGACCTTAACAAGATACATATAGAATATCCCCTATCATTTCGGGACTCCCTTCGGACATGATGAATTCGAAGTACTAAAGCATCCGGTACTTTGGATGGGGCTCGTTGGACCCAGTAGATCTATCTTTAGGATTCGCGTCAATTAGGGTGTCTGTTCCCTAATTCTTAGATTACCAGACTAAAAAGGGTCATATTCGGTTTAATAATCCAGCCATAGAATGTAGTTTCATTTACTTGTGTCTATTTTGTAAAACATTTATAAAACTGCATGTATTCTCATCCCAAAATATTAGATTTTAAAAGTGGGACTATAACTCACTTTCACAGATTTTTACTTCGTCGGGAAGTAAGACTTGGTCACTGGTCGATTCACGAACCTATAACAAATATGTACATATATATCAAAGTATGTTCAAAATATATTTACAACATTTTTAATACGTTTTAATGTTTTAAGTTTATTAAGTCAGCTGTCCTCGTTAGTAACCTACAACTAGTTGTCCACAGTTAGATGTACAGAAAAATAAAGCAATATATATTATCTCGAATCAATCCACGACCTCGTGTATACAAGCCTCAGGCTAGATCACAACTCAAAGTATATATAATATTTTGGAATCAACCTCAACCCTGTAAAGCTAACTCCAACATTACTGCATATAGAGTGTCTATGGTTGTTCCGAAATATATATATAGATGGGTCGATATGATATGTCAAAACATTGTATTCGCGTCTATGGTATCCCAAAATTACATAATATATTAGAATACATGTATAACACAATATGAGTTAGCTAGGATATGATTAATATAGATTTGTTACCAATTTTCACGTAGCTACAACAAGAAAAATTATCCAATCTTGTTTTACCCATAACTTCTTCGTTTTAAATCCGTTTTGAGTGATTCAAGTTGCTATGGTTTCATATTGAACTTAAGTTTATGAATCTAAACAGAAAAAGTATAAGTTTATAGTCGGAAATACAGATTACAAGTCATGTTTGTAAAGGTCGTCATTTCAGTCGAAAGAACAACGTCTAGATGACCATTTTGGAAAACATACTTCCACTTTGAGTTTAACCATGATTTTTGGATATAGTTTTATGTTCATAAGAAAAATTATTTTCCCAGAAGAACAACTTTTAAATCAAAGTTTATCATAGTTTTTAATTAACTAACCCAAAACAGCCCGTGGTGTTACTACGACGGCGTATATCCGGTTTTACGGTGTTTTTCATGTTTTCAGGTTTTAAATCATTAAGTTAGCATATCATATAGATATATAACATGTGTTTAGTTGATTTTAAAAGTCAAGTTATAAGGATTAACTTTGTTTGCGAACAAGTTTAGAATTAACTAAACTATGTTCTAGTGATTACATGTTCAAATCTTCGAATAAGATAGTTATACATATATGAATCGAATGATGTCATGAACATCATCACTACCTCAATTTTAGTATGTAAACCTATTGGAAATGATAAAAAAATAACTTGAGCTTCAAAAGATCTTTGATGGCTTGGAAATTCTTGAAATAGAATCATGACACAAGAACAAGTTCAAGTAAGATTATTACTCGAACTAAGATAGTTATAGTTATAGAAATTGAATCAAAGCTTGAATATGAATATTACCTTGATTTAGAAAGATAACCTACTATAAATAACAAAAGTTTCTTGATCTTAGATGATTGCTTGGAATGGATTATGAAACTTGGAAGCAAACTTGTAAACTTGGAAGTGTTCTTGATGTGTTCTTGAGTAATTGTTTTTATGATGATTATAGGTAATAACCAAAGCTTATATTTGATGATTTTTGCTGGAAAAATAGTAACTTAGACGTTCATTGAAGAGTGTGTGTGTTTTGAGAGAGAATTGGGAAGAAAATTGGAAGTGAAATAGAGTAGGTGGTGAGTGGTGAAGGTGAGTGGGGTTAAAAGGAGTTCTTGTTTTTGTTTCATTGCTCATAAGTCATGCTAGTTGTCTAATTATTGGTTCCACATATTTTTTGACTATCTAGGGCTGCTAAGAGCTGAATTATATAGTATATACGTCTAGGAGCTGGGTATTGTACGAGTACGAATACGGTTGCATACGAGTAGAATTGTTGATGAAATTGAACGAGAATGTAATTGTAAGTATTTTTGTTAAATAGAAGTACTTTGATATGTGTCTTGAAGTCTTCCAAAAGTGTATTATTACAATATAATACACTACATGTATATACATTTAACTGAGTCGTTAAGTCATCGTTAGTCGTTACATGTAAGTGTTGTTTTGAAACCTTTAAGTTAACGATCTTGTTAAATGTTGTTAACCCATTGTTTATAATATCTAATGAGATGTTAAATTATTACATTATCATGATATTATGATGTATTAATATTTTCTAATATGATATATATACATTTAAATGTCATTACAACGATAATCGTTACATATATTACTCGTTTCGAAATCCTTAAGTTAGTAGTCTTGTTTTTACATATGTAGTTCATTGTTAATACACTTAATGATATGTTTACTTATCATTTATCATATTTAAACATAGTGTAACAATATCTTAATATGATTCATATGTATTTAGTAAGACGTTGTTATAACAATAATCGTTATATATATCGTTTCGAGTTTCTTAATTAAATAAACTCATTTTTATGTATATCACTCATTGTTAACATACCTAATGAGATACTCACTTATCATAATATCATGTTAACTATATATATATCCACATATATGTCATCATATAGTTTTTACAAGTTTTAACGTTCGTGAATCACCGGTCAACTTGGGTGGTCAAATGTCTATATAAAACCTATTTCAATTAAACAAGTCTTAACAAGTTTGATTGCTTAACATGTTGGAAACACTTAATCATATAAATATCAATTTTGTTTAATATATATAAACATGGAAAAGTTCAGGTCACTACATTCATAACATCATTCAATTGATATATATATAACTATCTTATTCGAAGATTTAAACTTGTAATCACTATAACATAGTTTAATTAATTCTAAACTTGTTCGCAAACAAAGTTAATCCTTCTAACTTGACTTTTAAAATCAACTAAACACATGTTCTATATCTATATGATATACTAACATAATAATTTAAAACCTGGAAACACGAAGAACACCGTAAAACCGGACATACGCCGTCATAGAGAAATCGGGGTCTGTTTTGGGTTAGATAATTAAAAGATGTGATAAAATTTGATTTAAAAGTTGTTCTTCTGGGAAATTATTTTTCTTATGAACATAAAACTATATCCAAAAATCATGGTTAAACTCAAAGTGGAAGTATGTTTTTCAAAATGGTCATCAAGACGTCGGTCTTTCGACTGAAATGACTATCTCTTACAAAATTGACTTGTAACCTGTATTTTCGACTATAAACCTATACCTTTTTTGTTTAGATTCATAAATTACAGTTCAATATGAAACCATAGCAATTCGATTCACTCAAAACGGATTTAAAACGAAGAAGTTATGGGTAAAACAAAATTGGTTAAAAATGGTTAATTTGACTACGGGATGATTTTACAAAAATCTATACTAACCATATCCTAACTAACTTATATTGTATTGTACATGTATTCTAACATAAATTATGTAACCTTGATAGACCATAGACACGTATACAATGTTTTGATATATCATATCAACCCATCTATATATATATTTCGGAACAACCATAGACACTCTATATGCAGTCATGCTTGAGTTAGCTATACAAGGTTGAGGTTGATTCCAAAATAATATATATACTTTGAGTTGTGATCTAGCCTGAGACTTGTATACACTGGGTCGTTGATTGATTCGAGATAATATATATTGATTTATTTCTGTACATCTAACTGTGGACAACTAGTTGTAGATTACTAAAGTTGGACTGTTAACTTAACAAACTTAAATCATTAAAACGTAATAAAAAATGTTGTGAATATATTTCGATCATACTTTGATATATATGTATATATTTGTTATAGGTTCATGAATCGACTAGTAGCCAAGTCTTATTTCCGGCAAAGTAAAAATCTGTGAAAGTAAGTTATAGTCACACTTTTAAAATCTAATATTTTTGGGATGAGAATACATGCAATTTTATAAATGTTTTACAAAATAGACACAAGTACGTGAAACTACATTCTATGGTTGAATTATCGAAATCGAATATGTCCCTTTTTGCTTGGTAGCCTAAGAATTAGGGAACTGGCCCCTAATTGACGTGAATCCTAAAGATAGATCTATGGGCACTAACAAGCCCCAGTCAGAGAATTTGAACTGCTTTAGTACTTCAATTTTATCATGTCCGAAGGGAGTCCCGGAATGATGGGGATATTCTATATGCATCTTGTTAATGTCGGTTACCAGGTGTTCACTATATGAATGATTTTTATCTCTATGTATGTGATGTATATTTATGAAAAAAAAGAAATATGAAATCTTGTGGTCTATTGTTACGATTTGATCAATATATAGGTTAAACCTATAACTCACCAACTTTTTTTTGTTGACATTTTAAGCATGTTTATTCTCAGGTGATTGTTAAGAGCTTCCGCTGCTGCATACTAAATTAAGAACAAGATTTGGAGTCCATGCTTGTATAGTATTGTTTAAAAACTGCATTCGAAGACTTAAGTTGAAGTGTAATATTATTGTAAACCATTATGTAATGGTCGTGTGAAACGCTATATTTTAGATTATCATTATTTGATGATCGTCGTAATGTTTTAAAGCTTTATCGATAAAATAAAGGTTATGGTTTGTTTTAAAAATCGAATGCAGTCTTTAAAAAACGTCTCATATAGAGGTCAAAACCTCACAACGAAATCAATTAATATGAAACATTTATAATCGATATGAACGGGACATTTCAAAATACTTGCTATTGCTTTCTCTTGTTCGGAACAATTGTTATTTTCATTATGGGTTTCTATAATACCGATTGATTCAAGATATTTTTCTACATTCATAACCCATGTTAAGTAGTTGTTCCCACTTGATTTTAAAGGAGCAAATTTAAGCCTTTTCAAATTCGACATTTTCTATTATCAAAAGATGAACAACATAAATCATAATCATAATCAACTTCTATTCATAGACAAATAATAAAATGAAATTAGAATCATTTTAAATTCATAAGTAGCAAACAATAGAATAATGACATGATTAAAAATGATAAAAACCAAAAGAGCAGGATAGAATATAGGTTCACCCCGTGGTATATTAGCAAAAATGATGATAGTATGACAAATACAATAGGAAAAATCATCCTTTTGTGAATCATCTTTACAAAAAACTTTTTGAGAGTGGTAATCTGAGAAAATGAAGATTGATTTGTGAAAATGTGAAAACGGAGATGTTTATTTAATATTTGAAAAATATAGTCGTTGTAACGTCGTCAGTTGACGTTAACAACCGTTATGTATATATGACCGTTGTAACGTCGTTAGTTGACGTTAACGACTGTTATGTACTCGTTGTATTAATAATAATTTTAATAAAAGAATTTTATTAGTATAAATACGATTACTATAAATACATTTAGTATAAATACGTTTAGTATAAATAAGAAGATTAAGAGAATAAACATATTATGCGCAAATAATAAATTTTAAGAATAAACATTAGTATGCTTGAAATAAATAATGATTAATTGCATAAGTAATCATTAATGTTTGATAATATAAATATAAATGTTAGTGAAGTTAATAAGAGTTAGATTACAGAAATATAATTCAGGCGGTATAACCGACCATATATAACTTAAATAACATAAAAATAAATGTTAGTGAAGTTAATAAAAGTTAGATTACATAAATATAATTCAGGTGGTATAACCGACCATATATAACTTAAATAACATAAATATAAATGTCAGTGAAGTTAATAAAAGTTAGATTACATAAATATAATTCAGGCAGTATAACCGACCATATATAACTTAAATAGCATAAATATAAATGTTAGTGAAGTTAATAAAAGTTAGATTACAGAAATATAATTTTAGTTATGATGATAATAATATTTTCCTTACTAATAAATAATAGAAGATATCGTTAAAGAATTTCTTACCTTGATTAGTGATTTGTGCTTGCTTAGATAAACCTTGATTATACGGAGCACTTCGTGCTGATAACGTGTTATAATTCTAGTAGTTTATAACTACCTTTAGTAACGTAGTCACTAATTAGAGAATAATAGAAAGAAGAGAGAAAGAGAGAGTATATGTATAAATAAACATATATATTTTCTTAAGTGCATCTTCTGCAAACTACATCTTCATATATTTATAGTACAAAATAAATCACTGTGTGATTAGGTAGGAAATTTGTAGCCACAAAATTTGGCAGACATTATTGACTTTCATAACAATATTCAATTTTAATTTATTCAATTTCAATATATCAATATAATAATCGATGTATTTTGTTTGTAGATATATATATGAATCGCAAAGCTATTCAAATTTGATTTAATCGATATATTTTTATATAGGATTTTGTGATATTATATATTCTGTATTATATAAAAAATACAAATTAGCGATATAAATTTTTATGATATATATACACACGTTCGTAAGTGTTGTTTGTGAATTTGTATTTGTACATTTAAATGCTTATTTATAAACAAATATATTTGTATATATGTGTTTAAATACTAATGGTAAATTTACATTTACATGATAGTAATTGTAAACAAATATGTTTTTTTTCCTCGTGTCCATTTTTGTCATTTTACTATTTTTCTAACAGCTACAGCTAGTTTGCCAAACATCTAAATATATTTAAAAAACTTCAGCTACCAGCTACCAGTTAACAGCTTTCAGCTATCAGCTTTCAGCTACCATCTACTAGCTAGTTTTGCCAAACATAGCATAGAACTAGATTTAAGAGCCCGTGCGTTGCACTGGAACTCTTCCGCAAACAATCTTAAATCTTAAAATGATATAGTAAATAACGATATTGTATAGACACTTTCACAAGTACTTTTATCGGTGAATTCCGTAAGTATCTTTTTATTTACACAAAACATATAACCAAGAGTTGAATAACTTAAACTTTGTTTTAGACACATAGAGTAAGGGAAAAAAATAGGACATGATAATTGTTAACCAAGATCTTTTTTGAATTGTAAAATCCCTTTTGTATGTTAATGACTTTGTAGAACCATTGTATGATACATTTATCTAAAAATCGAAATCAATGTTGCAACTTTGCATTCACATACTAATAAAAATAAATTGCATGTGATCTTTATTGGTTTAAGTTTATCCATCCAATTCATAACACCCTAGGCAATAAAAATAAAGGTATCCAGAAACAGGAAATCAGCAAACAACAAATAAATAGAGAGGAACCCAATATTATCAACAACATATATATACATCAGGGAGAACATATATTCTCAATAACACCAACATTCATTCCATAAATTCTCTCCACAACGATATTGAAAAAGTAAACATCACCCGAAGCCAAAAAAAACAAAGGTATCCAAAAACATGAAATAAAGCAAAATACAGAAAAAAGCATAAAAAGAAACTCATCACATGCATCAAAAGCGATAGAAATTAGATTGTACATGTAAAGAACCTAAATAAAGATAACAAACCCCACAAAAATTATAAATTCAATAACGGAATGTCATTCCATTAAATCACATATCAATCACTAAACCAAAGCCCAATGCAATGACATTAGTTTTGTAATGTTATAGTATATTCTTACAAATGGGAACAATAGTAAACATGTCTCAACCTAAAATTAATACATGAAAAATATATTAAAAATGGTGAATACATAACAATGCAACGATGATCAAACTTTAATGATTAGCATCATGTGAGGTGTTGCTACAACAAATTCATAACAAATAGTTGCAACAATGAATAGTGAGCCAGTAGACTGATAGCAATAATTACCTCTTTACCCTTACACAGAAATCATCACACATCTCAAACTCATAAAGTACACTCCTTTTATTATTTCATCATCACAGTCTCGATAGATTTTGATCAAAATTAGAGTTTATGGGTTCAGTGGCAATTATTGTTCTAAAAATGTAGCAACTAACATGAGAATAAATATTGTTGAAGGGTTTAGAAATGAAAACTTTTGAGCTGATATATTGCAGATCGTTAGTCAGCTTCTGCATACTCTCCATTGCCATCCGTTCGTAACTGCAACACAAATAATTTGTGAAATTGGGTCTTTCAAATCCTAAATCTACAACGATCATTAATTTGTAAATATATATTAGCAAAACTTACAGATGATCAATCTAAAACTGCAAATATAAGATGTCAATGTTAATCCGACCACCTGAAACAGTCAACCGACGTCTTATGATATAAGAAAATACAAATAACAGTAAGTTGAGATCTTTAACCATCTTTGACCATCCCTCGCTAAATAAATAAGACGATACCGTCGAACCGCATGACTATCTTTTCTTTGTATGCAGTTCCCAGTGCTTGAATGACGTGAGCTCTGATATTTTGATGATACCCAGTGTCTTGGCAATTGCTGCAAATAAGGTAAGGTTGTTTAGTTTTGTCTAGTTATATAAAATTAGAACAATAAATCATTTTAGTATTGAGTTTAACATAATTCACACTATACCGGGAATAATAGGACTCGCCAAGAACTGCATGAATGAAGGATATCTCTTTGGTATATATCAGTGTTACAGTTTGTCATCTATCAATTTTATGTAAACAATAACAATGTTAATTAATACACCAAAAGTCATGAAATACACGTTAAGGCAGTTTGTTTATGTATTTATATATACAATGTAGAACAACCACAATCAATTGAAAGGCGGTCTGTAAGTAACACAAACACAAACACGATCAACTGATCTACATAAACACTATAACACCTCTTTATGTTACAGTTTATCATCTATCAATTTTATGTAAACAATAACAATGTTGATACACCAAAGTCATGAAATCTGTTTTGTGACTTTATGCAAGAAAAATAGATTAACAAAAACTTTGTAAAAAAACATAATTGAATATAGACCAGTCATGAAATAAAACAACTATCAGCTTCATATTACTCAGTTTTGGGTAGCAAAAACCCGATTTTTTAAACCCTGACAAAAAAGGATAAATAACATTTAGTAATTGAATTCACAGTCTCTTCCATAATATCATAAACAAAGTACAATGAATGTAGTAATTGAATTCACAGTAGTCATACGATAATCATATCTATTTTCAACTCATTATACCTGAAAATATTTTCAGGGAACACATCGTTCTTCCCCTTGAAAGTTTCAATTCATATCTACTAAAATCATATCTGTTGCTCACGGTTTACCCAACAATTCTAAAAAACGTTAAAAATAAAAAAAAAATTACTGATAAACCGTAATGAAAGATATACGCAAAATCAAACATTGAGTACATACCTGTTTAAGATTCCTTTGCTATGAAGAAATTTGTTGTAAGCGTGTCAGAAGCGCGATTTTGTTTATCCCAATTAACATCGATGCGTTGATTCAGGATTTTGTGATTGAATCGCATCTGCTGATTGAATTACTCAGTGCCGCAGGAAACCTAAAAGCACGCATGAAATCAATGGTTGTTTGAATTAAATGATCGTTCTGAATCTAATTTAAATCCTTTGAATCTAAGGTGAAAGCGATTAAATTTGTGATTGTAATCCTTCTGCGATTCACATGATTAAACCGTATGAAGGCGCTTGATTTCCTGATTCATCCACAATCGCATTTTGTGATTGTAATGGCAGTTAGATGTATTAGGGTTTGAGATGAGGCGTATGAGATGATTTTGCGGGGTATTTTTTTCTGTGTAAATTCAATCCGTGATTAATTATGGAAACGCGTCAGTGTTACAAAATGAACGAATTTTTTAATTCAAAATTCTGGAAAAATTGTATTTTGTGAGGATGAATATAAAGTTGACACGTGGCGGATTTAAGCTTGTGATTTATGTAGATAGAAGATGTGAAATTTGGGCTTTGTTGTAGTTGTTATTGTAAAAAAAATCAAAAATTATTCTACTGACAAAATACTACTATACTCCAAACGACCAAGTGAAGTAAATTGTGAAACAGAATCCGACTTTTGGGAGTACGGTAACTTAGCATAGGTTAACCGTTTATTTATACGGGCCGCCCGACCCAAACCCAATCCATGTCTCTTTTCAGAATCGCAAAAACCTCAAAACCCTTCTTCTCTTTTATCAACAGCAACCATTTTATTCCCCTTTCTAATCTCCATTATTACTACAGCTCCCCAGCCGCCTGCAATCGGTAATCACATCCCCTCGGTCTTCTGTATATATGTTGTATAATCTAACCTTTAATCTGCCATAACCTGTCTGCTACAGTACTACATTCTTAATATTCACACGCGCATACATATATGGACTGTATACTTTATATGTAACTCGGTGTCGATTTGATGTTCTATCGTATTAGGTAGTTCTTGTTTACTGTATATTATTCATTTATAGTACAGTATATGTTTTGGTGTTGAATAGTCTATCAATTAGGGTTTACTGGTTTTGACTGATGCAATTGAAAAATTAGGTTAACGAATACGCAGATAAGGTTTTTATCATCTGAAAAAGGAAAAGAAGTTAACGCCATGGCGAGCACCAATCCAGATGTTCAACTTTCAGAAGAGGAACTTGAGAGGAAGAAGAAGAAAGAAGAGAAGGTAAAATTTCATGCTATCATTACTTTCATGTATTACTGTTCAATTAGGGTTTCATTGATTTTTTTATGGCGCACAGGCGAAAGAAAAAGAATTGAAAAAACTCAAGGCTGCACAAAAAGCTGAAGCTGCTAAACTTAAGGTGTTATTAGTAGTATTATGCATTAGTGAATTTATGTATCTTTATGAAGTTAAATGCTTATAATTGTAACTTAATTTGTACTTAAGGCACAACAAGGGCCTACATCCTCGAAACAAAGTAAGAAGAAGCAGGAGCGGCCAGATGAAAATCAAGAAGACAGTATTGACCCGGAAACACCTTTGGGTGATAAGAAAATACTTTCTCGTCAAATGGCGAAGAATTTTACTCCTAAAGCAGTCGAAAAATCGTACGTTTTTTTGATGATTTATGTTTACATCTATCAAATCTGTCAATAGTATCATTGTTTAGTTTTACAGTTGTGTTTTTTTTCCTTTTTTGTAGATGGTATGAATGGTGGGAGAAGTCTGGCTTCTTTGAGGCAGATTCCAGCAGTTCTAAACCATCATTCACAATTGTGAGGCTCTGCCACTTCACTTATAAATCTCTCTAGTTTAATATTATACCTAAAAAATGTAAATGTTAAAAAAACGTTTAAACCTCTTTATAATTTCTCTTTATGTGTAAATGCAGGTTCTACCACCTCCTAATGTGACTGGAGCGCTACACATTGGTCATGCACTAACTGCTGCTATCCAGGTTTCATGACTTACACTTGTTTTTCCAAATTATACTTTTGCTTCTGGTTTCACTAATTTAAGTTGACGTTGAATGTTTCGCTTCTGTAGGATACCATCATTCGTTGGAGGAGAATGTCAGGATACAATACGTTATGGGTGCCTGGGATGGACCATGCAGGGATTGCAACTCAGGTTGAGTTGACTAATAAGATATATATGCCTGAGTCAAAATGATTGGGTAATGGGTCAAAACGGGTTAATGTTGTTATATTAATCTAGCATGTCCATTTGATAGGTTGTGGTGGAGAAAAAAATCATGAGAGAAAGACAGTTGACCCGTCATGATGTGGGACGAGAACAGTTTGTATCCGAGGTGAGTTTGGT
Source organism: Rutidosis leptorrhynchoides (assembly GCF_046630445.1). NCBI lineage: Eukaryota > Viridiplantae > Streptophyta > Magnoliopsida > Asterales > Asteraceae > Rutidosis > Rutidosis leptorrhynchoides. The sequence goes on from NC_092334.1 coordinate 36,897,352, forward strand.
TTTCTTATGTTACATACTTTCATTAGCTTCAACTCAGACTTTATTATTTTGTTTCGGTTAGATTTACTTTTATGAAGGTGAGAAAGTCACATAGTTTTGTATGATCATAGGTATGGAAGTGGAAAGAAGAACACGGGGGCACAATACTACAACAACTTCGGCGTTTGGGTGCATCTCTTGATTGGTCACGTGAGGTATAAAATCCACTGAAGGTTTACTAGTCTTCACATTTGAAATTCTTGTATGAAACTTTCAAGTCTTGTTTCGTTTGTTTTGTTTCTGATATTAGAACTTTTGGACTTTGTTTTTTCTTTATACAGTGCTTTACAATGGATGAGAAAAGGTCAAATGCTGTAACAGAAGCTTTTGTTAGGCTTTACAAGGAGGGCCTTATCTATAGGTACTATTGACAACCTTAATGTTTTGTCAAGTCGGGGTTTTTAACCATTCTTTAGTTAACTGTTGTCAGTAAAGTATTTCTTCAGGTATGTTTATAAAAAAGGCGGGCAGGTGGGGTTGAGTAATGAGTCAAAATGCCTAGTTTTTTATATGTGTAGGTTATAATTCGACTATAATATGGGTACCTTTTGCTTTTTCTTAGAGATCTACGGCTAGTCAACTGGGATTGTGTCTTGCGGACTGCAATATCTGATATTGAGGTAGTCCCTAAGCTCTAATGTTCTACATTTTAATTGAAATGCACAAGTTACATTTAATCTTGTTTTTAATGTCGTGTTTGTAGGTGGATTATATTGATATCAAAGAGAAGACACCTCTAAAGGTTCCTGGTTATAGTCAAATGGTGAATTTTGGCGTTTTGACATCATTTGCGTACCCTCTCGAGGATAATCTTGGAGAAATTGTTGTGGCTACAACTAGAATCGAGACAATGTTGGGAGATACTGCAATTGCTGTTCATCCTGAAGACTCGAGATATAAACATCTTCATGGAAAATATGCTTGTCATCCATTTAATGGAAGACGAATTCCCATAGTTTGTGATGCTATTCTTGTTGACCCAAACTTTGGAACCGGTGCAGTGAAGGTAAAAATATGGCATTAAATAATTGATTAAACATTGTTTAATTAAGTGATTGAGCTTGTAAAAATTTTGTTATTTTCTTATTTGTATTGATGATAAGAAGGATTATATTGCAGATAACTCCAGCTCATGATCCAAATGATTTTGAGGTTGGAAAGCGTCATAAACTGGAGTTCATCAACATTTTCACTGATGATGGGAAGATAAATAGTAATGGAGGTTCAGATTTTGTAGGGATGCCTCGCTTTGAAGCTCGTGTTGCAGTAACCGAGGCTTTAAAGTCTAAGGTAATGTTTTTTATATGCTCTTGTTAATGTTTTTCAGTTATATTAATATCTATGTTTTGTATGGGTTCAGGGGTTGTATAAAGGGGAAGAGAAAAATGAAATGCGGCTAGGTGTTTGTTCTAGAACCAATGACGTGGTTGAACCTATGATAAAGCCCCAGTGGTACGTCAGCTGTAGTAGTATGGCCCAAGAAGCCCTTGATGCTGTCATAGATGACAATAATAAGAAAATCGATATACTTCCTAGACAATATGTTGCTGAATGGAGAAGGTTAGTTTTTTAACGTCATTGCACACTGTTTTATAAACAATATCATACGTCTGAATAACATGATATATAGTATGTTTCATGCACTAAAAATGTACTTAGGTGACTCTTGACCCATCTCCCTCTTTTCAATAACAATATTGTTATTATGTGTTTGACCCATTAACGAAAAACATAACCTGCATCCATACATATTTAATCAATGAGTCGAAATTGGACACAATATTAGTATCATACCCGGACTCATAATACTGTTGTATCATCAATATAAATATAACTATACTATTTCCTTTAGCTGTTGTATATTAAATGTTTTGAGTTCATATATTACAGATGGCTTGAGAACATTCGTGATTGGTGTATATCAAGGCAGCTATGGTGGGGTCATCGTGTTCCTGCCTGGTATGTGACATTGGAGGATGATAAACTTAAGGAGCTCGGGGCATATTCAGACCATTGGGTGGTTGCTAGGAACGAAATAGAGGCTGATGTGGAGGCAAAACGTATCTTTGCCGGGAAAAAGTTTAAGTTGACTCAAGATCCTGATGTTTTAGACACCTGGTTTTCGTCAGGGCTATTTCCATTATCTGTATTGGGGTGGCCAGATGACACCCAAGATTTGAACACATTTTACCCAACATCTGTTCTTGAAACGGGTCATGACATTCTCTTCTTTTGGGTTGCTCGTATGGTGATGCTTGGCGACAAATTAGGAGGTGATGTTCCATTCAAAAAGGTTAGTTAAGTTTAAAATTAATTTGAATTTATTCATTTATGTTCTGATGTAAGGGGACTTCATCTCAACCTTAAATATGATGGAGATGTTGATTAATCATCGCCAGTCATGAATTAGAGGTGGCAAAATGGGCAGATCGTGTAACAAGTTATCTGTATACGATCACCATTACGGTTTAGTAACTGATTTTGAGCTATTATGTAGGTTTATCTACATCCCATGATTCGTGATGCGCATGGGCGCAAGATGTCTAAATCTTTGGGCAATGTGATAGATCCTATTGAAGTTATTGAAGGTAAAAAACTGGAAGAACTTCACAAAAGACTGGAGGAGGGTAATTTGGACCCATCTGAATTGAAGGTTGCCATTGAGGGACAGAAAAAGGACTTTCCTGATGGCATTCCGGAATGTGGTACAGATGCCCTTCGGTTTGCTCTTGTCTCATACACAGCTCAGGTACCATCTATATATTAAGTAGAGGTGGTAAGATGAGCGGGTTGGGTATGGGGTCAAAACAGTTTATCTTTTTTTTTTTTTGGTACGAGTCAGGTTGAATTAATAAACTTGCTGTAAACTATATATGTGAATTAGTGTGTCAATAGTCAAATGAGCTGGTTGAGTAAGAGGTCAACATCTTTTAGGTAAAAATAAGTATTTTTTTGTATGTATTGGGTTGGGTCAAACCAATATACATTTTACAGAATTACAAATTTTTTAAATAACCCGTGTCAACTTGTTTTTCTGGTAAAATCACGTACTCCCCCTCCATCCCAAAGTAACTTTCCCGTTTGACTTCTCAAAGTCTTTCTTCTTAACTCTTGACTTTAAAACATTTTTATTTATGCTATATAATATTGGATGAAATCTATATGAATGGATTTGGTTTAAAAATATATTTTCATTGGTATAACTTTCAACAAATATTATATAACAAACAAAATATTTTAAAGTCAAAGTTGTAGAAGAAAGTCTTAAAAAGTCAAAGTGGGACAGTAATTTTGGACGGGGAGGGAGTTTTATATGTGTTAAAGATCAAAACATAATCTGAAATCGATTCTTGGATTGCATTTGCCACGTTAAATATCAATGTATCTTTTTCTGTATATTTATGCTCTTCTTGATACTAATATATGTTTATTTTGCATCTCTTTAGTCCGATAAAATCAATTTGGACATACTACGTGTTAACGGGTATCGACAGTGGTGTAATAAACTATGGAATGCTGTTCGATTTGCCATGAGTAAACTCGGGGACGATTATACCCCTCCAACAACTATAGACCCCAAGAAGCTACCATTTATCTGCCAATGGATACTATCTGTACTAAACAAAACAATATCAAAAACCATATCGTCTTTGGAGTCATACGAGTTTTCAGATGCATCAAGTGCTGTTTATTCATGGTGGTTGTCTCAGCTTTGTGATATTTTTATTGAAGTAATCAAACCCTACTTTTATGGTGATGATGTGGCAACGGTATCTGCAAGAGGTTATGCACAGGATACATTGTGGGTGTGTTTGGATAATGGGTTGAGATTGCTCCATCCTTTTATGCCTTTTGTTACTGAAGAATTGTGGCAACGTTTACCGGCACCAAAGCATTATACAAGAGAGAAGTCTATTATGATATGTCCATATCCGTCAGTTGTGGAGGTTAGATTTTGAGCATCACTTGTGCTATCTAGAAAATGGAGGTGGCAAAATGGGCGGGCTGTAACTAGTTGGGTGGACCTGAAAAACTGTCCTTTATTGTTTAATACAATTATTAGTGACAGACATGGGTTTACTTAAAAAAGTTGTGTCAGACATGACTCAAAAGGATCAGGCGTATTATTTCATCTAAAAAAAATACTTTAATCGCCTCTCGACTCATTTCTTTTTTAATATCTAGTGTTTAAAGATTAAAGATTCCCCATTTGACTAGTTTCAAATGTTTTTTGTCAGATCAAGTAATGAAAATTACTTACAGTGTTATGATTTGCGTTTTACAGTCCTGGACAAATGAAGAGGTTGAAAGTGAAATGGAGACGATTGAGTGCGCAGTTAAATCATTCAGATCAATTAGGGCAAATCTTCCTGCTACCGAAGCAAACAGAAAGTACTTGTTATTTTAAACTTCTCTGTACTTTTTAATTATTTTTTTCGCTGCTTTTCAGTTATTTTTATTCATTGGTTAATTTTTTATTTATCAAGTGCGTTGTACCAGTGACGTTTTAGCATTTACAGTATATAGTATAACAATATTATCTCTTTTACAGACTGCCAGGTTTTGCAGTTTCTCGAACCAATGAAATTGCAGACCTTCTCAAGCGTCTTGAAATGGAGGTTAAAGCCCAAGCCAACTTATCATCATTAATGGTATGCAAAATCTGTACACAATTGAAAGTAGACCACTCAAATTTTTTTAAATTTTTTAACGATTAATATAAATAAATATTAAATATATATCTCATATTTGGAATCAACAATTTTCAGGTTCTTTCTGAAAATGATGTTCCACCAGCTGGGTGTGCAGTATCGGTTGTAAATGAGTCACTTTCAGTTTATCTTGATTCTCAAGGCGCTATCGACGTTAACAAGGAACGCGAAAAACTCAATTCACAGTTGGCTGAGTTGCAGAGGTAATAAGCATTATTATTATAATTGACTTTGACTAAACCAACACTCTTAAATGGTCAAACTCTGCAATCTCATTGATTGATCTTTATTTGTTTGACCAGGCAAAAGGATACTATAAACAATGCGATGACTGCTAAGGGCTACGAGAAGGTTCCAGCTCGTATCAAAGAAGACAACGTCACAAAACTGGCTACGCTAAAGCAACAAATACTGTCTATTGAAGAAGCTGTTCAACGCCTTGAAATTTGAGTCAAAGGCAACTTGTTTTCCTGGGTGAATTTTGTTTTGCTTCTGCACTTGCAGATGGTTAGGATGAATGTCTTTGAGATACACAGAAATCAGATCATATATAGGCATTCATTTACAATGGATATTTGATGAACTATGTGGGAAGGCGCTCTAGGGCCTTCGAATTTATCTGTGTTACTAATACTATTTGAATCCAAATTGAAGATGTTTTGTACTGTTCAATATTTGTTGATGAAACTATTAGCTACTTTAATATCATGATTATCATCTTACTCTTTAATATTGCATATATTTGTGACTTCTTTTTATTTTATAGAATATTTCTTTTTGGAAATTGGAAATAAATTATAGAATAGAGCGCTAGATCTGGAGATCAAATTATCATTATTTATAAAATGTGTTGAGATTCTTGTTTTTTATTGTGTATAGAATCCTCTTTATAATTCAAAGTCTCTAGATAATACACAGAGTTTTCATGACACACCAAAAAGTTTCTTTTCTTACAAGAATCTAATTCATTAAAATAAATTGATTTTGCAATCATTTTAGGTAGATCTTCTGTTTTAGCTCAATATTAAGTTTTTGATGATGATTATAATTATTATCACTATTACTTTTTAAAAAAAATAAAATTTGGTAATTTTTTTAAACTCAACAAAATAAAATGATTATATTAAGTTTTTAATTATTAAAATTTGGTTATTGTGTTGCTTTGTCTCTTGAGTTGTGTAGTGACCCGAACTTTTCCATGTTATATATTAAATGAAAACTATATTTGTATGATTAAATGTTTCCAACATGTTAAGCAATCAAACTTGTTAAGACTTGATTATTTGAAATGTGCTTCATATAGACAATTGACCACCCAAGTTGACCGGCAATTCACGAACGTTAAAAATTTGTAAAAACTACATGATGATATATATATGGATATATATATGGTTAGCATGAGATTATGATAAGTAAGTATCTCAGTAAGTATATTAACAATGAATGATATACATAAAAATGAGTTTATTGAATTAAGAAACTCGAAACGATATATATAACGATTATCGTTATAACAACGTCTTACTAAATACATATGAATTATATTAAGATATTGATACACTATGTTTAACATGATAAAATGATAATTAAGTATATCATTAAGTGTGTTAACAATGAACTACATATGTAAAACAAGACTACTAACTTAAGAATTTCGAAACGAGGCATATATGTAACGATTATCGTTGTAACGACATTTTAATGTATATATATCATATTAAGATATATTCATACATTATAATATTATGATAATGTAATAATTTAACATCTCATTTAAGTATAATAACAATGGATTAATTACATTTAACAAGATCGTTAACTTAAAGGTCTTAAAACAACACTTACATGTAATGACTAACGGTGACTTAACGACTCAGTTAAAATATATATACATGTAGTGTATTAAGATGTATTAATACACTTTTGAAAGACTTCAAGACATATATCAAAGTATTTCTACTTAGCAAAAATGCTCAAAATTACATTCTCATTCGTTTTAATCAACAATTCTACTCGTGTACACCCGTATTTGTACTCGTACAATACACAGCTTCTAGATGTATTTACTATTGGTATATACACCTTTAATCATTCATTCTTAGCAGCCATCTTAGAGTCAAAAACATGTGGAACCATTATTTAACAACTTGTATGACTAATGAGATAAAAACAAACTTAAGGATTTTTTTTCTTCTTTATAACAAGTAATTTCGTTTTTATAATTTCACCCCATTTTTCCATTCCATTTTCTCATACTTACACTCCAAATTCTCTCTCAAAATACTCCTAACATCATACTTGATCATCTCCAAGCATTTTCACCATCTTTTAGCTTCAATTACAAGCTTTAATTATCATAAAAACAACCATTCAAGAACACTTCAAGAAATCTTGCTAGCTTACTTCCAATCTTGCAAATCCATTTCAAGTGATCATCCAATCTCAAGAAATCTTTCTTATTTACAGTAAGATATCTTTCTAATTCAAGGTAATACTCATATTCAAACTTTGATTCAATTTCTATAACTATAGCAATCTTATTTCGAGTGAAAACCTTACTTGAACTTGTTTTCGTGTCATGATTCTGTTTCAAGAACTTTCAAGCCATCCAAGGATCCTTTGAAGCTAGATCCATTTTTCTCTTTTCCAGTAGGTTTATCCACAAAACTTGAGGTAGTAACGATGTTCATAACATCATTCGATTCATACGTATAAAGCTATCTTATTCGAAGGTTTAAACTTGTAATCACTAGAACATAGTTTAGTTAATTCTAAACTTGTTCACAAACAAAAGTTAATCCTTCTAACTTGACTTTTAAAATCAACTAAACACATGTTCTATATCTATATGATATGCTAACTTAATGATTTAAAACCTGAAAACACGATGAACACCGTAAAACCGGACATACGCCGTCGTAGTAACACCGCGGGCTGTTTTGGGTTTGATAATTAAAAACTATAATAAACTTTGATTTAAAAGTTGTTCTTCTGGGAAAATGATTTTTCTTATGAATATGAAACTATATCCAAAAATCATGGTTAAACTCAAAGTGGAAGTATGTTTTTCAAAATGGTCATCAAGACGTCGTTCTTTCGACTGAAATGACTACCTCTTACAAAAATGATTTGTAACTTATATTTCCGACTATAAACGTATACTTTTTCTGTTTAGATTCATAAAATAGAGTTCAATATAAAACATAGCAATTTGATTTACTCAAAACGGATTTAAAACGAAGAAGTTATGGGTAAAACAAGATTGGATATCTTTTTATTGTTGTAGCTACGGGAAATATTGTAACAAATCTATATTAATCATATCCTAGCTAACTTATATTTTATTATACATGTATTCTAATATATTATGTAATCTTGGGATACCATAGACACGTATGCAAATGTTTTGACATATCATATCGACCCATGTATATACATTATTTAGAACAACCATAGACACTCTATATGCAGTAATGTTGGAGTTAGCTATACAGGGTTGAGGTTGATTCCAAAAATATATATACTTTGAGTTGTGATCTAGCCTGAGACGTGTATACACTGGGTCATGGATTGATTCAAGATAATATATATCGATTTATTTCTGTACATCTAACTGTGGACAACTAGTTGTAGGTTACTAACGAGGACAGCTGACTTAATAAACTTAAAACAGTAAAACGTATTAAAAATGTTGTAAATATATTTTGAACATACTTTGATATATATGTACATAATCGACCAGTGGCCAAGTCTTACTTCCCGACGAAGTAAAAATATGTGAAAGTGAGTTATAGTCCCATTTTTAAAATCTAATATTTTTGTGATGAAAATACATGCAGTTTTATAAATGTTTTACAAAATAGACACAAGTATGCGAAACTACATTCTATGGTTGGATTATTAAACCGAATATCGCCCTTCAAGTCCGGTAGCCTAAGAATTAGGGAAATGGCCTCTAATTGACGCGAATCTTAAAGATAGATCTATTGGGCTTAACAACCCCCATTCAGGTTATGGATGGTTTAGTACTTCGAGATTATTATACAGACGAGAGGTTCTGTTTTGGGGATATTCTATGCATTAAGTTAACGTCGGTTACCAGGTGTTCAACATATGAATGATTTTTATGCACTTGCGAGTGTAATGATATTTATGAAAAATGAGAAATCTTGTGGTCTATTATTATGATTTGATAATATATAGGTTAAACCTATAACTCACCAATATTTTTGTTGACGTTTTAAGCATGTTTATTCTCAGGTGATTATTAAGAGCTTCCGCTGTTGTATACTAAAATAAGGACAAGATTTGAAGTCCATGCTTGAATGATATTGTGTAAAAACTGCATTCAAGAAACTTACTTTGATGTAATATATTTTTATTGTAAACCATTATGTAATGGTCGTGTGTAAACGTTATATTTTAAATTATCATTATTTGATAATCTACGTAATGCTTTTTAAACCTTTATCGATAAAATAAAGGTTATAGTTTTTATAAAAATGAATGCAGTCTTTGAAAAATGTCTCATCATATAGAGGTCAAAACCTCGCGACGAAATCAATTAATATGGAACGTTTATAATCAATATGAACGGGACATTTCAGTTGGTATCCGAGCGTTGGTCTTAGAGAACCAGAAAATTTGCATTAGTGTGCTTATCGAGTTTGTTAGGATGCATTAGTGAGTCTGGACTTCGATCGTGTTTTCTTTAAAAATGATTGCTTAACATTTTTGTTGGAAACTATATATTATTAACATGTAAATATTATGTGATATATTAATCTCTTAACGTGTTTGATATTGTGTGATAGATGTCTACTCTAGCACGAATCCCATTGACTCACCTAATAATAATGAAGAGTCGAATATATATTGGGAAGATTCACAAATTCCCGAAGAACGGAAGAAGAAGAACCAGAAGAAGAAGAACCAGAAGAAGAGGAACCGGAAGAAGAAGAGGTTCCGGAGGGAGAAATATTAGGAACCACAGAAAAACGGTCAAATAAAAGAAAATCCTCAACCAATGGACCAAAGTTAATAATGGTCAATGGTGTTTCAGCTAAGGAAGCAAAATATTGGGAAGATTACCAATTCTCCGATGAATCGGATCCCGATGAGGATTCCGATGATGTTATAGAAATTACCCCGACCCAATTTAAAGAGGCAAAAGAAAATAATAAGGGAAAAGGTATAAAAATAGAGAAACCTGATTCCAACCCCGATGAACTATATATGTATCGGCAACATCCGTATTTCCTAAATTGTAACAATAACCCGGGAACCTCTAAACCACCAGGTTTTTCTAAACCATTGTGGAAAACGACAGCTCGCATTAGGGGAGCACCATATATCCCTAGAAAATTAGCGAAATGAACTAAGTCCGAAGAAGAAGAAACAAGCGAGTCGGAATAAAGGGTTGTAATCATGCGGTGTAATATATGTAATATAAGTGTGCTTGTACTTTTATGTTGTATGTAAAAAAAAAAATTGCTTGTATTATTTGATAATTATCTTTTACAAATCTAATCCTCGTCTGTTTTACAGTATAAAAACATAATGGACATTAAGGATAGACAACCAAAAATTTTATAAGACCTACCCGGGGACATGATTGATGAAATCTTGTCTAAAGTTGGTCAGAATTCGTCGGCACAATTACGGCGAAATTAGTTTGTAGAACATTTGATGAAAGTTCCAAGAATGCCTTAGTTTATAAAAGGCTTTCCTTTGAAAGTTGGGGTATATCACATTGGGGAGACCGTAAGCTACGCCGTGTTTTCTTTAAAGCATTAAATGCGAGGAACCCAAGTGCAATTTTACGCTACGGATTAAGAACCTATTTTGACTCAACTTATCCCAACATAGGACTTCGTGAATTAGAAAGAGCTTCTAACATGCAACATAAAGAAGCATGTTATGCTTATGGGTTAGTGATGTTCGCTTCTCACCAAAGTGAGAAAAAGAACATCGGATTACAACTATTAAATAAAATATTCCCACAAGTAACGGACTCAGTAGTTGGGGTGAGAAACAAGGTTTTTAGATTGTTACGGGGCTGTTGGGCATTACGAAACCCTCGTCCCTTTGACGATGTTACAACATGCTGTCTTATCAATGGCCACAACGGTTATGTTCCACAAAACCAAGGATGGGAAGTAGTCTTAGTAAAACCAGAATGCATGATTTGTTTCTGGACTTATGAACTACGTGTCTTTATTGCCTTTGTTGAACGACTTGCGTATTAACTAGGATTGTCATCGAAACTGCTTTGTATCAATGATATTGTGTGCTATATTTTATACTATATAGCGGTATTGTAAGTTTGTAAAATATTGTGTAATAGTTTGAACGCGAAATATTATTATAAACAGTTTTTCATATAGAATTGTAGTGGTTGAATTGTATAGTAGCTACTAAGTATGAACTTAACGGGTAGGTACTACCCGAATGGGAAAAAAAAAACTATAAAACGCTAATATGAAGAAAAAGCTTTTATAAATAAGTTCATATTATGCTACGAAATACTATTGACTACTCTTGATATTCTATATGATTAACTAAATTCTTTTGGCTATTTTTGAAGGAAATGGCACCAACTACTCGACACACCCTGAATATGAGCAAGGAGGAATTCCGTGCTTTCCTTGCAGCAAACATAGCCGCAGTACAGGCTGCGATGCAAAATAATAATAACTCTGAATCCAGCAATGGAACTAACGCCACGAGAACTCGTGTAGGATGCTCCTACAAAGAATTCACTGCCTGTAAACCTTTGGGATTCGATGGAACCGAGGGTCCAATCGGATTAAAACGGTGGACTGAGAAGGTTGAATCAATGTTTGCCATAAGTAAGTGCACTGAAGAAGACAAAGTAAAGTAAGCTATGCATACCTTCACGGGTACTGCGTTAACATGGTGGAACACTTATCTAGAACACGTGGGACAAGATGCTGCTTACGCACTACCGTGGTCAGCATTCAAACACTTAATGAACGAGCAGTACCGTCCCAAAAACGAGGTCAATAAGCTCAAGGTAGAGCTTAGAGGGTTACGAACACAAGGGTTTGATATTACCACGTACGAACGACAATTCACAGAGTTGTACCTATTGTGTCCGGGAGCGTTCGAAGATGAAGAAGAGAAAATCGACACATTTGTAAAAGGGTTACCGGAAAGGATCTAAGAGGATATAAGTTCACACGAGCCCGCCTCCATACAAAAGGCAAGTCGAATGGCTCATAAACTTATAAATCAAATTGAGGAAAGGATTAAAGAACAGGCGGCCGAAGAAGCCAATACGAAACAAGTCAAGAGGAAATGGGAAGAAACCAGCGACAAGGGTCACAATTTCAATAATCAACCCAACAATCACAACTATAATCGCACCAATTTTCGCAACAACAAACGCAACAACAACAACCACTCCAGCAATAACTACAACAACCGTTTCAACAACAATAACAACCGCAACAACAACAATCCCAACAATAACAAAAAGAGGCAGAAATTCTGCTTGAGATGTGAAGGATACCATCCAACTGGGCTCTGTACAGCAGTGTGTACTAAGTGTAATAGAAAGGGCCATGGTGCGACAAAGTGCGAAATCTACGGATCAATGGCTAAGGGAACAAATAATGCCGGAACAAGTTATACCGACATTATCTGATTCGGATGCGGGAAGAAGGGCCATTACAAAAATATGTGTCCAAATCAGGGGGATAATAATGGGCAAGGCCGAGGAAGAGTCTTCAACATTAATGCGGTTGAAGCCCAGGAAGACCCGGAGCTTGTTACGGGTACATTCTTATTGACAATACATCTGCTTATGTTTTATTTGATTCGGGTGCGGATAGAAGCTATATGAGTAAGGATTTCTGTGCTAAATTAAGTTGCCCATTGACGCCTATGGATAATAAGTTTATACTAGAATTAGCAAACGGTAAATTAATTGCAGCAGATAATATATGTCAGAATCGAGAAATTAAACTGGGTAGCGAAACGTTTAAGATTGATTTGATACCAGTAGAGTTAGGGAGTTTTGATGTGATAATTGGCATGGACTGGTTGAAAGAGGTGAAAGTAGAGATCGTATGTTACAAAAATGCAATTCGCATTGTACGAGATGAAGGAAAACCCTTAATGGTGTACGGAGAAAAGTGCAACGCGAAGCTAAATCTTATTAGTAATTTGAAGGCGCAAAAGCTAATAAGAAAGGGTTGCTATGTTGTTCTAGCACACATCGAGAAAGTACAAACTGAAGAAAAGAGCATCAATGATGTTCCCGTCGCAAAAGAATTCCCTGATGTATTTCCGAAAGAATTACCGGGATTACCTCCACACCGATCCGTTGAATTTCAAATAGATCTTGTACCGGGAGCTGCACCAATAGCTCGTGCTCCATACAGACTCGCACCCAGCAAAATAAAGGAACTTCAACGCCAATTACAAGAACTTTTAGAGCGTGGTTTCATACGACCAAGTACATCACCATTGGGAGCTCCTGTTTTGTTTGTCAAAAAGAAGGATGGTACATTCAGGTTGTGTATCGACTACCGAGAGTTGAACAAACTTACCATCAAGAACCGTTACCCACTACCGAGAATCGATGACTTATTTGATCAACTACAAGGCTCGTCGGTTTATTCGAAGATCGATTTACGTTCCGAATATCATTAAATGTGGGTAAAGGAGGATGATATTCCGAAGACTGCTTTCAGGACGCGATACGGTCATTACGAGTTTATGGTTATGCCGTTTGGTTTGACTAACGCACCAGCTGTGTTCATGGACCTCATGAACAGAGTGTGTGGACCATATCTCGACAAGTTTGTCATTATCTTCATCGATGACATACTTATTTACTCAAAGAATGATCAAGAGCATGAAGAACATTTGAGGAAAGTACTGTAATTGTTGAGGAAAGAAAAACTGTACGCTAAGTTTTCAAAGTGTGCATTTTGGTTGAAAGAAGTTCAATTCCTCGGACATGTTGTGAGCAAAGAAGGTATTCAGGTTGATCCGGCAAAGATTGAAACCGTTGTAAACTGGGAAACCCCAAAAACTCCGAAGCATATACGTCAATTTTTAGGATTGGCTGGTTACTACAGAAGATTCATCCAAGATTTTTCTAAAATAGCAAAAACCTTGACTACATTAACGCATAAATGAAAGAAATTTGAATGGAAGGATGAACAGGAGGAAGCGTTCCAATTGTTGAAGAAAAAACTAACTACGGCACCTATATTGTCATTGTCTGAAGGGAATGATGATTTTGTGATATATTGTGACGCCTCAAAGCAAGGTCTCGGTTGTGTATTAATGCAACGAACGAAAGTAATTGCTTATGCGTCTAGACAATTGAAGATTCACGAGCAAAATTATACGTGTGACGACCCGGAAATTTCCGACCAAATTTAAACTTAATCTTTATACGTTTTCGACACGATAAGCAGAGTCTATAATGTTAAAATCTTAAAAACTTTGAACTGTGTTTAACATATTCATTTGACTTTCGACTGCTTTCGACGAATCACGAACAATTAATTGTAAATGGATATGTGTATATATATATAAATGGTAATTGAAAAATAAGTTAAAAGATAGTTAGTAATATTGTTATTATTACTTTCAAAAAAAAAAAAATACTAATATTAACATTATTAGTATCATTGTTATTAGTAAAATTGTAAATTTAATTTAAAATTATTAAAAGTATTATTATTAACTTGATCATAAAGAAATATCATTTTATTTAAAATTGTTATTTTCATTATCCTTACTAACATCATTATAATATTAATATCATTATTATTATATATATTACTAATTTTGTTATTAAAATCTATTATTAATGTTTGTATAATATTATATTTCCTTAATATGTAAAATACAAAAATAAGTAGATATATAAATATTCATACAAGCAAATATACAGATATACTTAATTACGTATATATTTACAAATTCCAGTTATGGAAATATAGATAAATACATATATTGGTACAGATACATAGATATGTAAATATTGTATACGTATATATATAAATACTGATAACAAACGTAAATTAGATCATATCGTTTTCAGCTGTAGAAGATTGATTAGTTCGTACAAATCAACTTAATTTATAAACCGCTCTTAAATTCTTTTATTTGGTTGCTTATGAATGAGAATCTTCTGTCTAAATCACTTGACTTCTTTAACCAAACGATCTACTCCTTATAATTGATTAACAACAATTCAATCTATTTCTTACCTGCTACCACTACTATACCATTATTCGTTAAACTACTGTTGCAACCTACAAATTTTCTGTTTTAAAACCGCCACCCTATATCACCACAATCACCTTGAACCATCACCATTAATTACTCAATGTAAACCCAACTCGACATCACCTTCATCAAAGCTCATGGCAACCATCATCTTTAATCATCATCTCACTTGATTGTGTTACTACTACTCTTCTGTCCAAACACCACCATAACCAAATCACTTCGATTATCAAAGTTCTATTGACTGCTCGTCGACTTCTAAACCTATGAAGATCGGTCACCACCTTGTACTTACCTCTGAGATACATCGTTACCAAGAACGTCTCCCTCTCTCTTAATTTTCCTAATGAACTTCATCAGTCCACCATCGATTATCATCACCTTCGAACCACTTTAGGCATACTGCAATATTTTATTTCTATTTCTTCTTCACTGCTACTGCAGTCTCAATTACTTCTACGTGAAGTACTATCTGTTGCAGCTGCTATACGAGCTGTATATGATTCTGTTTGCACAGCCAACGTTAGATCACCATGCCAACTGTGAAACCATGCCACAACAAGTACCATAACCTGTTGCATGCCTTTTAATTTATTTATACTACAACTTGATCGACTAATTGATGTTGCAACTTGAAAGTGAGGTGTGGTTGCAAATTCAAGAAGGATTTTCAATTTTAAATGATATGCGTATTCCTTCTTATTTTTTTTTTTTTAAAACTGACACCCTTTAGCAACATAATTTCATTTTGCAATTTGGTGATTTAATATGGCACCACATATTACTTTTATCCTTGTGGCCGTTAATCATTAAAAGCAAATAATCCACTTGCCATCTATTCCTTTTCCGTTTTTTTTTTCCTTCGTGACTCAGCTTCAACCGAAAACAGATAAAAGTATATGAGCAATGTTTTCCTTTTTGTTAAAGCACTTTTTATTGTGGCAAGGATAGGAGATAATTAAGCATTAAAAGGAGGATAGGGAACCGATTTATTGTAGCCAAGTGGGAACAAAGTAAATAAGTGGGGCAGAAAGTAATTGGGATATCATGGCTGCTGGTTTTCTGATGGGCCGTAATTTATTTGACTATCCACATGGTTTCCTTTATTTGTTAAACGGGATTAGTAAATTCACTCTTTTAGGCTTGTCTTGTTAGTGGGATGGTATACATAATTATTTTCAATATTTTCCAACACTTGATACACTTTGTATACTAAGGTTGAATTGATAAAGAAGATGAGGACGATTAGGATATGATAACGATATATATATATATATTATGATGATACGAATGATGCATGTTGTAGGACGATAATGATCGATTAAGATAATGATGATAGATATTCGATAATGATGATAAGTAGTATAAAATAAAAATTTCGATCAAGATTGATAAAGTGGTGATTATGATAAAGATATTTGATAATATGGTGATGACTTGATGATGATATGATCATGATAATGAGTTATGATGTTATGATTCATGAAATAATGAACATAAATAATGATGATTTGGGTTAGGAAGTTAAATAGATGATGAAGAAGAAGAAGGTAGTCAGATATTAGGTTAAAGATATTAGGTTAGAAGGATGTTAACGGGTTAGCGGGACGTCACAGGTTCAAACCCGGACTTAGGCATTTATTTTAAGGACTAAATTCTCTGAGGTAGTTTACTTATTACTCATTATTATTATTATTATTATTATTATTATTATTATTATTATTATTATTATTATTATTATTATTATTATCATATTATTATTATTATTATTATTATTATTATTATTATTATTATTATTATTATTATTATTATTATTATCATTATTGCAAATATTTTTTTTTTCTAAAAATACATACAACTATAATACATAATACTTAATTAATATATATATGTATATTTTTATCAAATAAACCTTAAAATAAGTTCTTAATACTAATGAAGGATAGATATTATAATTACAAATAAATTATTAAACTACCTTAAATTTATTATATTAATATTAATAAAAGAATTAATGAAGCATATAAATCACATCACTCATAATATATAAATTATTCGATTACTATTATATATGTTAATATATATAAATGATATAGGTTCGTGAATCCGAGGCCAACATTGCATTGTTCTGTATCGTCGTATGCATATTTTTACTACAAAATATCGTATGGTGAGTTCATTTAATTCCCTTTTACTCTTTACATTTTTGGGACTGAGAATACATGCGCTGTTTTTACAACTGCTTTATTAAATGCTTTTGAAATATATTTGAACTGCGAATACATGAAATGCTTTTATAAATGTTTGACGAGATAGACACAAGCAAAACATTCCTCGAATGAACTATTATGCAGACAGAAGTTCTGCGGATTATTATTGAATTATGTGGACATGATAATTGCCACCATTGAATTATGTGGACATGATAATTGCCACCATTGAATTATGTGGACATGATAATTGCCACCAGTTGATGTGAATGTTATATATCGAGAGAATGATTTTATACACAGGTTATGTGTATGCTATTTTTGTGCACAAGATATGTGTACAGTTACTATGATTTATGAAAATGGTTTCGTATACGAGAAAGATGTACTGTATTTAAAAGATATAGCATGTACATTACAGGTGGGTATAGGATTCGGGCCCATTTGTACCATACAGGATTTAAAACTTGTGGTCTATCAAAATGATGAATTTTATTGTTTTATGATAAAACTATGAACTCACCAACATTTTGGTTGACACTTGAAAGCATGTGTATTCTCAGGTATGAAAGAAACCTTCCGCTGTGCATTTGATCATTTTAAAGACATTATTTGGAGTCGATCATCGCAATGGGACCAGATGTTGGTGACTTCGTCCAGATGGATTAGGACGGGTCTCTACAGTTGGTATCAGAACGGTGGTCTTAGCGAACCAGGTCTTGCATTAGTGTGTCTAACTACTAGTTGTTTAGATGCATTAGTGAGTCTGGACTTCGACCTTGTCTGCATGTCAAAAGTTTTGCTTATCATTTAGTGTCGAAAATTATTTGCTTATCATCCTTAAAGTCTAGACACGTCTTACTGCCTTTATTGTATAGACTGTGCATAGATAAATTCATATCTTAGCGTATCTGTTATTGTTACCTTTGCCTGACAGTTTCCGTAGATTTCTCCGTAACTTATGAGATTTTAGTATTATATGCATATGTAAATTATGTATTGCAGGGTACTAATCTACATCCTATAATCTATTTCTTATCGAAAATACTTCATCTGATCGTACGAGATGAATCCTCAATTAGTTCAAGTCCCCCGAACTCCGACAGCTATTCCGACATAGATGATCACCTAAGCTCCGAAAGCAGCATCACCAGAATGAATCAACCAATCATCCATCCCTAATTCATTTGATGAGTTCGTAGTCGACTTAATCAATGGAGACGCGAAGAAGGCGATCCTTTCCATCCACCACATTGCCCTCTTGACGAAGAACCTGAAGCACTTACCAGCGAACCTGTTCGTAATACCATTTTCTCACTCATCTCCAGAGTATCTTATCACGATTATATACTATCTCACAAATTCTAAACCTTATTCATCTACTCGTTCCGACCGACAATCATCTCGGAGTAATACAAGAAGTCAACGAACTTCGTACTCGAGTAATCAATTTGGAGAATATGGTGCAAAACGTACCAGCTTCAACAACATCACGGGCATCAACAGTACCACCAACAACACAAGTTTCAATATCACATGCCCCAATATTTCATTCTGTACCTCGAGCATAATCATCGTTCTACGAATCATTCTACATCATTTATCTTCGTTCGACATGGCGATTATGTAATCTCTAAAATTTTAGAGATTATATACTTTTGTTCTAACGGTAAACCAAATGAGATTAATATTATATTAACTCATTAAATGCATGATTACATCTGAAGAAAATATATATGTATATATATTTTCATAAGGATTGTAATTAAAAATTCTTTTGTACAAACTGTTAATGGTGAAAATATTTTAACGGGTAGGTAATACCCTAGAAATATTTAGATCTCACATTAACATGTTACACTGTACATTCTTCAAATCCGATTCAACAATCATATACTATCCTACTTACAACCACAGATATACGTATCCGTTCACCAAAGAATAACCATTTTCATTCAAATTTAATTTCATATTCGGATTTTGACCGATCAAAATCCAAGTCAAGATTTAACAGAAGACATCACTTTTAGATTCCTACATCTTTCAAAGCCATACTTTGAATTCAAAATTGTGCCAGATCCATTGGCGTGTTATTACCGAAAATAACTTTACAATACCTTTCCAAAATTAGCCAATTTTGTCACAACTCCAACAAATCAACTTCGACTGTTATTCGGATTAGCCTTATTATAACTTTGATATATAAGTTTGCCACTTGATTCCATCTTAAACATCCTTTGTATCTTGACTATTACAATCAGCGTTTAATCATCTAAAAACACAATTCTCTTGAAACCACCTCGGATTGATAACCGAAGATTCAGATATTGTAGCATTAAATGCAGAGGAAACAGCAAAATTGTAGATGGTCTAAATGGCCAAAAGTTTGATAATAAAGAATGGAATATTTGGAACGATCGATAGAAACTTTGGTACTGAAAAACGATTGAGCTAACCATGAAGGAGACCGAGGACAAATACAAGGACCAAACCCTATATTCAAAGAATCCAAATAATTCTGTATCCGACGAAATCTATAGAGAATATATTGCTCTGAACTCATGTTAAATCTTGTGGAAAAACTTTCTTCATCAACCTTCGATCCTAGAAATTTCAAAAATATCATCATAAATATCTTCGATATTTCTGAGGATATTTTCATAAATATTCTTGTACGAAATTATTTATCTCTTCGTGTTATCTATATTACATCATAAAGGAAACTATATTAGTTTCTAAACTTCTTTAAAATTCGAGTTTAAATTATGAATGGTTTCTGGAGAAGTGTTGGGAATTGAAGCATGAGTTAGTATAATATAATGACGCTTGGCCAACGTGACTATATTACAGTAAGTCATGCTGAGTTTCTAATGGAATGTGATAAAGGATCACAGATCATACCTTTATCATGAACCATGCTACATAACTCTTTCATTCTACTTAACCTCTGAACATATCAAGAAAATATATTCTTGATAGTTCCATCCTCAGAGATTCTGGTAATTTATCAAGTCAAATCGTGCTATTACCTTTACTTTCTGCTTAGAATCTTAGTTATGTTCTTTTGAACTTCATACCTACAAAATGAGACGTCTTGATCACTTTACTTAAAGTCGAGAAGAGAAAACAAGAGCATGGAGCTCCGAAATATAAAGGAAAATATAAAGCCGATCACAAACACAGAAATCACAAACCGTGTATATCAATGTTTATCGCAACATAAAGACACGGGAGAATTAAAAACACTATAACCCCAAGGGCGAAGTAGAAGAAAACAGATTCCTCCGGTGGAAGTTGGAAAAGGAGAATGATTGTTACGATAGTAAGGATAAGGACAAGGATCAGAACTAAGCATTTTCAAAATCTTTAGAATGTATGAACTAAGAAATAAAGTATAGGAATGGTGAAAATAATGGAACGGAAGAAGTTCATTTATAATGGAAATATCAGACAGAGTAATCGAGGCAGATCACCGTATTTAATTATAAAGATCTTAATTTCCTTATTCGTCGGAGAAAATCAAATCTTTTAAATTTCAAAGATTTTCTCTAAATCCCTTGAATTCCGGAAATCAACCGTGACTATGCCACCGGTTAAGACGAATCTACATATACTCGTTTCACTCTTTTGCGATAAGCTTCATTTATACTCTTCGCGTAATCGAATTGTTTTATCCATATAACTCAATAATGATAAAACTTTATTTATCACCTCATATGAGTCATGAAAACATATTTATTGTCAACCATGACCATCTCAATCAAATTTCGGGACGAAATTTCTTTAACGGGTAGGTACTGTGACGACCCGGAAATTTCCGACCAAATTTAAACTTAATCTTTATACGTTTTCGACACGATAAGCAGAGTCTGTAATGTTAAAATCTTAAAAACTTTGAACTGTGTTTAACATATTCATTTGACTTTCGACTGCTTTCGACGAATCACGAACAATTAATTGTAAATGGATATGTGTATATATATATAAATGGTAATTGAAAAATAAGTTAAAAGATAGTTAGTAATATTGTTATTATTACTTTCAAAAAAAAAATATACTAATATTAACATTATTAGTATCATTGTTATTAGTAAAATTGTAAATTTAATTTAAAATTATTAAAAGTATTATTATTAACTTGATCATAAAGAAATATCATTTTATTTAAAATTGTTATTTTCATTATCCTTACTAACATCATTATAATATTAATATCATCATTATTATATATATTACTAATTTTGTTATTAAAATCTATTATTAATGTTTGTATAATATTATATTTCCTTAATATGTAAAATACAAAAATAAGTAGATATATTTATATTCATACAAGCAAATATACAGATATACTTAATTACGTATATATTTACAAATTCCAGTTATGGAAATATAGATAAATACATATATTGGTACAGATACATAGATATGTAAATATTGTATACGTATATATATAAATACTGATAACAAACGTAAATTAGATCATATCGTTTTCAGCTGTAGAAGATTGATTCGTTCGTACAAATCAACTTAATTTATAAACCGCTCTTAAATTCTTTTATTTGGTTGCTTATGAATGAGAATCTTCTATCTAAATCACTTGACTTCTTTAACCAAACGATCTACTCCTTATAATTGATTAACAACAATTCAATCTATTTCTTACCTGCTACCACTACTATACCATTATTCGTTAAACTACTGTTGCAACCTACAAATTTTCTGTTTTAAAACCGCCACCCTATATCACCACAATCACCTTGAACCATCACCATTAATTACTCAATGTAAACCCAACTCGACATCACCTTCATCAAAGCTCATGGCAACCATCATCTTTAATCATCATCTCACTTGATTGTGTTACTACTACTCTTCTGTCCAAACGCCACCATAACCAAATCACTTCGATTATCAAAGTTCTATTGACTGCTCGTCGACTTCTAAACCTATGAAGATCGGTCACTGATGTGTGCAGTGGGGTGTACGAAATAGTACTATATTTTACTACGAAATACGTTACAAATTACTCAAGTTTTAATTATTTATTTACAAATGGGATATACCTAAACCTTGCTACAACACTATAGGCAGTGTACCTAATCGTAGAGTAGTATAGTTTTTAGTAAGTACGGTTCGTTCCACAGGGAGACGGTTACACTATATTTTTAAATAATTACATTTGTACAATAATATATAAATATATATATAATAATATATAAAAGGGGGGTTTACCGTTTAATGATCGGTTTGTCGATTTTATATTTTAAGCGAAGCGTAAAGTAAATTTAATTAACAAAATAAAATAAATAACAAAAAATATAAATGAATAATAATTAAAGGTGCGATGAAATATAAAATAAAATAATTATGCTTATTTAAACTTCCGTAATCATGATATTTGACGTGTTGATTTTTAATTTTATGCCCATGGGTTAATTGTCCTTTGTCCTGGATTATTTAATATGTCCGTCTAGTTTTTGTCCATAACAGTCCATCAGTCATAAATATAAAGTGCGAGTATCCTCGTCAAATTATCCTTATACCCGAAGTTAAATATTCCAACTAATTGGGGACTTAAACTGTAACAAGGTTTTAATACTTTGTTTAATAATTACACCAGGATATCGACTGCGTGTAACCCAAGGTTTTAATACTTTGTTAACAATTACGCCAAGTGTCCTTGTACATAATTTTACCCCTGTTTTAATAATTCCATAGACTATTAATCCATTCCCGTGTCCGGTTAAATGAACGATTATTCGTACATATAAATACCCCGCCCATCGTGTCCGATCGAGTGTATATGGTTATTTATAGGGACGTCTAATTGTAAATCTTTATATTAAAATTAATAAACTATCATTTAGTTAAACAAATATAAAGCCCATTAATAGCCCATAGTCTAATTTCCACAAGTGTCGTTCTTTTGTCCAAACCCCAATTATGGTACAAAACCCAATTACCCAATTTTAATATTTTTAGCCCAACATCATGATTACTTAGGATTAAATAAGCATAATAATAACTTAAGTACGAGACATTAATTTAAAAAGGAGAACATAACTTACATTGAGTATTTATCGCGTAGTGTTACACGGACAGAATTTCGACTTCAAAAACCCGTAAAATAACCTTTGCATAACCCAAAACTAATCTAATATAAAACTACACTATACTATATATATATATATATATATATATATATATATATATATATATATATATATATATATATATATATATATATATATATATATATATATATATATATATATTATTTATGTTACAGAGGAAGAGATATATGAATATGGTGTTTAAACTCGGCCAGAATTCGTTGCATTTATAGGACATTTCTGAAATTTCAAACTCCGCGAGTCGTGGAGTTTTAAGCCTTCAAACTCCGCGAGTCGTGGAGTTTGATTTTTCAGCTCACAATTTTTTGGATCTTAGCTTGTCGACGTAATTAAATAATAATATAATATATAAATATTTTTAAGAATTATTTAAATATTATATTTTATTTATGTGCATAGTTGACTTGTAATTTTTGCACCGTTGCGTCGCGCGTTGAGAGTTGACTCATGTCCCGATTCCGGATTTTCGAACGTCCTTGCGTACAATTTAATATCTTGTACTTTGCATTTTGTAACTTGTACTCTTGTCATTTTTAGACGTTTTTCATCAATAAATTGAACCTTTTGAATTGTATCTTGTACATTTGAGCTTTTTGGACGTTTGTGTCTTCAAATCTTCGTTTTCGCCTTTTGTCTTCGCACTTATTTATTTAAACAATTACAATGAAAATATAATACAATTACATTTGAAAACCTATTATTTAGGAGGGATATTGCTATGAAATATATGTTCCTTTTTAGCCTTATCAAATATCCCCACACTTGAGCGTTGTTTGTCCTCAAGCAATACAGAACTTGAAATAAAAACATACATGAATCACTTTTTTATTCATCACACTTTGTACATCAGTGATTTTGATATGGTGGTATAAACAATGATATTAACGATAGAACCATGGTTAAAGGTGGGTGTGTCATCCACAGTTGCCTCGGGTTTAGGTCAACGACACTTGCAATCAAATAGCCGATTTACTTTCGGTTTCCAAAGTAAAGTGCACATTTGAAAGGCGGTTTATAGTCCCACATGACTATGAAAATGTAGATCCTTAAGGAAGTTGGATCTTTATGAAAACATTTGATCTTTTGAAAATTTAAGCTAGATTTTACCCTAGACAAGGTTTCCGAAATAACCCTTCCCCGGTGTTGCAAAATGTTTTTGTGGGTTTTGTGGGTTTTAGGTTTGAAAA
Source organism: Rutidosis leptorrhynchoides (assembly GCF_046630445.1). Taxonomy (NCBI): domain Eukaryota; kingdom Viridiplantae; phylum Streptophyta; class Magnoliopsida; order Asterales; family Asteraceae; genus Rutidosis; species Rutidosis leptorrhynchoides. Next base: position 36,921,912 of record NC_092334.1, read on the forward strand.
TTTTAGCTCAAAACTTATGGTTTTGTGTTACCCACTTGCTAACCTTGTATTAGGAAAGCAACACGTCCAGTTTACTTGTCCCGTATATTACCTTTCGATAAACTACCGTCCGGTTGTAAAGGAAAGTGATGAACAAGAAACTGTTAAGGCAATGTCTAATGACATGCATTTGATTATGGTCCATAAACGTGTCGGATGCTAGTACTATCCTTTGTAGGAGCAATAGTAAAGATCATCCTATGATTTTTCGGTCTGGCACAAGGTCCTGTCTTCGACCATCCTATGCAACCACCGTTCTTACGGTTGACACCCGATTTGGTTCAGGTGACCTAATGAATTCCAGGTGAATTCCTAGGATTTTACGTTCAATGGTAATGAACGCATTGAAAATGGGTTTTCAGAAAACAAATCGGTTTGTACTTTTGATCAAAATATTTTCTCATTCAAGCTCGAGTTTAGATATCATTGAATTCCATGAGTTTGAATTCTCAATCTTTAAGGTCAATCTCAAGGATTGAGTAATATCAGGCTTAAAAGCTGATTTTTGATCTTTAAGGAGATTATCCTTTCTGGGGATCTGATTCATTAGTCTTATCAAGCTAATTTGCACGGCGTCCTCCCCATTGTACGAGATAAATCCTTCTCATGGTTAGGATAAATCTGACCACCTGGCGACCCTGTTTGATGATGAGGTCCGTGGATTTCCTGCTGATTTTAGAGATGACTTTTCTAGATTTTTCGTCAACCTACAGCTGGTCTGGACGGCAACTTCTTGACCTAAATCAAGAAGCGCGTGTCTTTTTCGGAAGACTTACTTCCTTTTAATGATGGAATTGATTTATCGTGTAGATCCATCTTTCATTACAGTAAATCAGGTAAAACAGTTAATTTAGTCCAAAACAAAAGCACCTGCAATAACTTTACGGAAACATGTGATAGATAATTTTTTATTGAATAACTTGTTATATTCTCCCCACACTTGGCTTTTATTTATTATGTTCTTTGCCTTTTTATTCTCTTATATTCCATTTTAAATGAATTCAAGCGTTTTAGGTTGTTTATCAATTTATGTCCTTTCCGAGGTAACGATAATTTCGGTATTAACATCTAATTTTCATCGTTCATACATATGTATAAACATGATTTTGAATTCATTTATTTGAAAATTTTCACAAAATTTGGCAAATAAACTAAGTGCAAACCCGAGAGAATTTATAACCCTTCCCCACACTTGAGATCATGCAATGCCCTCATTTGCATGAAATCAGACTATAATTATAAATTCACGAGGGTGATTAGTGTAGAAAGTAGTTAAAGATACCATAAAATTGCAGGATGATAGATGGTGCACCTCATCGTTCATTCCTTCTTGTTTTATCACACATGTTTTTCTTCAAAAACGGTTGCTTTTCTGAACTGTTTGATAATTTTTGAAAATGCGTCTTTTACCCTAACTTATCATGCATTTTTATTAACGAGTTATGCATTAACCCGAACCCCGAATTTAACGTTAAGTGAGGTTAGACTTCTCCACACTTAGCTGACGACATGTGAAGTCGGTAGAATAAGTTCCACGAATTAAAATAGTGAGCCAGTTATTTACATCTCGGGTGGTGTATAATATATCAATGGGTTTAAAGTTTAGACTCACCCGATCGTCACTACTTAATTCTTTTTTTAAGTGTAGCTTTTAGTAAATGGATATGTCTCTTTTCTGGTTCTTGGTCAAATGGATCGATATACACCGACATACATATTTCTATAGGGTGGACAATTCCTAAAATTTCCTTCCTTTTATTCTCAGGATCAAATTTTTCACCTCTATTACCCAATTGGGTGAAATTCGAGGTGTCATTATCTATTACAGCTCGTAGTTCATTTCCGGTGGATGACTCGTCTATTGAGAATATTGGGTTGGAAGGTTGTGGAATGGCGAAGTTCGGTTTGGCCTCGGGGGTAACATTTTCAACGTTATCGTATTCCCAAGAGTACCAATTTGTTACCTTTACTTCTTCTTTATCCATTGATGGATCGATGATTTTGTCGGTAGAGGCTAATGTGTCGATATGTTGTGAAATTGGTAAGACTGAATAAAAAGTATCATCGAGATAAGTTGGTGATTTCGGAGCTCTCAAATTCATCAAAATTCGATGATATGAGATTTTCTTGCACACGACTCCTCAGATCAACAGGTGTGTAGTCTGATAGAGTTTCTGCTTGCCGATTTACAAACTCTCTCATTTGTTCATTTTGAGCATTGAGTTCTTCGAGTTTGATTTTCATATTGTCTAATAAATTTTCAGACACGTAATTTTCCTCGTCTACTGGTTGTTGAGTTTGGAAATATTCTTGGGAATAATCCCAATTTGAATTGTATTCTTCATAATCATTCCATTCAGGTTCCGTGGGTGCGTAATTTTCCATAGGAACGTAATAATAACATTCCCATGTTGAGTGATAATCTCCACAGATTTCACAACCAGTTATTATTTCGTCATTCGTGATCCAAGATTGACCGAACGAATTGTCATCAACACCCGTTTGAGAGTATTGATTTAATTGATTTTGGATATCAAAAAGAGTTTCCATAGCCTTGTTTTCAAAATTTTCCATTTTATTGCGATGGCCAAATTTTAGCTACAATGTGGTGCATTTACTAATTATCCTATTAGTTATAAAAATAGAAAAACTTATATAAGTTGTCCAATTAATAGACTTTTCTGCTTTTGCCCACGTTTCGAATAGCCAAAAGATGCAGCAGGGAGCCAGAACCCTTTAAATCGGAAGCTCACAACTCAGCCACTAACAAATCCAACTATTACTACGAAGCAGAAAATTGTCAACGTCCATTAATTTAACCACTTAAATAATTTTTCTTTCCGTTTGAGATATTAGATAAGAAATAGAGAAAATTTCTAAGTCCTAAAAACTAAAGCGTCGAGAAATAAGAAAGAAAAAGAGTGCGCGTCGAAAAAAGTCGAAAAATAAAAATAAGAAAGAAAAACGTCGAAACTTAAAAGTCTAAAAATTATATCTAAAAAGTTGCGCCTAAAGGTCTAAAGGTAAATGCAATTTTATTCAGAAAACGGCAATTACTTAAAGGCACTAAAATCTATTTAAAACTAAAGCGAAAAACGGCGTCGCAAAATTCTAAAGCACCTAAATCTTAGTCTAAAGAAAAAGCACTTAAGGTATTTTAAGGCAAAGCCTAAAAATCTAGAAGTAAAAATAACTATGGCAAAAACTATGGATTAAAACTAAATACGAGCGAAAAACATACAAATATTACGCTAAAAACAAATAAAAAGGGACAAAATATAAAAATATACTAAAATCCGTAAAAAGTACAATTTTTATAAAAATATTATTTTTATATTATTTATTTAATAAAACTATTAATTTTATAATTTAATAAAACTAATAAAACTAAATAAACAAAATAATAATAAAACTAAAACTAATTAATAAATTAATTAACTAATTTAGGGTTTATTAATAATAATAAATAATAATATACCGTAATAAATGCTGGTTTAGGGTTTCAGGCGCGTCAGACAGGGCGGCTCCGCGAGTCGTGGAGTTTTAAACCTGCAAACTCCGCGAGTCGTGGAGTTTGAAAAAACGTGTTTTTTTTTAATTTTATATTGTTTTTCTAAAAATATATATAAATATATTTATACAAAAATAAATTAAAAATATAGCGTTTCGCCGAGTCCCCGGCAGCGGCGCCAAAAACTTGATGTGTGCAGCGGGGTATACGAAATAGTACTATATTTTACTACGAAATACGTTACAAATTACTCAAGTTTTAATTATTTATTTACAAATGAGATATACCTAAACCTTGCTACAACACTATAGGCAGTGTACCTAATCGTAGAGTAGTATAGTTTTTAGTAAGTCCGGTTCGTTCCACAGGGAGACGGTTACACTGTATTTTTAAATAATTACATTTGTACAATAATATATAAATATATATATAATAATATATAAAAGGGGGGTTTACCGTTTAATGATCGGTTTGTCGATTTTATATTTTAAGCGAAGCGTAAAGTAAATTTAATTAACAAAATAAAATAAATAACAAAAAATATAAATGAATAATAATTAAAGGTGCGATGAAATATAAAATAAAATAATTATGCTTATTTAAACTTCCGTAATCATGATATCTGACGTGTTGATTTTTAATTTTATGCCCATGGGTTAATTGTCCTTTGTCCTGGATTATTTAATATGTCCGTCTGGTTTTTGTCCATAACAGTCCATCAGTCATAAATATAAAGTGCGAGTATCCTCATCAAATTATCCTTATACCCGAAGTTAAATATTCCAACTAATTGGGGACTTAAACTGTAACAAGGTTTTAATACTTTGTTTAATAATTACACCAGGATATCGACTGCGTGTAACCCAAGGTTTTAATACTTTGTTAACAATTACGCCAAGTATCCTTGTACATAATTTTACCCCTGTTTTAATAATTCCATAGACTATTAATCCATTCCCGTATCCGGTTAAATGAACGATTATTCGTACATATAAATACCCCGCCCATCGTGTCCGATCGAGTGTATATGGTTATTTATAGGGACGTCTAATTGTAAATCTTTATATTAAAATTAATAAACTATCATTTAGTTAAACAAATATAAAGCCCATTAATAGCCCATAGTCTAATTTCCACAAGTGTCGTTCTTTTGTCCAAACCCCAATTATGGTACAAAACCCAATTACCCAATTTTAATATTTTTAGCCCAACATCATGATTACTTCGGATTAAATAAGCATAATAATAACTTAAGTACGAGACATTAATTTAAAAAGGAGAACATAACTTACATTGAGTATTTATCGCGTAGTGTTACACGGACAGAATTTCGACTTCAAAAACCCGTAAAATAACCTTTGCATAACCCAAAACTAATCTAATATAAAACTACACTATACTATATATATATATATATATATATATATATATATATATATATATATATATATATATATATATATATATATATATTATTTATGTTACAGAGGAAGAGATATATGAATATGGTGTTTAAACTCGGCCAGAATTCGTTGCATTTATAGGACATTTCTGAAATTTCAAACTCCGCGAGTCGTGGAGTTTTAAGTCTTCAAACTCCGCGAGTCGTGGAGTTTGATTTTTCAGCTCACAATTTTTTGGATCTTAGCTTGTCGACGTAATTAAATAATAATATAATATATAAATATTTTTAAGAATTATTTAAATATTATATTTTATTTATGTGCATAGTTGACTTGTAATTTTTGCACCGTTGCGTCGCGCGTTGAGAGTTGACTCATGTCCCGATTCCGGATTTTCGAACGTCCTTGCGTACAATTTAATATCTTGTACTTTGCGTTTTGTAACTTGTACTCTTGTCATTTTTAGACGTTTTTCATCAATAAATTGAACCTTTTGAATTGTATCTTGTACATTTGAGCTTTTTGGACGTTTGTGTCTTCAAATCTTCGTTTTCGCCTTTTGTCTTCGCACTTATTTATTTAAACAATTACAATGAAAATATAATACAATTACATTTGAAAACCTATTATTTAGGA